>NC_091993.1:106181859-106814297 GCF_044704955.1 Pristiophorus japonicus
CCTGGGGTTTTTTCACACAGCGAAATGCATCATATTGGGCAAACGATCACTGCTAACAAGGTTCCTTCCTGCCGGTGGTGCCTCATTAAGTTGGAACTATAATGTTGCGATGCTATCACATAAAATCTTGTTGTTGATTTTCATATCGGCCCCGAATATAAACAAGTCCTGTAATATTACACGGTCATCTTATTTATTTCCATTTGTTAAATGTTACTGTATTTGTGAGGCGCCCTGTTAGGAACCAACGATGTCATCATTGAAGCTATCACAAACACTGTGAGCTTGAGCTCCAGGCTGCCAGTCATTCAGATTCCTTCACCTCAACAGAGTGCATTCCATTGATTCTCACACTACCAGTTGGAATACCACATGGAAGCAATGGGGAGGATCACTGGGCAGCCTGTAGTGTGAACGATCCAGCAAAAATTAAAGACAAATTATAATTGCAGGCAGTTTAATCAGCACAGTACAAACCCGAAAATGTATGTTCTCTTAAGTAAAGTACAGAAGCTGCTTTAATGACATTTTTCTGAACTAGAAATTTTCCGTAACTGTTCCTGACTTTTTCGACAGCTATCCCGATTGGAATAAAAATAAAGAAAAATACAAATAGTGTGACTTTCCCTCTGTTTTGTTTGATAGCGTTTGCGGAGCTCCAGACCGATATTAATGAGTTAACCAGTGACTTGGACCGAGCGGGAATTCCATATCTTGACTACAGGACATATGCAATGCGTGTTTTGTTTCCTGGCATTGAGGATCATCCAGTTCTTCGGGAGCTGGAGGTATGGCCAAGTTTCAAATGTATTAAGGCTGATGATAACTTGGCCTGTCCAGCAGAAACAGGACGGTGGTGGCGTTAAATATCCGTGCGCACCACATACCGCCCCGCTCAATGGCCATATTTACTGAGGTCTTTCTCTGGGCAGTCCAGGTGCCCATCTGAATCAGGCAGGAGATTCATCAATCTATGCACATCGGGATCCTTTGATGTACACAGGACCCTGGTACAATTTAGAGCCACAACTAGACTGGAGTAAGTTAATATTTTTTGTGGAGCGGAGCGAGCAGGCTACTCACCACGTGCTTGCCCACCCCATCCATGGTGGGGCCTGTCTCCCAGCTGGATCAGCCTCTCAGCCGCCTGGCATTGCGCCGGCCTGCGTGAGGCAGCGGGATGCCCGATCAGGGTGTGCAGTTCATCGGTGCCATGGTAGCGAGGCCCAGCCCTCTAAGTGGACTGGGCCACCCACGGCCGCTGTCCATCTGCTCCAGGCCTGGAGATACGATCTGCCCTCTTTGTTCCTAAAATTGAAACAAAATAAACTTGTAAAGATTTGTGTGAAAACTGAAAATGCTGTAATGTACTCAAGGCATTGCTAATGTTTCTACAAAGGATGGTTGCTGTTTGGGTTTAACAGTGAAATTTCATTGACTTAAAAAAAAAGGCACTAATCATCCTACCCTTGACCGTTATGTCCCAGGTTCCAGGAAATGGGCAGCAGAATGTGGAGAAAGCACTGAAACTCTTTGGACAGCTCATTAACAACAAGGTTTTCTTGCTGACTTTTATTCGGACGCTCGAATTGCAGCGGAGCTTTTCAATGAGGGACCGTGGAAACGTGGCCTCCTTGATCATGACTGCACTGCAAGGCAAGCTAGAATATGCCACGGATGTTCTAAAGCAGCTGCTCTCTGATCTCATTGAGAAAAACCTCGAGAGCAAGAACCATCCCAAACTGTTGCTTCGCAGGTAAGAGAAGCGGGAGAGATTTCCCCTGGTTAGATTAAGTAAATTATAGTATTATGCCTGCAGAGAAACTCATTTCACTGTGTTGCTCTAACTTCACATTCAAAAGCTGCATGATACAAGTGTGCCTGCCATGCACAAAACAACTTCTTGCAGCTATTAATTGGACGGCCAGTGTCTCGGCTTGTGGGTAAGAAGCACTTTGACATATTGCAAATGTCTGATAGCACACATTGCTCTTGGTTAACCTTTAAACGAAAATGCATTTAAGTATGTGAGACATGTATAGCTTGTTCATCTGACTACCTGGAAAAATAGATTAGAGTGGAAAAAATCAGCAAGATAAAGTTCAAAGAAAATGTAAATATTGCAGTAGCTTCACAGCAATAACCATATCCTCATATAATTCATATTTACTTTTTAATAAGAAAATATCACAAGGAAAAGTTGGACTACTCGAGCATATTAGAGTTTGCTTTCCAACTAGCAAGGGCTACTTGTCATTCTGATCCTATCTACTTCAGTGAATTGCATCAATCCTTGGCTTTGCCACCAAGCAACAAGGCATCCTGTCTTGGAAGGGAAAGGATTGACTTTTCCCTTTCAAAGTCAAACCTTTCGGTGCTTGACTCAGTGTGGCCCCAGCAGATTATGGGATTGATCATAAGGATGTAACATTGATTTTATAAAAATAGAGAACTAATTGATCTAAAAGAAAAATAAATTGCAATTTCTGGGCAGCCAATCAAGGTACAGTATTTTCTCATTCATAATAATGAGAACCCTGCAAGTTACAATTCCCATTATTATGAATGAGAAACCCCTCCCAAACACCTAAAACACAAAAAAATAGAAAATATACACTACATATTTAAGATTCATTTAAATTAAAGTTATTAAAGCTATAAAAAAAATATCCGATTTTTAAAAAAAAAAAAGTTTTTTAAATTATGCTTTAAAATAAACACCGTAGTGGAGAGGGTATTTAACAATGTGTTTTTATAACTATATTTTCAAATGTTTTTGTGTATTTTTAAACACTTGCGCCTGTAAAAGTAGGCTATGTGCCTGCTTTTATCTGACACAAGAATTTTGAGGACATTTGCTGGGCAAGATGTGGGTAAATCCCGCAATCTTGCACAAGCAAATATCCTCGCTCCCAATCTGTGTTGGATCTGTCAAGCTCCAGCTTGACAGATCGGAAAAGCCGGTTTTCAGCGCATGTGCATTGCATGCTGAAAACCAGCTTTTGCGATGCCTTCCCAGGTCTGTAGAAACTTCGTACGGACCCGGGATGTCAGAATTTCTGGGTCATCGACTTATTCCTAAATTTCTCAATTAGTATGAAGCCAGAAAACCTAACGACCGATATCTGTCACAAACAAAATCTGTTATTTAGTTCAAGAACAGGTTTCCATGATTTGACAAGTGATTAAATAACGATGAACCATTGTACTGCATAATCCACATTTGTCATTAAAACAAGAAAGCTAGGTAACAATAAGTTACTACACAACTTCATCGCAAAAGGGCAACATGTCTATTGGCACCAAGGCTGTCAAAGAGAGATATCATTAAACCTGGAGCTGATAGCGAATTTGCTAATTCTCTGACTAGCGACACTAATACTTACGTAGGTGCAAGGGAAAACGTCAGTTTGATTCATGGTACTTTATCTCGGTAGTTATCAAACTTTAATGTGCCTTATGTAGGTAGATAAATAATAATTTCCTGCATCCACAATACATTGTGCAAACCCATTGACTCCTGCGATAAATAATGCCCTGTCATGTACTTTTTGCTTATGCAAACTGTTTATTTTCTATGCTCTGTACCATAGAGGACTCTGCTGGTCAATTAAAGAGACGGTGTCTGTAACTCATATGGTCCACTTTTGTGGATCACACTGAAATGAATGAAGATCTGTTGTGAGAATATTTGTCTCACACAATAGACCCATAAATGTTGCAATCACCCTTTCCTCATTTGGGCGGCATCGCCATACTTGGCATATTGCACAGCTTGGTGCACTTCTGATTATAAAGAATAGCATTGAGCAGATCAAGCTGAGGCTTGTGTACATACTGTACTAGCATTTGTGTAGGAACTGAGCATCGCAAGGCTTATTGATTTTTTTTTAAATTGTAGCATATATAAATGAGATGAAGGGATGAGTAAACCTGAAGTTTAATCATTTGAAACATACTATGATCTAACAGTGATGCAGCCTGAATATCATGATGTTGCAGCTAATGCTTCATCTGCAGAAGTATATTTATTCTTCTCATCAGCACAAGCCCTAAAGGGGATGTGCTTTGCCTATTATTTCGGAGGAATATGGTATACTAGCAGAACCAAATCAAGAAAGATCGCTTTTGATTCTTGAAGAGTTGAAAGGTTAGAAATTCCATTGCGCCCCGTTTGGGGCAATAACTTTTGAAAAGTGAGAGAAGTATTGCCAGGCGAGGATCCATTATTTCATCCCAGAAACTTCAGCTTCAGCACTCCAATAGAGAATTGGAGCACTAAATCAGGCGCTAAACAATGTTCAGTGCAGTGCTGCCAGCATCAAGGTCCCTTCCCTTGCTTAAAGGAAAGGGTCAGTAATGTTTTGCAACGTTATTCTTCTTGCTTCTGTAGGGCCACGGGACCTGCGTGACTTCCATTACAGCCCCAAGCACTCTCGGAGAGCGGAGGGCTGAGGCAATGCGCAGCAATGAGTCGGCAGAAGCAATCAGCAGGCGCCAGACTGGTGCAAAGAATAAAGTTTGTCCAATCTGCCCACCACTGTCTTTAATTACCACTCCCCAAGCAGCCGGCCGAGGTGACAACATCTCCTGTCGCTGCCATTGTTGACGCCCGGCAATGCAGCAGGGGGCGGGAGCGAATATCGCATCCGCGGCGGTAACGGGGGCGCTGCACACCTGATGATGTCATGTTCTACGGGATGCAAGAGACCGAGCCTGTAAGTGTTGGCGCCAGGGAAGTTCATGGGCGTTGGTGAATCCGCCGCACCAGGTCGGTTACCCTTTACTGTCAGGTTACCGCCCCGACAGGCAGTAACTGGAGATGCTCTGCTACTATCGCCCCCCACAGGCAGTAATTGGAGATGCTCTGCTGCTATCGCCCCCCCACAGACACTAACGGGAGATGCTCTGCTACTATCGCCCCCCACAGGCAGTAACTGGAGATGCTCTGCTACTATCGCCCCCCCACAGACACTAACGGGAGATGCTCTGCTACTATCGCCCCCCCACAGGCAGTAACTGGAGATGCTCTGCTACTATCGCCCCCCACAGGCAGTAACTGGAGACACTTTGCCGCTACTGCCCCCCCACAGGCAGTAACTGGAGACACTTTGCCGCTAACGCCCCCCACAGGCAGTAACGGGAGACACTCTGCCACTACCGCCCTTCACAGGCACTAACGGGAGACACTCTGCCACTACCGCCCCCCAGAGGCACTAACGGGAGACACTCTGCCACTACCGCCCTTCACAGGCACTAACGGGAGACACTCTGCCACTACCGCCCCCCAGAGGCACTAACGGGAGACACTCTGCCACTACCGCCCTTCACAGGCACTAACGGGAGACACTCTGCCACTACCGCCCCCCAGAGGCACTAACGGGAGACACTCTGCCACTACCGCCCTGCACAGGCACTAACGGGAGACACTTTGCCGCTAACGCCCTTCACAGGCACTAACGGGAGACACTTTGCCGCTAACGCCCTTCACAGGCACTAACGGGAGACACTCTGCTACTATCGCCCCCCCCACAGGCACTAACGGGAGACACTTTGCCGCTAACGCCCCCCACAGGCACTAACGGGAGACACTCTGCCACTACCGCCCTGCACAGGCACTAACGGGAGACACTCTGCCACTACCGCCCCCCACAGGCACTAACGGGAGGCGCAGAACAGACAATTTCCTCCCCCTCAGCATCTTCACAGAAACGCTGAGGCAAACAAGTGGCTGTTGGAAAAAACATAGAATGCTCATTAATCGCCTTCACTTCATTTTTTAATTTATCTATTGGGAGGAAAGGAAGTTTTTTTTTAAAGTAGCATACTTCAGATTAATATGGGAAATGTTCCATAGTTCTTTACTGTTCTCTAATTTTACTAAATAATAGCTGGCACCAGACATTTTCAGGAAATCATTTTGCCAGAAGTTGTAAGAAAGGAATCATTGCTTGATTGTGAGAGTTGTAATAGAAATTCACTTTCTGAAGGGTTGACTAAAAATAAGACTGCTGCAACCAGATTCTCCTGATAAATATTGTTTCCTGGAATTGAACAGCATAAATAACTAGACAGCCCTATAGGCTTTGAATCAGGAAATGTATTTGAGCAATAGACTTGGACCAGGAGTTCTATATAATGATGGGTGAATATTGGGCGTACTGGTATCCTTTTGGCTTAGGATAGCATTTGACAATGTTGCATGTTACATAACGTTACTACTGAGGGTTAAAGCTGTGCAGTGTGTTTGGTATGAGATGGGAGAGGAGTGGTTGGTAGGTTACAGACAAAAGCTGTGACAGGGTGACAACCAAACAAAAACGCAAAGGCTTTTAGAAGCAAGTTTGACCTTTAAGCATGGTCACAGGATCTCTGGAAATGTGCTGTCCTGGGTAACCATGGGCAACAGATTCTCTCACCAAAGGTGGTGGTAGAGGCAGCAAATAGAATAAAAATGATCTCAAAGCCTTGTGTAAAACCAACATGCAAATTAGAAAAGTTTACTTTGCTAATAAGCTTTCTTCAGCAATACGGAGGAAGAAAAAACATAGAGTTGTTGAAAGATATTACAGAAAAATTACAAGTTATTTTAGCCTTGGTTCAGTGGTAGTACTCGCTCCTCTAAGTCAGAGGTCATGGGTTCACGTTCCACTCCAGAGACTGGAGCACATAATCCAAGTTGGCACTGTGCATTACTGAGGGAGTGCTATACTGTCGGACGTGCCTTTCAGATGAGATTGAACTGAGACCCCATCTGGCCTGGATGGACGTAAAAGATACCATGGCATTATTCGAAGAAGAACAAGGGAGTTCTCCTGTTATCCTAGCCAACATTTATCTTTTATCTTTTAAATAACACCTAAAACATGATTTAGTCATTTTATTCATTCCTGTTAATGAGAGCTTGCTGTGCGTAAAATGGCTGCCACGTTTCCTACATTACAACAGTGACTACACTTCAAAAGTATTTCATTGGCTGTAAAGTGCCTTGGGATGTTTTGAAGTCCTGAAAGGTGCTATATAAATGCAAGTTCTTCCCTAGGTTGCTGCCACCTGAGAATCTCAGTTAACAATAAAAATCAGGAAGTTATATGATAGGGCCCTATAGAAAACTCCAGAAATCTGGACCAAAAGATTTGAAATGTGCAGAGCCAGGATACGTTTGGATACTATTCAATTGTATCAGTATTGCCAAAAGTTGCAATATGCAATTCACATTTCCGTGTGTTTCATGTAGATTTCCTGCATGAAGCATGAGGGTTATAAAATGCTTGTGCTGCCAGTGTTAACAAAACTATTTTATTAGTATTATAAACCTTTGTGCATGTCTGCCAATTTTCTCTGCAATATCCCCAATATAAATGTTGTCCAGGATCCTGGGAGAACTCCCCTGCTCCTCTTCGAATAGTGCCGTGGGACTTTTTTTACATTCACCTGAGAGGGCAGCTAAGGCCTTTCTTTAATGTCTCATTCCAGCGTTGCCGAAACTTGCGACTTGCAATTTATTCATGTTTTGTGGAATTATTTTCAATGCAGATTTCCTGCACTAAGGAGCATAGTTCTGCAGCAAGTGGGGGGGAGGGTCTGGACCAAGAAATTACTTGGGTTGCTGTCAGTTGGACTGGACAGGCCTTAATGTCACATCCCCAAGATTGAGCACTACATCCAGTGGTTCAGTAAAAAACAAAAACTCCCCCAAAGAGAATCAGGTTTTTTTTATTCATTCTGGGATGTGGGCTTACTGGCGGGGCCAGCATTTGTTGCCTGTCATGTGTTTAACTGTCATTGTAACCCATGTATAAACTGACCTAAGTTGTACACCGTGAGAACATTGACCACTAGGTGGTGAACTTGTGGGAGACACTCCTTACCTGGACTTTCAGGTATAAAAGGGGAGACAATGGCTAGCTGAATGCGATTCATGCCATCGCAAGGGACAATGCGGCCAGTAATGGGGCCATCAACACTTGTCAATGGTGCGCTTAAGGACGGTTACAGAGATAGTCGGAGACGATCGACTGGTAATGGACCTTTTGTTTCCAACAACGGCTCATGTTGGAGATGTGGAGGCAAACACACAGCCAGAGCTTGCAGGTATCAGCAATATACCTGCTGAAACTGCAACGTCAGCGGTCACTTGGCGCGTCTGTGCAGGAAGCCTGCAGCCAGGTTGATGTACGAGGAGGACGGGCCCGATTTTTAAGCCCTACGAGGCCAAATGGACACTGGGGGAAATCGCTGGAAGCTGAAGTTCAGCGAGTTCATGTGGAGCACATATACAGTTCATACATCAGGACGCCACCGATAATGATGAAAATGCTCCTCAATGGCATCCCAGTATCAATGGAGCTAGACACAGGGGCCAGCCAGTCCCTGATGAGTATCAAACAGTTAGACAAGTTGTGGGCGCCCAAGGCCAGGAGGCCAAAATTATTGCCAATTGACGCACAGCTACGGACATATACAAAGGAGATCATTCCGGTGCAAGGTAGCGCCATGGTAGTCGTGACCCACAAAGATTCGGAGAACATGTTGCCACTCTGGATTGTCCCGGGGGACGGTCCCGCACTGCTGGGGAGGAGTTGGCTGGCTGTCATGAACTGGAAATGGGGCGATGTCAATGCAATTTCTTCTGTGGAGCGAATATCATGCTCACAGGTCCTGGACAAATTTGACTCACTATTTCAACCCGGCATTGGCACTTTCATGGGGACCAAGGTAGTGATTCACATAAACCCGGACGCCAGGCCAGTACACCACAAGGCCAGAGCGGTGCCATACGTGATGCGGGAAAAGATAGAAGGCGAATTGATCCGCCTGCTGAGGGAAGGCATCATCTCGCCAGTCGAATTCAGTGATTGGGCGAGCCCGATTGTGCCGGTGTTCAAGGCGGATGGGTTGGTCAGGATATGTGGTGATTACAAGGCCACCATCAATCGGGTGTCACTCCAAGACCAGTACCTGTTACCGAGAGCGGAGGACCTCTTTGCGACGCTATCTGGTGGCAAACTTTTTCAAAATTGGACCTGACCCCAGGAGCTGGCGAGTGAGTCGAAGAAGCTGACCACCATCATGACACACAACGGATTGTTTGAGTACAATAGATGTCCATTTGGGATATGGAAAGCCTCCTCAAGTCGATTCCAAGGACAGTGGTTTTTCAAGACGACATCCTCATCGTGGGTTGTGATACTGAAGAACATCTCTGCAACCTGGAGGAGGTGCTACGCAGACTGGACCGGGTAGGTCTGTGACTGAAAAAGGCGAAGTGCGTCTTCCTAGCTCCAGAGGTAGAATTCCTGGGGATGAGGGTAGCAGCAGACGGGATCAGACCTACTGCGTCCAAAACAGAAGCAATCCAGAGAGCACCCAGACCCCGTAACACGATGGAGCTGCGTTCGTTTCTAGGGCTCCTGAACTATTTTGGTAACTTTCTTCCCAAATTGAGCACGCCGTTAGAGCCGCTACACGTGCTCCTACGCAAAGGTCACGAATGGGTCTGGGGGGACAGCCAGGAAAGGGCTTTTGATAGAGCATGAAATTTGTTATGCTCCAACAAACTGTTAACGCTATATGACCCATATAAGAAACTCATTTTAACGTGCGACGCGTCGTCCTATGGGGTCTGGTGTGTGTTGCAGCATGTTAATGACGAGGGTCAGTTACAGCAGGTAGCTTATTCCTCCAGAAGTCTGACCCAGGCAGAAAGGGGCTACAGGATGGTAGAAAAGGAAGCGCTTGCATATGTATATGCTGTAAAAAAATAAAAAAAAAATGCACCAGTACCTGCTTGGCAGGAAATTTGAGCTGGAGACAGATCACAAACCCCTAACATCCCTTTTGGCCGACAACAGGCCATAAATGCAAATGCATCAGCCCGCATACTGAGGTGGGCACTCACGTTAGCCGCCTATGACTATACAATTCGGCACAGACCGGGCACTGAAAACTGCGCCGATGCACTCAGCAGGCTCCCACTAGCCACCACTGAGGGGGAAACCGAGCATGCTGCTGAGATGGTCATGGCTGTTGAAGCTTTCGAAAGCGAAAGTTCACCCGTGACAGCCCGTCAGATCAAAGTCTGGACAAATAGAGACCTGCTACTGTCTTTAGTCAAGAAATGTGTCCTGAATGGGGACTGGGCAGCCACGTACGGGGCATGCCCTGAGGAATTCAAACCATTTCACAGACACAAGGATGAACTCTCGATTCAGGCCGATTGCCTACTATGGGGAAACCGAGTAATCATGCCCCAGATGGGCAGAGAGGCGTTCATCCGAGAACTCCACAATGAGCACCCGGGCATTGTCATGCTGAAGGCAATTGCCAGGTCACACGTTTGGTGGCCAGGGATAGACGCAGATCTGGAACTTTGTGTTCGCAGGTGCAACACGTGTGCCCAGCTGGGCAATGCGCCCAGGGAAGCCCCCCTTAGCCCCTGGTCCTGGCCTGCCAAGCCATGGTCACGCATCCATGTGGAATACGCAGGTCCTTTCATGGGAAAAATGTTTTTGGTTGTAGTAGATGCCTACTCCAAATGGATCGAGTGTGACATTCTCAATTAAGCACATCCTCTGCCACGGCACAAAGTCTACGGGCAATGTTCGCCACCCATGGTCTACCAGACTTCTTGGTCAGCGACAATGGCCCGTGCTTTACAAGCATTGAATTCCAGGACTTCATGGCAGGAAATGGTATCAACCATGTCAGAATGGCACCGTTCAAGCCGGCCTCAAACGGCCAGACGGGACGAGCAGTGCAGATAATCAAACAGATGCTCAGAATCCAAAGGGGGTTCCCTACAAAGCTGCTTATCACCCCTCCTGTTGGCCAATAGATCCCGACCACACTCGCTCACAGGGGTTCCACCCGCAGAGCTGCTAATGAAAAAGACACTCAAAACCAGGTTATCCCTTATACACCCCACCATGAAAGATATTTGTTAAGAGCAGGCGCCAGTCACAATGTGACTACCATGACTACCATGACAGGAATGCGAGGGCGCGATGTATTGATGTCAATGACCCTGTCTTTGTCCTCAACTACGCTGCAGGGCCTAAATGGCTTGCAGGCACTGTGATTGCCAAAGAGGGGAATAGGATTCTGGTAGTTAAACTTACCAATGGACAAATCTGCCGCAAACACGTGGATCAAACAAAAAGGAGGTTCAGCAACCCCATAGAAGAAGTAGAGGAAAAACACGATGTAGAGTTCACTCCTCCACAGGTGACCGAACACCTGAACCAAGTGGAGGAGAGCCCAGTCACTGTGGGCAGTCCGGTCAGGCCTGAGGCACCGCAAACAGCAGACACTCAGGCCAGTGCCCAACAACCGGAGCCCCAACTCAGGCGCTCTACAAGAGAGCGTAAACCACCAGAGAGACTTAACCTGTGATCCCAATAAGACTTTGGGGGGGAGGTGATGTCATGTATTTCACTGTCATTGTAACCCATGTATAAACTGACCCAAGTTGTACACTGTGAAAACATTGACCACTAGGTGTTGAACTTATGGGAGACACTCCTAATCAGGTATAAAAGGGGAAGCTCCACCCACCTTCATCACTTCAGTGCTGGAATAAAAGTTACTGGTCACAGAGTGACCTTCTCTCAAGTATGGGCCTCGTGTGTACTTATACTGTCTAGTAAGGACATATTATTGCCCTCGAGAAGGTGGTGGTGAGCCGGTGCCTTGAACTGCTGCAGCCACAGTGCTGTTCGGGAGTGTGTTCCACGATTTTGACCCAGCGACGATGAAGGAACAGCAATATAGTTCCAAAGTCAGGATGGTATGTGACTTGGAGGGTAACTTGCAGGTGATGGTGTTCCCATGTGCCTGCTGCCCTTGTTCTTCTAGGTGGTAGAAGTCGCGAGTTTGAGAGGTGCTGCCGAAGAAGTCTTGGTGAGTTGCTGCAGTGCATCTTATAGATGGTACACACTGCAGCCACGGTGCACCAGTGGTGGATGGGATGCCAATCAAACAGGCCACTTCGTCCTGGGTGGTGTCGAGCTTCTTGAGTGTTGTTGGAGCTGCACTCATCCAGGCAAGTGGAGAGTATTCCATCACACTCCTGACTTGTGCCTTGTAGATGGTGGAAAGGCTTTGGGGAGTCAGGAGGTGAGACACTCGCTGCAGAATACCCGCTCTTCTTGCCACAGTATTTTGTGTGTCTGGTCCAATTAAGTTTCTGGTCGATGTTGACTCCCCCCCCCCCCCCCCCCAGGATGTTGATGGTGTGGGATTCGGCGATGGTAATGCTGTTGAATATCAAGGGGAGGTGGTTAGACTCTCGCTTGTTGGAGATGATCATTGCCTGGCACTTGTGTGGCGCGAATGTTACTTGCCGCTTATTAGCCCAATGAGCATTCGGAGCTACGCTGCTAGAATTACCAGCTCAGTAGTATTTTTAAATTGAACGCGACTGCCACCAACGAACTGGAAATAGTTGCGCATGCGCAGTTCCAGTGGTCTTTTGTTTGTTCCCGCCAGACTTCCCACAGATTGGTGGGAGAGAAAAGTGATGGTGGGAGAGAAAGGTGAGGGGTGGTAATTTCAAGTATTGTGAGGGCTGTAATGTGACTTGAAAAGTGCTATTAGGATATTGTCAGCTTGCGAGAGTTTTATTGTGCTCCCACGGACCGTGTTTGTCGCTATCAGGTCCTCCCTCTGTTGTGGTTTGAACACGCGGCTGGTGAACAGAATGCAGGCACAGGATGTTGGGATTTAATTAGCTGAGAAAAGGATCATTGTTAGAGAGTAGAGATAGAGAGCGGCATGAGACTAAGCGACTGGGATGGAAGAGAGGGAGGGCGGAGAAGGAACACGAGAAGAGAGATTGAGTGGCAGCGGTGTGATTAATTCATCGGAATGAACTGCTGGAATCTCCAGTACAATTTAACGAGGAAATGTGACTTGAAGGTGTTAGCTGGTGAGAGTTTTATTGTACTCTCGCCGAGTGTGCTTATCTCCATCAGCTCCTCTGTCTGTTGTGGTAAATGTTACTTTTTCATATTTAGGACCTGGCATTTATGCGCAGAATGCTTCTACACAGCTTCCAGTTCGTTGGCAGAAGTCACTGCGTTTTAAAATTTGGATTCAATCCAAATTCATAGCTGACATGCACCAAATAAATGTTATTGTCCATCGCGATCAACTCAATTCCAGATTGATCTAAAGAAGAATAACTTGCCATCAGTTCCACATACGAGAGAGACTCTCTAAGCCCCATTTGCTCTACAGATTAACGTATAAACTCACTGATTAAAGTGAAAACAATTTGAATCTTGTCAGATATTTTTTGTGTTTACCAAGGGAACAGCAGTGATCCAGACAAATAAAGCAGGAATTAGTATACCACCTGAGAACACATGTAGGTAGCAATTTAGGATTTTACATCAGTATTTAATATACCAACAGTATTTGTTGCTGGGTTGCTACAACAATAAATTCCAATTCACTTCAACGTGTCTGCTTACACAGGCTGGAGGGAAAACTGCAGATTCTTTTGTGTAGAATGAAGACTCAAATACTTTCGGGTAATATCAGATCAGCCAATTTCCTTGGATATTCTTTTCCAAAATTCCTCTCCTCTTGAAGATGTTGATTCCTCCAGCACCTTGCCCAAGTGTGCTCTCTCCACGTGTGAGCCGACGCAGTAAGTTGGTAGTTCTTCGCTGCCACATCAGCTTCTCATCAATGCATCTGCATATGCACATTATCCAAAGCACAGCAATCGGAGAAAAGCAGCCGCCCAAAGTCAGCCGTGCCCATGCAATTCCTGCAGGCCTACTATAACTGGGATTGAACCTTAACCCTTCCAAGTCAGTGACATGCCAAGCAAGACGTTGAGAGCGCCTCGATTTAAAAAAAGAAAAATACTCTTATCTCAAATAAAAAATGTTTTTCAGCTCACCGACCTAGATGCAGTAATCACCATCACTTGTTTTATCTTGCCAAAGTAATCGTGCTCAAAGTGGCCATGCAACAGCAGGGCAATAGTTTGAGATCGAGTTTCTGCCTATTCCAATTAACACAGCCCCGAGCAGTAATCCCATATTTTACTGCATGTCATCAAGTCAAACCTAATTTCTCATTGAGCAGCTTGGAGTATTCCCTTTAATTGGGGCCAACTGTGGAGCAGTTTCAGTCGTCAGAGATAGTAGAGCGATCAGTTTTAATTTAGAACAAGTGCGGTTTCCGTGGGTCCAGCACGTGCACCTGTACGTTTTGATTTGAGCCCCATTTGTTCCTGCAGACTCCAATCAGCAGGGAGACTTTCTGTTGCGGTGGACTAACATTAGTCTGCACAGATTGGCGTGATTCAGCTGAGCTCGTGTCACTTAACTTGTCTGCGCCCTTTGGTGGGGGCGGAGGTGCAGTGTGAGCCTGAACCACAATCTAATTTCTGAAGCACAACAGGGCAGTGCACATGACATGTGCTTTGTAGGAACATACACATGCCAGATACTGACGAAAGACAGATGCTGAATCCACATTTTTTTTTGTTGTCTGTTTACTTGGGTGAATTTTTTTTTAAATTCTAATGTGGGATATTCCAGAGCCAAGACAGGTTTAAGAATGTTTTTCTTCAAATGTAATGTAACGGTGGATGCACATCATGTTTTTTCATACGTTTTTCCCTGTATTGCATGAAGTTAACGTTTCAAAATGCAGAACTGATGGAAAACGGGTTGTTGTTTTATTTTAAGCTATATGACTCAAGTCTTGTCTTAGAAAAATGTGTTTGTGATTGAAAGTTCTATTTTGTTATTCCTCTCATTGTGGTTAGTCTAATTTTAGGGAAACTATTGTGTGTTGACCACAGGGAAAATCTACAATGTTAAACAATGATTACAGTGTCCCAGAGCTATAGTGGGATCAAAGAGCTCAGGCGATGTCATGAACCACAAAAATGAAGCTTAAGTTTCTAAATATTGTGAGAATTCTGATATACCTATCCGTTGTGCTCTTTCATGCACATTCCATTCTGTCTTCACTTTATGGTTAAGGGGCCTTAACTTATTGGCTGCTGCCACAGTACCTGATCATTTAGAAGTGGATTTTTCGTTTTGGTAAAAATTGGTTGTTTTAGTCATCTGAAAATACTGGTAACTTTGTGGTTTCCCTGTTGTTTTATTTTTCCTTTTTATAGAGGGATACTTTGCCCAAGAAAAGAAATCTATTTGCCACAATCCTGGTGACTTCAAAAGCAGGACCAGCAACAGTTTTGTTGCCATTCAGGCTTTTGAAGTTGCCAAGTTTGTGACAAAAGTAGATGCAACATTTTCCAAGATAAATTGGCCCTTTTCCAGGAAATTGAACAGTCCTATATGAGGACTTTAAGGGATCAATCAGATTGCTAGCATGAATGTGTTAGCTTATATGTAGGCTAGAGTTTGTTAAAGGTTGTAATAACATACTAAGATCAGTTCATATAATGGGATGGGGGGGATGGGTGTGGAGTGTAGGGATGGCTGGGGGAGGGGCGGGGCGGGATGGGATGGGGACCAGAGACCAGGAAAGCAACCTTCGCTGAAGCTAATGGACGTTTTTGTTTGTAAGGCAACGATTAGGCAGTGCACGAGAGCAGAGCGTGGTGTTAGTCTCTGATTTTCTTTTGACTTTTTAATTATCTCCCGTCTTTCTGGATGCTTTAGTTCATACTGGCAAATAGTTCCATAGGAGGTATTTTAACCCCTCCCCAGCTAGTGCTGGAGTGGTGGTGGTAGTGGTTGCGCCAGGTTCCTGCATTCCCCCCCCCCCCCCCCCCCCCAACCATTTTAAATTGTCTGAAATTAAGCATGGGAAGGTCGTCTGCCCATGAGTAGTGGGGGCTTAATTGAAAATGACAAAGTCGGGTCCCAATGACATCACCGGAACCGGGATGCCATTTTAGCTGTGGGCTGACTGAGGGCCGCACAATCCGGGCCCCGTTGGCAGCATCCCGGTCGCAGAGATATCCGTCCCATTTCAGTGACCTTTCCAGGGACTGTTTCCATCGGTCCCTGGCGGTGACCCATCCCCTGTTAAATTCCAATCCCACCCATCGGTGCCAAGGCATTCGAGTGAAGCCCAGGGGTTAAAATCTGCCAGGCTTCATGCTCTGGGAGGAGTTGGTCTGTCGCCGCCCAACCCTGCCTCTGCATGCCTCACCCCAACTCCCCCGCCCAGAGTTAAAATGGGGACTCCTAGGTGTCGACTGCCCTGACACGAGTGGACATTTTACAAATGTGATCCTGTCCTTGTATATACGTACGGGCACTTTCCAGCGGGTGTCACCAGATAGCGATCAAAAGTGGGAATTTGTTGGCTATGAAATGAGCAAAGGGGGTAGTGTCCCAGCCACTAATTTCAAGTCCCTTTCCCCCCCCCCCCCCCCCCGCCTCCTCCCCCCACCTCAACCCCAACTGATGGACCAGCTAAAACTTACTGCTTGAAAATGTACTAATTTTCATGTACTGGCACACAATTCTTCGTTTTGAGAATAAACAGCAGAATAAAGAACTACATATAGCATTACAGATCAAGTCTAATGTAACTGCACATTACACCCTCCCTCGCTGTAGTGTTAAGCTGCAGGCTATCCTTGGGCACTGATGTGATCTAATAAAGAGCTACTGCATTAGGTTCAGCTGATAACCACTAGCAATGTTGGGAATTGTTAATGGAAGAGAGAGCAAGTATCACCTTCCTCCTGTAGAACCTACAGATGCAATTTTGCTTAGGAGAAGTTTTTCTTCAGACAGTGCACTAAACGTGCACATCTATAAATTCTTCCCATTCTGTCCTTGATCAAATGAATATTATCCACACTACCTTTCCAGAAACATGCAATTAAAATATATTCCGTTCTCAGTTATTTGAAATTCAGCTTTAAAGATTATTTGTATTTTATTTTAAAAGAAAGTTTCTTATTAGTTAGGATTTGGGTTTCTGGGATCTTGCATACAGTTGGAAGAAAGTATTAATTGTTCCCTGTTGGGATGTTAAGGAGGAAATCATATCCAGAGATTAAATAGAGAACATCTGAAAATCACATTCCAAATAACTGAGGAAGATGGCCTCTTTCAGACGCAGTGACATTTGTGTGTGAATTGGCTTTTAAAATATTTTGAAGCATCTGGAAAAGATTGCCTGTGGCCTGAGGGAGACATTTTATTTTTTTTTCAAATGCCAAAAAATGAGGGGTAGACAAAAATAACAATGGACAGTTTAGTTCTACTAATACGTTTTGACTCCAGTTAAATAAAAACAGAAGGATACAAAGGAAACTGTGGTAGATACTGTACTGTTAGTATAATCTACTTTGGGGTTAAGTCACCTTGTTTCTTTAACATAACATAAGCCTCCATGCTCTAAAAATATAAGCCAAGGTATTCACAGTTAAGATGGTATCATGTCAGAAAGACTGGCATGAGTTCTTTCAAATTCAGCATTATACTACCCATTATTTGTTCATTTTTATCATTAAGCACTTTTTATTATTTTAGCCCAGTATTTCAAATAGCTGGATATTTCATTCCTAACCAAGAGCTTATGCACTTAAGTCTGCCTTCAATAACTTGTGAAAGGGAATTAGATATATACTTAAAAAGAGAAACATTGACAGGGCTATAAGGAAAGAGCGGGGGATTGTGACTAATTAAATAACTCTTTCAAAGAGCTGGCAGAGACAGGTTGGGCCAAATGGCCGCCTTTTGTGCTGTAAGATTCTATGATTGTGTGCATAAGTTTAAGCAATTCTATCACAGGGAAGGAAATTGCTTTCTGATCACACTATGGTATTGGAAGAGAGAAGTCAGTCCTGGTCAGGCCAGACCACCCACCCACCCAACTTAAGTGACCTGACCGAAGGATTCTGTATTTTCTGCTATACGCCGCGTCACAATATCTCTCCTCTTCAGTTAAAGGGGAGAGCCGCTGCGAGCTCTGCATATTTTTCAGTTCAGTCCACTGGGCCACTAGGGAGGGTTTTGGCCGGGCCAGCGGCCTGGCATCCAAGAGAGGGTGACAGGCTGCCTGTTGCCTGTTTGGACTAAGGCAATAATGAGGTCTGGAGCCGAGTGGTCCTGGTGGAACCCAAACTGAGCATCGGTGAGCAGGTTTTTGGTGAGTAAGTGCCGCTTGATAGCACTGTCGACAACACCTTCCATCATTTTGCTGATGATTGAGAGTAGACTGATGGGGTGGTAATTGGCCGGATTGGGTTTGTCCTGTTTGTCTTGTCCATGGGGTAGTTTTCCACATTGTCGGGTAGATGCCAGTGTTGTAGCTGTACTGGAACAGCTTGGCTAGAGGTGTGGCTCGTTCTAGAGCACAAGTCTTCAGCACGACAGCCGGGATGTAGTTGGGGCCCATAGCCTTTGCTGTATCCAGTGCGCTCAGCCGTTTCTTGATATCACGTGGAGTGAATTGAATTGGCTGAAGACTGGCTTCTGTGATGGCAGGGACCTCAGGAGGAGCCCGATATGGATCATCCACTTGGCACTAAATACTAAACGTTATATTGACCTAAGCAATAACAAATATGTCTGAACAAATTGAAAGACAGGACAGACAGCTGAAGTCCTTTAGTTGATCAGTCCATTTCTCTGTCGCATAGTTGCTACATACGTTTTTAAAAAGATTAGGTAAATTAACTTGGTAAAAATTGAAGACGATGCTTCCTTGCTTGACCAGAAGAAATTAAAGTGAAATGTTCACTAACTTAGCATTGTGCCACTAGCAATATGATAAAGATTTCTACTTTCTGTCAGATCATTCTGAGTTGTATTTTACAAGTAACTCTGGCATTCGAGGAAGGAAATCACAGCTACTCAGAACAGAAATGATGAAATTCAGCTTTCGGTGCTATGTTCAATCATGGAGTGACCTTGATTGTGTTTGTGAATTCAACAATCATGACCAGATCCTCCTCCTTGTACTGGCATGTGATACCTGCAAGAAAACAAGAAAGAACTTGCATTTCTATAGTACCAAATCATGTCCTGATGATGATCCAAATGCTTCACAGCCAAATAATTGCTTTTTGAAGTTCAGTCACTACTGCATGCAACGCAACAGTCAGTTAGCACACAGCAAGATCCCGCAAACACAATGACATCAATAGCCAGTTAAGCTGTTTTTAGTAATGTTCATTAAGGAGCAGACGGTGACTAGGACACCTAGAAAATTTTCTGCTTCATGTAATGTTTCTTCTATGTTCTTTTATGTCTATCCGAGCAGGCAGAAAGGGACTCGCGTTCACACCTCATACTTAAGACCGCACTTCTGACAATGGAGCATTCCTTCTGTACTACGCTGAAGTGTCAGCCTAGGACATGTGCTCTACTTCTAGGTTGTGGCATGAACCCACACCCTTCTGATGCACAAGTGATTTATTAACATGAGCTAAGCTGGCACTTTCCAGGAAAGAGAATATTATCAAACCAAATCTGATATGAGTTTCTTACAAGTATAAAATGTTATGACCCGTCCAACAGACAATTTTCTGTATCCATCGCAGAGTTTTCTTTTGCAAAGAAAGCAGTATCTGTGTGTATATAATAACCCGGCACCAAACTCAGGTCTACAAAGCAGTAGTGATCTCCACCCTCCTATATGCTTCAGAGACATGGACTATGTACAGCAGGCACCTCAAAGCACTGGAGAAGTACCACCAATGCTGCCTCTGCAAGATCCTGCAAATTCATTGGCAGGATAGACACACCAACGTCCGTGTTCTCTCTCAGGCCATCATCGTCCGCATGCTCGATACTAGACTCCCACAACAAGCGCTACTCAGAGCTCCGACACAGCAAGCGAGCCCCAGGTGGGCAGAGGAAATGCTTCAAGGACACCCTCAAAGCCTCCTTGAAAAAGTGCAACATCCCCACCGACATCTGGGAATCCCTGGCCCAAGAACGCTCAAAGTGGAGGCGAAGCATCCGGGAAGACTTCAAACACCTCGAGTCTCTTCGCCAGGAGCAAACGGAAGCCAAGCGCAAACAGCGGAAGGAGCGCACGACAACTAAGGCACTGCAACCACCTGTTTCTTCAACCACCGTCTGCTCCACTTGTGACAGAGACTGTAGGTCCCACATTGGACTCATCAGTTACCTAAGAACTCATTAGTGTGGAAACAAGTCATCCTTGACTCTGAGGGACTGCCTAAGAGAAGAGAGAATAACTAAAGGGCCACGAACTCCATGGTGACCAAATGAAAGTTTTAACATTTCTCCTCATCCTTCAGTGTTAAACATGGAAAAAGTCGAACTTGACTGTTAAGCTGACAAAAATTAATGAGACATCGTCAACAGAGTATGATTAAGATTATAGACTGGATTTTCAGCTTTGATGATTTCGGGGCGGTAAAGTTTGCGCCCGGGAACAGTTTGTGCCTCAGTAAGTAAAATTGGGCAGCTGGGCCCCGAGTCAGGGGCGCCGCTCGCGGAGGCGTTATACACCTCTCTCGGCACCTGCATGGGAAACTCCCGAGGTAAAGACCCACAAAAACATTCCCAATACATTGCCCACGCCACCACAACATAAAGCGCAAAAAATATGAAAAGAAAAACAATCACACTTGCCTTCGGAGTCCATGACTTGCCTCTCTGCAGTCGGTATCGTTAGACCGCCCTGATTTCCCAGGCGTTCACCGCGGGGCGCGCAGCAGGGCGGACGGGTCGGGCAGGCGTCAAAACGCGAGCCGGTGCCGCTCTCTGTACCGCCGCACACCCAGACCCAAGGATCGGCGCGGGGCCCTGGAGGCTGACCGCCCGCATAGAAGACTGCACCGCCGCCATTGCCGCCGCTCTGGGGTGAAAAACGGAGCGTAGAAGACCCGAAAATCCGGCCCATAGCGTGGATTTGACTTAACTGCTAATATTCCTTAGAGAGGAGCTGGTTCAAATGATTTGCGACCAGTTTAACGGTTTTTAATTGAAGAATAGCCATAAAATAATTTTTTTTTAATGTATTTGAGGAGACAACTTGGAGGGACTGTAATTTTCTCTCAATCAGCATTTTGCTTTCCCTGATTGTAAGTGGCTGTTTCAGTTCCCAGTTAAATTTAAAACATTACAATGTAATTTTCTGCAGCTGCATCTGCAGACTACTTTGCCATAAGGTCAAGTGATGAAGTGACAGCCTTATCTTGCTCATATTCTGCCTTTTCCCGGGGATGTGTCATTTGCATATTTCAAATTCTAAAAAAGGGAAGAATTAGCACCTTCCACACAGAAATAGAATGATGTTTTCATAGATTAACATCTTAATGGCCTTTCAGTCTGCAGAATTCCTGGCAGATGTTAATAACCAGAGGTGACAATTTTAACGCTGTGCATCATTATCTGTGCTCCTCCACACATTGTGTATAAATTCAGGTCAAGGGGCCCCATTGCCAGCCCCTACCACTTGCGATACTATTTCATCACTTCTCACATCTATTCCTTGCAGCCTTAGACCCTGTGTTTTTTTTTCCGTGTAATATTTTTAACAAAGGTATAATATAAATGAGTATTATAAATGAGAATGGGATTAAACTACAACAGAAGACTGGCAAAACTTGTGCAAAGCAGTTCTTAGATTTAATCATCTGAGCCTGGGCTTTGAGCTGTCTGTGACGATAACATTGAATAATGGTAATCCACAGAACTATTGAGCATTTTTTAATTCACACAATTCTATAAAGACAGTGTTCTTTGGGTGGGAGCAGGTACTGAAACCTTCTTTGACGGCTTGAAAAGTTAAACGTACAACGCAACCATCATCATTGTTACTTATGATGCCATACAATACTTGGCTTTATTTCAATTAATAATTCTCCACTTCTTGTTACCTCAGTACTGACACAGCATTCCTGTTTCCCCCCCCCCCCCCCACTCACCCCACTTGTACGGAGATAGAATTGTGTGGTTTCAAGACGCGTCACCATCCTTGATAATGCATCTAATAGCCCCTCTAGGTGGTAACTAAAACCATTTGTCCAAACCTGGTTCAGCAGCAAACAACTGGGGATTTCAGCTCACTGCTTTCACATTGGGAATGATTGAAATGGCTATTCTTTACCTCATTATTACCTCTGGTGTCCCCCAAGGATCCTTGGCCCCTTCCTATTTCTCACCTACATGTTGCCCCTTGGCGACATCATCCGAAAACACAGCATCAGTTTCCACATGTATGCTGATGACACCCAGCTCTACCTGACTATCACTTCTCTCATAGAAACATAGAAAACAGGTGCAGGAGTAGGCCATTCGGCCCTTCGAGCCTGCACCGCCATTCAATGAGTTCATGGCTGAACATGCAACTTCAGTACCCCATTCCTGCTTTCTCGTCATACCCCTTGATCCCCCCTAATAGTAAGGACTATAGCTAACTCCTTTTTGAATATATTTAGTGAATTGGCCTCAACAACTTTCTGTGGTAGAGAATTCCACAGGTTCACCACTCTCTGAGTGAAGAAGTTTCTCTTCATCTCGGTCCTAAATGGCTTACCCCTTATCCTTAGACTGTGACCCCTGGTTCTGGGCTTCCCCAACATTGGGAACATTCTTCCTGCATCTAACCTGTCTAAACCCGTCAGAATTTTAAACGTTTCTATGAGGTCCCCTCTCATTCTTCTGAACTCCAGTGAATACAAGCCCAGTTGATCCAGTCTTTCTTGATATGTCAGTCCTGCCATCCCGGGAATCAGTCTGGTGAACCTTCGCTGCACTCCCTCAATAGCAAGAATGTCCTTCCTCAAGTTAGGAGACCAAAACTGTAACAATACTCCAGGTGTGGCCTCACCAAGGCCCTGTACAACTGTAGTAATACCTCCCTGCCCCTGTACTCAAATCCCCTCGCTATGAAGGCCAACATGCCATTTGCTTTCTTAACCGCCTGCTGTACCTGCATGCCAACCTTCAATGACTGATGTACCATGACACCCAGGTCTTGTTGCACCTCCCCTTTTCCTAATCTGTCACCATTCAGATAATGGTCTGTGTCTCTGTTTTTACCACCAAAGTGGATAACCTCACATTTACCCACATTATACTTCATCTGCCATGCATTTGCCTACTCGCCTAACCTATCCAAGTCACTCTGCAGCCTCATAGTATCCTCCTCGCAGCTCGAACCCTCCACGGTCTCCAAATTATCCGACCGCTTGTCCGACATCCAGTTCTGGATCAGCAGAAATTTTCTCCAATTGTATATTGGGAAGACTGAAGCCATTGTTTTCGGTCCCCGCCACAAACTGGGCTGGGTTTATGCATTGGTTTGTTTTTATGTTAAGACATTAAAATGTCATGCAGATTGCACCACTGGTGAGGGTGGCACTGTGTTGTATTGACCTAAATACAATAGGACATTTGTTGCAAACTTGTAGGTAGAAAAGAATGATAAAGTCCGATATTGGGCCCCACAATGGGTGGTGAGTAGCTGAACAACGCAGACCATGGATGTCCCAGGTTCAATCCCCAATCTGTCGTAATTCAGCTGATCTCAGATGGCAGATAGGGGAAAGATGGTTGGCCTAAGCATGTCTTTGTTGGGGAGGGGAAAATGAGCCAAGTTTTCCATCCGTGGTCATATTTCAGGGACCTTTGCTAGAAGGTCATTGGACATTAGGTTCGGAGAAGATTAGCCTCTGCTGTGTCTGAATAGCCTGCCTTTACTCACTATCTAGGTTCACACATGAAGAATGGCTATTTGAGTGAAGCACTGCAGTACAACTGGTGCTCTTTAAGAAGTTGATGGCTTTCAGGAGAGGGGGGAAGAAAAGAGTTAACAGAAAAAGAAAGTGGAGAAATCAAATTCCATGGAAAGCACTTTAAAAAAAGAAAGAATGTATCCCCTTGGACAGTTAATTATATTTTCTTCATTCCCATCGTTCTTCAATCATGCTAACATGGAAGCATTGAATTCTTCTTTGCTTCCAGCACACTAGACTTTTAGCAGAATACTGCTGTGCAAATAGCTATCACTACACAATGTTACTACAGCGTTTGTCTCTGTCCTTGACAGGAGTTAAATTGGTTCCCTCCCCCTTCCCACCCAACTGTTGATACCATGATGGATACAAGCTACTCAGGTTAAAATGAGATGGAGTATAATGTATACCCTCACTACTCCAGCCATGTACCTCTCTCCAAATCTCTTGCTCCCACCGTTAATTTACAGTGGTTTCACCTTTTGATTTCAGTCGTATTTTGAACATTTCTGTTCACTAGAACAAGATCAGAGAAGACATTTCCAATATATTGAACTATCCAGTTTCAAGTGTGTTGCCCATTGAGGTTGTGCGGAGCACAGAATATCCATGTTAATATGAACACAAATCGCTGCTGACTCTGGTTTTCAGCGGTTGTATTAGTTTCCTGTTTTTCAGTGATTAACTTTCTCTGGATTCTGTTGTTGACTTTTTGGAGGTTTCTGTGTTTATTTTGAGTGATTTCCTTTTGGTCAGACCACATTCATTTTTTGTTTTATTTACAAAAAAGATAAACTTGGTGTTAAAATTTGCACGTTTTCTTTTTAAAGCTGAGCAATGAACGAGACGTTTACAGTTGGGCAGACAGGATAGTAAGAATCAAACCTCGAGATTTTTGATGAGAATATTTCATTTTTTCCCCCCTGTAATTTTTAGTGTTTTGTCAGTGCTGCCAAATAAACACAATTCAAAATGTTGCATTCAATGGGGTTTATTAGAATTGATCTGTGGGATTTTATTAGAATTTATCACTTTAACCCGGAAACCAGTAACTGCATCATGTTGTAAATTTTCTGAAGCTCCCCTTGTCTTTCTGTTCTCAGGACTGAATCTGTGGCTGAGAAAATGTTGACAAATTGGTTTGCATTCCTCCTGCATAAATTCCTGAAGGTGAGTTCTGATGATCGCCATAGAAACCTGTCTATGTTTAAACACTGCGTTTGTGTCATAAGTAACATTTGCACAATAATTGTAAGAAAATCTAACAAAAAAAACCAATGTACTTCCTGTGGGAATGCTTTAAAATGATGGCTCTCATTGGGAATCACTAATGAAGTTGAACCTGTGCAGAATAAATCAAGATTTTTTAATGTAGTAAGTTTGCACAGTTAATTCTTCGCCAAAAATAATTACGGTATTAATCAATGCATCAATTCACAAAGGTTATCGAAAATCATATATACAATCATACAGAAACAATACTAACACCACTCAACAGGCTGAGGTTCATGTTAGCACTATAGTGACTTATCACCTTTTAACCTTTCTGCACAAGTCATGTTCCTCCATTTGTGTGTGTTATCTAGCTTTCCCCCAACCTTTTCATCAATTTTCTCTTCCTCTGTGGGCTGCTGCCTCCATTTGGAACCTTTTGACATTGATTCCATCTCAATTGAAAGGAAACACACTCGATGCAGAAAGATGGCAGATGTCAAGTGGTTCCTCTTCTATCATATTCTGATAGTGCTGGTGACTTAGCTTGTCAGTTGAGAACGGATCAGTTTATCACACCCAAGTCTCTGACATTTCCGTACCAGGCAGCAATCTATGGCAAAGTTGTATATCTGCGACACCATCAAGTTCCATTAGATCCTTTACGTGTCCCTGAGACAAAGAACCCTATTGCCATTTCTGCTGTTCCAAATCACTTGTACATTGGTAGTAGATGATTTACAGAGCTAACTCCTTGTAGTACGCAATGAATCCAATGTAAATTGTTCTGTTGAATTTTTCAGGAGTGCGCAGGAGAGCCTCTCTTCATGTTGTACTGTGCCATTAAACAACAGATGGAGAAGGGACCAATTGACGCAATCACAGGCGAAGCACGCTACTCCCTGAGTGAGGATAAATTGATCCGACAGCAAACTGAATACAAGACCCAGGTGAGTTCAGCTGTCAAGCTTCAGTTGAGCACCAAAACTGTGTGTGTGTACGAGGAAACTGATATTTGAAACAATAGGTTCAGCTACACTAGACTAGACAAGTATTTTGATGAATCATTTTTAATGGAAATCATGTCCCAGATCTTGTAGTCAGCAGTGAACAAAAGGCGGCAGGCGTTCATTACACTTGCACTTGCCCATAGACTTCCTATGGGCTTTTGCACTGGAACTTGCTGTGATTGGAAAGCCATTTCAGCCACCCTCAACAACGGACCTGGGACCTATGTGAGCAAGGCATGCAACTGTGTATCTCCTTAACCAATCAGATTGGAGAATCCTTACTGAGGAGCGCAGAGTCTGAACCAGGAAGTGTAAGTTAGAATAATTAATTTAATGCTAAATCATGTACAGAAAGTAAAATAAAGAGAGGGAAAGAAAGATGGGCTAAAGAGACAGAAAGAAAAAGCTTTTGAAAAAGTGTAAAACTTGAACTATATATAAAATCTGAAGGAATGAGACTTCACACTTGTAAAAGTTCATTTTCAGTGCCAGAGAGGTTGTTTGACAATAATTAAGACTTATCACTCCGTTAAATATTTACTTACACTAGAAAGGAGAAGCTCTAACCTTTTCTGCCGAGTTTAGTAGGTATCTATCCTGTAATTACCCCAACTTACGCCCTTCTATGTATTTCAGTGCTGAGTCTCTCAGCAAGATAGCAAAGCTTGTGGCAAAGCAGGGCAACTCGGACAGCAATTTCCTGATTTTCCCATTTAACTGCGCATGTGCGGTCGCTGTCTGATTTACACTTTAATAACGATGAGCGCCGATAGCCTACTGTTATTTTTACTGCAAAACCCGGGCCATTACTTGCAACCATCTCCACATCGTGTTTCATCTTCCAACCTAGCTGGGTTGCCTGTGCTCCCCCCTTGTGAGTGGACAGTCTTTTGCACAGATGTTGGCAGTGAAACGCCTGTCCTTAGATCCGTACATCTACTTAATCTTTTGGGTTGGATATATCATACTGATTTTTATATTAAACGTAATTTTGTGTTTTTATATACAGATTCTGAACTGTGTGAATCCAGAGAATGAGAACAGTCCCGAGATTCCAGTGAAGGTGCTGAACTGTGATACAATCACCCAGGTTAAAGAGAAAATCCTGGACTCTAGCTACAAAAATGTACCATATTCCCAGAGGCCACGAGCAGTTGATATGGATCTGGGTATGCATATTCATAGAATCTTATGATTTCAAGTTCTGAAAGAGGCTATTTCACCCATCATACCTATGCCACTGCTAGATCCAAACCAGACAGAGCTATTTCTTGCTCTTTATATTTTTAATATTTTCATCGTTTATCTAGCTCAAAATCACTTTTAATGGCCACTTATGGTAATGTATTCCATATCCTAATAAACCCTTCGCTTAAAAATAAGTTTATCCTAACCACCTCTTCTGTGCTTCTAGTACACATCCTAAATCTATGCCCCTTGTTACCAGTTCACAAAACAATACAAATAACTTTCACTATCTACTCTGCCAATGTCAAAATACATTATATATCGAACCCAAAGTCCCATTTCCTGTTTTCTGACCTTTTTCCACCTACTGTTAAAGATCTTTGATTCTGCACCCTTCACTCTCCCTAAATCTTCCTTCCATTGAGAATCTTCAGGTTATATTTCCATTCTCTGCAATTTTTCTAAAAAAAAATTACCATTTCATATTTATTTTTGTTGAACAGTATTTGTCACATATCTGGCCACTCTCCGAACCTGATCTGCCATGCTGTATTGCTTCCTCATAGTTTTCTACATCATTTAATTAGGTATTGGCAAATTTTGAAATTCCTTCCAGAATATATGGAGAACAAGAGGGGTCTGAGCACAGATCCCTGGGGTTGACCACTGGCAACACGTTGCCTATTCAAGAAATATCCATTTATTTTCTAGCCTTCAGCCATCTCTTTATTCACGCCACCACTTTACTATGGCTCAGTGGCGATACTCTGGGCCTTATTCTTCGCAGGTCTCTTATGCAATATTTTATCAAATGCTTTTTGAGAATCCAAATATATCACATCCGCAGCATCCCTTTGTGTATCTGCTCAGTAATTACATCAAAGACTTTGATTAAATTAGACAAGCATGACATGCGCTTTATAAATCCATGTTGACAGTCCCAGATTAGCTCATACCTTTCTAAATGCTACTTATGTTAGCTGTTATTATGCATTTAAGAGGAAGCTTGATAAATACACGAGGGAGAAAGAAACAGAAAGCTATATTGATAGGGTTAGATGAAGTACGGTGGGAGGAGGCTCGTGAGGAACGATGGGCCCAAATTTCCATAACCTCTTTTTCTGGCGGCCTCACTCGAGCTGCGCCGTTTTTGCCCGCCTCCAAGCGTGCCGAAAAAAGACCCCCATATTTTGGCCGCTCCCCAGCCTCTCCCCCGTCGTGGCACAGCATGGCCGAATGGATTGGGGGCGGAGCCAGGTCCTGGCGCTGAAAGCATTCTGCACGCATGTGCAGTAGCTCCTGGCAGGCCGTTTCTGCAAACACGTGCTGCAGGCTGTGTGGGAGGGGCCAAAGCACGCCCACCCTAGCCCTGGCCGAATGGGCTCTCTCATCGGTGGCCCGCTGTGTTCCCAAAGGTAGGACTTATATTTTTTATTTGTTATTTACTGATTGATTTTGGTGCTTTAGGTGCAGGGTTCCTTCTATTTTTTTATTTGTTATTTATTGATTGCTTATTACTTTGGTCTTGGTGCTTTAAGGGCAGGGTTCCTTCTACTTTATTTGTTAATTAATTGCTTATAACTTTTTGTGCTTTGTTTGGTGCTTGGTGGTGCTTTAAATGTAGTTACTCGCACCGATTCCTTAACTGTAAGTAAGGTCTTTCTGTGCGGACAAAAGTGGACACATACGCTGTCCTAAGTTAGTTTAGTACAACCTTTTTCTGGCCAAATTGGCATAAATGGTGTAAGTGGCTGGGAGCGCCCCCTTTTGGAAAAAAAACTGACCTAACAAAAAAACCTAACTCACTTACACTGGTGCAAATTAAATGGCCATATTTGCAACTAAAAAGATACACCAGAAAAATCAAGTTACACCAAAAAAATGATGCAACTCACGGGGAAATTTGGGCCCAATAACACCAGTTGGGCTGTTTCTGTACTGTACACTCTCTGAAATTATAGTCTCTAAAGACTTTCCTAATGATATATAGTTAGATAGCTTATCCTACCCCCCTGTTGTGTAATGCCGGTTTCGAAAGAATTAGGGTCAATACCTCTGCTATTTTCTAAACAACCTCATTTGAGCTAGAGAAACGATGAAAATATTAAAAATACAAGGAGCAAGAATATGAGGGGGCTTGACAGGGTGGATGCAGAGAGGATGTTTCCGCTGATGGGGGAGCCTAGAACTAGAGGGCATGATCTTAGAATAAGGGGCCGCCCATTTAAAACAGAGATGAGGAGAAATTTCTTCTCTCTGAGGGTTGTAAATCTGTGGAATTCACTGCCTCAGAGAGCTGTGGAAGCTGGGACATTGAATAAATTTAAGACAGAAATACTTTCTTAAACGATAAAGGGTTATGGGGAGCGGGCAGGGAAGTGGAGCTGAGTCCATGATCAGATCAACCATGATCTTATTGAATGGCGGAGCAGGCTCGAGAGGCCGTATGGCCTACTCCTGTTCCTAATTCTTATGTTCTTATCATCTGAGGGAAGGTCAGCCAGGCCTGGTGAGCTATTAGCGAAAAGTCCTGTGAACTCTTAATAGCATTTCCTTTATAAACATATCTGTCATTTGTTCCTCCTGTAGTCCTTCCTTCTTTCACTCTTAGTTTATCGGTAAAATATTTATTCAGCATATCTGCAATGCTTTTATTCTCCATCATCAAAGTGGCATCTTTGACCTTTGTGCTTATCCTTTATTTTGACACTTTTTTTTTCATATTTTTCCTTACCCCCCAATCTCCTTTTTTGCTTTTCTTCTCTACTTTGCCATTGCTCCCAATTTAGTTCTATGCCTCCTCCTTAGTGTTTTTTTTGTTGTTGGCCCATCTCCTTAGCCCACCAATTAACTTTCTGATCCAAGCAACACTGGGCTAATAACTCTTGATCATGATGTTTTTAGTCTGATCTTATCCAGTGGCTACTTGGCTCATTGATCGTACTCTCGCCAAAAGGTTCTGGGTTCAAACCCGACTCGAGGACTTGAGCACATAAATGATGCTGATTCTTCAGTTTTGAGGGAAGTGCTGTCTTTCAGATCAATTGTGGCCCTGTCTGTGGCTTCAGGTGGACATAAAGGATCCCATTGCATTTTTTCCAAATACGAGCAGGGCATTCTTTTGGTATTCTGCCCAAAGTTCATCCTTCAACTGACACCATTAAAGTAGATTTAACTGGTCATTCTTCTCATTCCTGTTTGTGGGACCTTGTTGTGTACAAATTGCTGTGTCAACGGAAAAGCAGTGGCTACACTTTGAAAGTAATTAATTGGTTGTGAAGTGTGTTGTAATGTCCTGAGAATACAAAGTTACTATTTAATGCAAGTTTTTCTTCACTCTGTCCTGCATTTAAATATTTTCCATTGCATGCCTATTTTTGAGCCAATTAATTTGAAAGAACATAAGAAAGATTTGCATTTCTATAGCGCCTTTCACAACCTCCGGACGTCCCAAAGCATTTTACATTGAAGTACTTTTGAAGTGTGGCCACTGTTGTAATGTAATCTGGAATAGTATCCTTTTTAAAATTTGCTGTTTTCCAGTCCACCATCTTTCTTGTTGACTTAATTTATTTCTTCTATTATATTAGGTTCACTAGCCCCCTAAATGTTCTCCTACCTTCAGATTGTTTACTTGTCCTAGTTCATTACGGAGTTCATAAATCACATTTTCGTTGTGATGATTATTTACCATTTTTTGAATTGCATTTTATTTAAATCGGAATTTCGAAAAGAAATCCACTGTGGTGTTTTTGTAGTAGAGATGGCGGAGGTATGGTTCTAATCTGCAGTGTATTTGTGCAGAGTGGCGTCAGGGACGACTGGCTCGAGTTGTTCTACAAGATGAAGACATCACCACAAAGATTGAAAATGACTGGAAGCGCTTGAACACGTTGGTGCACTATCAGGTAAAGCAGACACAGCAAGCATGCCACTGAGCCACGAGGGGAAATTCGAGCAGAAAGTTCTGAACTCGATCTCTCCTCATCCTTAAGCGAGTTTTACAGCAAACTTCATAGCTGCTGTAGCAAGGACTGATCTAGCGTTATAGCTTTTAAACTTTTGTGGCCTTGCCTCCAAAATTAACCATTACAGTTCTTCATGTATAGCAGCTTGTTTGAGGTGAGGCACATGTTGGAACGTGCGCAGAGAGTGACTGCAGCAATACCTCTGGAGACAGCGCTGAGCTTGGCTCTGACCTACCCACATCTTACCTGAATATGGAGCCAGGAGGAGCAGGAGTACTCCAGGCACTACTTTCAAAGAACGCAGGCTGCTGCCGGCCAACGCTACCCCAATCGTCGCGGCTACCGCAATCCCCGCCCCCGCTACTACCTCGCCCAACATTACCTGCCCCCACGCTATCTTTTCCTTTCCCGCGGCCAATGCTAACTCCTCCCCCCCCCCCCCCCCCCCCGCTATCGTTTCTTTTCCGACCCAATCTCTCCCCGCCCCAGCCCCCATCACTTACCTGAGAGTCACTGCTGGCTTCGCAGAGGCCCGATCTTGAATGCTGTTTTGCCGCCGACCTGTCTGTTACAGTCTGCAGCTCGCCGACTCAATGGAAATGAGATCTCAGCCCAATATCAGCTGCTCCCCAGGCCCCACCATTCAAACACAGGGATTCTTCCCTGCGCTCTCCGCCATGGGCCTTATGCATGTACTAGATGACTAGATGTATGCTTGAGCAAGTTGACTGCCATCTGTTAATGCAGAATTGCAATATTATTAAAAACACAGCACGGGAATCTTTCCTGTTCTCTCTCCTCGCCCCCCCCCCCCCCCCCCACCCAGTTTTTCATTAGGCAAGTACTGCTGGGGTCAATTGCGTGGCACTTTTCTGACTGAAATCACTCAACTCGTCACAGAGCAGAGATCTGACCTTGTACAGTTCAATACCACACACTATAGTAAGCTGACCCACTGAGCCAAGAGTAGAGCAATTTCTTTGTTTTAAGAACTGTATTTTCTCAAGTCATTATGAAACCTTAAAAAATTGCGTTCAACTTTAAGCCTCAGGAACGCAGATTCTTCACTGAAGAATCTAGTGTGCCAATCTGATACAGTTGACAACTGTCAAACTGTTAAGCATGTATTGCCTGTAAAGCAATTTTGTGTAATGCAATGAAGAATGAAAAACCATTAACCCATGTTCATCACTTCACACACCAGCTTTGTGGTGCAGCTAAATGTAATCATTGTTGAATCCCCGCCGTAACATTGTGACTATACGCAAGATGTAGAGTAATAAAAGTGGTGCAATGCAAAAGAGAATTGGTACCGAAAAGGTTAACGTCAAACAAGGCGCTGATGAGTTGTCAGTCATTATGTGCTTTGAATGGTGGCACATAATAAAGAGGAGATTTGAAGCAAATTCAAATTAGCGAAAAGCTGACTGGTACTGACAGAAAATTAAACCCTTTGCCTTTGACAGCAGCAGCCCCAAATCATGTCAGTGAATAGAATGGAATTAGCATTTTCTATTTCCTCTGAGAGCAGGATTAATAAAGAAATAATAGATGTGCTGGCTTCTTTGTACACATTATTCATTATAATAGTCAATCAGAATATTTCACACACAACATTTTACATTTATTATGTCGAAGCTAATAGTTTATTCAACTAAAAAATAAAATCGGTGAGGAAAATATATATTTATCAATCTAGTGACAGATAAATATAAAATTATACAGCTGCATGGCAGAGAAGTGCATATTTAAAGTATAAAAATAAATTGCTTATTAAAGGTGCTTCCAAGTCATTGAGGTGTCGAAGACTTGTTTGAGATGCTCCTCTCCTTTAGCAGGAAGTTTAGTTATGACGGAGAGATAAGATTGTCTTTCCTGGATTGTGGCCTCAGTAATTAAAAGTGCAGTGGAAGTCTTTTTATCCTTATTTTGTAAAATCCAGTTTGTCGCTCAACCATTGGTGGCCGTGCCTTCTGTTGCCTTGGCCTCAGGCTCTGGAATTCCCTGCCTAAACCTCTCTGTCTCTCTACCACTCTCTTCTCCTTCAAGATGCCCCTTAAAACCAAGCTTTTGGTCACCTGCCCTAATTTCTACTTATGTGGCTCGGTGTCAAATTTTTTATCTCATTATACTCCTATGAAGCGCCTTAGGACGTTCACTATGTTAAAGGTGCTATATAAATACAGGTTGTTGTTGTAGACTGGGAAAGTTTTAGCTTTTAAAATAATACATGTCTATCACCAGCTTATTTCTGGGACAACTGTTGCAAAGTGCAATAAGAAAATAAAATATGAAGACAGAACAAGCACAGGAATTCCCTGTCTGCAGTACATGGTGTTCAACAATACCCTTGAAGTAAACCCACTAAATCCTGGTTAAATGCCTCGCCTCTTATTTTGATTGGGACTGTGCCTTTTCTCCAGGAACTTTCCTCTTTGTCCTTTCCCGATGATCTGGCCTATCTCCCATCCTTGGCCAAGAAGGGGCTGGCCTTGCATCCACTGGTGGTGGTATGAATCCAGCCACTAGATGTTCACGCCAAACAGGCCCAAGGATAATTCTCACTGTTTAATATTCCCTCCCTCCCTGTGGGGAAGTGGTTGGTTCCCGCTCATATCCTCCCATAATGGCACAGAGAAGCACAGCGTGAACTCACGGTTTCCTGCGCCTCCCACTTGAGGCTGATGCTTCCCTTACCCCTTTCATAATTATTCCCCAATTTTCTCCTCCTTTCCTAAAAGTGGTTGACTTATACTGTGATGTGGTTCAACAGGTATCCCTATGGCACCTAACACAAGGTGACCAGAGCATCGCCAGCAAGTGTTGACAGGCTGCATCAACTGTGCATGGCATCATAACTAAGTCCAATCTTGTCTTCATTTAACGTCCACAAGTACACATTCCCATAAGGTCAATGGAAACCGTGGCTGTTTTTTTCTGTCTCGCTTTGCCAGAGATCCTAAGCCCAATTGAGGTGCCCCGAGTGCTGCCTCGGCCCCAGCTGAGTTCAGTTATCTCATCGCAGGGCCAGTTCATTCCATTTTTAGTTCAATTTGTTGGTCGGTTTGTTTTCTCCCATCTTCTGTTAAATATTTATAGACATCTACACATATTTAATAATTTTTTAGAAAAAGATGTAGTGCCAGAGGACTGGCAGATCGCTAATGTAATACATATATTTAAGAAGTGGAATAGAACATTTCCAGGGAATTATAGACCAGTCAGCTTAACATCAGTGGTAGGAAAATAATGGAATCCCTGCTAAAGGAGAAAATATAAGAACATCCAGAAACCAAAAATATAAAAATAACGGCTTGGATTTATATGGCGTCTTTCATGACCACCGGACGTCTCATAGCGCTTTACAGCCAATGAAGTACTTTTGGAGTGTAATCACTGTTGTAATGTGGGAAACGTGGCAGCCAATTTATGCACAAGCAAGCTCCCACAAACAGCAATGTGATAATGATCAGATCATCTGGGTTTTTTTTTGTTATATTACTTGAGGGATAAATATTGGCCAGAACACTGGGGATAACTCCCCTGCTCCTCTTCGAAATAATGCCATGGAATCTTTTATATCCACTTGATAAACCGAGGTCCCGTCTGCTCTAACGTCGCATCCGAAAGACAGCACCTCCGACAGTGCAGCACTCCCTCAGTACTGCACTGGAGTGTCAATCTAGATTAAAAAAATATATAATAATGAATAGTCAGCATGGATTTCAAAAGGGAAAGTCTTGTTTGACCAACCTCACTGAATTTTTGGAAGAGGTAACAGAGAGAGTAGACAATGGTAATGCAATAGATGTAATTTATCTAGATTTTCAAAAAGCCTTTGATAAGGTACCCCATGGTAGACTGATGAACAAGATCAGAGAATGTGGAGTCAGGGGACAAGTAGCAGAATGGATAGCTAGCTGGCTTCAAGCCAGAAAGCAGGTTAAAGGTAGCTATTCACAGTGGCAGAAGGTGGGTAGTGATGTTGCTCAAGGATCAGTGCTGGGACCACTGTTGTTCACAATTTACATTAACGATTTAGACTTTGGAATCAAAAACACAATTTCTAAATTTGTGGATGACACCAAATTGGGGGGGATAGTCAATACTGAGGAAGACTGCAACAAATTACAGAAGGACATTAATAAACTTGCAGAATGGGCATATAATTTGCAAATGAAATTTCAACACCAATAAATGTAAGGTACAGGTTTAGCGTCGAGAATTCGGGACCGAGGTCGTTCCGGATTCCGGGCTTTTCTGGACTTGCGATCGTCTTTCTGACGTCACGAATCCGGAAACACCCGAGTCCAGGTTCAGGTATTTCCGGATGTCGGAACGTCAAAGAGGGAGGAGTCCCCGCCGAGGAACTGTTTGGGCCGACCGGCCAACCCCGTCGAGGAGGTCGCCAGGCAGGGTGCCACCGAGGAGACGTTCAGGCCTGCCGGCCCCGTCACAGATGTGTTCGGGCGGCGGCGGCGAGGTGAGCCCCGAGGTCGGCAGTGCCGGCCGGTCTGGATTCTGGAACATTTTACAGATTCCAGAAGACCCTACCACCGATTGGTCCGGATTCTGGAGCACCAGATTCTCAACGCTGCACCTGTATTACATTTTGGTAGGAAGAATAGGAAGATAATTTACTACTTCGAGGGTGTGAGTCTACGTGGGGTAGAGGAACCAAAAGATAGAGTACAAATACACAAATCACTAAAAATTGCGATACAGGTTAGCAAGGCCATAAAAAAAAACAAGTGCTAGGGTTTATTTCTAGAGGTATATAATTGAAAAGTTGGGAAATTATTCTAAACCTGTATTGAACCTTGGTTAGAAGGCACTGTATTATGCTAATAATAAAGGATGAAACTGAGTACTGTATAAAATGAGTAAGTGTGACCTTAGCTCCTTTAATTCGACTCCAGAGTCTAGGTACCGCTTATATACAGTGCTCCCAAGGGATGCTGGGATCCCTTGGGACTCCAACAGGTAGGCCCTCTGGTGGTGGTGTGATACAGGTTGCCAAGGGTTACATACATAACACACTATATAGTTCTGGTCGCCATATTATAAGAAGGATATAGAGGCACTGGAGAGGGTGCAGAGAAGATTTACAAGGATGATACCAAAAATGCGAGGGTATACATATCAGGAAAGAATGAACAGGCTGGGGGTCTCTTCGCTTGAAAAAAGAAGGCTGAGTGGTGACCTAATAGAGGTCTTTAAAACTATGAGAGGTTTTGATAGAATGGATACAGAGAGAATGTTTCCACTTGTGGGGAAGAGCATAACTAGAGGTCATCAATATAAGATAGTCACCAAGAAATCCAATCGGGAATTCAGCAGAAAATTATTTACCCAAAGAGTGGTGAGAATGTGGACCTCGCTACCACAGGGAGTGGTTAAAGTGAATAGTATCGATGCATTTAAGGGGAGGATAGACAAGCATGTGAGGGAGAAGGGAATAGAGGGTTATGCTGATAGATTTAGATGAGGAAAGACGGGAGGAGGCTCGAGAGGAGCATAAACGCCGGCATGGACTGGTTGGGCCCAATAGCCTGTTTCTGTGTTGTATATCCTATGTAATCCTATGTAATATATCAGCAACTATTGTGTGTGCATTACAAAACACAAAATTTGCCCATAAATTACTGATTTAATTTCATGTTTCCACAAACTAAGTAAATATAAAGTATACTTCTACAAAAAAAAGAATAAAGGGTTACACACTGTTCTTGTGCTACTGCTAACTTGCATTAATATCACAGTCCGCAAATCAAATCGATTAATATTTCTCAAATCAATCCTTAGATTTCAGTCCACGCTGCTGTTACTGCGGTTTCACTGCCAGCTGCCACTTTTCTGTTTTTAAAAAAAAAATGATTAAATAAATAAAAAGAAAGGCTTGCATCTTTCTAATAATTCTTGTGCTGTTCTGACAATTTAAACTTTAAGGGCTGGATTTTCGTTATGTTTCCGCCGTTGTTGGCACCCCGGAGTGTCGGTAATGGCGGAGGAAAAGATTTCCGGGCGGGTGGTCAGCTTCCAGCGCCCTGCCGGCAAATTAGTTGGCGGTTTTGTGGGGCGGGGGCAGCAGAGCAGTACCACCTGGGAGCATCGAGCCAGTGTGCAGCGCTACCGGCTTTGACTGCGCGTTGAAATTTGTTGTGCGCTGACCCTATAGCGCCCCCCCCCCTAGTGCGCCGTGGTGGGACCGCCTGGAAAATCAGGCAGCCAGATCTGTCCCGGCAGCGGTGAGTGTTGGAATTGGTGGATGAAGCAAGTTTGATTGTTTTGTTGAGTTTTATTTTTGTGATTTAGTTTATTGTGAGGTGTTTAAGATATTGGGAATGTTTGTTGTGCTTTTAGTTGCGATTTTATTTATTTTTTGGCCACAGAAGCTTCCGTTAGGGCGCTCCGAGACCGGCTCTTTAGCAACGGATTTTCAGTTGCTCAGCCGGTCTTGCGCCCTAAAAGAGATATGTGATGCCTCCCTTAGGGCTCTGCCCCACGCTCAGGGCCCAGCTGATGAACTTTGTTGACTGAGGCGCAAACGATTCTCGGGCGCAAACTTTACCGCCCCGCCATGAATAACGCCGCGAAATGGACAGTAACGAAAATCCAGCCCGAGCTTTCTGCCCCTGCGAATCGGTGGAACGTAGCCCCTCAGCTCGGTGCAGCATGTGATGGTTCTTCCTTTTCAAGCTTCATTGAAATTGTGTTGCTGTATAAAGTGAGAACTGAATGGATATTTTTTTTTGCCAGAAGTCTGATGCACAGGATTTCTGAGTGGTGCAGTGCAGGCTCATGCCTGAGTTTTCTGATTGGATCAGTGTGTCTACTGTGGAAACCAATAACTGGGCTCCTCCCGAGGGAGAGAAGCCAGGCAGCTGCCAATCTGGAAAAAACTTGTAATAGCAATAGTAATTAGCCTCTAATTGATCTCGGGACCCATTTATTTAGGTCACCTCCCTATAGGGAGGGAGTACCTGAACAGTGACCTTAAAGGGTCGGGGAAGGTCAGTAGCTCGACATCAAGACTGTGTTCCAGACCCCAAATGATGGATTAGTCAGTACTTGTAATTTTGTGTCAGTTTCCTTTCTGTCACTATTACAGTTCCTACCTTGGCTCAGCATAGCCACCATGCAAACATCAAAAAACAAAGAAGTGAGATATAACTTATCTCTGCAATGCCTGCTGCCATGTTCCCTACCCTGTCCACCATGCTGCTTGCTGCTTCCACATTCGCCTCACCCGAGCACCTTCTCTACTGCACATTAGCTTGGGCGCCTCTATGATGGTCCTTGACCTGCCACCATTCTGGCCTCCCTCAATCCCATTTGTTACCAGGCCTCCCCTCATCAATCAGCACTGAGGGAGCTGCACCAGTGCATATTAATTTGCTCCTGCTAACTTGTGGATTAATATGGATTGTGATAAGCTCCTGCACTGGCTTTTCAGCATGCACTGTTCCCTCTGAAGTCAGCCAAGGATCTGTCCTTGGCCCCCGCCTGTTTCTGCAAGCTACCCCTCACCAGCATTAACCGAAGGCACGATGCCAGGTTCCACATTTGTACATCCAGCTTCTACCTCACCATCTCCCCCGCTGCCTCTGTGTTCAGACTGCTTGCCTGACCGCCACTCCTGGATGAGCCGAAATTTCTTCCAAACAAACATCGCAAAGATTGTTTTCAGCTCCTGCTGCTAACGTTATTCCCTAGCCACTGATTCCATCCCTCTCCCTAGCCTCTGTCTCAGGCTGATGCAGACTATTTGCAACTTCAGAGTCCTATTTAACTCGGAGCCGAGTTTCCAACCCCATATCATTTCCACCACAAAGACTGCCTACTTCCATTTTCATAATATTGCCTATCTCTGCCCCGCCTCAGCCCATCTGCTGCTGAAACCCTCATTCATGCTTTTGTTGCCTCCAGAGCTGACTGTTTGTATTCTCTCATGGCCAACCTCCCATCTTCCACCCTTCATAAACTTGAGCTCATCCAAAACTCTGCTGCCCATATCCTAACTCACACCAAGCCCTGTTCACCCATCACCCCTGTGCTTGCTGACTTACATTGGCTCCTGGTCCAGCAACACCACGACTTAAAACATTTTCATCCTCCTGTTCAAACTTCTCCGCGGCCTCGCTCTTTCCCCTCTCTAACTTCCTCCAGCCCAAAAACCCTTTTGTGAACTCTGCGTTCCTCCAACTCTGGCCTCTTGTGCATCCCCAACTCATTTCGCCCCACCACTGTCAACATGCCTTCACTTGTCTAGACCATAAACTCTGGAATTCCCTCTCTGCCCCTACACCTCTCACTCCTCCTTTTTCACCACTCCCTAAAACCTCTTTGACCAATCTTTGCCCGGTCCTATTATCTCCTCCTTTAACACAGTTTTAATTTTCTGTCTAATTACGGTCCTGTGAAGCAGTTTGATATGTTTTACTACATTAACCTAGTAATCCAGAGGCCTGAACTGATAATCTAGAGAGCGTGAGTTCAAATTCCACCATGGCAGTTTAAGAATTTCAATTCAATTAAAAAAAAAAATCTGGATACAAGGCGCAAGTATCAGTAAAAGTGACCATGAAGCAGGTGCATTTTTGTAAGACCCATTTGGTTCACTCATGTCCTCTAGGGAAGGAAACTTGCTGCCCTTACCTTGTCTGGCCTATATGTGACTCCAGCCCTACACTAGTGTGGTTGCATCTTAACTCCTCTCCTAGCAAACAACTTGATTACATCAAGACTGCTATAGAAGAAAGACATCACCTTCTATAGGCAACTAAGAATGGGCAATATATACCACTGGCCTTGCCAGCGACGCCTACATCCCGAGAATGAATAAAAAATTGAACTAGAGATTTGTTAAGCTCTTGTAATGCGTGGAATTGCCTTTAGTTTTTATTTACTGCCAATATGTAATAGCGGGAGGATTTGAGTATAGGAGCAGGGAGGTCTTACTGCAGTCATATAGGACCTTGGTGAAGCGACACCTTGAATATTATGTGCAGTTTTGGTCTCCTAATCTGAGGAAGGATGTTCTTGCTATTGAGGGAGTGCAGCGAAGGTTCACCAGACTGATTCCTGGGATGGCAGGACTGACATATGAAGAAAGACTGGATCGACTTGGCTTATAGTCACAGGAATTTAGAAGAATGAGAGGGGATCTCATAGAAATGCATAAGATTCTGATGGGATTGGACAGGTTAGATGCAGGAAGAATGTTCCCGATGTTGGGGAAGAACAGAACCAGGGGTAACAGTCTAAGGATAAAGGGTAAGCCATTTAGGACCGAGATGAGGAGAACCTTCTTCACTCAGAATTGTGAACCTAGGGAATTCTGTACGACAGAAAGTTGTTGAGGCCAGTTCGTTAGATTCAAAAGGGAGTTAGATGTGACCCTTATGGCTAAAGGGATCAAGGGCTATGGAGAGAAAGCAGGAATGGGGTACTGAAGTTGCATGATCAGCCATGATCATATTGAATGGTGGTGCAGGCTCAAAGGGCCGAATGGCCGACTCCTGCACCTATTTTCTATGTTTCTATGTAACATCTGGTTCAAAGTTTTTATTGAGACAAATTAAACATTGACTGGACCCTTGAGGATTCCAGTAGTATGTGTACATTAAAAGTCATAATCATTACTAGATTGTGTTTCAGTCACTTCTGATTTGTCAGTGGAAAATGCATATAAATGCAAGAATGACAAAATATTGATAAATTAGGTCTTTTACTTCTACCCTAAGTATATATTTTTGACATTTATGAAATTGGTTCAGATTTTAATTCACTGAATATTGTCTAGTATTTTTCATTTTCACTGATTTAGCACAGCGGGAAAGCATGTTTCTTTAATAAGCTGATGGATATTTCAATGGGATTTCCTTTCATTTCAGACGGCTTACCACCAGCCATCTCCAATCCCCACACATTCTTCATCCTATTAATTGCAAAGCTCAGTAAACTTGAAATCACATTTATTTTTAAAGGGGCATCATGATGAAAAACGTTTTGCAAATCTTTTTTCATTTTTTTTTTACAAGAACAATATATAACAGCATTAATCATATTGAAACGTAGCATTTTGCATATGTCTGCATGATGCTGTTCTGACAATTTATACAGAGCTCGTTCTGGCTTCTTTGTCTCCCCAAACAAAACTGATTGTCCAAATGCATTTTAATGGAAGCACTACCCCTACATATTTGTCTCAAGATCCATGTCAGTTTACACTTCACCTATAATCTTCACAAGTGGGTCTTCAAGACGGTCAGGCATCCAGCAGTCTGTCATTGTCCTGTGTATTTTTCTGTTACTCGATTTTGTTCTAGTTTTCCCAATCGTTGTTTACATTGGGTACTACTAGATTGGGCACATCCATGGTAAACCTCCCTGTATAATCTACAATGTGTCTTAAGCACCTAGAACAACCTGGAAATGCTTCCCACCTGTCCCTTCCTCTGCCGTGGCAGTGTGATATTTACCATTTTCCACACCAGCCGTGTACGGTTATGACCAGTTTGTGTTGCAGACTCGTCCCCTCCAGAATCTGCTTTTGAGATTATGCAAACTCCTAGCTTGCAGTGGGAAGCCACTTGGACATTCTTACCCATCAATTTGGAGGTATTTGCACCCCGAACCCTAGAATTGATTGGACAGTATGGCAATCTACTCTCCCAGCTATACGTCTGGATCAGTAATATTTGCTCTCGTACCCAAATGCAAAATAAAGCAAAAATATCGGTGGTGTGTTTGTATGTAAATGTGAAGGGAACATGATGTATATAAATAGGTGGTTCTTGTATTTGTTTGCATACTGTTGGAGTACATTTTATGATTTTGAGAGTCACTTGAATGCTTTCTAGCATATTCAATTGGAGTGTTTGGTGCACAGTTGCTTGTGTCGGGTCGTTCAGGTATATGCTTAGAGTAAGGAAAAAAATTTTGAATGCATTTTTGTAGATGTGATATAAAATTACTGTTGCACATCATGATATCCATCAATTATGGATTGAAAACTCCACTGGTCTAATATTCAGGACCGACATTGAGGTGCGAAAGGAGCATCTGCGTTTGACTTTCGTGAACCTAAATTTTGTAGGCATTGAGAAAATTCTGTTTGATTTTCAGTTACTAACTGCATTATTTAATCCCCTTGTAGGTGTCCGATCGTTCAGTTGTTGCTCTCGTTCCTAAACAGACCTCTTCTTACAATGTTCCAACCACAACCAGTATGTGTCGGACATCCATTAGTCGCTATGGTAAGTTAAAATCCGAGCAAGCTTGTAAGCTTCTGTTAACAGAATTGTGCTCACCAAAAGATTTTGGTTTATTATGGAGGTGGTAGCATGGCCTATACTTGATGCTAGTTACTGAATTCAAAGGAGTGACTACCTCTACAGCAGCCACTCTCCCCAGCACACGCAATAGCACCAGTGACAGAGCATTACCGAGCCTATTGCTTACTGTACCCGCGCAGTGCTTTTCCTGGTTTCACTTGGCTTTCTGTCTCTGTGGATGATGCACCAGTCACACATGAAGAGGGATCTCATAATGTTGTAATTTGTGAACATATTTCTGAGAAATCCATGATCCACTCATGAGATTTGCTAAATGATTTGAAAGAAATAACCAGGAACTGGCAATGGGACCTCTTGGGTACTTGCCAAATCTGAGTCCTTTACACATCCCTAATATTCAGAGAGGTAAATGTAATTGATACAAGGTTGTCTACTTGTTCCAGCTATTCCCATATCTCCCCATCATTATTATAAATATAAATCTTGATAATCTAGAAATAAAAACGATGGCAAGCTAAAACAAAGTTTAAGTTCCAGACAAGAAAAAAGAATGATCAGTGCTCCAAGCTACAGAATCATGCACCGTACACAAAGCAAGGATGTAACTATGTAACAGTTAATCCACAACTAACAAAAAGACTTCAGCCATTCCATATCTTTAGAACACTAGAGGAAATCATTGGAAGGTGTAATGTACGCATCTATGAATATGCTCACAGGTTTGTCGAGCTTGTTGCATTGTGAGTGGCTCAGCCAGTCATGTGATATTCACAAGACTCAATAAAACCGCAGGCAGTTGGGTCTGGGTCATTCACAAAGAGGTATGCAGTTGTGAGCCTGGTGGATGAACTGGTAATGCATACCAGTTGCATACTAGATTGTTAAACCTTTGTTAATAAACCAACTAGTTCGTAATAGCAATGTGTTGCTATTAATTCTTAAGCAAGAACCCATGAAGCAAATACATTACAGAAGGTAACTTGTGACTTCTATGCTCAGATAAGAAAACTATTTAGCTACTTGTATTGTGCTGTAAGTAAGCTCAAGATGAGCTTTAGTGGGGTAAAATGTTCCTTTAATTTGAATTGGTTTCTAACTTCACAGTATGTTACGATAGGGGTGGTTGGGGGGGTGTAATCCAACTCTCATTTTTAAAGTTTATTGCCATGTATTTGCAATTTTCCAATGGTTATTTTGATTTGAATTGAATAATTTTGTCTCTTCTTTCATTATAGACTCCACTTTCCGGTACACTGGAAGTCCTGACAGTCTGCGTTCACGAGCACCAATGATTACCCCAGATTTAGAGAGTGGTGTTAAAGTGTGGCACCTAGTAAAGAACCATGATCACGGAGACCAGAAGGAGGGTGACCGTGGCAGCAAGATGGTATCTGAAATCTACCTGACAAGACTGCTCGCGACAAAGGTACTCGAGATGCAAGGATTAACGAACGTGTGCGTCAATGAGAACTTGGAGGAGGGTGGGGAGGGGGAGAGGCTTAAACCTATGCGTCAGAGAGAGACATAACCCAAGCCTAACTGGAACAACATGAATATGGTTAAGTGCCATTAGCATTCAATGTGGATGCTCTTTAAAGTGCTAATCGCACATAGTAAGAAACAGAATTGATTTGATTTTGATTTAATTATTCTGGCTACATCTTTAGATATTTACTATTCAGTTAAATTTTAGTTTCTACACTGCCTGGTTAAGATATCTATGATGGGGGTCTATCAATATCCAGAAACTGAGAACTACTGCAGGCACCTGTGCCAAGTTTAAGATGAAAGAGTATAGGTTCCGTTCAGCTTTAAGGTCCCTTATCCTTTTTATACACTAATACATAATCAGCACCATTTTCTCAGCTCTTATTTATAGAAAAACATCAATTATGAGGGCACTCCTGTAACACCATTGGAGGCCGTGCATTCAGCTGCCTAGGCCCCAAGCTCTGGAATTCCCTCCCTAAACCGCTCCGCCTCTCTACCTCTCTTTCTTCCTTTAAGATGCTCCACAAAACCTAATATCTCCTTAGGTTCGGTGTCAAATTTTGTTTGATAATGATCCTGCGAAGGGCCTTGGGAAGTTTTACTCCATTAAAGGTGCTATATAAATGCAAGCTGTGCTGTTGTATGTTAATATTGTGTGAGGTAATGTACTTGGGGAGGTCTAACAAGGCAAGGGAATACAAATTAAATGGTACGACATTGAAAAGTGTAGAGAAACAAAGGGATCTTGGAGTGCAGGTCCACAGATCCCTGAAGGTAGTTGGCCAAGTCGATAAGATGGTTAAGAAGGCATGTGGAATACTTGCTTTTATTAGTTGAGGCGTGGAATACAAGAGCAAGGACATTATGCTTGAACCGTTTAAAACACTGGTTAGGCCGCAGCTGGAATACTATGTACAGTTCTGGTCACCACATTACAGAAAAGATGTGATTGCACTGGAAAAGGTACAGAGGAGATTTACAAGAATGTTGCCTGGACTGGAGAATTTTGGCTATGAGGGAAAATAGAAAATGCTGGGTCTGTTTTCTTTGGAACAGAGGAGGCTGAGGGTAGACCTGATTGAGGTGTATAAAATTATGAGGGGCCTGGATAGAGTGGATAGGAAGGACCTGTTTCCCTTGGCAGAAGGGTCAACAACCAGGGGACATAGATTTAAAATAATTGGGGGGGAGGTTTAGAGGAGATATGAGGGGAAATTTCTTCACCCAGAGGGTGGTGGGGGTCTGGAACTCATTGCCTGAAAGGGTGGTATAGGCAGAAACCCTCCCCACATTTAAAAAATACTTGGATGTGCACTTAAAGTGCCGTAACCTACAGGGCTACGGACCAAGAGCTGGAAAGTGGGATTAGGCTGGGTAGCTCTTGGTTGGCCGGCGCGGACACGATGGACCAAAATGGCGGCCTCCTGTGCTGTAAAATTTCTATGATTGTAATATATCAAATTATTCTAAAGAGAAAGGCCTCGACAATTCAGTGCACACTTCTTCACTCCTTTTTTTCTTTACAGGGCACACTGCAGAAGTTTGTGGATGACCTGTTTGAGACACTGTTCAGCACAGTACACCGTGGCAGTGCCTTACCACTTGCCATCAAGTACATGTTTGATTTCCTGGACGAGCAGGCTGACAGACATGTCATCCATGACACAGACGTTAGGCACACATGGAAAAGTAACTGGTAAGTGATGCATTTGACTGCTCTATCTTTGTTAAATGCATTTATTCGGTCATGGGATGTGGGCATCGCCAGCAAGGCCAGCATTTATTTCCCATCCCTAATTGCCCATGAGAAGGGTTAGGGTTAGGGTGATGAGCCACTGTTCTTTGTACAACGGTTTGGTACAACTGAGCGGCTTGCATTCAGAGAGCAGTTAAGAGTCAACTACATTGCTGTGGGTCTGGAGTCACATATAGGCCAGACCGGGTAAGGACGGATGATTTGCTTCCCTAAAGGATATTAGTGAACCAGATGGGTTTTTACGTCAATCCGATAGTTTCATGGTCACCATTATAATACGAGCTTTTTATTCCAGATTTATTTAATTAACTGAATTTAAATTCCCCAGCTGACCTGGTGGGATTTTAACTCACATCTCCGAATCTTTACTCCAGGCCTCTCGATTACTAGTCCAGTACCATAACCACTATGCTACTGTTCCCTTGAATCTAATCCTGGAAACACTCAATGAGGCCGGTAATGCAGCCCCTGCACCGCAGTAGTGCTCTTCAGGTTGAATGAGCTGAGTTCACCCTATTTAATTATTTTACCAGTGGCCCGTCAGCCCATTTTGCAAGATGCACTGGGGGAGAGAAGGTGGGATGAGACCCTGGGGCTAGTGAAAGCTTGCTAACTGTCCATGAATCCATTTTTTTTTTGGTGGAGAGGGGGAGGACAACAATGGCGGCGGTGCACTTTGACCTTTGGAGGTCGACGTGCTTTTGAGATGTCAAGTTGGATGGACCTTAGATAATGTTCAGTGCCACCCATGCAAATGTTCTTATTGTTGAGCACACCTTCAGTGCCCGCTGGGAACAGGCACTCAGTGGCTGAAGTGCTGCTTCGTCACTCCAGGTGTGTTATGGGGAGGTCGCATAATTTCAATATTCTTATGGCCCCAATGAGCCGAACACAGTTTGAACACTGGCTCCTTTTATGCTGTGTTGGGCTAGACTGCTCCTATAGTAGGCCTCAAGCCTCCATAGTAAATGTTGCCCACAATTACATTATCACCCCCTATATCCCTTTCAAATATTTAAAGATTGCACAATTTTGTCTTCTCTCCATTTTTTATTCAACAGGAGGAGAGTAAGTCATCAATTTCTTCTTTCAAAAAATACAGCTGCAAGCTTAATAGCAACATCAGAATTTGCTCCTGATTAAAATGTATTGTAATACAAACTAAATGGTACAATCCTGAAGAGAGTAAATGAACAGAGAGACACCTGGGTATAAGTGCACAAATTGTTGAAGGTGGCAGGGCTGGTTAAGAAAGCAGTTAAAAAAGCATACGGGATACTGGGCTTCATAAGTAGAGGCATTGAGTACAAAAGCAAGGGAGTTATGATGAACCTTTATAGAACACTGGTTCGGCCTCGACTGGAGTATTGTGTCCAATTCTGGGCACCGCACTTTAGGAAGGATGTGGAGGCCCCTTTGAGAGGGTGCAGAAAAAATTTACGAAGTTAATTCAAGAGATGAGGGACTTCAGTTATGTGGATAGACTGGAGAAACTGGGGTTGTTCTCCTTTGAGCAGAGAAGGTTGAGAGGAGACTTGCTAGAGGTGCTCAAAATCATGAGGAATCTAAACAGAGTAGATAGAGAGAAACTCTTCCACTTGGTGGAAGGGTCGAGAACCAGAGGACACAGATTTAAAGTGATTGGCAGAAGAACCAAAGGCGACATGAGGAAAAACTTTTTTACGCAGCGAGTGGTTAGGATCTGGAATGCACTGCCTGAAAGGGTGGTGGAGGCAGATTCAATCGTGGCTTTCAAGAGGGAGTTGGATAAGTACCCGAAGGAAAAAGAATTGCAGGGCTGCGGGGAAAGGGCGGGGGAGTGAGACTAGCTGAAGTGCTCTTGCAGAGAGCTGGCTCGAGGCTCGACGGGCCAAATGGCGGCCTCCTGTGCTGTAACCATTCAATCATTCTATTCTCTGATTCTATATGAATTGTAGAATGTTAGCGGGGGTGGAAGATCTGTGGTAAGCATTGGAGAAAACAACATTCTTGAACCATTTCTCCGGGGCTTCCGCGGATCATCTGCCAAAGTTTTGGTGGACAATCGGGAGCACCCCCACAGAAATTAATGTTGCATGTATTTTAATTGCATGTTGCCTGTTCCCATGCATCCTGCAGCCAGGTCACTGGATTCTGTGTCAAACTGTAGAGTCGCTCAGTGATTTAGCTTGCATGGAAGAAAAGGGAAGTAGATTAAGCCAGAAATGGTTTGTTTCACAAGAAAACAAACTGTAAAATGGAGAACTGACTTCGAGCAGTCCAACTGAAAATGGGGCAACACTCGGTCAACTTGAATAAGGGGGTTCAGGAGATTAGGTATCCTCAACCTCAAACTTCAAACGTTGTCTTCAGCAGAGGGTCCCGCTCAGTTCTTCTGCAAAAGCCAATCATTTTGTGTTTCCTCCATTCAAAAGTATCGCCAAGCTTTACTTTTCCACATAGCCTCTCATCTTCCACTCTCCATAAAGTTGAGCTCATCAAAATTATCCTAAGTCGCACCAAGTCCTGCTCACCCATCACCATTGTGCTTTCCAACCTACGTTGACTCCCAGTCCAGGAACGCCTCAAATTTAAAATTGTTGTCTTTGATTTCAAATCCCTCCATGGCCTCGCCCTTCGCTATCTCTGTAACCTCCTCCAGCCCTAAAAGCCTCCAAGAACTCTGCGGTCATCTGATTCTTGTGCATCCCCACTTTCTTTCACCCCACCATCGGCAGCCGTGCCTTCAGCTGTTTAGCCCCAACAACAACAACAACTTGCATTTATATAGCATCTTTAATTTAAGCTCTGGAATTTCCTCCCTAAACCTCCCCGTCTCTCCTACCTCTCTCTCCGCCTTTAAGACATTCCTTAAAACCAACCTCTTTAGCCAAGCTTTTCGTCATTTATCCAAATATCTCCCTTTGCTCAGCGTCAATTTTTTGTCTGATTATACTCCTGTGAAGTGCGAGAGAACATTTTACCACGTTTAAAGTGCTATATAAATGCAAGTTATTTTAACTCCATGGAACATGGTAGAAATATTATTATAGCTCATATATATACACACACAAACACAAAAATACACACATTCACACAGACGTATGTATTTATATGTGCGTATGTGTATGCATACATGTATATGTGTATAGCTATAACTTATAGCTCCAGTGGGGTGGGACAGATTAAGGCAGAGCACAAACATTAGAATCACTCCCTCCTCCTACATCCCCCCCCAATCACAGTTTCTGTGCTGTTGCACCTCAGTTCTCACTTATAGATGGGAAGATTTGCAGAAATGGAACAGCTAAGGTTTAAACTTCATCCGTCATGGCATTCACAAAAACCCATTGGGCTAGAGATTCAACTTAATTGCATGCCCCGTTAGCGTCCAGGGGGCACTAACGAGGCTCAAATTAGTTTGCGTCCCAATTTCCTGCACCCGGAGATCGCGACGTCATCGCCGTGGTCCCGAAATTGACTTTCGCCCCTGCAGCAGCACTGGGCGAAAACACTGGCGGCTACAGGAGGTGTGTTTCAAGCAGCTGGCCACTAATGGGGCAAAAATTAAAGGGAAGGTGGCCAACTCAAAAATGTAAAAAAAAAAAACCTTACCTTTGTTTTCCTGATCCGGTTTCTTCGCTTGGTCCAGGGCGCCATCGCTCAGCCCAGCACTCTGCTCGAGGGCCGGGCCGGTTGCACAGCACCCCTGGGGCTCCTTGGTGGTCCAGCTAGGACCCTTTTTCTTCTGCAGAGTCGGCAGTGTGGGCCCTTCCCTTTAAGTGAGGGAGGAGCCCCTTGGATGTGGCAGCGCTGTGCGGCACAGTGTGCAGCATTGCTGAGGCATCGCCCCATTACTGCCCCTGGAGTGCTTGAATTAGCGCTCCACTTGGCGGTAACCCGAATTTCTGGAGAGGGACGAGATTTCAGTGCCTCTCGCAAAGCTTCACGACTCTTACCGCCCCCAAATGGGGCAATTTTTCCCCGATTATTTTCAACTTGGTGTGGAACAGTGGCGACAGGAAAACAAGTTGTCATTCAAGATAAAGATGCTTTTGTGGCAGACGAGGAGGTAGAAGCATATGCAAATCAAAAGCTTAATTGTCACAACCATATCCAAAACAGGTCTTTGTTGGGTTTTTTATTTAAACTACATTTTCTAATGAATTCAGCTTTAAAGATGAGTGTCATTTCAGATGTAATTTTGTAATCATGTTGGAGTAAAATGTGGAGATTAACAATTCTGTTGTAAATCTGTCTTCATGTAGGTCACTTACTTGGGAATTCTGAACCTGTTGCATATTCTCAGTGCCTCCCTTAGCAACCACACAATCTTAAGTTTGTTCTTGAACCATATCACTCACTTCACACAGATGGTGTTTGTGAGCCATGTCCTGGTTTTATGCTTTGATGTGTTAAACTGTTTTATGTTGTTCCTGACTTTCCTTGTGCTTTAAGTAGAATTTTCTTTTTAAAACTTGAAAGGCCCATACATAAAATCCCAATGTTATCTTTTTAAATGTGCAGGATCTTAAAGTTCACTCCATCAGCTACAAGCTAACCAAGGCACAATCAGAATTGCAAACCATTTTATTCATCCATTACCACTACAAGATTAACTTCTGAATAAAAATGTCAAAGATTTAAAAAATAATGTACACGACAAATAATGTTTCTAGGTACAACAACAACCACTTACATTTATATAATCCCTTTAATATGGTAAAATATGTAAGGAGGGTGGAAGAGAGGAGGCTGTCCAGGAGAACATTGGAATATTCGAGGGCTGGAGGTAACAAAAGCATGGATAGAGGTGTCAGCAGCAGATGGGCTAAGGCAGGGACGGAGACGAGCCATATTACTGAGGTGGAAATGGGTCATCTTTGTAATGGAGAGGGGGTGGGATCAGAAAGTCAGCGCAGGGTCATATAGGAAGCCACATTTGCAAACAGTCTGGTTCAGCTTGAGCCATTGGCCAAGGTGGGAGATGGAATCAGTGGCTAGGGAACAAAGTTTATTGTGGGGACCAAAGACAACGGGGGAGAAATTCGGGCGTGCCTCATTTGGGGCGGTAACTCAGGCGGAGCGGAAATTTTAGCACCTTGAAAATGTTTGCGCCCTCCGCCCAGAAATTCGGCAGAATTGGGCGAGGAGCTGAAGGTGGCGCAAAATCAGCCGTTACACACTTGACTTGGGGAGGGGATGGGGGAGGGAGGCGGGGGGGGGGGGGGGGAAACGCTAACAAAAGTTCTGTCGCTAAAGTTTGCGGAGCCATTGCGCATGCGCCGAACTCCGATTCAGATCCCAGGAAAATCCCAGTCTTAAAGGTGCGGCATAGTACTGCGCCCATTAAAATTTTCAAAATCACTTCTTTCCAACTTGTTATGTGTGTCTGCCGGCTGCAAACTCTGAGGCTCACGCACCATGCTTTGTGTAAACGTTGCACTGACTGTGATCTCCGATGGGAGCAGTGCATCGTCATCCCTTTAAGTAGCCACCATTTAATACCTCTGGAAGGCTGTACTGACTGTTTTTTCAGACGTGATTATTGGCAGTCGCGACATAAGAACATAAGAAATAGGGGCAGGAGTAGGCCATAAGGCCCCTCGAGCCTGCTCCACCATTTAATAAGGTCATGGTTGATCCGACCATGGACTCGGGTCCACTTTCCCGTCTGCTCCCCATAACCCTTTATTCCCTTATTGGTTAAAAAACTGTCTATCTCTGTCTTAAATTTATTCAATGACCCAGCTTCCACAGCTCTCTGAGGCAGCAAATTCCACAGATTTACAACCCTCAGAGAAGAAATTCCTCCTCATCTCAGTTTTAAATGGGCGGCCCCTTATTCTAAGATTATGCCCCCGAATTCTAGTCTCCCCTATCAGTGGAAACATCCTCTCTGCATCCACCTTGTCAAGCCCCTTGATAGTCTTATACGTTTCAATAAGATCACCTCTCATTCTTCTGAATTCCAATGAGCAGAGGCCCAACTTACCCAACCTTTCCTCATTAGTCAACCCTTCATCTTTGGAATCAACCTAGTGAACCTTCTCTGAACTGCCTCCAAAGCAGGTATATCCTTTCTTAAATATGGAAACCAAAACTTTATGCAGTATTCTAGATGTGGCCTCCATCATCATAGGCAGTTCCTCGGAATCGAGGAAGACTTGCTTCCACTCTTAGCATGAGTTCTTAGGTGGCTGTACAGTCCAATACGAGAACCACAGGTGGGACAGACAGTGGTTGAAGGGAAGGGTAGGCGGGGAGCCTGATTTGCCGCACGCTCCTTCCGCTGCCTGCGCTTGATTTCTACATGCTCTCGGCAATGATACTTGAGCTCAGCGCCCTCCCGGATGCACTTCCTCCACTTAGGGTAGTCTTTGGCCAGGGACTCCCAGGTGTCAGTGGGGATGTCGCACTTTATCAGGGAGGCTTTGAGGGTGTCCTTGTAAATTTTCCTCTTCCCACCTTTGGCTCGTTTGCCGTGGACGAGTTCTGAGTAGAGCGCTTGCTTCGGGAGTCTCGTGTCTGGCATGCGAACTATGTGGCCTGCCCAGCGGAGCTGATCAAGTGTGGTCAGTGCTTCAATGCTGGGGATGTTGGCCTGGATGAGGACGCTAATGTTGGTGCGTCTGTCCTCCCAGGGGATTTGTAGGATCTTGCGGAGACGTCGTTGGTGGTATTTCTCCAGCTCTACTGTACATGGTCCACATCTCTGAGCCATACAGGAAGGCGGGTATTACTACAGCCCTGTAGACCATGACCTTGATGACAGCTTTAAGGGCCTGGTCTTCAAACACTCTTTTCCTCAGGTGGCCGAAGGCTGTACTGGCGCACTGGAAGCGGTGTTGGATCTTGTCATCAATGCCTAATCTTGTTGATAGGAGGCTCCCGAGATAAGGGAAGTGATCCATGTTGTCCAGGGCCACGCCGTGGATCTTAATGTCTGGGGGGCAGTGCTGTGCAGCGAGGACAGACTGGTGGAGGACCTTTGTCTTACTGATGTTTAGCGTAAGGCCCATGCTTTCATACATCTCTGTAAATGCGATGACTATGTCCTGAAGTTCAGCCTCTGTGTGCACAGATGCAGGCATTGTCCACACACTGTAGCTCGACGACAGAGGTTGGAGTGGTCTTGGACCTGGCCTGGAGATGGCGAAGGTTGAACAGCTTCCCACTGGTTCTGTAGTTTAGTTCCACTCCCGCGGGAGGCTTATCAACTGTGAGGTGGAGCATGATAGTGAGGAAGATTGAGAAGAGGGTTGGGGCGATGACGCAGCCCCGCTTGACCCCGGTCCGACGTGGATTGGGTCTGTGATGGATCCATTGATAAGGATCACAGCCTGCATGTCGTCGTGGAGCAGGCGGAGTAAGGTGACATACATTTGGGGGCATCCGAAACGGAGGAGGTCGCTCCATAGACCCTCGCGGTTGACAGTGTCAAAGGCCTTTGTAAGTTCGAAGAAGGCCATGTATAAGGACTGGCGCCGTTCCCTGCATTTTTCCTGCAGCTGTCGTGCTGCAAAAATCATGTCCGTTGTGCCCCAGAGGAGACGAAATCCACACTGCGACTCCGAGGGGAGTTCCTCGGCCACAGGGAGAAGATGGGTGAGGAGGTCTCTAGCGACGAGTTTCCCAGTGGCTGATAGCAGGGAGATTCCTGATAGCAGTTGGACTTGACCCTTTTTTAAAGATGGTCACGATCACAGCATCTCTCAAATCGCCTGGCATGCCCCCCTCCCTCCAGATGAGAGAGATGAGGTCGTGTATTCGCGCCAGCAGTGACTCTCTGCCATATTTCAGTGCCTCAGCAGGGATTCCATCCACTCCCGTAGACTTGTTTTTTTACAGGTCTTACGGCTTTTCCTATCTCGTGCAGCGTTGGGGTCTCACTGAGGTGGTGGCGGATAGCATGCTGCGAATGGAGACGAGAACACTCGAGTCAAAGGCAGAGTCTCGACTGAGGAGATCTTCGTAGTGCTTTTTCCAGCGAGCCCTGATTGCCTCGGTGTCCTTGATGAGTGTTTCCCCGTTCTTGGCCAGCAGTGGGGTGGGGCCTTGGGTGATTGATTGGACTGTAGGTGGCCTTGACTGCGATGAAGAATCCTCGCACATCATGGCTGTCGGCCAGCTGTATCTCCTGTGCTTTCTCCATCCACCACCTGTTCTTTAGGTCCCGGGTTTTTTGTTGGACCTTCGCCTTTAGCCATCTGTAATGTTGCTTTGCTGCTCCCGAGTTGGGTTGCTGTTTAAGGCTCAGAAATTCCCTGCACTTGCAATCTATTAGCTCTTGAATCTCCTGATGATTCTCATCAAACCAGTCCTGGTGTTTCCTGGTTGAGTGACCGAGCATCTCTTTGCAGGCACTGGTTATGGAGGCCTGGAGGGCAGACCAAGCGCTGTGGGCATTCTGTATCTTGGGGTCATCAAGGCACGCCAGGTTAGCTGTGAGGCGCTGACTGTAAAGGGCTCTTTTAGCTGGGCCCTTAAATGCCCCGGCATTGACTTTTTTGCGACACTACTTCTGCTGCCCCCTTCGCTTTGGGACTATGTTGATGTCAGTGATGGATCGGATTAGGCGGTGATCCGTCCAACAGTCATCAGCTCCTGTCATGGCACAGGTGATACGCACGTCCTTGCGATCTCTGGCTCGGACGATGACGTAGTCGAGCAGGTGCCAGTGTTTGGAGCGAGGGTGTTGCCACGATGCCTTGTATTTGTCCCTCTGTCGGAACAAGGTGTTGGTGATGACAAGTTCATGCTCTCGACATTTTGTCAGAAGTAGGGTACCGCTTTCCCTACCCTCTCTCTGTCAATCACGCCTCCCCAGAAGTCTGTGTCCTTGCCGACCCTGGCCTTGAAGTCACCGAGGAGAATCAGTTTGTTGCCCGCGGGGACGCAGGTCAGGGATTTTTCGAGGTTGGAGTAAAAACCATCTTCGGCCTCATCTGTTGCATCGAATGTTGGGACGTAACACTGATGACTGTGGCACACTGGCTCCGGGATAGGGTGAGTCGAAGCGTCATGAGGCGTTCGTTAGCCCCGCAGGGGGAGTCTTTGAGGCGGTCGACCAGCTCGTTTTTGATGGCGAAGCCGACTCAGTGGAGGCGCTGTTCTGCCTCTAGTTTCCCTTTCCAGAAGAATGTGTAGCCTCCACCTTGTTCCTTAAGCTGGCCTTCCCCTGCCCACCGGGTCTCGCTTAGGGCGGCGATGTCGATATCAAAGTGTCTAAGTTCCTGGGCAACTATAGCGGTGTGGCGTTCCGGTCTGTCGCTGTTGGGGTTGTCCTTGAGGGCCCTGACGTTCCAGGTCCCGAACTTCATGTTAGAGTAGTGGAAGATGCCTGTGCGTGATTTCTTTTAACGTGAGGTGGTCGTTGAACACCGGCTACCACACGGGCTAAGCTGAGCAAGGTCTTGGTCCAGTGGCAAGGGGGTCCACGATGACTGGAGAGGTGTGGTCTCACCAATACCCTGTAAAATTGTAACAAGGCTTCCCCGCTTTTATACTCCACCCCCTTTGCAATAAAGGCCAAGATTCCATTGGCCTTGCTAATCACTTGCTGTATCTGCATACTAACCTTTTGTGTTTCATGCACCAGGACCCCCAGGTGCTGCTGTACTACTGCACTTTGCAATTTTTCTCCATTTAAATAATAACTTGCTGTTCCATTTTTTCTGCCAAAGTGTATATTCTCACACTAACCAACATTATACTCCATCGGCCAAATTTTTGCCCACTCACTTCGCCTGTCTATGTCCTTTTGCAGGATTTTTTGCGTCCACCTCACACATTGCTTTTCCTCCCATCTTTGTATCATCAGCAAACTTGGCTACATTACACTCAGTCCCTTCTTCCAAGTCGTTAATATAGATTGTAAATAGTTGGGGTCCCAGCACTGATCCCTGCGGCACCCCACTAGTTACTGAAATGAGGCGGCCGCATCTAATTTACCGAATTGGGCACCAGCGTGGGTGTTGCACCAGGACTGACATCATGATTGGAGTGATCGTCAGCAGCCAGGCGCTACCGGCTTGCACCCCCGGTGAGCCGCTAATGAATTTTCGGTCAGGGCGCTAAACGCTGTGCTCCTGGTTGGTAACCTCTTATGCTCCCATTAACGCCCCCTCTGGCTACTAACTGTGAGGCGTTAGATAACCGAAAATCTAGCCCAATGGCTTCAGTCTTCCCAATAGTCAGTTGGAGGAAATTTTCTCTCATCCAGGACAGGAAGCAGTTTCACAACACCGAGGCAGTGGAGAGGTTGACGGAGGTGGTGGTGAGGTAGAGCTGGGTGCCGTCAGTGTACATTTGGAACCTGATGACCTGTTTTTGGATAATGTCATCGAGGGGCAGCTTCTAGATGAGAAGTAGGAAGAAGCCAAGGATAGATCCTTAGGGAATCCGAAGGTAGCAGTGTGGTAGCGTGAGGGGAAGCCATTGCAGAGGATTCTCTAGCTGCGAAACATAGAAACATAGAAAATAGGTGCAGGAGTAGGCCATTCGGCCCTTCTAGCCTGCACCGCCATTCAATGAGTTCATGGCTGAACATTCAACTTCAGTACCCCATTCCTGCTTTCTCGCCATACCCCTTGATTCCCCCTAGTAGTCAGGACCTCATCTAACTTCTTTTTGAATATATTTAGTGAATTGGCCTCAACAACTTTCTGTGGTAGAGAATTTCACAGGTTCACCACTCTCTGGGTGAAGAAGTTCCTCCGCATCTCGGTCCTAAATGGCTTACCCCTTATCCTTAGACTGTGACCTCTGGTTCTGGACTTCCCCAACATTGGGAACATTCTTCCTGCATCTAACCTGTCTAACCCCGTCAGAATTTTAAATGTTTCTATGAGGTCCCCTCTCATTCTTCTGAACTCCAGTGAATACAAGCCCAGTTGATCCAGTCTTTCTTGATAGGTCAGTCCCGCCATCCCGGAAATCAGTCTGGTGAACCTTCGCTGCACTCACTCAATAGCAAGAATGTCCTTCCTCAGGTTAGGAGACCAAAACTGTACACAATACTCCAGGTGTGGCCTCACCAATGCCCTGTACAACTGTAGCAACACCTCCCTGCCCCTGTACTCAAATCCCCTTGCTATGAAGGCCAACATGCCATTTGCTTTCTTAACCGCCTGCTGCACCTGCATGCCAACCTTCAATGACTGATGTACCATGACACCCAGGTCTCGTTGCACCTCCCCTTTTCCTAATCTGTCACCATTCAGATAATAGTCTGTCTCTCTGTTTTTACCACCAAAGTGGATAACCTCACATTTATCCACATTATACTTCATCTGCCATGCATTTGCCCACTCACCTAACCTATCCAAGTCGCTCTGCAGCCTCACAGCATCCTCCTCGCAGCTCACACTGCCACCCAACTTAGTGTCATCCGCAAATTTGGAGATACTACATTTAATCCCCTCATCTAAATCATTAATGTACAGTGTAAACAGCTGGGGCCCCAGCACAGAACCTTGCGGTACCCCACTAGTCACTGCCTGCCATTCTGAAAAGTACCCATTTACTCCTACTCTTTGCTTCCTGTCTGACAACCAGTTCTCAATCCATATCAGCACACTACCCCAATCCCATGTGCTCTAACTTTGCACATCAATCTCTTGTGTGGGACCTTGTCGAACGCCTTCTGAAAGTCCAAATATACCACATCAACTGGTTCTCCCTTGTCCACTCTACTGGAAACATCCTCAAAAAATTCCAGAAGATTTGTCAAGCATGATTTCCCTTTCACAAATCCATGCTGACTTGGACCTATCATGTCACTTCTTTCCAAATGCACTGCTATGACATCCTTAATAATTGATTCCATCATTTTACCCACTACCGATGTCAGGCTGACCGGTCTATAATTCCCTGTTTTCTCTCTCCCTCTTTTTTTAAAAAGTGAGGTTAAATTGGCTACCCTCCACTCGATAGAAACTGATCCAGAGTCAATGGAATGTTGGAAAAGGACTGTCAATGCATCCACTCTTTCCAAGGCCACCTCCTTAAGTACTCTGGGATGCAGTCCATCAGGCCCTGGGGATTTATCGGTCTTCAATCCCATCAATTTCCCCAACACAATTTCCCGGCTAATAAGGATTTCCCTCAGTTCCTCCTCCTTACTCGACCCCCCGACCCCTTTTATATCCGGAAGGTTGTTTGTGTCCTCCTTCGTGAATACCGAACCGAAGTACTTGTTCAATTGGTCCACCATTTCTTTGTTCCCCGTTATGACTTCCCCTGATTCTGACTGCAGGGGACCTACGTTTATTTTTACTAACCTTTTTCTCTTTCCATATCTATAGAAAGTTTTGCAATCCGTCTTAATGTTTCCTGCAAGCTTCTTCTCATACTCCATTTTCCCTGCCCTAATCAAACCCTTTGTCCTCCTCTGCTGAGTTCTAAATTTCTCCCAGTCCCCAGGTTCGCTGCTATTTCTGGCCAATTTGTATGCCACTTCCTTGGCTTTAATACTATCCCTGATTTCCCTTGATAGCCACGGTTGAGCCACCTTCCCTTTTTTATTTTTATGCCAGACAGGAATGTACAATTGTTGTAGTTCATCCATGCGGTCTCTAAATGTCTGCCATTGCCCATCCACAGTCAACCCCTTAAGTATTATTCGCCAATCCATCCCAGCCAATTCACGCCTCATACCTTCAAAGTTAGCCGCCTTTAAGTTCTGGACCATGGTCTCTGAATTAACTGTTTCATTCTCCATCCTAATGCAGAATTCCACCATATTATGGTCACTCTTCCCCAAGGGGCCTCGCACAACGAGATTGCTAATTAATCCTCTCTCATTACATAACAACCAGTCTAAGATGGCCTCCCCCCTAGTTGGTTCCTCGACATATTGGTCTAGAAAACCATCCCTTATGCACTCCAGGAAATCCTCCTCCACCGTATTGCTTCCAGTTTGGTTAGCCCAATCTATGTGCATATTAAAGTCACCCATTATAACTGCTGCACCTTTATTGCATGCACCCCTAATTTCCTGTTTGATGCCCTCCCGAACATCACTACTACTGTTTGGAGGTCTGTACACAACTCCCACTAACGTTTTTTGCCCTTTGGTGTTCTGCAGCTCTACCCATATAGATTCCACATCATCCAAGCTAATGTCCTTCCTAACTATTGCCTTAATCTCCTCCTTAACCAGCAATGCTACCCCACCTCCTTTTCCTTTTATTCTATCCTTCCTGAATGTTGAATACCCCTGGATGTTGAGTTCCCAGCCCTGATCATCCTGTAATCCCAATCACATCATATTTGTTAATGGATAGTTAATAGTGGAACCGGACAAGGGCAGACCTGCTCAGCTGGACAAGGAAGGAGAGGCGTTTGAGGAGGATGGTGTGGTCAGCCATGTCAATGGTTGCAGACAGGTTGAGAAGGACGAGGCAGGATAGTGCACCACCTCCAGTCACATAGCATGCCATTTTTGACTTTGATTAGGGCTGTTTCAGTGCTGTAAACCTGATTGGAGATGTTCAAACATGGAGTTTCGGGAAAGATCACACAGATTTGTGAGGCAACAACACGTTCAAGGGAGCTGGAGATGGGCAGTAGTTTGCAATGACAGAGTGGTGTTTTTTTCTGAGGAGGGGCTGGTGACGGGCAGATTTAAAAGGGAGGGAGACAGTACCTCCAGAGAGGACACCGTTTGCAATATCAGCTGGCATGAACGGCAAGAGATGTAGGGTAGTCAGTAGTTTAATGAGAATAGGGTTGAGAGAGCAGGAGGTGGATCTCATGGCCAAGATGAGCTCGGAGATAGTAGAGAAACTAGAGTAAGGCGAGTTCAGGGCTAGGGCAGGTGGGGACCTTGGGGGAAGTGTGGCTTGGTGCATAAGTGGGATGTGGGAGAGGCAGCTGAAAGGATGGTCTCAATCTTAATGAATAAGAAGTCGATGAGCTCCTTGTGCTTTTTACTGGAGGTGACATAGAAACATAGAAAATAGGTGCAGGAGTAAGCCATTCGGCCCTTCGAGCCTGCACCGTCATTCAATGAGTTCATGGCTGAACATGCAACTTCAGTACCCCATTCCTGCTTTCTCGTCATACCCCTTGATCCCCCTAGTAGTAAGTACTACATCTAACTCCTTTTTGAATATATTTAGTGAATTGGCCTCAACAACTTTCTGTTGTAGAGAATTCCATAGGTTCACCACTCTCTGGGTGAAGAAGTTTCTCCGCATCTCGGTCCCAAATGGCTTACCCTTTATCCTTAGACTGTGACCTCTGGTTCTGGACTTCCCCAACATTGGGAACATTCTTCCTGCATCTAACCTGTCTAAACCCATCAGAATTTTAAACGTTTCTATGAGATCCCCTCTCATTCATCTGAACTCCAGTGAATACAAGCCCAGTTGATCCAGTCTTTCTTGATAGGTCAGTCCCGCCATCCTGGGAATCAGTCTGGTGAACCTTCGCTACACTCCCTCAATAGCAAGAATGTCCTTCCTCAAGTTTGGAGACCAAAACTGTACACAATACTCCAGGTGTGGCCTCTCCAAGACCCTGTACAACTGTAGTAACACCTCCCTGCCCCTGTACTCAAATCCCCTCGCTATGAAGGCCAACATGCCATTTGCTTTCTTAACCGCCTGCTGTACCTGCATGCCAACCTTCAATGACTGATGTACCATGACACCCAGGTCTCGTTGCACCTCCCCTTTTCCTAATCTGTCACCATTCAGATAATATTCAGTCTTCCTGTTTTTGCCACCAAAGTGGATAACCTCACATTATACTGCATCTGCCATGCATTTGCCCACTCACCTCACCTATCCAAGTCACTCTGCAGCCTCATAGCATTCTCCTCGCAGCTCACACTGCCACCCAACTTGGCGTCATCCGCAAATTTGTAGATACTACATTTAATCCGCTCGTCTAAATCATTAATGTACAATGTAAACAGCTGGGGCCCCAGCACAGAACCTTGCGGTACCCCACTAGTCACTGCCTGCCATTCTGAAAAGTACCCATTTACTCCTATTCTTTGCTTCCTGTCTGCCAACCAGCTCTCAATCCACGTCAGCACACTACCCCCAATCCCATGTGCTTTAACTTTGCACATTAATCTCTTGTGTGGGACCTTGTTGAAACTCTTCTGAAGGTCCATCAACTGATTCTCCCCTGTCCACTCTACTGGAAACATCCTCAACAAATTCCAGAAGATTTGTCCAGCATGATTTCCCTTTCACAAATCCATGCTGACTTGAACCTATCATGTCACCTCTTTCCAAATGCACTGCTATGACATCCTTAATAATTGATTCCATCATTTTACCCACTACCGATGCCAGGCTGACCAGTCTATAATTCCCTGTTTTCTCCCTCCCTCCTTTTTTAAAAAGTTGGGTTACATTGGCTACCCTCCACTCCATAGGAACTGATCCAGAGTCTATGGAATGTTGGAAAATGACTGTCAATGCATCCGCTATTTCCAAGGCCACCTCCTTAAGTACTCTGGGATGCAGACCATCAGGCCCTGAGGATTTATCGGCCTTCAATCCCATCAATTTCCCCAACACAATTTCCCGACTAATTAGGATTTCTCTCAGTTCCTCCTTCTTACTTGACCCTCTGACCCCTTTTATATCCGGACGGTGGAGTAGAAGTATAGGGGGGTTTAAGAAGACGGTTGGTAGTGGAAAAAATATTATCATTGGAATGAAAAGGAAAAATACTGAAAGCCTGCTTAGTTCAAGTTGCCCAGGAGTTGCTCCATTTTTTTTTGGAGCAACTAGATTTTTTTTGGAGTATCTTAAAAATCGCAATTCTGGCCATTTAATTTACTCCAGTGTGCATGAGTTAGTTAGGCTTTTTTTTAGTTTAGTTTTTTTTTCAAAAGGGGGCATTACTAGCCACTTACATCTGTTTTAGACAGCTAAAAGTTACTCCAAACTAACTTAGGCCAGCGTATGTGGCCACTTGTGGCCGCACAGAAAAACCTTGCGGTGAGCTAAGAAATCAGCGCAGGTAAGTACATTTAAAGGACCAAGCACTAAACTAAGCACAAAAATAAGCATTCAGTAACAGATAAAAAATACAAGGAAGCTGAGAGGACCTGCACCTTGCACCAAGACTTAAAAAGTGATAAACAACAAATTAAAAATGGATTGGTAAACTAGCAAATACATTATAGCAAGTCCTGTAAATAAGAATTTCAGCCAAACTATTTTACAGAATTCCTTTTGAAAGCAGATGAAGAGTAAACTTGAATGTAAATCAAACAAGAATTTAGGACCGCATAATCAATCAATAAATAAATAAATAAAACGTAGAAGTCCTACCTTCAGCAAAGCTTTACAGCAGAACAACACTAGCAGCTGGCCGCCGATGAGGGAGCTGATTCGGCCAGGGCTAGGGGGCGGTGAGACGCACACCGGGAGGGGGAGGGGGAGCCTGAACGCGGCATTGGTAAACGTGTGTGCGGAGGGGGAGTTTGAACGTGGCATTGGTAAAGGGGGGGGGGGGGGGGGAGGTTGAACGCAGCATTGGTAAAGTGAAGGGGGGGGGAGCTGAACGCAGCATTGGTAAAGGGAGGGTGGGATGGAAGGCTGAACGCAGCAGGGGTAAAGGGGGGGTGGGGGTGGGGGGGAGGCTGAACGCAGCATTGGTAAAGGGAGGGTGGGATGGAAGGCTGAACGCAGCAGGGGTAAAGGGGGGTGGGGGGGAGGCTGAACGCGGCAGGGGTAAAGGGGGGGTGGGGGGGAGGCTGAACGCAGCAGGGAAAGTCGAGGAGGGAGCCCATTCGGCCAGAGCTAGGGGCGATGTGCTTCGGGCCCCTCCCACACAGCCTGCAGAGATTCTGGGGGCGAGGTGCTACTGCACATGTGCGCACACTCTAGCGTGCATGTGCAGAGGTCTCGGCACTGTTTTCAGCGCTGGGACCTGGCTCCGCCCCCCCCCCCTCCCCCCCACTGCTTGTGCTGCACCACGCCAAGGTCTCCGACATTCCAAGGAGCGGGGAGAATACCGAGATAAGTTTTTGGCGCTGTTTTTAGTGTGGTGGTGCGCCGTTTTAACCAGGGAGGGGGGGCAAACTTGGGCCCTATAAGTGGTTGTTATTGTTGTACGGGGAGGTAAATTTGACTTTGTTTGGTGGACTTGCCTGCTAGGTAAAGTGGAGAGTGAGTCACACCTGCTTTAAATGCTGATGAGTATTGAGTGTCTTCTGAAGATAAGAGTGATATCTGAAGAATTATGACACAACAAGGACATCAAGGTGATCAGAAATCTTCTTTCCCATGAGCTGTTCTCAAGAAGTAACACTTTTATCTAAAGACAGGTGTGCCTAGAGATTGTGGAGGTACTTGAAATGAAAGAATAATATATTTAAGCTCGTTCTGCTTATTTTATTCAACAGTCAGCTAACCTTATAGTCACGGTGGCTGGAGATCTGAATTCAGCTGCTACCCTGCATTGCCTCACCAGAGGCTCTTGTGATATGATTCATCCAACTGAATCATAGAAGTTTACAGCATGGAAGGAGACCATTTCTGCCCATCATGTCCGTGCCGGCTAACAAGAGGCTATCCAGACTAATCCCACTTTCCAGCTCTAGGTCCATAACTCTGTAGGTTACGGCACTTCAAGTGCACATCCAAGTACTTTAAAAATGTGGTGAGGGTTTCTGCCTCTACCACTCTTTCAGGCAATGAGGTCCAGACCCCAACAACCCCCTGCGTGAAGAGATTTCCTCTCAAATCCCTTCTAAACTTTCTACCAATTACTTTAAATTTATGTCCCCTAGTTGTTGACTGCTCTGCTAAAGGAAATAAGCCCTTTCAATCCACTATACCTCGGCCCCTCATAATTTTATCCATCTCAATGAGGTCTCCCCTCAGCTTCCTCTGTTCCAATGAAAACAAATCCAGCCAATCTAATCAGTCCTCATAGCTAAGATTCTCCAATTCTGGCAGCATCCTCGTAAATCACCTTTGTACCCTCTCCAGTGCAATCACGTCCTTCCTGTAATGCGGTGACCAGAACTGCACGCAGTACTCCAGCTGTGGCCTAACCAGTGTTTTATACAGTTGAAGCATACTCCCCCTGCTCTTGTATTCCAGGCCTTGGCTAATAAAGGCAAGCATTCCGTATGCTTTCTTAACCACCTTATCTACCTGGCCTGCTACCTTCAGGGATCTGTGGACATGCACTCCAAGGTCCCTTTGTTCCTCTACACTTCTCTATCCATCCATTTAATGTGTATTCCCTTTCCTTTTTAGCCCTCCCAAAATGCATTACCTCTCACTTCTCTGGATTAAATTCCATTTGCCACTGTTCTACCCACCTGACCAGTTAATTGATATCTTCCTGCAGTCCGCAGCTTTCTCCTTCATTATCAACCACACAGCCAATTTTAGTATCGTCTGCAAACTTCTTAATCATAGCCCCGATATTCAAGTCCAGATCATTGATGTATATCACAAAAAGCAAGGAACCTATTAATGAGCCTGGTGGAACCCCACTGGAAACATCCTTCCAGTCGCAAAAACACCCATCGACCATTACCCTTTGCTTCCTGCCTCTGAATCAATTTTGGATCCAACTTGCCACTTTGCCCTGGATTCCATGTGCTTTTACTTTAGTGACCAGTCTACCATGTGGGACCTTATCAAAAGCTTTGCTAAAATCCATATACACTACATCATACACTTTGCCTTCATTGATCCTCCTGGTTATCTCCTCAAAAAATTCAATCAAGTTAGTCAGACATGACCTTTCCTTAACAAATCTGTGCTGACTGTCCTTGATTAATACGTATCTTTCTAAGTGAAGATTTATTCTGTCCTTCAGGATTTTTTCCAATAATTTTCCCACCATTGAGGTTAGGCTGACTGGCCTGTAATTACTTTGTCTATCCCTTTCTCCCTTTTTAAACAAAGGCACTGCATTAGCAGTCCTCCAGTCCTCTGGCACCACACCTGAAGCCAGAGAGGATTGGAAAATGATCGTCAAAGCCTCTATTTTGTCTTTTGCTTCACTTAACAGTCTGGGATACATTTCATCCAGGCCTGGGGATTTATCCACTTTCAAAGCTGCTAAACCCCTTAATACCTCCTCTCTCACTGTTTATTTCATCTAATATTTCACACTTCTTCCCCTCGATAGTAGTGTCTGCATCGCCCCTCCCCTTTGTGGAAATAGACGCAAAGTATTCATTAAAAACCAGACCCACATCTTCCGCCTCCACACACACATTGCTTTCATGGTCTCTAATAGGCCCTACCCTTTCTTTAGTTATCTTCTTGCTCTTAATATATTTAATAAACATCTTTGGGTTTTCCTTGATTTTACTTGCCAAGAATTTTTCATGCTCTCTCTTTGCTTTCCTAATATTCTTTTTAATTGCACCCCTGGACTTTCTATATTCCTCTAGGGTTTCTGCAGTATTTAGCCCTCGGTATCTGTCATAAGCATCTCTCTTTTTCTTTATCCTACCCTGTATGTCCCTAGACATCCAGGGGGCTTGAGATTTGTTAGTCCCTCCCTTTTTCTTTAAGGGCACATACTTGGCCTGAACCCTCCGGATCTCCTCCTTGAATGCCTCCCACTGCTCTGACACAGATTTACCTTCAAGTAGCTGTTTCAAGTCCACTATGGCCAAATCACTTCTCAGTTGAGCAAAGTTGGCTTTCCCCAATTTAGAACTTTTATTCCTGGTCTAACCTTGTCCTTTTCTATAACTACCTTAAATCTGACTGAATTATGGTCACTAGCACCTAAATGCTCTCCTACTCTTACCCCTTCCACCTGCCCAGCTTCATTCCCTAAAGCTAAATCCAGAACCGCTCCCTCCCATGTTGGGCTTGCTACATACTAGCTAAGAAAGTTCTCTTGAATGCATTTTAGGAATTCTGCACCCTCTATACCCTTCACACTAATTTTGTCCCAGTTAACATTAGGATAGTTGAAATCCTCTATTATTACTGCCCTATAGTTTTTGCACTTCTCAGAAATTTGCTCTTCTATCTCCCTTTCACTGTTTGGGGGTCTATAGTATACTTCCAGCAGTGTGATTGCCCCTTTTTTGCTTTTCAGTTAGCCCCATATGGCCTCCCTCCTCACAGCTGTAATAGCTTCTTTAATCAATACCACAATCCCTCTCTCCCTTTTTACCCCCCTCTCTATCCAGTCTGAAGATCCTGTAACCAGGATGTTGAGCTGCCATACCTGCCCCTCTTTTAGCCACAACTCTATAATAGCTACAATATCATACTCCCAAGTGTCTACCTGTGCTCCTTGCATTGAAGTACATTCCATTTAGTACAGCCAGACCTCCTTGTTGACTACTTTCTAACCCTTGTTTCCTCTATCCTTCAAATTCACTTTCAACATTTTTGCTTTACAATTCCAGTTTTACTCCCCTCCCTACTGAATCTATTTCCTCAGATTTCCATCCCCCTGACAAGCTAGTTTAAACCCACCCCAACAGCACTAGCAGCCCTTCCCCCCCGCCCCGCCCCCCCCCCCACCCATGGCGAGGATATTGGTCCCAGCTCTGTTGCGGTGCAATCTGTCCGGCTTGTACAGGTCCCACCTCCCCCAGAAGTGGTCCCAATGCCTCAGGCATCTAAAGCCTTCTCTTCATCATCTTTCCAGCCCAACATTCATTTGCTCTATACTTCTATTTCTGTACTCACTAGCTCGTGGCACAGAAGTAATCCGGAGATTACTACCTTTGAGATCCTGCTTTTTAATCTCTCTCCTAGCTCCTAAACTCTGCCTGCAGGACCTCATCTCTCTTCCTACCTATGCCATTGGTACCGATATGGACCACGACCTCTGGCTGTTCACCCTCTTCCCCCAGAATGCCCTGCAGCCGCTCGGTGACATCTTTGACCCTGGCACCAAGGAGGCAACATACCATCCTGGAGTCACGTTTGTGGAGCAGAAATGACGCCCATCTGCCCCCCTGACTATTGAATCCCCTGCCACTAAAGCTCTTCCATTATTATTCTTCCTCCCTGCCGCCCCCCACACCCCCCACCCCAGGTGCAGCTGAGCCAACCGTGGTGCCCTGGACTTGGCTTTGGCTGCACACCCCAGAGGCACCATCGCCCCTGCCAGTACTCAGAAGGAAATACTGGTTGGAGAGCGAGCTGGACTCAGGGGACTCCTGCACTCCCTGCCTAGTCCTTCTCTTTTGTCTGTTGGTCACCCACTCCCTCTCTGCCTGCACACTCTTAAGCTGCGGGGTGACTACCTCTCGAAACGTGCTATCCAGGTAGCTAAGTCTCGCGGATGCACCGCAGTGACTCCAGCTGCTGCTCATGCTCCAAAACGCGGAGCTCGAGTTGGTGCAACTGGAGGAACCTCCTGCACACATGGTTGTCCTGGCTGCGTGAAACGTCCAGGACTTCCCACATGCCACAGGATGTGCAATCCACGAGACTGAGCTGCTCTGCCATCCCTCTAGTTAGACTCGGGACTATCAAGCAGAAATAAACTCTAAACCTTAGTAAAACACACCCAGCAACTACTCGGCAATCAGCTGATGTAAATAACCTTTATTTAAAGACTAAGTACTAACTTAACAGGAAAGAAAACGCTCACCCACTATTCACCAATCAGCTACTTCCTCTGTGCCGACGTCAATTTTTAAACTCTGACATACCTATCGAATGTTGTCTGTTGAGCCTTGCTTTAAGCGCTCCGCCTTGCCTCAGCTCCCGCTGCCGCTCCCACGCAGGTCCGTTGCCTCTGTCGGAATCATGGAAGGAGGTTATGTGAATACAAAAGCTTGGCTGGGACATATTCTGTTTAACAATCTGCTTTGAGGTTGAAAGTGAACCGTGCAGAATTTTTGCCTGGTTTTCTCTGTGATGAGCCAGATACTTTGGACTCTTGACAAGCAAAGGTTTTATGGTGCTTATAAAAATGTTTGCAATTTTTTTGACACAACTAATGTCAAGAAATCTTTGGACAATTGTATGCTTTGAAGGCTAGAATCAAACACTGATAAGATCACCTTTGTTGAAATCATAAATTGCTTTAAAAGATACATTTTCAGTCCCAATTGATTGCCATCCTATTTGTGCAGCGAGGGGATTAGAACTGATAAGATCACTTACTGCGTTAATTGAAGTCCCATCTTTTCCCAACAGTCTGATCTTATCAGACCTTCATTGCATTAAGACATGAAATGATCTTCAATTGGCTGTACCTCAATCAGTCCTCGAGGTCTCCATGGAATACAAGCACCAAAGAATCTCACATTACCTGTCTGTGGAATTCTCTCCTCTGACCAATCACCTGGGACTCTTTCCTTTGTACGGAGAAGTTCATGTACAGAGTTCCATCAGTTGCTAAATCGGTGCTGTTGGAGCATCCTGAGGTTGGGCCGTGGGGAATTCCTGACTTGCTGTGCCACCTGCTACAATTTCCCCATATTTTCCCTACGTTCTTCGCCGCCACCAGGGAAATACTCAATTTAATGAGGCTGTTTGTCCTTGTTACAACAGCAACTTGCATTTATATAGCACCCCTTGCAATGCAGCAACTTTAATGTTGAAAACCTCCCAAAGCATTTTAATGAGAAGTGAAGGGAAGGGAAAATAAGTGAACCAGATAAAGGAAGAGACGGCATGTTGCGAGAATTAGGGGAGATGGTCAACGGCTTGGTCAAAGAGATGGATTTTTGAGAAAGTTTGTAAAGGCAGAGAGAATAGTGGAAAGGTAGAAAGGTTTAGAGAGAGAGTGCCAGAGAGCAGGACTGAAAACGGGGGTTAGGGGAGGTGCACAAAATGGTGGAGCCTGGGGGCGGAATGGTGTAGAAAGGATTATAAGGCTGGAGAAGGTTGCAAGGATAAGGTGAGATGAGGACTTTGATAACAAGATTTAAGATTCAATGTGCCGGGGAACTGTGAACCAGTGTGGGTCAATAGGGTGGGGGTAATGGGCGAACGTGACTTAGTGCGGAGCAGATTCCAGGCGGCTGAGTTTTGGATAGGTTAAAGAGGGCTGTAGGATGGATGGCTAGTAAGAAAAAGATGATGAAAGCATGGATATACTTGTCTCTGCTTGCATTCTTTGTTATGCCACCTAATATATCTGCTCCCCTCCCCCAAATACACTAAGTAGTGATGATTCATTTTTCAGAAGGAAAGGCATTAATTATGTGAATATTTAGCAGTGCTATCTAGGTTTTTATTCTCTTAGAAGAATGTTGATTCCAATTTGTTAATTTGATGTGAGAACAAAATTTTTTTAGAAGAGATATAATTGATAGACTCCCTCAAGGGCAGAGACAGATTATCCAGTGCCTCGCAGATTCGATTCCCAATCTGTTCTGATCTCAGCTCAAGCAGTGTTTAGGGTGCGACAGTTGGCCTTGGCATTCCTGTGTGAGTGAGGGAAAAATCCGCCAGGATTGCCACCCCTGATCACTGTCCAACAACATCTTGTGGAAGTGCTAGTGTGCGTGTGTGTTCATCAGATGAGAATGTGTCTTGTGCCCGCTCCACACCATGCCTGGATTCAATAGTTTGCCAACACTCACTGACGTTTGCATGTCAACAATGGCTAATTGCATGAGATATCAGTCCTGCAGCAAGGAGACTATGTCTTTTAGGGATGGGGGAGCGAAGAAATTTGCTGCATAAAAATGGGGAATGGGGAGGAACAAGTTTCCCAGTCTGCAGCTTAGTTTCCCGGATTTTTTTGTGGCTCCAGAGCAAACTCCAATTTGAATTTGCGGCTTCCCATGGCCACCCTACTTCAGTGACGTCACGAGAGTGGCCTAGCAAAGAGGGTGCCCTGTGCTAGTTTTAAAAAATGAACATTTTGTTTTGAAATTCCGAGTTCTCCTTAGACAAATATTAATTTAAAAAGGGGATTATCTTAAAAAGTAATCCCCCGTGAATTTTGTTCTCATATAACCTCAAGTAACTTTAACCTTAAAAGCCTGTTTTTTTTAATACTGTGCTTAATACAGTGCGTGTGATTACTTGTATTGAATTGTTACAAGTTAGCGTAATATTTTTTTTTAAGTTCTTGGTAATGGGGTTATGGATATTACTTTATCTCCATTATAATACCCCATTCCTGACAGCATATGTTTTATTCCCAAATCTGTGATTATAATTGGCTGGCTGGCTTGACAATCCATAGCAAATTAAAACAAATACAGTGGTTAGTCCTAATATTGATCTTGCTCTCACTTGATAAGTGTGGAAGAAACTGATAAGAATAAGAATAATTAAAGCTATGTTTTCTTCTATTTTTTCAATGATTTCCTTTCCAGTTTCTGCAGTGTTGCATAATTGCAGTTTAGCAGGGTAGATCTGTAGCTCCATCTGATCGTTGAACACTTTGGCCCCAATCTACCTGACATAAACTTGAGGTGATCCAAAACTCGGCTACCCGTGTCCTAACTCGCACCAAGTCCCGCTCACCCATCACCCCTGTGCTCACTGACCTACATTGGCTCCTGGTTAAGTGACGCCTCGGTTTCAAAATTTTCATCCTTGTTTTCAAATCCCTCCATGGCCTCACCCTTCCTTATCTCTGTAATCGCTTCCAGCCCCATAACCTCTCGAGATGTCTGCGCTCCTCTAATTCTGCCCTTGTGAGCATCCCTGATTATAATCGCTCAACCATCGGTGGCCGAGCCTTCTGTTGCCTAAGCCCCAAGCTCTGGAACTCCCTGCCTAAACCTCTTTGCCTCTCTACCTCTCTTTTCTCCTTCAAGACGTCCTCCTTAAAACCTACTTGTTTGACCAAGCTTTTGGTCACCTGCCCTAATTTCTACTTATGCGGCTCGGTGGATGTCGGTGGGTTGGAGCCGGCTTCCCAAAGTGTTCGCGTTTTTGTCCGATTTAACCCACCACCTGCACCAAACCTCTCACATTCCTCTGGGTTAAAATCCCCCCCCATTGTTTCTGTGAGCCAACTGTGATGAGCTAAAAAGGTTTTTTTTTAAACAGGGAAATGCTGAATCGTGGAGATGAAAGTACATTTGTCTAAAGGCTGTTAGAGCTTCACTCAAATGGGTCTGAGGTTGAGTTGACTTTCCAAACCACGCAAGATTAACTGTCACAGTTTGTGAAGTTCTCTACCCCTGTAACTAATTCACAAGCATGTACATGTACACAAAGTAAGCAGGGTGCTGAATCCACCAGTAGTGTAGGCAGGGAACCAAATTCGGTTAAAATTGACTGAAAATTTCATGTTCGCTCCTATCACGAAAGCCACCGATTTTATGTTTTTTTTTTGGAAAGACTTTAAATCATTAGAAATGGTCCAGCCTTGCAGTTTGATTTGCCTTGTACTTTTTATTGTCTCTTATACTATGAGATGCCTGTACTATCATACCTGTAAAAAAAAACAGTCTTTACTATAATATCCTGTTCACATTTTTTAATTAATCAGCTAATCTTAAGTGGGACTGGTTTTACCTTTGTAATTATTAGAGGGATTTTGCTGCAAAGTCCTTTATGGAAATGAGTCTGGATGTACATGACCTGAGGAAGCAGATGAAGTTTCCTGTAGCTTGATGACACCAAGCTTCATCTTTCTGTCTCCTCATTTATCTCTCTCATTCTCGGACTGCCCATCTCACATTAAGTCTGGATAAATCAACACTTCCCCCAGCTTAATATCATAGGCAGTCCCTCAAAATCAAGGAAGACTTGCTTGCACTCTAAAACTGAATTCGTAGGTGACTGAGCAGTCAATACGGGAATTACAGTCTCTGTCACAGGTGGGACATTTTTTGAAGGAAAGGATGGGTGCGGAGTCTGATTTGTCGCACACTCTGCTGGTTTCGCTTGCTTTCTGCATGCTCTTGGCGACGAGATTCGAAGTGCTCAGCGCCCTCCCGGATGCTCTTCTTCCACTTAGGGTGGCCTCTGGCCAGGGACTCCCAGGTGTTGGTGGGGGTGTTGCATTTTATCAAGGAGGCTTTAAGGGTGTCCTTGAAATGTTTCCTCTGCCCACCTGGGCTTGCTACCAGCTTAATGTAAGAAAGAAATGAAGCCATTCTTTTTGTATTCCATCAGCTGGCAGTTACAGGCCAATCAGTTTAACGTCAGTGGTGAGGAAGCTTTTAGAAACAACAATCCGGGAGAAAATGAACAGTCACTTGGACAGGCATGGACTAATGAAGGAGAGCCAGAATGAATTTGTTAAGGGCGAATTGTGCTGGACTAACTTGAGTTTTTTGATGAGGTAACAGAGAGAGTGGATGAGGGCAGTATAGTTGATGTTGTGTATATGGACTTTCAAAATGTGTTTGATAACGTACCATACATTAGGCTTGTTTGCAAAATTGAAGCCCATGGGATAAAAGGGGCAGTTGTCGTGAAGGGATAGAAAACAACGAGTTGTGGTGAATGGCTGTTTTACGGACTGGAGGGAGGTTTACAGTGGAGTTCCCCAAGGTTCAATACTTGGAACATATGGCAGATGAAATTCAATGCAGAAAAGTGTGAAGTGTTACATTTTGGTAGGAAGAATGAGGAGAGACAATACAAACGAAATGGTACAATTTTAAAGGGGGTGCTAGAAGAGCAATATATGGAGGTGTTTGAGCATAAATCTTTGAAGGTGACAGGACAGGTTAATAAAGCATATGGGATTCTGGGCTTTATAAAAGCCAGGAAGTTACGCTAAACCTATATAAAACACTAGCTTAGCCCCAGCTGGAGTATTGTGTCAAAGTCTGGCACCACACTTTAGGAAGGACGTGAAGGCTTTGAAGAAGGTGCAGAAGACATTTACTGGAATGGTTCCAGGGATAAGGGATTACACTCATGTAGTTAGACTGGAGAAGCTGGGGTTGTTCTCTTTAGAGCAAAGAGGAGATTTGATAGAAGTGATTTTAAATAGAATAAATAAAGAGAAACTGTTTCCAATGGCTGAAGGGTTGATGACCAGCGGGCACAGATTTAAGTTGATTACCAAAAGAACCAGAGGCGACCTGAGGAAATACTTTTTTATGCAACAAGTGGTTAGGATTTGGAATGCACTGCCTGATAGGGTGGTGGACACAGATTCAATAGTAGCCTTCAAAAGGGAATTGGATAAATATTTGAAGGCAAACAAATTATAGGGATATTGGGAAAGAGCGGGGGAGTGGGACTAACTGGATTGCTCTTCAAAAGACCTGGTGCAGGCTGCATGGGATGAATGGCCTCCTGTGCTGTACTGTTCTGATTCTATGTATCTTCTTCCCTTAACTCCATCGACCTTCCTGATTGCCACCAAGGTGAGCCCAGTGGTGTGAGACCTCTGGGTACTCCATGGCTCTGAGCTGAGTTTCTCCCTCCACATCTGTGTCACCACCAAGACCAATTTCTTCCATCTTTGCTTTGTTGCTTACTTCGCTCCTTACCGATCCCCCACGGACATTCCAATGCCATCCTCCATGGTCGAGCGTTTCATAAGCTGCAACTTATTCGTAATACTGCTGCCCAAGTCCTGGCACGCCAGATACTTCCTTTTTCAGTCCTCGCTAGTTCCCACAGCCTTGTGAATCAATTTTGTGGCCCTTATACTCGCCCACTATACTGCCAGTCTTCTATCATTTGTCAACTCTGTGTTCCGTGCCATTTTCATTCTGCCATTTGTAGCTGCTCTTCCAGCCACCATGACCCTGCTCTCTAGAGCTGCATCCCAAAATGCTTCCACCATTCCATTCTAGTTATTTCGCCCCCCCCCCCCCCCCCCAGCCACCTCCCTCCACTTGGTGTCAGATTCATTCACCAATGTGAGAATCATTATATAAATGCAAGTTGACGTTTATGTTCAGATTGTTTTTTGCTAAAGGCATTCCTGACATAAAGGCAGTTAGTGCTATTATGTCGTAGAAATTAAATGTGGAATTTAATTAGCAAACAATTAAGCTAGTTTAAATTTGCTTCCACTCTTAAAATGAACCCTTAGATGGCGGAACAATCCAATATGAGAACCACAGTCCCTGTCACAGGTGGGATAGATAGTCATTGAGGGAAAGGGAGGGTGGGACAGGTTTGCCGCAAGCTCTTTCCGCTGCCTGCGCTTGATTTCTGCATGCTCTCGGCGATGTGACGCGAGGTGCTCAGCGCCCTCCTGGATGCACTTTCTGCACTTGGGGCGGTCTTTGGCCAGGGATTCCCAGGTGTCAGTGGGGATGTTGCACTCTTTCAGGGATGCTTTGAGGGTGTCCCTGTAATGTTTCCTCTGCCCACCTTTGGCTCGTTTGCCATGAAGGTGTTCCGAGTAGAGCGCTTGCTTTGGGAGTCTCGTGTCTGGCATGCGAACAATGTGGCCTGCCCAGCAGAGCTGATCAAGCCTCACCCTCGCACCCCCCCCAGTGGATCATATTCTGATGGAGAGAACTGGAGCCCACCCTCAATGAAATCATGTTCTGGCGCCAGCAGGGGGAGGTTATCTCCCCAGAACCCCCACCCCCCTCACCACATCAGATAGTTTATCTGCCTTTGCTCCCTGCTCCTCTTCTGCTCCCCATCCCCCAACTCCCTTGCCCTCTTCTACTCCTCTCCTGCCTCTCCTACTCTACTCGGGCGACTGAGTCCAATTATATGCTCTGCTTGGCCTAAATACTGTACATGGCTTTAACTCCCCCATGTGCAAAATTATGAGAGATCAACCAGCGTTATAAAGCAATTTCCCGTGCTCCTATGATGAGAGTTCAGCTACTCTATTTGGGATGTTGTCAAATGATACATTGCAAAATAACATGGTCACGTGACCCAGTTTCTGGGTGATTCTCCTGTAATTGCATTCAAATCCAAGTGTTTTTTTTGTTGCAGTTTACCGTTACGATTTTGGGTCAACGTGATTAAGAACCCGCAGTTTGTGTTTGACATTCACAAGAGCAGTATTACAGACGCGTGTCTATCTGTCGTGGCACAGACATTCATGGACTCTTGCTCGACATCTGAGCACCGACTCGGCAAGGACTCGCCATCTAATAAATTGTTATACGCCAAGGATATCCCCAACTATAAGAGCTGGGTCGAGAGGTGAGTGTCTATTGGCACCAAGCCTGGGTCAGTATGCATCAGACTTCATTCATGAATAGAGAACATGACACAAGATATATCTGATCAACCAGGGACTGAGTGCTGCGTAATAGAAAATGTTAGTTAGCCGGTGCCATTAACAGATTGAAACTGACATATTTTTGCTCACTGCAGCAGGAACTGGAGCCCTACCATTAAACCCTCTTGTTGCAAGCTTTTCAGTCGAACAAAATGGTTTTGACTGATCCCTATTGAAGTTCCATTTTATTCATTAGAGCAGATTCAGAACTCAGTGCGATGAACCACTAATTTAATTTTTTTAAACAAAGTGCTTTGACCATCCCTGGGAGTTTGTAGTAACCAGGTTTAACTGTTTAAATTAAGTTGACTCCAGGTCAGTATGTACTGTAAAACTATAATTGTATACATCACATTAAAGTCTAGCATCCTGAGGTCCAGCTTTTTCATACATTGCATTTAGACGCCAATGTGCTGCCATTTAATATATCGGGAATTGTAAAGTGTTCATTGTGAATATCCCATTCAGCAATCGTGTGAAAATTCACATTTTTTTATTTGACCAGATTCACAGCATCGTGTTCGACCAACGGCACTTAAATGTCGACCGATCCAAGCATAAAATGGGTTCTGCTTATATGCGTTTTCATTGCTCAGCATGTTGGATATTGTTAGTCATTCATCTCTAGAGTATTAATAACTTTCTGGAAAAGATCCTATCTGGCCCACATTTATTTTTAGTTCATTGCAGTCCACCTGAATGAATAAGCAGACTGAGGGAGAAATACGACAGAATGGCCATTTCTGTAGATGCGCTAGTGTAACACTTGTTGGGCCAGTTATTCTGTTTTTAATTGAAAAGAAGAAAGACTTGCATTTATATAGCACCATTCACAACCTCAGGATTTACAAAGCGCTTTACAGCCAATGAAATACTATTTTTTTGGAGTGTAGTCACTGTTGTAATGTAGGAAACGTGACAGCTAATTTGCACACAGCAAGCTCCCACAAACAGCAATGTGATAATGACCAGATAATCTGTTTTAGTGAGGTTGATTGAGGGATAAATATTGGCCAGGACACCGGGGAGAACTCCCCTGCTCTTCTTCGAAATAGAGCCATGGGATCTTTTACGTCCACCTGAGAGAGCAGACAAGGCCTCGGTTTAACGTCTCATCCGAAAGAGGGCACCTCCCTCAATGCAGTACTCCCTTAGCACTGCACTGGGAGTGTCAACCTAGATTTATGTGTTCAAGTCTGTGGAGTGGGACTTGAATCCACAACCTTCTGACTCAGAGGTGAGCATGCTGCCCACTGAGCCATGGCTGACCAATCAGGATTCCATTACAGTTGTTTTGAGGATTTGAGTATACTGTCTTACTGCAGTTGTACAGGGCCTTGGTGAGGCCTCACCTGGAATATTGTGTTCAGTTTTGGTCTCCTAATCTGAGGAAGGACGTTCTTGCTATCAAGGAAGTGCAGCGAAGGTTCAACAGACTGATTCCCGGGATGGCAGGACTGACATATGAGGAGAGATTGGATCGACTGGGGTTGTATTCACTGGAGTTTAGAAGGATGAGAGGGGATCTCATAGAAACATATAAAATTCTGACAGGATTGGACAAGTTAGATGCAGGAAGAATGTTCCCGATGTTGGGGAAGTCCAGAACCAGGGAACACAGTCTAAGGATAAGGGGTAAGCCATTTAGGACTGAGATGAGGAGAAACTTCTTCACTCAGAGAGTTGTTAACCTGTGGAATTCTCTACCTCAGAGAGTTGTTGATGCCAGTTCGTTGGATATATTCAAGAGGGAGTTAGATATGGCCCTTACGGCTAAAGGGATCAGGGGAAAGCAGGAAAGGAGTACTGAGGGAATGATCAGCCATGATCTTATTGAATGGTGGTGCAGGCTCAAAGGGCCGAATGGCCTACTCCTGCACCTATTTTCTATGTTTCTATGTTTTCAACAATGTAAATCACACTGTTTCTGAATGGAGATGATATACATGGGAATGCTGCAAGCTACTTGCTTACTGTGTGGCATACCTCACATAGGTGGGCTTTTTGCTTTGGGAAAGAACGGCTGCCTCATTCATCTTGATTTGCCACAAATGCTTCCCACCCATTCGTCGCACACATTAACACTAGCTCCGCAAGCTGAGGGTCGTCTGTGATCAATTAATCCACCTTTCAAAATGTAGGAGGACGGAAAAGATTCCAAAATGGGGATTAATTAATGAATGAAAGTAGCCCTGTATTCCCAATTCAAATAACTAGGAGGCAGAGCTCTGAAAGCTGCTGACAATGTGATTTCAACAGCACAGGGCATTCCAGGTGCCTGGGGGAAGTTTTCATCATTGTGATTAATCACAGTTGTATTCTGTGGCTGCACAACATTATTTTGGATGTGCTTATTTGTACTGCAAAAATGGCCACCATGCTCCACCCTTTGTCTATGATTGGTCCCCTTGGAGGATAAGCCACACCCTGAAGTTTCACAGGAATGTGTCACTGGAACCGCCCATCCCAAGGTCTCACTGACTTTGCAAATTGTAACTCGATCCACTTTGACTTCCTGAAATGACAGGACAGAGCTCTCCAGAAGATAGCAAGGGCCAGCCAAAGTGCCTAACCCCAGTCCAAGTGCATCCCAACCCCAGTCCAAGTGCATCCCTCCCCCAGTCAAAGTGCTTTGCCCCAGCGAAAGTGCATCCTTTCTCACCCCGCCCCCTCTATCATCCCCCCATCATTGATGGGGCAATGTGTACGGATTGTTAACAGGTTTATTGGTTATGAAGTGAATAGTGACAGTCATGACTTCTGGATATCATCCACTCCAAACCTTGCCTCTCATATTCCCCCCCCCTGCCCGCCCCCAACCCCATCCATGTCTCTCCTCCCCTCTTCCCCCCAGTCTCTCCCTTTCCCCCCAGTCTCTCCCTTTCCCCCCAGTCTCTCCCTTTCCCCCCAGTCTCTCCCTTTCCCCCCAATCTCTCCCTTTCCCCCCAATCTCTCCCTTTCCCCCCAGTCTCTCCCTTTCCCCCCAGTCTCTCCCTTTCCCCCCAGTCTCTCCCTTTCCCCCCAGTCTCTCCCTTTCCCCCCAGTCTCTCCCTTTCCCCCCAGTCTCTCCCTTTCCCCCCAGTCTCTCCCTTTCCCCCCAGTCTCTCCCTTTCCCCCCAGTCTCTCCCTTTCCCCCCAGTCTCTCCCTTTCCCCCCAGTCTCTCCCTTTCCCCCCAGTCTCTCCCTTTCCCCCCAGTCTCTCCCTTTCCCCCCGGTAATCTCTCCCTTTCCCTTTCCCCCCCCGGTAATCTCTCCCTTTCCCTTTCCCCCCCCGGTAATCTCTCCCTTTCCCTTTCCCCCCCCGGTAATCTCTCCCTTTCCCTTTCCCCCCCCGGTAATCTCTCCCTTTCCCTTTCCCCCCCCGGTAATCTCTCCCTTTCCCTTTCCCCCCCGGTAATCTCTCCCTTTCCCTTTCCCCCCCCGGTAATCTCTCCCTTTCCCTTTCCCCCCCCGGTAATCTCTCCCTTTCCCTTTCCCCCCCCGGTAATCTCTCCCTTTCCCTTTCCCCCCCCGGTAATCTCTCCCTTTCCCTTTCCCCCCCCGGTAATCTCTCCCTTTCCCTTTCCCCCCCCGGTAATCTCTCCCTTTCCCTTTCCCCCCCCGGTAATCTCTCCCTTTCCCTTTCCCCCCCCGGTAATCTCTCCCTTTCCCTTTCCCCCCCCGGTAATCTCTCCCTTTCCCTTTCCCCCCCCGGTAATCTCTCCCTTTCCCTTTCCCCCCCCGGTAATCTCTCCCTTTCCCTTTCCCCCCCCGGTAATCTCTCCCTTTCCCTTTCCCCCCCCGGTAATCTCTCCCTTTCCCTTTCCCCCCCGGTAATCTCTCCCTTTCCCTTTCCCCCCCCGGTAATCTCTCCCTTTCCCTTTCCCCCCCCGGTAATCTCTCCCTTTCCCTTTTCCCCCCCCGGTAATCTCTCCCTTTCCCTTTCCCCCCCCGGTAATCTCTCCCTTTCCCTTTCCCCCCCCGGTAATCTCTCCCTTTCCCTTTCCCCCCCCGGTAATCTTTCCCTTTCCCCCCCGGTAATCTCTCCCTTTCCCTTTCCCCCCCCGGTAATCTCTCCCTTTCCCTTTCCCCCCCCGGTAATCTCTCCCTTTCCCTTTCCCCCCCCGGTAATCTCTCCCTTTCCCTTTCCCCCCCCGGTAATCTCTCCCTTTCCCTTTCCCCCCCCGGTAATCTCTCCCTTTCCCTTTCCCCCCCCGGTAATCTCTCCCTTTCCCTTTCCCCCCCCGGTAATCTCTCCCTTTCCCTTTCCCCCCCCGGTAATCTCTCCCTTTCCCTTTCCCCCCCCGGTAATCTCTCCCTTTCCCTTTCCCCCCCGGTAATCTCTCCCTTTCCCTTTCCCCCCCGGTAATCTCTCCCTTTCCCTTCCCCCCCCCGGTAATCTCTCCCTTTCCCTTCCCCCCCCCGGTAATCTCTCCCTTTCCCTTCCCCCCCCCGGTAATCTCTCCCTTTCCCTTCCCCCCCCCGGTAATCTCTCCCTTTCCCTTTCCCCCCCCGGTAATCTCTCCCTTTCCCTTTCCCCCCCGGTAATCTCTCCCTTTCCCTTTCCCCCCCGGTAATCTCTCCCTTTCCCTTTCCCCCCCGGTAATCTCTCCCTTTCCCTTTCCCCCCGGTAATCTCTCCCTTTCCCTTTCCCCCCCGGTAATCTCTCCCTTTCCCTTTCCCCCCCGGTAATCTCTCTCTCCCTCTCCCTCCCCCAATCTCTCTCTCCCTCTCCCTCCCCCAATCTCTCCCTTTCCCTTTCCCCCCCCGGTAATCTCTCCCTTTCCCTTTCCCCCCCGGTAATCTCTCCCTTTCCCTTTCCCCCCCGGTAGTCTCTCCCTCTCCCTCCCCCAATCTCTCTCTCCCTCTCCCTCCCCCAATCTCTCTCTCTCTCTCCCTCCCCCAATCTCTCTCTCTCTCTCCCTCCCCCAATCTCTCTCTCTCTCTCCCTCCCCCAATCTCTCTCTCTCTCCCTCCCCCAATCTCTCTCTCTCTCCCTCCCCCAATCTCTCTCTCTCTCCCTCCCCCAATCTCTCTCTCTCTCCCTCCCCCAATCTCTCTCTCTCTCCCTCCCCCAATCTCTCTATCTCTCCCTCCCCCAATCTCTCTATCTCTCCCTCCCCCAATCTCTCTCTCTCCCCCTCCCCCAATCTCTCTCTCTCTCCCTCCCCCAATCGCTCTCTCTCCCCCCAGTCTCTCTCTCTCTCTCTCTCTCTCCCCCCTAGTCGCGCTCTCTCTCTCTCTCTCCCCAGTCTCTCTCTCTTTCCCCCCCCTCCAGTCTCTCTCTCTCTTCCCCCTCCCCAGTCTCTATCTCTTTCTCCCCCCCCCCAGACTCTCTCTTTCTCTCTCTCTCTTTCCCCCCCCCCCCGTCTCTCTCTCTCTCTCTCTCTTCCCCCCCCCACCCAGTGTCTCTCTCTCTCTCTCTTTCCCCCCCCCCACCCAGTGTCTCTCTCTCTCTCTCTCCCAGTCTCTCTCTCTCTCTCCCCACCCAGTGTGTCTCTCTCTCTCTCTCCCCCACCCCAGTCTCTCTCTCTCTCGCTCTTGCTCTCTCTCTCTCTATCTCCTCTTCCCCCCCAGTCTATCTCTCTCTCACCCCAGTCTCTCTCTTTCTCTCACCCCAGTCTCTCTCTCTCTCTCTCTCTCTCTCTCTCTCTCTCTCTCTCTCTCTCTCACCCCAGTCTCTCTCTCTCTCTATCTCCTCTTCCCCCCCAGTCTATCTCTCTCTCACCCCAGTCTCTCTCTTTCTCTCACCCCAGTCTCTCTCTCTCTCTCTCTCTCTCTCTCTCTCTCTCTCTCTCTCTCTCTCTCTCTCTCTCTCTCTCTCTCTCTCTCTCTCTCTTCCCCCAGTCTCGCCCCCCCCAGCTCCGCCACTTCTCTGCCCTCCACCCACGGGCCCTCTTGGCCCCCAGTAGCCGTTCTCAGCCATCCAAGAGGGGTTGGGGTTAGAGCGGGTGAGAGAGGCGGGTGCGAGGCCTGAGCAGGGGACGAGAGTCGGAGCCTGAGCAGGGTAAGAGGGCGGGGGGGGAAATATTTGTGATGGGGGAAGATTTGGAGCTGGGGGGGGGGGGGCGGAGGTGGTGGTGGAGTTTAGGCCGGGGCCTGAATGGGCGAATAGAATCTTGGGCCTCAGGTGCTGCTTCGCGGCACCACATGGAGGGAATGATTCGGGGACATGAATGTCAAAAAAAGTGCAGTACAAGTAGCTACACTATTATTTTTGCCCCATTTGCATGCAAGTATGCCCAGAGGCAGTGACTTCCTGATTTCCTCTTCCCTATTCATCTGTGCACATGCCATAAAATATAATTCTAACGGGATTTATATCAATGGTCTGTTGGACTACAATTGATATTTGACTGTGAGTTGTCGACAGACCTTGGTATTATCTGTGTGTAATGACATTAGTATATAAAACTTTTTCAGTGCTGCAATAGATCTCTATTGACTTAGGGTAGGAGCCCAATATATCATGGTCTGTGCTTTAAAAAAAAAGTTCATCCTACAAGCGGGGAAGAGCTCAATGCTTCCATTTGCATGGCTGCATTTGACTGCAAATGTCATTATCTACATGTGGTTATAAGGGGATTGACAGGGTAGATGCTGAGAGGTTGTTTCCCCTGGCTGGAGTGTCTGCACTAGGGGGCACAGTCTCAGGATAAGGGGTCAGCCATTTAAGACCGAGTTAAGGAGGAATTTCTTCACTCAGAGGGTTGTGAATCTTTGGAATTCTCAGCCCCAGAGGGCTGTGGATGCTGAGTCTCTGAATATATTCAAGGCTGAGATAGATAGATTTTTGGACTCTTGGGGAATCAAGGGATAAGGAGATCGGGCAGGAAAGTGGAGTTGAGGTCGATGATCAGCCATGAATTGAATGGCAGACCAGGCTTGAGAGGCCATACGACTACTCCTGCTCCTATTTCTTATGTTCTTATAATGACTAATGTGTCCCAGCACCAAGATAAAGTTGAATTTTCATACAATTTGTTTTGGTTCATTTACTTGCTGCACCTCTATACTAGGAGGCAAATAATTAACTCTGGGTGTTGCTTATAATGTTGTAAACAAACTGCTTGTTGAAATGTCAGAGACATATATTTTGTTTTAAAGGTACTACGCTGATATTGCCAAAATGTCCGCAATTAGTGACCAGGATATGAATGCTTACCTGGCGGAGCAGTCTCGTTTGCACGTGAATGAGTTTAACATGCTGAGTGCGTTGAATGAAATCTACTCTTACGTTAGCAAATACAGTGAAGAGGTTAGTGCACAAAATAGTTTTCGCACACTCTGTCTACATTACTGGAAGGCTCTGGCTTGAGGATATGTGTCCTGGTGTAAGTTTTTAATGGCACACCAATTGCCAAAGTACATTGATGCCATTTAGTGGGTGACTGATCCTGTCATTCTTTTTCCAATCATGTTTTGAACGTTTTTGTAAGCCTGAAATGATGCACACTTGTCACATAAAGGTCTTCAGTTTTTCAAATACATTTGAAATGAATTTTTAACTCTATGGAACCAGATTCTACAATTCATAGTTCCTGATTAACAATTAAAAATCTGATTCCATTTTATAGAAATGTTGCTATAGTTTTATCTTTTCTCAAATTAAAAGACTGCGTTATGATATTTCAGCTCATTTTCAATTCAGTTGTTCAGTTGTCGAAGTTATCACATCATGTCATCATTACTTACAGTCAAGCAGCACCTTAGTACCTGGTTGGACTGTCTCATGTCATAACCACCCTGAGTTTTTTTTAATTCATTCAAGGGATGTAGGTGTCGCTGGCAAGGCCAGCATTTATTGCCCATCACTAATTGCTCTTGAAAAGATGGTGGTGAGCCGCCGCCTTGAACCGCTGCAGTCCATGTGGTGATGGTACTCCCAACAATGCTGTTAGGGAGGGAGTTCCAGGATTTTGACCCAGCGACGACGAAGGAACGGCGATATGCTTCCAAATCAGGATGGTGTATGACTTAGAAGGGAACGTGGAGGTGGTGGTGTTCCCATGTGCTTGCTGCCCTCGTCCTTCTCGGTGGTAGAGGTCGCGGGTTTGGACTGTAAGAGCTAGATTAAACGTTGGGAGTCATTATTTATCTGACTCTTCATCATTAGAGAATACGAGATACAATGTATTTGATAACCCTGGGATTAATGCTTGTTATGGTTGTGGTGTTCTCGTCTGCTGCTAATTTAAATAATCTTTTCAACTGGAGGAGAAATTCGAGTGCCTGGTCTCTGAATCATCTCTAAAGAAGTTCTCATGGGGGTTTCATTTGGGCTCTTAAATTTGCACTGGTGAAGAAATCAACAGAAAGACAAAATCATTATTTCTCTGCACTCGTAAATGACAATCCTTGTGGTACTTCATTAGCAGTGTTAATGAACATCATTTAATATGCTATCCACTGGGTCAATCAGTAATTCCACCGCATAAACAGGTAGTAATATAGAAATAGCTCATCATTGCAAATTACCACAGATCTCAACATTTTATGCTCGTTACCTGCAGTGTTAGTTTTACATTAGCCATTCTTTAGTAGCACATTAAGCATTTTGAGCATCGTTTGCACCAGAATAAAGCAAAATTATATTTTACTTCATCTGGAGACTGCTGCAGATAAAGAGTAGCAATAATGCTTTGTAAACTGATGGATAATATTCATTAGGAATATTCAGAACATTGTCTCAGTGAATGCTGCAATATATGATTTTGGGCAGATTTTATGACTTGCATATGAAAGTGTTACTCCAATTAAGGCTCTGGGTCCACTTCTCCCTCACCTATACCTGCTTGATGTGCCTCTAGACCGCCGTTTACAGAGAGTGAGATTGGAAAGAATGCTTATCTTAGACACGTGGCATATAGTTTGCAATGTTCGCTGTAGGGGAAAAAATGTGAGTGCGTTGCTAATATGCTGGAATTGAAATTGTAGCCAGCTAAAGTCACAACTGAACCAAAAATAGGGACTTATTTCGAAGATCAAACCAACTGCCTGGGAATAAATTATCTGAGCTAGAGAGTAGTCTTTGTGTCTTTAAAATGATTTAGTTTCAAGCTCAAAAATACAAGCAGATAGGTATGGGTGAGGGAGGCCATTCAGGTTATCTTAGCTCAGCCATCCAGAAAAACAAATGAATATTCCCATCACGTATCCCAGCTGACTTTTGAATGGTCCAAGATTTTTGCCTCCACACCTGGAAGGCCACACCAAGTATTGACTTATCTGTTCTGGTCATGATCACTTCCCACACCAGAGATTCTGAAACCTCCTCCTCCTTTCCTCAAATGAGATTTTTCAGAAGTGTGTTTTTGACCCATTCCTCATGCTTCCGTTCTCACCCTTCACCAATGTTCCCCGTCACTTTTTTTGGTGCACGGGCCCTTTGGCTGCGCGGCCCATTCCATTTTTTGCGCACGCACGGCTAATTCCACTCAGACGCCCGTGAGCAGCCTGCGTGGGACCTCCAGGCCACGCAGCTGAGCAGCAACGTTGCTCCTCACCCTTAGTGATGGGATTCCCCTTGTCCCTCTCACTTTTAGCTTCCATGTTCACTTGGTCAAATTCTACCATTTCTGCCATGTACAATGTAATCTCACCACCAAGCACCTCTTCCTCTTGCTTGGTGCTTTCCATGCTGCCATAGAGAAACAACCACCTGTTCAGCCACCTCTTTCCACATCATTGTCCAGGACCCCAAATGCTCTTTTCATGTGAGACATCAATTTGGGTATCTAACTTTAAGAAGGATATGAAGGCCAGGGAGAGGATGCAGATGAAATTCACTAAGATGAAACCAGGGATGTGGGGCTTTTATATTTGAGGAGAGATTAGAGAAGTTGAGACTCTTCACCAGAACAAAGAAGGTTAAGAGGAGATCTGATGGAGCTGTTTCCAAGGTCAGTAAGTCAGTAACTGGAGGGCATAAACTTATCACCAAAAGAACAAACAAACACATTTTTTTTTGACCCACAGGCTGTTAAGACATGAAAAACCCTCCCAGAAACACAGACAGAAGCAAAATCCATGATAGTTTAAAGGGGAAACGGATAAACATTGGAAACATTTCAGAGTATGGAGAACGGGACTCGGTGAATAGCTCATTTCAGAGTGCCGGCACAAGTTCGATGAGCAAAATTGTCTCCTGTGCTTTAAAATTCTGTCGTTTTAGGTGTAGACTCTTTGTTGGAGCACAGTTCTGGCAGGGGCATTGTCTGATATTTTCTCAATTCAGGATAATGTACATTTCCAGTACTTTCTGTTTTAATTTGGGATTTCCAGCATTTTTATGGGGAGTAAAGGATGAAGGGATAGGGAACAGGTTGTGTAAATGTGATTTGGTGTATTTGCGTGCATTGAGGGTAAATGGACTGGTTGGGTCGAATGGCCTGTTTCCATGTTGTAACGTCTGTGTATTCCTATCAATTTGAAAAACGTTGTTATGCATCAAGCAATATTGAATAACAGAAGTTTGATTATCTGCCATAATGGAAGGATACCCGTTCCCATTAAAGGACAATGGAAAATAATTGATTTCCAAAATTTTCTCTGAACTTTCATTGCTTTGCTTTTCCCCACTCAACTGGTTCATCTTTTCAGTAGCATTTACCTCGCACAACAGCCCTAAGATCGCATGGTTGGTCCGTCAGAGAATCTGAGTACCGTTCTCAATGTCAGCTGCTTGAAACCACCACAGAACCAAGAGAACAGGCTCAAAATAATGCTGAAAGCAATGCACTTATTTCATACAAAAGAAAAATACTGCAGATACTGGAATCTGAAACAAAAACAGAAAATACTGGAAATACTCAGGTCAGGCAGCATCTGTGGAGAGAGAAACAGAGTTAACATTTCAGGTCGATGACCCTTCGTCAGAACTGGCGAATGTTCGAAATGAACACTTTCTTAAGGAGCACTGAAAGGGGAAGGAGAGGAAAGAATAAAAGGGAAGGTCTGTGATAGGGTGGAAGACAGGAGAGATTAGAGAGACAAAAGGGAAGATGGGCTGACTTGAGATGGTAATAGAAAAAGATTAGTCTAGATAGGGTGTGAATGGCAGAATAATTACCAGCTGCCATAGAAAACTGGGAGAAAAAATACATAAGATCGGGGCAAGGTTTAAAAAAGAGGAGGAAAGGGAACAAATATGGGCAGAGGCCATGGTCTGAAATTGTTGAACTCGATGTTGAGTCCAGACGTCTGTAAAGTGCCTAAACGAAAGATGAGCTTGCGTTGAGCTTCATTGGAACAGTGTAGGAGGCTGAGGACAGAGATGTCGATGTGGGAGTGGAGCGGAGAATTAAAGTGACAGGAGACCGGAAGCTCAGGGTCATGCTTACGGACTGAACGGAGGTGTTCCGCAAAGCGGTCATCCAATCTGTGTTTGGTCCCCCCAATATAGAGGAGACCGCATCGTGAGCAGCGAATACAGTGTACTAAATTGAAAGAAGTACTTGTATCATGTTAGCCGTCTCTACAATGTTAATTTGAGCTGAACTGTCCATTTTTAAACGTGCTGCTGAGGTAGTATCTTTTGTATGAAAGCTGTTTTGCTTATGCTGCAGTCTCACGCTTCCCTTCCTTTTATTAGATAACCGCTGCCTTGGAGCAAGATGAGCAAGCACGGAGGCAACGCCTGGCATATAAAGTGGAGCAGCTGATTGTTGCCATGTCGCTGGAGAGTTGAGAGCTATGTCTTCAGGAACTAGTGGCTCAACAATGAACTCGATCGAGAAAGAGAAGCCATAAGATGGGGAGAGCAAAGCATGGATCATGTGGTTCAATGCCATGGCCAAAGTTACACAATAGCAAGTGGCTGGCATGGCCGTTTATGTTTGAAAGGGGTTGGATACCTCTTCATTTTGTTTTTCTCGGCGTGCGGCTGTGTTCAGAATACTACCGTTAGTTGACTTGCAACGGGGGCTGTGATAACCTCAAGTACAATGGTTTATTGTTTACAAAGGGCAACCTTTGGGAGCTACAGCTATATTTGTGGTGATTTTACTGATTGTTTGACCGGGACCTGATGCTAATGAACAATGCAGGCAGTTTACGCGACCATGAGCAAGGCAGGACGTGTAAAATCAGCACAGTGCTCTAGAATTCTACCCTACCCCCTGTGAGGAGTGACGTTCAACTGCAGTAGCACAATAGGATGACCAAAGCCTCTTCCACCAAAATGGGACTGGTTTGAGGCAGCAGTTGTTCCCAGTGCAACGTAGAAGTGAAGAGCAGCAGACTTCACAATAGAAATTGGGCTCCAGAATCTTGCCTTTCTTAAACTGGTGCCATCCCTGTATCATAATGTGTTAAGGACTTTACTGAACTGTACAGTACTGATACAAACCATAAATGCACATATGGGGAAGAAACAATCAATGCGTTGGCTTTGTCGATCTATTTTTTTTAACACGTTTTTCTGCATTTGTTTTAAAATCAAAGTTTCATCAGTGCTGCTATTTAGCCAGACTATTCCACAGTGTAACATCAGTCAGTTAGGGCAATGTCAGTTTTAGACAGGACTTTCTCCTTTATTCGAACTTCCTGAATTGATACTGTGGCTCAGTTGGAGACTCAAAGAAATTGTGCTGGAAAATCAGTCCACATCGCACGTTGTTCAATAATCCTGTAAATCACAATCATGTCATTTAGTGATTACTACCACAGTGCGCAATTTCACCTTCACACGGTATCACATGCTTAATGGGTTTTCGACCAAACTGTGGTGTGAAATAAAGCAAAGGAAATTGAAGACTTTTCCCACCTTAGCTGGAGATTCACTCTTTATGTTTTCTTTCATCAAATACAAATCACAGGGAAGGAGTTAACAGAACAAAGCTATTGATCAGACTCCAGCTCAAGAGGCAATATCCCCCATCGGTCAGTTATAGAGATCTGTCTCAGTAAAATCTGAAATTGGGTGGCGGTACTGAATAAAGAAGTGAAAATGAAACGGCTAACAATCCAAGTGAGCAGCCTGGTAGCATTGCGGTGAGAGCCTCGCAATACTAGGGTTTGCTGAGCCCTGGCTACAGCTTGATCCTTTCAAGCCCGTTAGAAAGCTAGAACGATACTGTTTGCGGAGTATCGGTGTTGTTGTGTTGCCTTCCACGTATGCACGCTGGTGGATTTGTGGCACTAGTGATGACAATTGGAAGTTGTCGCTACTCGAAGTAATTATGGTTCTGGTCTGTTGAGGCTCAAATGACTGGTGAGACAATTCACGCTTTCAAATGAACCTGTTAGTTATAATTTTTCCTGTGTCTTACCTCCTCCCCACTTACTGCTTATAGCTCACTATTTCTTTGGAAACATGGACAGACATGTCTTGGGCTTCTCCAGCACCACCTATTGGTTAACTAATGGGAGATGCCAGTTAGGAAGCAAACTAGGGGGAAGTACTGGATTGTTGCTCCAACGTCAGGTGCTTCCCACTCAAGTGTGGGTGAGAAAAGTGGAAAACCTACCAGCAAAATGTTCTGGCACAGGGTGATTGTTATTCAGAGGGTAGGCCTAGACTCTCAACACGTGGTGTGAAGCAAGCATCATGAGTGCTTTGCTACCAAAGATTTTTTATTTTAAATACATTTAAGTATGCATCTGCAAAATGAACACTGTCTCTTGGCATCAAATATCTACAGCAGTTTCTGTAAAAAAAAAAATCATTCCAAACCAGTTTTCTTTTTCCATTTTGCATTGAAGAAACCAAAGGTTTTAAAAGTGCATGTCCTAGTGCCACAAAGTGTATAAATGTTGTAAATATTGATCATACCTCTCTGTGGGATGAAAAACCCAGAACTGCTTTTTATTGCTGTTGTGCTTGGTGCTCTAGTGATTCAATTCTTATACAAAGAAGTGGATAGTGTTATTTGCACATTTGTGAGAAGATGTCTATAGTGTTTTGACATGGTTCAATCTGATGTTTCTAAAGCGTGGATCAGTGACAGAGCTGTTTGTAAAAACAAAAACAAATACCTTGAGAAGCAGAGGAGAGCACAGATCACTTGGTACCATATAACGTGTAACAATTCCATTGGAAAGTTGTACTCTTCATTTGTTCCTCTCCACGCCATTAGTCATAACTCCACATACTGCTGCACTTTGGGGGAAGAGATGCCATAAGTTAGGCTGAGCAGTCTAGTCATAAAATGAAAAGGACACACAGATGTTACTCCTCCATGTGTCGTTCAACACTGCAGGGTGGGGTTCATGTTATGAGGAGATCTTTCTAAGAATACAGGTTACTACACCCTCACTGAATAGTCAGCCTTTCAGTGGTGGAACTGGGAAGGGGTTATGACGCTCCTCCCCCCGCCCCCCCTCCCGCAATCTCATTGAGGTCGGCCAATTTTGTATATCAGAACTTGGCCAAAACTGACTACACATAATTTGCTCACTTAACTTTCAAATTCCCCATCGCGATCGGGTTGCCATTTTGCGTCTGATGCGAACAGCGATGCGACACGGGAGGGCGTCGTCATGTCCATGCTGGGCCAAGTCGGCTAAATCTGGACTTCGACGCTTTCCCCCGCCACCCCCCCCCCCCCCCCCCAAATCCTCCTTAGCTCCACCACAGCTATCTTTTATTCTATGTGATAAAACAAAAGTTGGAAGGAAGTTTGCTGATGGAGATTCAAATGAACATCACAAGTCAACCTTACATTTGTTGGCAGGCAGAATAAATCCTGATATACCAGACGCACGATACTACCTACCTATAGGGGGGAATGATGGTCAGAAACTATTTTTTTTTAAGTAATAAGAAGGAAACAAGAGTATGAAACCAACTTGTCTCTCCTGCAAGTATTGATAGGAAATCCTTTTCCTCTTCTGTTGGAGCATATGAATATGTACGTAATTGAATGCAGTAACATAATCATGATCCCAAAGCTACAGAACTGGTGACTGTTAACACTATATTGTCTCTTTTCCTTTCCATTCAAAAAATATTTTTCTCCCATCACCTCTTTCAGTCCTGCCCAATGCTGGCACACAGTTCCTCAGGTGCTGCTAGTCCTCTGATTTCCCGCTAACATGGCCATTCGCCATGTGGAATGGCAGATAGTGATTCTTGGAGAGTGTGTTGACTGTGGGACCATTACACCCAAGCCCAATCCTACTCTTAACCAACATCCAACCCTTAAGCACTTTCCAACAATGGTCACTAGATAGTGACCAAGAGTGGGAGCCCAAATCCATGGAAACAGCGACCAGTTATAGTAACCCACTCTCACCCTGACGGCAATGAGCTAATTCAGCAAAGACCAGGGATCGAACCGTGGACCTTGCTGGATCTGTATGGTTCGATAGTGCCAGGCAATGCAGTTACCAAATAAGACATTGAAGAAATCTCCGTTGAAATCTGTCACAAAATAAAACATACATTGGAATCTGATAGCATGCAGTAGGTTATTTGGTTTAAAGAGGTGTATAGAATCAGATTTGCATATAACAGGACAGCTATATCATTGCTTAGTTAGAAATTTGGAGCTTGATAACAATCTGTGAATGTCAAGACCTTGTCACAAATTGTACCGCATCACATTAGCATGTTCAGTATGTGCATTCAACTGTACATCGGTTTCTGGTTAAATTCTGAAATGTTTAATCACAGCCCTCATTTATGCAGTAATGGGGAAAGGAATACAGTGGCTTGCAATTAAGGACAATCCGTCAAGCTGCTTCTCACTTACCACCTACTGAGCTACCATGCATCCATTATTACCATTCAATCGCATCTTTACCACATTTATTCTGCGATCCTTCATCACAAATTGGTTATTTTCATTTTTTTTTTAAATATCTAATCGGACTTCTGAGACAATATTTGAAATTCTTTCGGATGTTCAGTAACAAACATTCGCCCAAGTACAGAGATTACTGGTCTGTTGATTTGGAGTGTAAGAAATTGACATGAAATTGACATTAAGAATTGGAGAAGGAACACTGCAATGTTAACACAAATACAATGCAAGTAAATCTGGGGTATCTAGGCTATTGAATAACCAGGACAAAGGAAATATTGAATCGTTGAGTGTTTCTAAAAGATAACATAAACGGAAACCTAAAAAAAAATTCTTGCACTACAATTCCAACCATAAAGATACAGTAAGATGCTAAATTCGGAAATATTTTGACTCCGCTTATTTCACAAGATTGACAAGGTAAAAAGACAGTCTAGTAATGTCACCTTGGATTGGTGAAATGCAGGTTTACGCACATAACAATGGGTGCAAAGCATTTCTACACCTTTGTCTCCATTAGGACAGCTAAGGCAAAGGCAGTATTCACTTAGCCCAGTTTAAATACCCCAATACAGAGACAATAGATCAATGCAGTGCTGTACATAGCTGGCATCCATAGGTTTTCACTGATTTCATCAATGGCTTATCCCTTCGGTGTTCTGTAGCATCTGTGTCTTCAATGTATCCCTCACCTTTAATCTCTGACCTCCATTTCTGACCTCCTGCCTATCTCACAATGAAACACTGGAGTTTTATATTGCAAAAAGGAGAGAGTTCCTGGTCTGTCAGTTTAAAAAGAATTGTGGGAGATGTGAGAAAAATACAGTAAACTATTTAAAAATTGTTCCTGTTTGTTATATTGTGTACCTATTGTAAATATGAATCACTCCTATTTTGCAAGCCAGAATCACTTTGTACTGTTGTTGTATATAAATAAAGGTAACTTGATAAAACATTACTGCATTTATTATTTCTCTCTTTGATTTTCTGAAAAAAAAGAAAGACTTGCATTTATATAGTGTCTTTCGCGACCACTGGACTTCCCAAAGCGCTTTACAGCCAATGAAGTATATTTGGAATGTAGCCACTGTTGTAATGTAGGAAACATGGCAGCCAATTTACGCACAGCAAGCTCCCACAAACAGCAATGTGATGATGACCAGATAATCTGTTTTTGTTACATTGATAGGGCACCGGGGATAACGCCCCTGCTCTTCAAAATAGTGCCATGCAATCTTTTGCATCCACCTGAAAGAGCAGATACTTGGTTAAAGGTCTCATCCGAATGACGATATCTAGAAACGGTGCAGTTCTCCCTCTACTGCACTGGAATGTCAGCCTAGATTTTTGTACATAAGTGGACTTGAACCCACAACCTTCTGATTCAGACGTGAGAGTGCTACCCACTGAGCCACAGCTGACACTACAAGGTGACTGACACATTCTAAGCTATAGTTGCACACGCGACAGCTAACACAGGAGCTGTGGGCCCAAGTTTCGGATGGAGTTGCTCCTATTTTTTTTTTGGAGCAACTAGTTTAGTTTGGAGTGTCTTAGAAATCGCAATTCTCAGCAATTAGTTTGCTCCAGTTCTAGTGAGTTAGTTTACTTTTGTTTTAATTCCGTTTATTTTCCAAAAGGGGGAGCTACCAGTCACTTACGCCTGTTTTGCAAGTTTAGGCACCGAAAAGCTACTCCAAACGAACTTAGAACGGAGTAAGTTTCGACTTTTGTATGCTCAGAAAAACCTTGCATACATTTTAGAATTAGGTGCAGGTAGCCAGAGATTGGGGGGTGGGGGGGCGGTGGAAGGGAAGTTAGGGGATTTTCCAAAGCATTAAACACTTCACTTTTAAAAATAAAGAACCATCAATGATAAATAAATCAATAAATAATTTTTTTTTTTTAAATCATTCAATAAATCAATAAATAAAAAATTAAAAGTTCCGACCTCACCTACCTGTTTGGGAGCCCGGCCAGGGCTCGGGGCTGCGTGCTGCAGGCTGGAAATCGGCACTCTGGCCACGATGAGAGAGCCCATTCGGTCAGTGACTTTCTCCTCCACTGTGAAACCCCTCCAATATTTCTTGACTTGGGGAAATATCCAGTCAGCCTTACTTGCAGCAGGGAGCCCATTTGGCCAGGCAGGGCTAAGTGCAGTAAGATGCACACCGGGAGGCTAGGCTCAATGTGGCATCGGGGGGGGGGGGGGGGGGTCAGGGAGTGGAAGAAAGGTGGTGCTGAACTCTTGACTTTCTCCTCCACTGTGGAAACCCCCTCCAATATTTCTTGCCTAGGGGAGATAACCAGTCAGCCTTACTTGCAGCGGGGAGCCCATCCGGCCGGGGCTCAGGTTGGCGTGCTTCGGGCAGCACACACACATAGAATCTGGGGGCCAGGAGCTATTGCGCACGCGTGCAGACTCCACTGCGCATGCGCTTAGCTGCCGGCACTCTTTTTGGCCTAGGGTTGTAGCTCTGCCCCCCGCTCCCCCCACTGTTGTGCTGCATCGCGCTGACTGCTGAACAGGCCTGCTGCACTCGGAGAATCACGAGGTAAGTTTTTGGCATGCTTTTCATTCTACAAAATAGACGGGCCTCTTGGAGATGTGCCGTTCTAGCGGATATCGGAAACTTGGGCCCTTAGTGTGTGCTTCCACATTGATAACTATTAAAGACCAGTGAATAAAACACAATTGAACGTTATTGCCGCTCAAAGTTTGATGGAATTGCATTATAATATTGCAGATTCAAAGCCTGCAAAATATGAGCTTTTAGAATTGTACCCTTTTTACAAATAAAACCATGAATTTTAGAATTGTGAAACAGTCTGCCCCCACTGCTTCATTTTAACAGTTCCTAGACTCATTTCAGAATCATGTCCAGGGAGACTATCAGCAGTTGTAATGCCTTGGCTTGCACTATCAAAAGGCATTCCCTCAGAACATGGGCACAGCAGAAATAGTTTCTGAAGTAGGTAACGCGGCATCAGCACAATAAATTGACAGACTTCAGAAATTGTAAATTGGGCCTTTTGTTTGTTTGGTACTGTGATATATCTCAAATATGGGCTTTGGTCATTGCTAACAGTTGAGATGATAATAATGGTCCCATCCTGCTTCAATAAATGGTGCCCTCTAAAACCTAAAGTATCATTTCTCACTTTATCCAACAATATTTCAGACTTTACCGTAAATCAAGACCGATTCCTTGTATTTTGCACTCAGTTCCACATGATTGATCGATATGTTTTTGAGAAATACCATTTTATTGCCACATAAAATGTACTGGCCAACTTTTTTATTAAGCAATAAATATGAAAAGGGTCACCTGACTCAAACTATTCACATCCCTTTTGGTATCTGAATCCAAACAAGGTTCAGATGCCATTAGTTTTTTTTTGCTGCTTTATTAAGCTCAAAAAAAAAGAGGCTGTATTTACTTGATCTGGCTGGTGTTTACAAAGAACAACTGCAGATTAGTTCCATCCAGATAAATCTGAAATCAGTTGGAGCTTGTTCCTCCAAAGCAATATTAAGTGTGTAAAAACAAGTAAAGCTTTGAAACAGAACTACAATGGACTGAAAAGATTGGAGAACAAAAGCAAGTAAAATAAAGTGAGGCAGAAGGGTTATAGAAACGTGATGCAAGCAGTTATGAAGGATTGAATCGGGGAGTGTCGAGACTTTGGCCTGTTCGATATATGTACCCCCACTCCCGAGCCCCTGTAATCTGGCCATCACAAATCAAGCATCTTAGTGCTACATGCGTTCATATTTCTTATTCATTGGTTTGTCCTGTTTGAACTTATGAATAAATACAAAATTGGAACATCAAGGTCAGCAATATGGGGAACATGGATTGAAACTTTGCATGGCTCCATGGTTCCATGGTTTTTATCTGTGTGGCCCTCAATGACAGCAAAGTAGAACAGCCCTGGATTAAAGGATTAAACCAGTAGTCAGCAAATATTTTTGCTAATATGTGCATCTAGTTGTTGATGAATTTAATCACAGAGTAATGCAGGCCTTGAGAAGGATAAGATGTGTTTCCATGCTCAGCTCATCTTAGATATAACTAGGGGAAGAGTTTTTGACCAATAAAAATTTACAACATAAAAATAAGGATTACTTGAATTAAAACAAATGGGAAGTGTTTTCATTCTTATAAATAATGTAATCCGATTGGGATATAAAATGAGTTGTTCAAACTTTTAGAGGAATGATAGACAATATATTTTCCTAAAATCTAAAACAGTCATGGGGCCAGATTTTGGAATAGTGGGGCATCTAACGGCAGCTAAAATGATTTGCGTGGCAAGTTGCTGAAAAGCGAGCTGATAGCGGTGCAGCAAGGGAAACGGGGCATAATAGGAACATAAGAAATAGGAGCAGGAGTAGGCCATACGGCCCCTCGAGCCTGCTCCGCCATTCAATAAAATCATGGCTGATCTGATCATGGACTCAGCTCCACTTCCCCGCCCACTCCCCATAACCCCGTATCCCCTTATCATTTAAGAAACTGACTATTTCTGTCTTAAATTTATTCTATGTCCCAGCTTCCACAGCTCTCTGAAGCAGCAAATTCCACAGATTTACAATCCTCTGAGAGATGAAATTTCTCCTCATCTCAGTTTTAAACAGGTGGCCCCTTATTCTAAGATCATGCCCTCTAGTTCTAGTCTCCCCCATCTGTGGAACCATCCTCTCTGCATCCACCTTGTCAAGCCCCCTCATAACCTTATATGTTTCGATAAGATCTTCTGAATTCCAATGAGTAGAGGCCCAACCTACTCAACCGTTCCTCATAAATCAACCCCCTCATCCCCGGAATCAACCTAGTGAACTTTCTCTGAACTGCCTCCAAAGCAAGTATATCCTTTCGTAAATATGGAAACCAAAACTGCATGCAGTATTCCAGGTGTGACCTCACCAATACCTTGTATAGCTATAGCAAGACATTCCTGCTTTTATACTCCATCCCCTTTGCAATAAAGGCCAAGATACCATTGGCCTTCCTGATCACTTCTGTACCTGCATACTCTCTGATACGCTCATAATAATGGATGAAACTGAGTACTGTAAGCAATGAGTAAGTGAGATCTTAGCTCCTTTAATTAGACTCCAGAGTGCAGGTACTTCGTGGGTGGCCTGCTTATATACAGTGCTCCCAAGGGATGCTGGGACTCTGAGGCAGCGAATTCCACAGATTTACAACCCTAAGAAAATAAATTCCTCCACATCTCTGTTTTAAATGGGCGGCCCCTAATTCTAAGATCTTGGGACTCTTGGGACTCCAACAGGTAGGCCCTCTGGTGGTGGTGTGATACAGGTTGCCAAGGGTTAAATACATAACATCACTCCCTCATAAAGTCAACAGTACACTTATTTACAAGGTGAGACGATCTGGGGCTTTTCGCTCCCTTGTCGATCGTCTCGGTACAAATGCGGGTGTGGGTGAGTTGGTTAGTTCTTCACTGGGTTGCTGGGCAGCCGGCCTTGCTGGGCTGCTGGGATGGTGAGTTCGGCTTCGTGATCAACCGTGATGTCTGTTGCCACTTGTGTGTGTGTTGCAGGGTCGAAGTTGGTGGTGTCCTCTTCGGGTTGATTGTAGCTGTTGGTGAACCGCAATTTGATTTGATCCAAACGCTTTCTGCACGTTAGTCCATTGGCTAATTTGACCTGAAACACCCTACTCCCTTCTTTGGCTATGACCATGCCAGCGAGCCATTTGGGACCATGTCCATAATTGAGTAAAACACAGGATCATTGACCTCAATATCGCGTGATAATTTTGCGCGATCATGGTACATACTTTGTTGATGCCGCCTGCCCGCGACGTGATCATGGAGATCAGGGTGGACAAGAAAGAGCCTTGTTTTGAGCACCCATTTCATGAGCAGCTCGGCTGGGGGAACCCCGGTGAGCAGAACTCAGGACAGTTGGGTCTGCCGGGAGCCTTCCGACACACGTTTCAAGCTTTGTTTAATGGTCTGAACTGCCCGTTCTGCCTGGCCGTTGGATGCGGGCATGAACGGGGCAGATGTGATGTGCTTGATCCCATTGCGGGTCGTAAATTCCTTAAATTCAGCACTGGTGAAACACAGCACATTGTCACTGACTAGGAAATCAGGCAGACCATGCATGGCAAACATGGCTCGTAGGCTTTCGATGGTGGCAGTGGACGTGCTTACAGACATTTTTATACATTCAATCCATTTTGAATAAGCATCCACGACAACCAAGAATATTTTGCCTAGAAATGGGCCCACATAGTCAACGTGGATCCTAGACCACAGTTTGGTGGGCTACGACCACAAAAATAGCGGTGCCTCTCTGGGTGCATTGCTCAGTTGAGAGCAAGTGTTGCACTGGCGCATGCATGACTCTAAATCTGAGTCGATTCCGGGCCACCACACATGGGATCTGGCTATAGCTTTCATCATTACAATGCCAGGGTGGGTGCTGTGTAGGTCACAGATGAATGTTTCTCTGCCTTTCTTGGGCAAGACCACACGATTACCCCACAAAAGACTTTGCGCCTGTGGAACGGCTTAACCTCTTCCTGCATCTCCGCTGGGACGCTGGATCAGCTCCCATGGAGGACACAGTTTTTTTACCAGGGGACAGTAAAGGATCATGGCTGGTCCAGGTCCTGATCTGGCGGGCCATAACGGGTGACTTTTCGTTTTCGAATGCATCCATCACCATGAGCAAGTCTGCAGTCTGCAGGCTGTGCCATTTCCACCCAGGTGATGGGCAATGGTAGCTGACTGAGAGCATTTGCACAGTTCTCTGTGCCCGATCTGTGGCGGATTACATAGTTGAATGCCGACAGCGTGAGCGCCCATCTTTGGACGCGGGCTGAGGCATTGGTGTTAGTCCCTTTGCTCTCTGAGAATAGCGATATGAGCGGCTTGTGGTCAGTTTCAAGCTCAAACTTGAGACCAAACAAATACTGGTGCATTTTTTTCACCGCGTAAACGCACGCCAGAGCTTCTTTTTCAATCATGCTGTAGGCCCTTTCGGCCTTGGACAGACTCCTGGATGCATAAGCGACCAGTTGCAAAATCCCCGATTCGTTAGCCTGTTGTAACACACACCTGACCCCGTATGATGACGCATTACAAGCTAGCACTGGGTTATACAGACAAGCAGTTTGTTTGAACATAACAGGTTTCTGGCTTTCTCAAAGGTAGCCTCTTGTGAATTCCCCCATACCCAGTCGTCTCCCTTGCATAGTAGCACATGTAGGGGTTCTAGCAAGGTGCTTAACCTGGGTAGTAAATTACCGAAATAGTCGAGGAGTCCCAGGAACGACCACAGCTCCATCACATTCTGTGGTCTCGGCGCATTCTTGATGGCCTCGGTCTTGGCGTCGGTGGGTCTGATTCCGTTTGCTGCGATTCTTCTTCCCAAGAACTCGATCTCTGGTGCCAGGAAAACACAATTCGAGTGTTTCATCCTGAGTCCCACGCGGTCTAGCCGACTTAGAATCTCTTCCAGATTCTTGGTTCGATGGTGTCCCGACCTGTAACCAGTATGTCATCCTGGAAAACCACGGTGCGAGGAACCGACTTTAGTAGGCTCTCCATGTTCCATTGGAAAATTGCCGTGGTCGACCGAATCAAAATCGGGCATCTGTTATAGATGAACAGACCCTTGTGCGTGTTGATGCAGGTGAGGCCTTTCGAAAATCCCTCCAGCTCCTGCGTCATGTAGGCCGAGGTCAGGTCCAACTTGGTGAACATCTTTCCTCCAGCCAGCATCGCAAATAGGTCGTCTGCCTTGGGTAGCGGGTACTGGTTCTGCAGCAAAAAATGATTAATCGTTACTTTATAGTCTCCACAAATTCTGACCGTGCCGTCACCTTTGAGTACCGGGACAATCGGACTGGCCCACTCGTTGAATTCCACCAACACGATGATGCCTTCTCGCTGCAGTCTGTCCAGCTCAATTTTCACTTTCTCTCGCACCATATACGGTACCGCCCATGCCTTGTGGTGGATGGGTCGTGTACTGGGAACCAAATGAATCTGCACTTTCACCCCCGAGAAACTTCAAATGCCTGGCTCGAACAACGATGGAAATCTGCTCGGCACATGAGGCGTCGTAGACGGACGAAAGCGCTTGGATGTCGTCCCAGTTCCAGCGGATTTTTCCCAGCCAGCTTCTGCCAAACAGTGTGGGGCCATCCGCTGGCACAATCCACAGTGGGAGTTCGTGCACTGCTCCATCATAGGAGACTTTGACCTCTGCACTGCCAATTACAGGGATCAGTTCTTTGGTGTAAGTTCTTTGGTGTAAGTTCTTAGCTTGGTGGGAAATGGGTCTGAGCTTGGGCCTGTGTGCCTTGTTGCACCACAGCCTGTTGAAGGTCTTTTTGCTCATTATGAACTGACTCGCACCCATGTCCAGTTCCATGGATACTGGAATTCCGTTCAGTTCAACTTTTAACATAATCGATGGACATTTCGTGGTGAAGGTGTGTACCCCGTACACTTCTGCCTCCTCGGTTCGAGTCTCAAGTTCTGCCTGATCCCCCGTGGATCTGCAACGTGGTGGTTTGCAGGGTTTGCAGCTCACCTGCACATTCGCTGGAGATGTCCCATTGTTCTGCAGCCGTTGCATGCATATTGCTTGAAACGGCATTGATGGGCCCGATGATCACCTCCACAGCACCAACAAGGTGTTAGCTGCCTCGCATTAAAACGATTGATAGCGGACTCTGGGTCATCTGAGATCATGCAGCAGCCGGCATGTACGTTCTGGCATGTATATTCCTGCTCAAAAACGACGTTACTTTGTGCACAGTACTAGCCGAAATCTCTTTATGCTGCAAAATTTGTTTGATGTTATCGCTGGTGGACATAAATGCCTGGGCTATCGTTATGGCTTTGCTCAGATTCGGTGTTTCAACAGTCAATAGTTTGCGAAGGATTTACCTCATGGCCAATGCCAAACACAAAAAAGTCTCTGAGCATTTGTTCAAGGAATCCATCAAATTCGAAATGTCCTGCAAGGCGCCTTAGTTCGGCGATGTTGCTCGCCACTTCCTGGCCCTCCGACCATTGACACGTGTAGAAGCGATACCTCGCCATCAAAACGCTTTCCTTAGGATTTAGGTGCTCCCCGACCAGCGTACACAATTCTTCATAGGATTTGGTTGTTGGTTTTACCGGAGCTAGAAGATTCTTCATGAGGCCATAGATTGTTGCCGCACAGATGGTAACGAGGATCACCCTTCGTTTGGCAGCGTTCTCGTCCCCTTCCAGCTCGTTGGCCACAAAGTATTGGTCGAGTCTCTCCATGAAGGCCTCCCAAATGTGCCCCTCTGAGAACTTTTCCAGGATACCAACTGTTCATTGCATTTTCGTGCGGTTGTTCGTTATTTCGTCGCCAATTGTTACACTCATAATAAAGGATGAAACTAAGTACCATAAGCAATGAGTAAGTGAGACCTTAGCTCCTTTAATTAGACTCCAGAGTGCAGGTACCTCGTGGGTGGCCTGCTTATATACAGTGCTCCCAAGGGATGCTGGGATCCCTTGGGACTCCATCAGGTAGGCTCTCTGGTGGTGGTGTCACAGGTTGCCCAGGGTTAAATACATATTGCAATCCTTTTGTGTTTCACACACAAGTACCCCCAGGTCCCGCTGTACTGCGGCACTTTGCAATCTTTCTCCATTTAAATAATAATTTGCTCTTTGATTTTTTTTCTGCCAAAGTGCATGAGCTCACAATTTCCAACATTATACTCCATCTGCCAAATTTTTGCCCACTCACTTAGCCTGTCTATGTCCTTTTGCAGATTTTTTGTGTCCTCCTCACACATTGCTTTTCCTCCCATCTTTGTATCGTCAGCAAACTTGGCTACATTACACTCAGTCCCTCCTTCCAAGTCGTTAATGTAGATTGTAAATAGTTGGGGTTCCAGCACTGATCCCTGCGGCACCCCACTAGTTACTGGTTACCAACCAGAGAATTAACTATTTATCTTGACTCTCTGTTCTCTGTTAGTTAGCCAATCCTCTATCCATGCTAATATATTACCCCCAACCTTGTAAACTTTTATCTTGTGCAGTAACCTTTTATGTGGCACCTTGTCAAATGCCTTCTGGAAGTCCAAATACACAACATACACTGGTTCCCCTTTATCCAGGGCATCGGGGACTTGAATAAACAGCGAGGAGTGAGAAGGAAGTGTAAATTAGAGTGGGTGAATTCAATGTCAAATCAGGTACAGAAAGAGAAATAGCGGGGAAGAAAGATTGGATTGAGAGGGCGAAAAAGAGACGAAGCAAAAGTTCAAAAAATTAATTTAATTTAAAATAATATTTTTAAATCTCTAACTACAATTATAACCTGATGGAATGACACTCCACACTTGTAATAGTTCATTTTCAGTGGCAGAGAGATTTATTGGCTGTAATTAACATTTATCACATTGTTAAAAAAACTACATACCACTTGAAATGATAGGACTTAACTTTCTGTGGCGAGTTTGGTTTCTATCTACTGCTCAAATACAGCAACTTCACGGCATTCAGTGCACATCAATGGCAAGGCAGAAGCTGACCCTGAAGGACAGAATAAATCTTCATTTGGAAAGTCAGATTAATCAAGGACAGTCAGCATGGATTTGTTAAGGGAAGGTCATGTCTGACAAACTTGATTGAATTTTTCGAGGAGATAACCAGGAGGATCAATGAGGGCAGTGCATATGATGTAGTGTATATGGATTTTAGCAAAGATTTTGATAAGGTCCCATATGGCAAACTGGTCACGAAAGTATTAGCCCATGGGAGCCAGGGCAAAGTGGCAAATTGGATCCAAAATTGACTCGGAGGCAGAAAGCAAAAGGTAATGGTTGTTGGCTGTATTTGTGATTGGAAGGCTGCATCCAGTGGGGTTCCACAGGGCTCAGTGCTGGGTCCCTTGCTTTTTGTGGTATATATCAATGACTTGGACTTAAATGTTGAGGGTATGATTAAGAAGTTTGCAGATGACACTAAGATAGCTTGTGTGGTTGATGATGAAGAAAGCTGCGGACTGCAGAAAGATATCAATGTACTGGTCAGGTGGGCAGAACAGTGGAAAATAGAATTCAATCTGGATAAGTGTGAGGTAATGCATCCGGGGAGGTCTAACAAGGCAAGGTAACACACATTAAATGGTATGACACTGAAAAGTGTAGAGGAACTAAGGTCCTCGGAGTGCAGGTTCACAGATCCTTGAAGGTAGCAGGTCAGGTAGATAAGGTGGTTAAGAAGGCATGTGGAATACTTGCCTTTATTAGTCGAGGCATGGAAGAGCAAGGAGGTTATGCTTGAACTGTATAAAACACTGGATAGGCCGCAGCTGGAGTACTGTGTGCAGTTCTGGTCAGCACATTACAGGAAGCACTGTGATTGCAGTGGAAAGAGTGCAGAGGTGATTTACAAGAATGTTGCCTGGACTGGAGAATTTTGGCTGAGAAAAGATTGGAGATGCTGGGTGTGTTTTCTTTGGAAGAGAGGAGGCTAAGGTGAGACCTGATTGAGATGTATAAAATTGAGAGGCCTGGAAAGAGTGGATAGGTAGGACCTGCTTCCCTTGACTGAGGGGTCAACAACCAGGGGGCATAGATTTAAAGTAATTGGAGGGAGGTTTGGAGGAGATATGAGGGAAAATGTCTTCACCCAGAGGTGAGGGTCTGGATCTCGCTGCCTGAAAGGATGTTCGAGGCAGATACGCTCACCACATTTAAAAAATACTTGGATGTGCACTTAAAGTGCCGTAACCTACAGGACTACGGACCAAGAGCTGGAATTAGGCTGGATAGCTTTTGGTCGGCCGGCGCGGGCATGATGGGCCGAAATAGCTACCTTCCGTGCTGTAAATTTTTATGATTGTATGATTCTAACAGTGGAGCAGTGCAACGCAGACAGCAACTTTTGGATTTTTGCATTTAACCACGCATCTGCCCCTTGCCTAAATTTGCTATACCATTTGTATATAAATAACAGTGGGCATCATTAGACTCATTTTTATTTTGACAGCAAAATCTGGTCCTTCGGCTTCTAAGAATGGATGACATGCCAGAACAAAATCTGCAGTCAGCAGCAGCTATTGATGGGCTGCTTTGTCGTGCCCCTACCTCTGCCAAAGTATTTGCTTGAGAAACTGTTAAGAAGTGACAGATTCAAAGAAGGCAGTTCAGAGAAGGTTCACTAGTGTGATTCCTGAGATGAAAGGGTTGTCTTATGAGGGAAGGTTGGGCCTGTACTCATTGGAGTTTAGAAGAATGAGAAGTGATCTTATTGAAACATATAAGATTCTGAGGGGCCTTGAGAAGGTAGATGCTGAGAGGATGTTTCCCATCGTGAATAAGGGGTCGCCCATTTAAGACGGAGACGAGGAGGAATTTCTTCTCAGAGGGTCGTGAATTTTTGGTATTCTCTACCCCAGAGAGCTGTGGAGGCTGAGTCACTGAGTATATTAAAGGCTGAGATAGATAGATTCTTGAACTATAGGGGAGTCAAGGATTATGGGGAACAGGCAGGAAAGTGGAGCAGAGGCCAAGATCAGATCAACCATGATCTTATTGAATGCAGAGCAGGCTCGAGGGGCCGTGTGGCCTACTTCTGCTCCAATTTCTTATGTTCTTAAGGGGATTCAGTTTAATCACCTTTCAACCAATGTTTCCTATAATATATTTTGTACTGAGCAGGCCACAAACTCCTTTGAGCATGACCTTTTCGTTCGTGAGCAAATTTTACAATGACAACTACTGTTACAACAACCTTTACAACAACAACCTTTACAACAACAATCTTTACAACAACAACCATTACAACAACCACCTTAAAAGCATATATACAGTGATGCCATCATCTCAAATTAATGCTCTCTATTGGGAGCTCACCTCTGGAGAGATGGGAGACTAGCAATGCTGCAGTGTAACAGCAAAGAGCAAGGACTTCAAAGACTGCCTGCAAGGGAGTCCCCATGTTTTCAGACTTTTCTATGAGAAGTTTTACTGGGTCAAATCAGGGTTATTTGGGACCAAGGGGAAAGGCGGCTAACCGAAGGAATGGTTCTGGCACAGTGGGAGGAGGTGGCTGCACCAATCGCCGCATTGGCAACTCAGCTGGAGAAAGTTCCATGACCTCATCAGAGCTGCCAAGGTCAGAGGATTTCTTTTCATTTGTTCCTGGGATGTGGGCGGCGTTGGCAAGGCCGGCATTTGTTGCCCATCCCTAATTGCCCCTTGAGAAGGTGGTGGTGATCCGCCTTCTTGAACCGCTGCTATCTCTACGGTGAAGGTACTCCCACAGTGCTGTTAGGGAGGGAGTTCCAGGATTTTGACCCAGCGACGATGAAGGAACGGCGATATATAAGTTGGGAGCTTATGCGACTTGGAGGGGAACCTAGAGGTATGGTGGTACCATGCGTCTGCTGCCCTTACCCTGATGCAGTCAAATCTTGTAATAATGCACTTTAATCAATATGTTTCACATCATCTTCCCCTCAACTGAACACCAATGGGGTACCACAACACCCTTCTCACCCCTTGCACCCCCTGCAAGTATTCCTTCATTTAGAACCTAACATAAAGGCAAGCAGCAAAAGCCTCTGATATTGTGTAGTTGCCTGTTTCCAGCACCTGTTACCACCCTATTAAACAACGTTTACTGGCAGCTGTGTTCTATTCTTTATGATGCTGAGTCGAGAGCCTTCACACTATGTATTTTCTTCTTAAAGGAGAAAGTGCCCCATATGCCAGAGAACAGTGCAGGTGATGGTACCACCAGTCTCCAACCTCTCAACCCATGTAAGGATGAAAACCCTCAAACTCATGGGCGGGCATACTGGAGAAGTCGTGTGATACAGGGAAGTAGGAAGGGAGTTGCCAACCGCAGGTTAGTCCTAACGTTCAACTTCCCATGTCCCTTTACTTCCTGCAGTCCACTTATTATCTGTCATCTTAATACATTGTGATTGCTTAAGTTGTATTGAACATGCGACAGCCATTGTGTTGCTTATCTATCTATGTTGACCTCTCTTTTTGCGCTCTTCTAGGCATTACCACAGCAACAAGCAGATGAAGAGCAAGAGGAATCTGGTTCCAATGTTTCAAGGCTGCCTCCTCAATACCAGACCAGAGACTCCCACCGGTGGTGGAGTAGCTGATGAGTATGAGGGGAGCACACAGGATGATGAACAACGTATGAGTGACTAGAGGGACCAGTAGTTAGAAGATGAGGAGATATGCTTCTTTTTCTTTTGTATGATAGTAGCAAAGCAAATCAATATCCAAATTGGATCTCCAGGCCAAAGCTTCTGGTGTAACAGTGTGGATATCTTGTAAGCTGCGTGAAAATTTCCTCTGAGGCCAGGCAGTACTCAATGATGTGCTCCAGAGTCGGATTAGGAGCTCCATAGTTGCATGATGGAAACACTTTAATCTTCCACCTATGGAGAAGGTGGCAGCATCTACCATGACCAGTTCTGAGGCGGTCGATGGTTGTCCACTGTTTGCGAGGAAGGTTTAATTTTAACAGTGCTGCTCCTCCAAATTGTCCACACATTGTGTTACTTTTTGTGTTTTTTTTATTGTTTCATTTAACTTTAAATAAAATTAAATTAAAATGACTGCTTAAAAATTACACAAGCTTAATCACAGCAAGCTAACAATGTAGAACCTAAACCATGTGTGAAACAAATGACACTTAATGAAGAGCAGTGCGCAGAACAAGGAATCCATTCCATATGTCGCAGTTCCTCCAAGCATTTCGCCATCGGTCATCAAGACTGAGCGGAGATCGCTGAAGGGTTTCGGTGACAGTCCAAAAAGGCCTTCTAGATTTGATACAGGTTGGTGGAAGGTTGTTCAAGTCGGCCTGGATCGGCATGTCTTTGCTGGTGTGTAATGGTTGCATTCTCTGGAGACTGCATATTTGTGGCGTAGGTGTGGTGGTACGATGTTTGCAAGCACGGGGAGCCAAAGTGTTGGTGTTGATAAAAGCATACCAGTGATAATTCTCATAGTAGAATTCAGCTGGACATCAACGGATTTGTCATGTGGATTTGATAGCTATGCCGGAGAGCAGTGCTCCGCTGTAGAGTACACCAGGGCGAGTGCGGCCATACGGAGGGTTTGAGCGTCTGCTCCCCATGTGGATCCGGCAAGTTTCTGGATCAAGTTGACCCTACTCTTTAGTTTCATCTCAAGGTTCTGGAGATGTTGTCCATATGACACGGTGCGATCAAGCATGACTCCTAAATAGGAGTGGTACTTGTTGACTGGAGGGTCAGGTGATCCAGATCTCAGATATCTACATTTAAAAGAAGAATGCTTGTAGAGCATGAATTATACATATCCCAGAATGTGCTGCAGCTGGTGGCATAGATGGAACAGTTCACCATCCATAACTAATGTATATTTAACAATGCCATGATCTGTAGATGGCAGAGCAAATCCAAAATAACTTTCCTCGCCACCCTGCCTCTGCTCCCCCCACCCCTCCCCCTCAACAAAAGAGTTAACGGACATGGCACTTCTGTAATAGAAGCTGTGACTGCTGCCATAGAATGGAGCGGGATATCTCTTCTGGCCCCCCATTGAGTAGCATTGAAATGCTGACAGGTATCTCTCAGGACTTCACCAAGCTGGTTCGTACTATCGGGCTGTATTACTGCTACGCATTACTGTGGCTAACTGGAGCCAAGGTCCCGTACTAGTAACTTGGTCAATGCGTATTCTCATGATAATGCTGCCTCTCGATCGTACCACTTGTGCCCCTTATTTCATCAGATCTGAAGGAGAGTAAATGTATGAATTAACAGTCCTAGATTTGATACCAGCATAAAATTCAAGCACAATATTTGAGCACAGGTAATTTAAATCAATCACTGTCCTCTCCGCGTTACCCTCCAGGATGGCTGTTCCCTTGCAAATAAGGCCTTGCCATCCATGACCTTATTGTGGATGATTGCACTGATGTCCTGGCTTAGACTGAGGTTTTGCCCACAGTTATTGATACCTTTCCCCTTACCGATGCCTCCCCTCCTGGCTGTATTTCTCACCACCTCTCCTGCCCAAATCACAAATTCTCATCTTGGTCTCTCTCCCTGCTCCTCTGGTACCTTCTCTTTTGATCATTATTTATGTAAATGAAAATCAAATTAGTCAAGAGCCCACACTGACTACACTGATTAGCCCTCACCATCCTGAGTGTTGCCTAATTTCACCCCATATTACGGACTCTGGAGCGACGATTTTACGAATATGTGGTCATGGCTGAAGCCTCATGCTGTGAGTGCACATCAGGAAATCGGGGCTGTACGCCGCATGATTTATAATCCATTCAAATTAATTGAGGAACACTGGGAGCATGTCCGCGATTTCTCAATACACATTCCTGGAAAGCAAGCCCCCATAGCCCCTCCCCCCCACACCCCTCCCACCCTCACCAGTTATGCAGCATCATCATCATCACAGGCAGTCCCTCGAAATCAAGGAAGACTTGCTTCCACTCTAAAAGTCAGTTCTTAGGTGACTGAACAGTCCAGTTATGCATAATATCAGCCCTTAGACATTTACCCACAACCTAGATAAAACTGACGGGTCTTCCTGTTTCTGGTGTATCTCTTTCTCCTTTCTTGAACAGGGATGCAATCTTTACTTCCCTCCAATCTTTTAACGCAATCGCCATTTCCAAAGGATTTTGGAAAATGAATATATGATGGCTCCTCAGCTCTGATCTGAGCTGTCACAAATGATGCAGTTCACGCCTTCACAATGTGACTGCACACTGTCACATTGACTGCGTTGCAGATGGCACCTCGCCTATGTGGATTAATAGAGCAGAAATGCATTGTTCATGGATGCTGTCCTTGTTGCTTTCAAGGTGCTGAGGGACAAAATCTAAGCCGTTACAGCCGCAGTCTTTAGTGAGCTTGGGGACAGTTTGCAGATAGCCATGGCTCAAGGATTCAGAGATACGGTGCGAGTGTCATATTCTCTTTATGACATCACAAACACACACATACAAGATGGCTTCACTGGAACTTGTCACGTGACCTAGTCGCATGATGCTTTTATTGTATTGACAGCAGCAGTTGCATTACCACAGCAGTCCACTGGGTGGAGCTATATTGCAGCTATGTTTTCGCGGAAGGTCGGTCAACACGGGGCTGTGGCCTCAATCAGTGCCATGAATGGCACAACAGAAACGGGCATCTGCCTCATGTCGATGTGAGGCCCAGTCCAACCTCTGTGACACAAGGTGCTCCTGAAACCAGTATTATCCCTGAGCCAGCACCACAGAGCATTCCAGCACATGTGCGAGGGATTAAGCTCCAGGAGCAGTTAGAGGTCAGGTCACACCAGGATCCCAAAGTCATTTGCACAGTAAATCTCATACCAGCTCTTTCTATTAGATGTGCATTGAGACGTCATTTTAAGACGTAATTCTTGGCATAAAAAACATGATGTGCCATCATGCCAGAAAAATGATCATCGAGGTGCAACACATTACACACACTCGAGACACTCACTAGTCATACAATGGACACTAATTACCTCACTGAAAACCTACAGTGTCTGTTTTATTTTCTGATTATATGTTCAGTGTCAGCATCCATAAAGGGAAATAACCATCTACACTTGGGAGATACCCAGGTAGTCAAGGCAAGTTAATTGCCGAAGTCCAGTGATTGTAGTGCTAGACTGATGGAGAGGCTCCCTGCTGCTCTGCACTGAGAAAGCCATCAATGAGGGCCGAAGATGTTCGCTCGCCTGCAGCAGTGACTGTTCAGTTACTGACTGATCATGCATATCCTGCACTTCATCTGTCTAGTGGTGCTGCTCCTCATAAAAAATCCAGTGCGATGCCTGTACCTAGGGACATTTCATGAACAGACCACAGTTAATTTGCCATCTCTTTCTAGAGTGTGCTGCAAGGCATCCCCAGATCAATATATGCATCAAAACTATTGGTTGGACACCCCAAACGTTTCCTTAATATGCTCATTGTAGCTGGTTCAGACTGGTGAAACATGACTACAAATAGCCAGTGTTAGAACAGCTACTCGTACCTCCCCGTGAGCCAATCTTCCAACCCTTGCTCTCCTTTCAAAATTCTTAGGAGGCATAATTATCTCAGAATGAGTGAGTTTTGTGAATTTGCAAATATTTAGCATTCAGGTGCTTTCGTATGATTGACACCATTTGAACATTCACAGAAATGTACTTCTTTCTATTCATTATTTCACAACATGTCCACAGATGTACAGAGAACATGGGTGCTGTCAGTTGCACCTTGTATCTTGGGAAAACCATGATTGAACAAAAACAAAACCTACCATTGCCTTTCCTGGATGCGTCTGTGCAGGGAATAGCATGTAAGTGTTTGCTTGTGGAAAAAAAAAAGTCTGTCACATCCCCCAGATTGCTCGAGCCAAAGATATCTCCTGGAACTGGAAACACTGTCAGATAGTAGTTCAGCACTGACAGTACTTTAATCCTCAGGGGGGACAGCAATCCTAATAGTTGAGTGTAGCTGCAGCTCCAGTTCTTAGCGGTTACATCATCATCATCATAGGCAGTCCCTTGAAATTGAGGAAGACTTGCTTCCACTCTATAGGGCCCAAATTTGGCCAGTACAGATTTCTGACGCACTCAACAGAGGTACACCACTTTTGTAGCACTCCAAGGGCGCCAAATATCTTCAGGCCGAGTTTGGCCGCTCCCCGGCCTCTCCTCCATGGTGGCATAGCGTGGCAACTGGATTCGGGGCCGGAGCCAGATCCCGGCGCTGAAAACAGTGCCTGGGACCTCTGCATATGCGCACTAGAGTGTGCGCGCATGTGTAGTAGCTCTTAGCCCCCAGAATCTGAGAGTGTGTGCTGCAGGCTGTGTGGGAGGGGCCGACGCTCGCTGCCCCTATCCCGGGCCGAGTGGCCTGCCGCACAGGCCGGCCGCTGCCTTCCCGCGCTTAGAGCTACAAGGGACAGGTTGGTGGGAGGCAGGGGGTGGTGGTGGGGGGAGAGGAAGCGTTTGGGGGGGGGGGGAGAAGGGAAGGTTTTGATGGGGGGGGGAGGGGAGAAAAGAATCTTCAAAGGTTTTCCAGTACTTTAATATCTAGCTATCTTTAGTAAAAATATACTCAGTTTAATCAGGCTGATAGCATCTACACCCTGTCCAGTCTCGCTGTTTGGGATTTAAAAAAAATAGCATTCCTATCATAACACTGTCATTTGGAGGCTACCTGCACTGATCTCTTAATTCACCGCAGGGTTTTTCAGGACGTACAAAAGTGGCCACTTACTCTGGCCTAACTTAGTTTGGATTAAGATTTAGCTGGCTAAACTTGCTTAAATGGCCAAAACAGGCATAAGTGGCTGGTAACACCCCCTTTTGAAAAAAAAACTGAACTAAAAAAGAAACCTAACTAACTCACTTACACTGGAGCAACTTAAATGGGGAGAATTGCGATTTTTAAGTTACTCCAAAAAAATCTAGTTGCTCCAAAAACAACGGAGCAACTCGTGGGGAAACTTGGGCCCTAAAAGTGAATTCTCAGGTGACGGTACAGTCCAATACAGGAATTACAGTCTCTGTCACAGGTTGGGCAGAAAGTCGTTGAAGGAAAGGGTGGGTGGGGAGTCTTGTTTGCCGTACGCTCCTTCTGTTGCCTGCGTTTGTTTTCTGCATGCTCTCAGCGCCCTCCTGGATGCTCTTCCTCCACTTAGGGCAGTCTTTGACCAGGGATTCCCAGGTGTCGGTGGGGATGTTGCACTTTATCAAGAAGGCTTTGGGGGTGTCCTTGAAACATTTCCTCTGCCCACCTGGAGATCGCTTGCCGTGTAGGAGTTCCGAGTAGAATGCTTGCTTTGGGAGTCTTGTGTCGGGCATGTGGACAATGTGGCCCACCCAACGGAGCTGGTCGAGTGTGGTCAGTGCTTGGATGTTGGCCTGATCGAGAACACTGATGTTGGTGAGTCTATACTCCCAGGAGATTTGCAGGATCTTGCGGAGACATCGTTGGTGGTATTTCTCCAGCGATTTGAGGTGTCTACTGTATATGATCCACATCGCTGAGCCAAACAGGAGGGTGGGTATCACTACAGCCCTGTAGACCATAAGCTTGGTGCCAGATTTGAGGGCCTGATCTTTGAACACTGTCTTCCTCAGGCGACCGAAGGGAGCACTGGGACACTGGAGGCTGTGTTGAATCTCGTCATCGAGGTCTGCCCTTGCTGATAATAGGCTCCCGAGATATGGAAAGTGGTCTACCTTGTTCAAGGCCGCGCCGTGGATTTTGATTAATGGGGGGCAGTGCTGTGTGGCGGGGTCAGGTTGGTAGAGGACCTTTGTCTTACGGATGTTTAGTGTAAGGGGCATGCTTTCGTATGCCTCGCCACCACCGTCTGCTCCACGATGACATGCAAGCCGTGATCCTGACCAATGGATCCACCACAGACCGAACCACGTCCGGACCGGGGTCAAGCAGGCTGCATCATCGCGCTAACCCTCTTCTTGATCTTCCTCGCTGCAATGCTCCATCTCACGCTCAACTGCCTTCCCCTCAGTGCCTCTGCATTTTTGGGCTGAAAACTCCTCTTCCTCCTCCAGTCTTTAATTGGTGTTGGTGTTGGCTATTCCCTTCATGCTGACATGGCCAAGCTACACCATCACTGAAACTGGTTTGCTGTTAGGCATCTGTACCACTTTTACCAGCAGTCTACACAGATCTCATATTGGGAAAGAACATAGAATAAATGTGTCCAGAGCAAGACAGCTTCATTTAGATCTCCCCTTAAGATGTCAGCCGTGGCTCAGTGGGTAGCACTCTTACATGAGTCAGAAGATTGTGGGTTCAAGCTCCATTCCAGAGACTTGAACACAAAAATCCAAGCTGACAGTCCAGTGTAGTGCTGAGGAAGTGCTGCACTGTTGGAGGTGCCGTCTTTCAGACGCGCTGTTAAACCGAGGTCCTGTAAGTTCTCTCAGGTGGACGTAAAAGATCCCATTACACTATTTCAAATGAGAGCAAGGAAGTTCTTCCTGGTGGCCTGGCCAATATTTTTCCCTCAACTAACATCACTAAAACATATTATCTGGTCATTTATCTCATTGTTGTTTATGGGAGCTTGCTGCGTGCAAATTGGCTGCCACGTTTCCTACATTACAACAGAGACTACACTCCAAAAGTACTTAATTGGCTCTAAAGTGCTTTGAGTTGTCCTGAGATGGTGAAAAGCACTATACAATGCAAGTTCTTTCTTTCATTCTTAATTGGGATTTAACAGGAAGAGTTCCTGGGCTGAAAGAAAACATTTGTTTCTACAAGTATGGAATTTCACTGATAGCAGACAAACTTTACAATATCATAACATCACAATGCAGTAAAGCTGTAAACTTTTTAATCGAATGAACAGTAAGTGATTTAAAGATATAGGGCTAGACTTTCCTATGCGCCCCTCAATGCCCTATTGCCCGCTCAGAAAAAACGCTAACGTTTGGGGAGTAACGCTGGCGAGAATTTCCACTTTTATGTTTAAACTAATTAAAACGAATCGCCCGATAAGAAAATGGGCATTGCACCTTTATTGTCAGCGGTTTACTCGGCGCTTAAGGGGAAACTAAGTAAAATGGGCGATTCTTGCCGGAATGGACAGTAACTATTTAAAATTTAGTCTGAGGCTGCGGTTGGGCCTAGGGAGGGGGGAAAACTTTTTTTAAAAATTCAATAAAAACGTTAAAAAAACATTCCCAAGACACTTTTAAACCTAATCACCATTTTAAAATGTAAAAAAAATAAAGAACCTTTAACTTACCTTTCTTTGCAGAGTACTCTCCTACCGCCCTGTTTAAGCAGCTTTTACAGGGCGGTTCCCTCGGTGATCTGGACGGGCTTCCATTGAGGCCAAACTTACTCCCTCTCGGCGTTGTACGTCAGTGGTTTGGTCCCGGCGGGCGTGTTCAGATGTGGGCCATACCACTAAAAAACGAAGGGGGAAAGTTTCGCCGGGCGGAAAAACAGCTGTACCACCGAGAAAATCGCCGAGAACCCACCGAAAATGATAGGAAAGTCTAGCCAATAAGGCCTGAAATTTCTGGGGCTCTGCAATGCCACCAAACGTGCAATAAGGCCAGAGATCTGATCACCAATTCTCCCATCACTGAGCCCCATCCCAAATCCGGGCTTCATGCAGGCAGGTGCCCATGTCATGGTTGTCCGCCCTGCGGGAGACCAGAAATCTCCATCAGGGTGAAGGCCGCTTCAGCTGACGCAAAGAGATTTTCTCAAAACAAAGCACCCAATTTGCAGTAACTGCTGTCTTAACAGTATTTCTATAAGGGAACTGACATTGTGGACCCACTTCCATCAGGAAGAAATCCTAGTGACACTATTGTCATGTATTTCACCATCTTGCAATGACTATATGTATGTATCTGAAACTCATGCATACTGTACCTGTACCCTTGTAATGCACACCCTGACCACAGGGAGTGAGCTCCTCACCTGGGCTTCCAGGTAGAAAAGGGGAGGTCCCACCCAGGATCAGGACTCTTCAGTTCTGGAAATAAAAGTGAAGGTCACAGAGTGACTGTGTCTGATATATCCATGCCTAGTGAGTTTGTAACAAGGTGCAGAGACACTACAACTATTATGCCTGTATCAGTCAAGGCAAAGGAGGCAGAACTTTAGAGGTTTCTAGCAGACAACACACGTCAGCATGGGGGGGAGGGGTGGATGCTGCAAGATGGGCACAAGAAGCAGTCACATCCATCCCATTGGAATTGCTCATCAGGCAAAATAAAATCAAGTGGAGATCCGAAATTCCAGTTCCCCACTCAGTGCACACCCACATAACCACCTCCCAGGACAATCAATTTCAGACCCAATATATTTAAATACATTACATATGAATGAATAGTACTGGTAAGTACATTAGCCATACATGGTTATGTTGTTCATCAGAAGAGAAATATTAGATGGCTTTACAACAACAACTTGCATTAATATAGCGGCTTTAATGTAGTAAAATGTCCCAAGGCGCTTCACAGGAGTATTATCAAACAAAACTTCACACCGAGCCACATACGGAGATAGTAGGACAGGTGACCAAAAGCTTGGTCAAAGACGTAGGTTTTAAGGAGTGTCTTTAAGGAAGAGAGAGAGGGAGAGAGGTTTAGGGAGGGAATTCCAGAGCTGAGGGCCGAGGCAGCTGAAGGCATGGCCACCGATGGTGGAGTGATCAAAAACAGAGATGCACAAAAGGCCAGAATTTAAGAGCGCAGAGATCTCAGAGAGTTGTAGGCCTGGAGGAGGTTACAGATATAGGGAGCGGCGAGGCCATGGAGGGATTTGAAAACACGGATGAGCATTTTAAAATCGGTGTGTTGTCACTTCGGGAGCCAGTGTAGGTCAGCGAGCACAGGGGGGATGAGTGAATGGGACTTAGTGCAAGTTAGGATATGGGCAACCGAGTTTTAGATGTGTTCAGGTTGGCGAAGGGTGCAAAGTGGAAAGCTGGACAGGAGAGCAATAGAATAGTCGGGTCCAGAGGTAAGAGAGACATGGATAAGGGCTTCAGCAGCAGATGAGCTAAGACAGGGGTGCAGACGAGGGTGTTGTTGAGGTGGGAATAGACAGTTTTGATAATGGAGAGGACATAGCGTCGGAAGCTCAGCTCAGGGTCAAATAGAACGCCATGGTTGTCAACAGTCTGGTTCAGCCATAGACAGTGGGCACATTAATACAGATTGAAATCTCTCAAAGAGTATGCGGTTTCACTTTTATCAACATAAAGTGGTAAATTTTGTCCATGTAGGGGAGTTATCCCTGGTGTCCTGGCCAATATTTATCCCTCAATCAACATAACAAAAACAGATTATCTGGTCATTATTGTTATATTCTTAACACAGGTGATATTGCACACAGAGAGATTCAAGTAACAGTGACCTCAGTCTTTATTAAGACACTCCAGAGTGAGGAACAGGCCTTAGGGACCGGCATACAGTGCTCCCAAGGGATGATGGGATCTCTTGGGACTTCAGGGGATGCGCTCCCTGGTGGCGGAACATGGGAATGCATGCTTTACAGATGCACAACATCACTCCCCGCAAAAGTCAAAGTGAAAACTATTTACAAGGTGAGGTGGTCGGGAGCCTTTCTTTCCCTGGTGGACCGCATCAGTACAAATATATGTTCTGGAGTGTTGGCTGTGCCCTCGCTGGGCTGGTGTATTGTTGGCCCTGCAGTTCTGCTGGGTGAGCCTGGCCTTGCTGGGCTGTTGGGTGTGCTGGGTTAAATTTCCTGATCCGGGGTGGTGAATTGATCCTTTGGGTATGTGTTGTGGGCTCGAAAAAGGTGGTGTCTGCTGTGGGTTGTTCAGGGCAGTCTGTGAACTGCAGCCTCGTTTGGTCCAGGTGCTTTCTGCAAATTTGTCCATTGTCTAGTTTGACTACAAACACCTTACTCCCTTCTTTAGCTATCACCGTGCCCGTGATCCACTTGGGACCATGTCCATAGTTTAGCACATACACAGGATCATTCAGATCAATTTCCCATGACACAGTGGCGCGACCATCGTTTACATTTTGTTGCTGCTGCCTGCTCTCTACCTGATCATGCAGGTTGGGGTGAACCAGCGAGAGTCTGCTTTTAAGTGTCCTTTTCAAGAGTAGCTCCACCGGGGGCATCCCTGTGAGTGAGTGGGGTCTCGTGCGGTAGCTGAGCAGTACTCGGGACAGGCGGGTTTGGAGTGAGCTTTCTGTGACTCGTTTAAGGCTCTGTTTGATTGTTTGTACTGCCCGCTCTGCCTGCCCATTGGAGGCTGGTTTAAATGGGGCCGAGATGACATGTTTGATCCCATTGCAGGTCATGAATTCTTTAAATTCGGCACTGGTGAAACATGGCCCGTTGTCACTGACCAGTATGTCAGGCAGGCCGTGGGTGGCAATCATGGCCCTCAGGCTTTCAATGGTGGCGGTGGCGGTGCTTCCCAACATTATTTCACATTCAATCCATTTTGAAAAAGCATCCACCACCACCAGGAACATTTTACCGAGAAACGGGCCATAGTCGACATGGATCCTCGACCATGGTCTGGAGGGCCAGGACCACAAATTTAGTGGTACCTCTCTGGGTGCGCTGCTCAACTGAGCACACACACTGCGTTGCCATACACAGAACTCTAAGTCCAAGTCGATACCGGGCCACCACACATGGGACCTGGCTATCGCTTTCATCATTACTAGACTCGGGTGTGTGCTGTGGAGATCCGAGATGAACGTGTCCCTGCCCTTTTTGGGTAACACTACGCGGTTACCCCAAAACAGACAGTCTGCCTGAATGGACAGCTCATCCTTACGCCGCTGGAACGGCTTGATTAGCTCTTGCATTTCAACGGGGATGCTGGCCCAGCTCCCATGCAGTACACAGTTTTTTACTAGGGACAGCAGAGGATCTTGGTTGGTCCAAGTCCTAATCTGGCGGGCCGTGACAGGTGATTTATCATTTTCAAATGCTTCCATGACCATCAACAAGTCTGCGGGCTGCGCCACCATCAACAAGTTTGCAGGCTGCGCCATTTCCACCCCCGTGGTGGGCAATGGTAGCCGATTGAGAGCATCCACACAGTTCTCGGTGCCTGGCCTGTGGCAGATGATATAGTTATACTCTGATAGCGCGAGTATGCAGGCTGAGGCATTAGTATTTATCCCCTTGTTTTCAGCGAACAGGGATATGAGGGGCTTGTGATCGGTTTCCAGCTCAAATTTAGGCCAAACAGGTACTGATGCATTTTCTTTACCCCGAACACACACGCTAATGCCTCTTTCTCAATCATGCTGTAGGCCCTCTCGGCCTTAGACAAGCTCCTGGAGGCATAGGCGACCGGTTGCAACATCCCCGCAACGTTAGCTTGTTGTAATACATACCCGACTCCGTACGACAACATATCACATGGAAGTCTTTTACACGGGTTATACAATACAAGCAGCTTGTTGGAGCATAAAATGTTTCTGGCTTTCTCAAAAGCAATTACTTGTTTTTTTCCCCATATCCAGTTCTCACCTTTACGCAATAACACATGTACGGGCTCTAAGAGGGTGCTTAACCCCGGTAGAAAGTTACCAAAATAGTTGAAGAGTCCACAGCTCCGTGACGTTCTGTGGCCTGGGCGCGTTCCTGATAGCCTCTGTCTTGGCATCTATGGGCTGAATGCCGTCCGCCGCGATCTATCTCCCCAAAAACTCCACTTCTGTTGCCATGAAGACGCATTTCGACCTCTTCAGCCGCAGCCCTACGCGATCCAGCCCCTGGAGGACCTCCTCCAGGTTTTGTAGGTGCTCGACAGTGTCCCAACCCATGACCAATATGTCGTCCTGAAAAACCACCGTGCGTGGCACCGACTTGAGTCGGCTCTCCATGTTTCTCTGGAAGATCGCTGCAGCCGATCGAGTTCCAAACGGGCATCTGTTGTAGATGAACAGTTCCTTGTGCGTGTTGATGCAGGTGCGGCCCTTCGAAGACTCCTCCAGCTCCTGCATCATGTAGGCCGAAGTCAGGTTGAGCTTGGTGAATATCTTGCCTCCTACCAGTATCGCAAATAGGTCGTCTGCCTTAGGTTTCTCTGTAGCAAGAAACGATTAATAGTTACTTTATAATCGCCGCAAATCCTGACCATGCCATCACTTTTCAGTACTGGAACAATCGGGCTGGCCCACTCACTGAATTCCACTGGGGAGATGATGCCCTCGCGTTGCAGCCTGTCCAGCTCGATTTCAACTCTCTCTCTCATCATGTGAGGTATCGCTCGCGCCTTGTGGTGAATGGGTCATGCCTCTGGGACCAACTGGATCCGCACCTTTTCCCCGGAAAAGTTTCCAATGCCTGGCTCAAAAAGGGAAGGAAATTTATTAAGAACCTGGATACATGAGGCCTCAGCGCTCGGATGGCATCCCAGTTCCAGCGGATTTTGCCCAGCCAGCTCCTTCCAAGCAGTATGGAGCCATTGCCCGGGACAATCCAGAGTGGCAGTTCGTGCATCGTGCCCTCGTAGGTGACCTTGACCATGGTGCTGCCCAGGACAGTGATGAGCTCTTTGGTGTACGTTCTCAGTTTCGTGTGGATGGGGCTCAGGGCTGGTCTGAGTGCCTTGTTGCACCACAGTCTCTCAAACATCTTTTTAGTCATGATGGATTGGCTAGCGCCAGTGTCTAGTTCCATGGCTCCGGGTAAGCCATTCAATTTTACATTTAGCATTATAGGTGGACATTTTGTCGAAAATGTCCCATGTACCCCATGTACTTCAGCATCTGCCTCCTCTCTCTGAGGCTCGAAATTACTTTAATCCACCATGGACCGATCTTCCTCTGCCACGTGGTGGTTAGCAGGTTTTGCAGAGCTTGTTGGAGGTGCCCCATTGTTCCACAGCTCTTGCAAACATACCCTTTGAAGCGGCATGAATAGGCTGAATGGAAGCCTCCACAACGCCAACAAGGTGTGAATTGCCTTTGTTGCAGACTCTGAGTCATCTGGGTCACCTGAGGCCTGCTGGCAGTTGCAGACTCGTGGTTTCTGCCCTGTACATTTCTGCTCATAAACACAGTTCCACTTAATTTATGAACATTGCTCGCACTTGTGTGCTGAGAGATTTGTTTGGTGTTATCACTGGTGGACATAAACGCCTGTGCTATCGCAATGGCCTTACTGAGGGTCGGTGTCTCTACAGTCAAAGTTTTTGTAAGATGGTCTCGTGGCCAATGCCCAGTACAAAAAAGTCTCTGAGCATCTGCTGCAGGTAGCCATCAAACTCACATTGTCCTGCAAGTCGCCTTAGCTCGGTGATGTAACTCGCCACTTCCTGACCTTTAGATCGCTGGCACGTGTAGAACCGATACCTCACCATCAGCATGCTCTCCCTCGGGTTAAGATGCTCCCAAACCAGTGTACACAGCTCCTCATATGACTTATCTGTGGGTTTCACCGGAGCCAGAAGGTTCTTTATGAGGCTGTAGGTCGATGCCCCGCAGACCGTGAGGAGGACCGCTCTCCTTTTTGCAGTGCTTCCTTCTCCATCCAGCTCGTTGGCTACAAAGTACTGGTCTAGCCATTCGACATAGGCTTCCCAGTCCTCACCCTCCGAGAACTTCTCCAGGATGCCCACAGTTTGCTGCATCTTTGCGTTGGATTCGTGTACTCGTCGCCAGTTGTTGTGTTCCTAACTCAGATGAGACTGCACACACGGAGGTTAAAGTAACAGTGACCTCAGTCTTTATTAAGACACTCCAGAGTGAGTAACAGGCCTTAGGGGCTGGCTTATATACAGTGCTACCAAGGGATTCTGGGATCACTTGGGACTTCAGGGAAGGCACTCCCTGGTGGCGGAACATGAGAGTGCATGCTTTACAGATACACAACAATTAGCACATTGCTGCTTGTGGGAGCTTGCTGTATGCAAATTGACGGCCGCGTTTCCTATATTACAACAGCGACTATACTTGGAAAAAGTAATTCATTGGCTGTAAAGCGCCTTGGGACATCCGGCGGTTGTGAACGGTGCTATATAAATTCAAGTCGTACTTTTTTACTTTTAAAAATTCTTTCACCTACTTTAACATTAGAACAGCAACATATTTAAACTTTGATATACGTGTTATCCTTTATGTGAACAGTCCTTATCGGAACATTTAACAAACAATTCGGAAAATGAGACATTAATATACTGCAACAAAATATCCATGTGTATAAGTAAGAAAGCAAAAGATGGACAATTCTGAAGCATAAGTTTTTCAAATACCTTTGTGTATGGTGATATTTTGTACATAAGCCTGAATGACAACCAGATAGCACAAGGATTCACGAAGTAAGTGAGCCACGGATAATTTTTTATATCTGAGCCAGTTACACAAATGTCACATGCTGGATGGTTGCGAGCTGTCATTTTTGTACTTTGACGTCACCCTAAGCTTTCAGTTATGTCACTGCCTGTAGCCATCTGTTATTGTATATATCTATCTCACTATTAATGAGCTCAGACAATGTGTTTCTTTGGATAACAGGTAGTCCTGATAACAACCGCCAAGCCAATTCACTGGGGACTTGCCGATTGTGATTTCCCAACCACAAATCCAAGTATCTTCAAATAATTAAGTAGGATCCAATTAATTGTTATCTTTAGGTAAATACTGTTTAATTATTTGTTTTATTTTGGTGTTTCTGAACATCTTTGTCTATTAGGCAGTTCTGGAGTGAGGATTTTACAATACGCAGAGATGCTTATACAGTAAGATATGTAAACAGATTAAACATTATGTTATGATGTGTCCAACAAACTCATTTTACTCTACCCTGAGAGCAACATTAAAATTAATTATAGTGAATAAATTCATGAAATATGAATTTGTTTTAAAGTATTTTTGTAGATTATTTTGAGATAGATAAAATGTATGCAAGGAACAGCAGCAGATTAGTTTTGCGATACCAGGGCTGCATTAATAGTTCTATACAGCTGGAAACACATATTTCAAAAATGCAATTTTCTTCAATCTGTTCTAAGACATTTGCTGTGGTTCAGTACCTTCCTCTTATTCTGTGCCTGTGACTTGTAATTTCAGTGTCCACAGGTTTGATATCTCACATGTGGAAATAAATTTACAATTTACACGCCTGAAATTATGCTCAATGGTAAGCATCTAGTACAATTTCCAGAATTTATGGATAGGGCCACAGCAAGTTCTACTGGGAGCCATGTTCCTGTGGAATAAGCAGAGTGGGCTCATCTGTAACAATGTGATCCAGGCATTTCTTTCACTCGTGAGGGAGAATGCCATAATTTGCTGATCTCTACAGTACTGTGAGCTATGAGTCTTTCAGACTTATGAAAAGACTGCTGTAATTCACCTTCGTATGGGAGGTATCTTCAATCTACATTATATACTCAGTTAAAGAATGTTCTCTTATAGGAAGAGACCCACCTCCTATGATTTCAAGATAATGGAGCATGTGCTGATGATTCGGATTCCATTCTCTGAAATGACTTCTAATCTGGAAGTGCAGCTTTGAAGAAATTATAATTATTATGCTCTTTAAACTTAAATGGCAGTTTTCCTTTTGAGTCCTGAAAGCAAGATCCAATAGGGAATTCAGGAGAAACTTCTTTATCCAGCGAGTGGTGAGAATGTGGAACTCGCGACCACAAGGAGCAGTTGAGGCAAATAGAGTAGATTCATTCAAGGGAAAGCTAGATAAGCACATGAGGGAGAAAGGAATAGAAGGATACATTGGTGGGGTTAGATAAAGAGGGGTGGGAGGAAGCTCGTGTGGAGCATAAACACCGTCATGGACCTGCTGGGCCGAATGACCTGTTTCTGTGCTGTAAATACTGTGGGCTAGATTTTTCACTTTCGTGCAGATCGCCCAAAAATGGGCGTTATTTCCGGCTTGGGCGGTAAAAGTGGGTTTTCAGATCGCCGGCTTCTCGCCCATTCTCAAAGCACCCAGTCTCCATTTTTGAAATTGGACGTTACCGCGAGCGATATGAAATGGGCAGTAGTGTTAAATCTCTCTGACCTTCTGCCGTAAAGTGTCGCCGGACTTAGAAACGGCATGGCAACGCTCGATTCCCACGATTCAGGATGTCAACGGGCATCATGACATGCACAGAAGAGGAAACAGAGAGAAAGGGAGCTGAGAGGGACTGAAGGCGTTTGTGGCTGTGGTGTGTGCTTGTTTAGTTGTTGTGGGAGGCACGAGGGAGATTCACCAGCAGCAAAAAGCCTACTCAGCACCAAGAACATAGTTGGCACCGAGTTTTTGTCCAACAAATAAGATATAACTGGTGGCAGAGGGCTCCCAGTGGTCCCGGAGCACGGCACTGAACCCCAAGGTGCCGCACCCCCATTGCCAACCACACTTGAGACCCAGGAGCAACATCTTGCTTCTGGCTTGGAGCACGTTCCCACCTCGGGACCATGCTCTCCCGTGTGTCCGTCCAAGCAGTGGTTCGGCCGTCTTCCCCCACCCCCCTCCCCCAATAAAGCATCGCCTGAGGAGCTCCTCAGCCAGGCGGCTTGGAGTCAGGAGGAGAAGGAGTAAAAGTGGGGAGGAGAAGCTGGGGGTGGGGGGGGGGGGCGGGTGCAGGGGAGGAAGGGTTGGTTTTTACAGAAATACTGATGATTTCAGACAAATGTTCAGTTTAAATGTTTTTTATTTAACAAAACCTTGTTGCGCATTGGCTTAGATAGCTGCACTATTACACGCTGGTGATTCCTTAACATCAAAGGGTATAATCACACTTAACTTCAATCAACTTAAACTTTAACTGTCACCAAGGTGATGCCCACCATTGATGTATCACCTGCACACCCAGCAGTGTGTCAACCTTGTAAATAACACCAATGTTCTTTAAGGCAAAGCCATCATTGATGAACTCCTGACGTAAGGCTCTTGAAGCTCTCATGCCACCACGGGCGCTTTTATGCGGTCTACAGGGGGGGCGGGGGCATGGCTTCAGCGTCAGCCTGATCGTCTGGGCCAATGTCAGCTTCCACCTCCTCGTCTTCCTCTTCCTCTATGTGGTGAGCTGGACTGTCAGACTCATCAGGCAATCCTTGTCCCTTCCTGATAGCCAAGTTGTGCAACATGGAGCACACCACCACGAATTGAGCTACCTGCTCAGAGTGGTATTGGAAGTTGCATCCTGAGCGGTCCAGGCATCTAAAGCACTGCTTAAGCACTCCAATGGTTTTCTCTACGATATTGCGAGTTGCTCTGTGGCTCTCATTGTATCGCCTCTCGGCTTTGGTGTGGGTGTCACGCAGGGGGGTCATCAGCCAGGTGGCGAGGCCATGGGCTAGAGCCTCCACTTTTGATCTTAGCACCCAGAAATGGGCGTTATTTCCGGCGTGGACGTTAAAAAAGTATTTTCAGATCGCCGGCTTCTCGTCCATTCTCAAAACACCTAGTTTACATTTTTGAAAATGGGCGTTACCGTGAGCAATATCAAATGGGCGGTAGTGTTAAATTTTTCTGACCTTCTGCCGTAAAGTGTGGCCATCCTTAGCAACGGCATGGCACGGCTCGATACCCGTGATTCTGGAGGTCAAGGGTCACCATGACATGCGCAGAAGAGGAGACAGAGAGAGAGGGATCTCAGAGATACTGAAAGCGTGTGTGGCGGTGGTGTGTGCTTGTTTGGCTGTTGTGGGAGGCACGAGGGAGATTCACCAGCAGCAAAAAGCCCACTAAGCACCAAATACATAGTTGGCACTGAGTTTTTGTCCAACAAATAACATATAAAATGGAAGGGATAGAGGAGGCCCTGGAGCTGGTAGCCAGGAACACTGGTGGCAGAGGGCTCCCAGGGGTCCCGGAGCACCGCAATGCGCCCCAAGGTGACGCACCCACATTGCCAACCACACATGAGAGCCAGCAGCGACATCTTGCTTCTGGCTCGGAGCACGTTCCCACCTCGGGCCTGTCCCCTCCCGTATCCATCCAAGCAGCGCTTTGGCCGTCACCACCCCCCCCACCCCCACCCCCAATGAAGCATCACCTGAGGACCTCCTCAGCCAGGCGGCTTGGAGTCAGGAGGGGAAGGGGAAGGGGTACGGGTGGGGGGGGGGGGGGCGGGGGAGCAGGTGTGAAGGGTTGGTTTGTACAGAAATACTGATGATTTCAGACTAATGCTCAGTTTAAATGTTTTTTATTTAACAAAACCTTGCAGCACATTGGCTTAGATAGCTGCACCATTACACGCTGGTGATTCCTTAACATCAAAGGGTATAATCACACTTAACTTCAATCAACGTAAACTTTAACGGTCACCAAGGTGATGCACACCATTGATGTATGACCTGCACACCCAGCAGTGTGTCAGCCATGGAAATAACACCAACGTTCTTTCAGGCAAAGCGATCATTGATGAGCTCCTGACGTAAGGCTCTTGCAGCTATCATGTCACCATGGACCATTTCATGCGGTCTACAGGTGGACGGGGGCATGGCTTCAGCATCAGCCTGATTGTCTGGCCCAATGTCAGCATCTGCCTCATTGTTCTCCTCTTCCTCTCTCTGATGAGGTGGACTGTCAGACTCATCAGGCAATTCTTGTCCCCTTCTGATAGCCAAGTTGTATAGCATGGAGCAAACCACCACGAATTGAGATACCTGCTCAGGGTGGTATTGGAGCTCACCTCCTGAGTGGTCCAGGCATCTGAAGCGCTGCTTAAGCACTCCAATGGTTTTGTCCACGATATTACGAGTTGCTCTGTGGCTCTCGTTGTATTGTCTTTCGGCCTCGATGTGGGTGTCATGCAGGGGTTCATCAGCCAGGTGGCGAGGCCATATCCTTTGTACCCAAGCATCCAGCATTGACCTTGTGGCTCATTGTTAAACAAGTTAGATACAGTACTCTCACGAAGGATGTGCGCATCATGGATGCTGCCCGGAAATTGAGCATTCACTGCCAGTATAATTTGCTGGTGGTCGACAACCAGCTGGACATTTAGGGAGTGGAATCCCTTGCGGTTCCTGAAAACCTCAGCATCCTGAAAAGGTGCCCGCATCGCGATTTGCGTACAGTCTATTGTTCCCTGCACCTTAGGGAAGTTTACAATTCTGGAGAAACATAGAGCCCTCTAATTCTGTGCCTCCCTGGTCATAGGGAAGCTGATCAAGTCCCTCCTGTGTACAGGGTTTCAGTGACCTGCCTAATGCAGCGATGTGTGGCATGCTGAGAAAGTCCGCAAATGTCGCCAGCTGTGGCCTGAAAAGTACCCAAGACATAGAACGACAGTGCTGCAGTGACTTTGACCTCGATGAACAGTGCAGTTCTGATGGTGCTGGCAGGCTGCAGGTCTGCCCTTATCAGCTGGCATACCTCTTTGTGGAAGCGCAGTCGCCGAAGGCAGGTGAAGTCGGGCAAGTCGAGGTAAGAATGCTTCTCCTTGTACTTGCGGGGGGTGTAATGTCTCATCCTCCTCATCCGTCTGTCACTTCTTACATTGGGCACATAATGCAGTGCAGCGTTCCTTCGGCGATGTCGAGTCTGCTGCATGTATTTGGTCACCAAAAGAGGGTGAGAAAGGACAGGCCCCATTTGCAGTAGCTCTCTGTCTGCCACCGATTGCACACAAACAAGGAATGTCCCGACAAGCACACCTCTTCAATTCCAATCGGTCACAGTGTGGTCAAGATGTTTTCAGAGATGTTCACATCAACTCCAACGATCTGCAGAGTACATCCTAACTCCGCTGAGGTTGAAGCACAGCAGCCTTTTGAAGGACGTGATATGTGATCTACAACATGGCGTCCATTACGCTGTGATTTGTTCTTTTTTGAGCGAGCAATGTTGTGGCGATATGTGTGCGAGGTGGTGAAATTGACGGTGGGCAATGTCCATGGCCGCTAGTTTGTGTAAATATGCTATTTACGACAAAAAACAGTCGCAGGGCGTTAATATTGAATCTCGGTGTTAATTCCATGAGGAAAGTAACGCTGGGCGATAATATGGTCGTTGAATTCACCCATTCTGCTGATACCGCCCAAAAAAAGTGGGCAGGCAGTAATATTTTTTCTCGGCGCTAAGCCCATTGGGAAAATAATGCTCGCCGATAAGTCTCCTAACAAAGCCTGTCAGTTTCCATTTTGTGCCAAAATGGGCGATATCTGGGCGTTATACGTAATTTCAGCGGTAAAATGGGCGTTAAGCAGGCAAAAAAAGTGGAGGTTCTAGCCCCATATTCTTTGTCACCAAGCATCCAGCATTGACCTTGTGGCTGATTGTTAAAGAAGTCAGATACAGTGCTCTCACGCAGGATGTGAGCATCATGGATGCTGCCCGGAAATGTAGCATTCACTGCCATTATAATTTGCTGGTGGTCGACAACCAGTTGGACATTCAGGGAATGGAATCCCTTGCGGCTCCTGAAAACCTCTGCATCCTGAAAAGGTGCCCACATCGCGATGTGCGTACAGTCTATTGCTCCCTGCACCTTGGGGAAGTTTGCAATTCTGGAAAATCCTAGAGCCCACTCAGTCTGTGCCTCCCTGGTCATAGGGAAGCTGATCAAGTCCCTCCTGCATGCATACAGGGCTTCAGTGACCTGTCTAATGCAGCAATGTGTGGCATGCTGAGACAGACTGCAAATGTCGCCAGCTGAGGCCTGAAAAGAACCCGACGTGTAGAACGACAGTGCCGCGGTGACTTTGACCTCGACGGACAGTGCAGTACTGATGGTGCTGGCAGGCTGCAGATCTCCCCTTATGAGCTGGCATACCTCAGTGATAACCTTTTTGTGGAAGCGCAGTCTCCGAAGGCAGGTGGTGTTGGGCACATCGAGGTAAGACCGCTTGTGCCTGTACTTGCCGGGGGTGTAACATCTGGTCCTCCTCATCAGTCTGGCACGTTTTACATTGGGCACATAATGCTGTGGAGCGTACCTTCGGCCATCTCGAGTCTGCAGCATGTAATTGGTCATCAGGAGAGGGTGAGAAAGGACGAGCCCCATTGCAATAGCTCTCTGTTTTCCACCGATTGGTCACAAAGAATGAATGTCCCGACGAAGACACCTTTTAAATTCCAATCATTCACAGTATGGTAAAGATGTTTGTACAGATGTTCACATCACCTCCAAAGACCTCCAGAGTACATCCGAACTCATACCCCGAGGTTGAAGCAGAGCAGCCTTTTAAAGGATGCGATATGTGATGCAGAACATGGCGTCCATAACGCTGTGATTAGTTCCGGTTAGTTCCACTTTTTCCAGATGTTTTTTTGGGCGAGTGATATTGTGGGCGATATGTGTGCGAGGTGGTGAAAGTGACACTGGGCGATCTCCTGGTCGTTAGTTTCGGCAAATGTGATCTTTACGACAAAAAAAGTGGGCGGTCGGTATTATTGAAGCTTGCCGTTAATTCCATGCGGAAACTAATGCTGGGCGATATTATGGCGTTGATTTAGTCCATTCTGATTATTCCGTCCAAAAAAAGTGGGCGGGCGGTATTATTTTTTCCCGGCGTTACGCACATGGGGAAAGTAACGCTCGCCGATAAGTTTCCAAAAAATGCCTGTCAGTTTCCATTTTGTGGCTAAATGGGCGATATGTGGGCTTTATATGTCATTTCAGCGGTAAAGTGGACGTTAAGCATGCAAAAAAAGTGGAAAATCTAGCCCCAGGTAACATCAACAACATGCAAAATGGATTAATTGACAAGATAGTGTTTAGTTTTCCAGATTTTGTTTTGGTTCCTATCAACCATAAAGAAGGGTACCCCCACTAACTCAGTGGATGAATGCACTGCTCTATGTAGCACTGAATCATATAGGGAGATCCTGCGTTCAGTCTGTGGTCTGCACGATTTAATTAATCCCATGCTGAGCAGCCAGCAATTACTGTCACACCTCACTTGGATGATGTACCAAAAGCCGGCTGGCACCCAAGGAACTATACCCTAGCATATGCTACTGCTTTCAAGGAGGAAAAAAAAAGGGAGGGAACTGGGGTAGGAAGTCTGGGGTTTATTGAACAGGCGAAATGTTTCACTATACATTACGCTCAGCCTCTAAACTTCGGCCATTATGCTTATTGAAAAAATGTTTCAGTTTGACACTGACAATCTGACCACAGTGAAGTTTAATTTGAATCCCTTTTGTGTTTACAATGAGAGCTATTTATATACAAATACATTTTTGTCAAAGTATTTGTCGTCCTTCTCTTCAGTCACCGATGAGTGCACAATAAGAAATTAGTATTGATTTCACGTAAAGAGGAAAATAGTAATGCAGTTTTAAACAAAGGTTAATTACACCCTGGAGGCATTTTGTTAAAACCTAAATATAATTTCATTGTACATCAATAAGAGGGTTAGTTTGGCCCTATAGGCATCTTACAGTTGGAAATGCAGTATTAGATTATAAATGTTGTCATGCTGGGCTTATAATAGACATGGAATAAACATTTATACTTAATATTTTTTTCTGACCATGTTCATGCAAACTTAATTAAACCCTTTAAGAATAAATGCAACATTTATGCAAAACTATCGTCAGACTGAAGTAAAGTCAGAATCCTGGTTGATTTATAGCTTTGTTCTACTCCTTTTAAAACAACGCTGTGATTTTATCTTACTTAATTTATTCAGCAGTTAGTGGTAATTTCTGTGTGCTCAAATTGGTTCAGAAGCCAGGAAGAGCCACATGAGTGGTGCTCAATATCAAGACACTGAGTGATAAGAACATAAAACATAAGCAATAGGAGCAGGAGTAGGCCATACGGCCCCTCGAGCCTGCTCCGCCATTTAATAAGATCATGGTTGATCCGATCATGGACTCAGCTCCAGTTCCCTGCCTGCTCCCCATGACCCCTTATTCCCTTATCGGTTAAGAAACTGTCTATCTCTGTCTTAAATTTATTCAATGACCCAGCTTCCACAGCTCTCTGAGGCAGCGAATTCCACAGATTTACAACGCTCTGAGAGAAGAAATTTCTCCTCATCTCAGTTTTAAATGGGCGGCCCCTAATTCTAAGATAATGTCCCTTAGTTCTAGTCTCCCCTATCTGCATCCACCTTGTCAAGCCCCCTCATAATCTTATATGTTTCGATAAGATCACCTCTCATTCTTCAGGATTCCAATGAGTAGAGGCCCAACTTACTCAACCTTTCCTCATAAGTCAACCCCGCCATCTTCGGAATCAACCTAGTGAACCTTCTCTGAACTGCCTCCAAAGCAAGTATATCCTTTTTTAAATATATTAACCAAAACTGTATGCAGTATTCCAAGTGTGGCCTCACCAATACCCTGTATAACTGTAGCAAGACTTCCCTTTTTTTTTCAAAAATATACTTTATTCATATAAAATTTTCACAATACACTGGAAAATAGCTCAGTACCTTGCGGTCAGCAATTCCATACAATTCGTTTGGATGCTGACAGCAGTTCCATACAATGCACTAGTGTTTCATTTCAAGGTACAGTTTAGTACAATCCGTAAATCACTTACATGTAGTACTGTGCAAATGAGGGTATTACATGGAACAGATGAGAACAGCATTAGATTCCAGGATACATTTCAATACTGACCATGAATCACGTTACATGTAGCACTATGCAGATGAATGCAGTACACGGACCGGATGGGGATACATTTACATTTCTTTACAAGTTACTAAACAGTGCAGAGATTGTCATTATACATGGCACAACACAGGTGTTTTTCAGTACATGGTGCTCTATGTATACAAGCAGATTAACAAGTACAGCCCGAGGGAGGTCTGATTCCATCCCCTGGGTTTACCGTGGCGAAAGGGCCTTAAACTGTGGCTCTTCCCCATCGTGCTTTTGCGGCGACTGCACCAATCTTTAGTGCGTCCCTCAGCACGTACTCCTGGACCTTGGATTGTGCCAGTCTGCAACACTCAGCCGTGGATATCTCCTTGCTCTGGAAGACCAGCAAGTTTCGGGAAGTCCAAAGTGCGTCTTTCACCGAGTTGATGGCTCTCCAGCAGCAGATGATGTCTATCTCAGTGTGCGTCCCTGGGAACAGTCCGCAGAGCACAGAGTCCTGTGTTACGGAGCTACTTGGGATGAACCTCGATAGCAATGCACTGCATCTCCTTCCAGACCTGCCTTGCAAAGGGGCAGTCCCAAAGGAGATGGATGACAGTCTCATCCGCACCACAGCCAATTCGGGGGCAGAGTGCCGTGTCTCTGAATCCCTGGCTGTGCATGAAGGATCTGACGGGTAGGGCCCTTCTCACTGCCAACTAAGCTACGTCTTGGTGCTTGTGTGAAAGCTCTGGTGATGAGACATTCTGCCAAACGAGTTCCACAGTCTGCTCGGGGAACCGTCCGACAGGATCCATCATCTCCTTCTTTTGTAGGGCGTCCAGGAGCTTGCGTGCCGACCACTGCTTTATGGCCTTGTGGTCAAAGGTGTTTTTCTTGAAAAACTTTTCCACAAAGGACAGGTGCTGAGGCATGGTCCAACTGGCTGGAGCGTTCCATGGCAGCCTGGCCAGACCCATCCTTCGCAACACTGGGGACAGATAGAATCTCAGCACATACTGACACTTGGTGTTTCCGTACGAAGGGTCTATGCACAGCCTGATGCAGCCGCACACAATGATGGCCATCAGGACGAGGGCCACGTTCGGAATGTCCTTTCCCCCCTTGTCCAGAGATTTGTATATCATGTCTTGCGAACACAGTCCATTTTCGATCTTCAGGCGAAATGGAAGACGGCTCGGGTGACTACCACAGCACAGGAGCCGGGTATGGGCCAGACCTGCACCACGTACAACAACTCCGAGAGCACCTCACTCCTGATGACCAGTTTCTTTCCTGCAATGGAGAGTGAGTGCAGCTTCCACCATCCCAGCAAGACTTCCCTGCTTTTATACTCCATCCCCTTTGCAATAAAGGCCAAGATTCCATTGGCCTTCCTAATCACTTGCTGTACCTGCATACTAATCTTTTGTGTTTCATGCACCAGGACCCCCAGGTCCTGCTGTACTGCAGCACTTTGCAATCTTTCTCCATTTAAATAATAATTTGCTCTGTGATTTTTTTCTGCCAATGTGCATAACCTCACACTTTCCAACATTAAACGCCACCTGCCAAATTTTTGCCCACTCATTTAGCCTGTCTTTGTCTTTTTGCAGATTTTTTGTGTCCTCCTCACACATTGCTTTTCCTCCCATCTTTGTATCGTCAGCAAACTTGGCTTCGTTACACTCGGTCCCTTCATCCAAGTCGTTAATATAGATTGTAAATAGTTGAGGTCCTAGCACTGATCCCTGTGGCACCCCACTAGTTACTGATTGCCAACCCGAGAATGAACCATTTATCCTGACTCTCTGTTTACTGTTAGTTAGCCAATCCTCTATCCATGCTAATATATTACCCCCAACCCCGTGAACTTTTATCTTGTGCAGTAACCTTTTATGTGGCACCTTGTCAAATGTCTTCTGGAAGTCCAAATACACCACAGCCACTGGTTCCTCCCTATCCACCCTGTTCGTTACATCCTCAAAGAATTCCAGCAAATTTGTCAAACATGACTTCCCCTGAATTATGCTTTTTCGAATGTCCTGCTACTGCTTCTTTAATAACGGACTCCAACATTTTCCCAACCACAGATGTTAGGCTAACTGGTCTATAGTATCCTGCTTTTTGTCTGCCTCCTTTTTTAGATAAAGGGCATTGCATTTGTAGTTTTCCAATCTGCTGGGACCTCCCCAGAATCCAGGGAATTTTGGTAAATTACAACCAATACATCCACTATCCCTGCTGCTACTTCTCAAGACCCTAGGATGCAAGCCATCAGGTCGAGGGGATTTATCCACCTTCAGTCCCATTACCTTACTGAGTACCATCTCCTTAGTCAGAAAATCCCCAGTGAGAATAGTCCATTTTCACATCAAGCCCACTCTGGCCAGTGCCCATAAATGAACGTTCCAGAATGGACTTCCCTCCCACCCCTATTTACCTACTTTAAAGAAGTTCCTCCCCTTTATGAGGGACGACTTGAGATATTTGAACTTGTCAGCCTTGAAAGGAGGTGACTGAGAGCTGGATTCTCGTACAGAACAAGTAAATCCACTAAAATTTCCCACATTATAACAGTGACTACACTCAAATGACTTCATTGGCTGTAAAATGCTATGAGATATCCGGTGGTCGTGAAAGGCACTATATAAATGCAAGTCTTTCTTTCTTTCTAATTAAAACTAAGCTGTGGCAATAGGACAAGGGAGCTCAGATTCATGGATGGATTAATGCACCGGCCTACAGGGCCCCAGCTGAGAATGGGGCCTGGTAAAATCACCGCTATAACAAGGATAAACAGTATACAACTGGATCAGTTTAATTTAAATCCGTAATTTAAAAAAATTCATTTACGGGATATGGTGTTGTTAGCAAACCCAGCTTTAATTGCCCATCATAAATTGCCCTCAACTGAATGTCTTGCTAGGCCATTTCAGAGTCAACCACATTGCTGTAGGTCTGGAGTCACATATAGGCCAGACCAGGTAAGGACGGATGATTTCCTTTTCTAAAGGACATTAGTGAACCAGATGGGTTTTTAATGACAATCCGGTAGTTTCATGGTCACCATTACTGATACTAACTTTTTATTCCATATTTATTTAATTACATTTAAATTCCCCAGCTGCTGTGCTGGGATTTGAACTCATGTCCCAGGATCATTAGACCAGGCTTCTGGATTACTAGTCCAGTAACATAACCACTATGCTACTGTGATATGATTTGCTTTATTGCTAAAGCAGGCTGTAAACATTCTAAGGGCCTCTTTCTTCATGCATTTCATTACATGTTGGTGTTACAATGGATAGGGAGTGTGTGGAGGGGTCCTAAGTGTTCTTGGTGCCCGGGTACTGTTTAACTCCAAGAGGTATGACCTTGGCTCTGCTTTATTAAGGCCCAAAGTGACTAATATACAAAATGGCTGGCCTTTTATACTTGGGCTGCACACACGTGTGTGTGCAGCCCAATGGCCTCCAACAGTACTGCCATCTAGTGGCTAGTGATCCCAATGTACATACATGACAATTCTCCCCTCTGAGATATTAACACAGTCTTTTACAAATTGAGACAGTCTGGTGTTTTACGCTCCCGGGTTGACTGTCTCAGTTCAATTCCAGCCTTGGGTGAGTGTTCAGAGACTGTTGTGGCTGGTGGCTGGGTGGCTGACCTGGTGGGAGTGGCAATGGCCATGTCAGGGATTGAAAGTCCATTTTCATTGAACATGTCAGTGATTGAAAGTCCCGATTTACTGATGACCACTGAGTCCTCTGATGACTGGGGGTAGGTTGGTTGGTCGTCGATTGTCTCTTCCTCTGACTGTTCCGGTTCATTTGTGTGCTGCCGCTTTGTCTGATCCAAATGTTTCCTGCATGTTTGCCCATTTTTGAGCTTTACAATAAATACTCTGTTGCCCTCCTTGGCCATGACAGTACTAATGATCCACTTGGGACCCTGACCATAATTCAGAACATAGTCAGGATCATTTACAGAAATATTGCGTGACACAACTCCACGATCGTGATATGCTTGTTGACTTTGTCTTCTATATTCAACATGATTATTCAAGTCAGGGTGTACAAGAGATAGCTTGGTCTTAAGACCTCTCTTCGTCATTAGTTCAGCAGGCGAAACCCCGGTAGGCATGTGTGGTCTTGACCTGTAACTAAGCTGTATGCATGACAAGCGGGTCTGCAATGACCCTTGGGTTACTTACTTCATACTCTGCAATACTATTTGGACAGCACGTTCTGCTTGCCCATTGGATGCAGGTTTGAATGGTGCTGACCTTAAATGTTTGATACCATTGAGTTTCATGAACTCTTGAAAGTCCTGACTGGTGAAGCACGATCTGTTGTCGCTAACAGTGATGTCAGGCAGATGTGTCGCGAACATGACACTGAGATTCTCAATGGTAGCTGTGGATGTGCTGGATGACATGATTATACACTCTATCCACTTCGAATATGCATCCACCACAACTAAAAACATCTTCCCCAGGAAGGGATCTGCAAAGTCTATGTGGATCCTGGACCATGGTTTGGACGGCCACGACCACAGACTCAGCGGCGATTCCGCTGGTGCTTTGCTGAGCTGCGTGCAAGTGTTGCACTGATGCACACATGATTCCAGCTCAGAGTCAATTCCCGGCCAACATACATGAGACTTGGCAATGGCTTTCATTGTTACAGTGCCGGGATCTGTGCTATGTAGCTCACGTACAAATTTCTCTCTCCCTTTCTTGGGCATAACAACACGATTGCCCCACAGTATACAATCCAACTGAGTAGACAGTTTGTCTTTGCGACGAATGTAAGGTTTGGTCTCCTCGCACATTTGTTTGGATATGGCAGACCAATCACCTTTGAGGATGCAACTCTTCACCACCGATAAAATCGGGTCCTGGCTGGCCCTGGTCTTAACTTGTTGAGCCGTGACAGGGGTTCCTTCATTCTCAAAAGCATCCATAACTAACAATAGGTCCGCCGGTTGTGGCGTTTCCACCTCCGGTGTGGGCAACGGCAGACGGCTCAAAGCATCGGCACAATTTTCGGTGTCAGGTCTATGACGAATGACATAATCATAAGTGGATAATGTCAGCGTCCGCCTCTGGATGCAGGATGAAGCATTGGTATTGATATCTTTGTTTTCAGAGAACAGTGAAATGAGCGGCTTGTGATCTGTCTCCAGTTCAAACCGAAGATCAACCAGGTACAGATGCATCTTTTTAACCCCATCACACAGGCTAGTGCTTCTTTCTCTACCATGCTATAGGCTTTTTCCGCGTTAGACAAACTTTTTGAAGCATACGCAACTGGTTGAAGTTTACCCGACTCATTAGCTTGTTGGAGTACACAACCACTTCCATATGAGGAAGCATCACAGGCCAAATACTAAACATTTACATGAGTCAGAATGTACCAACAGCTTGTTAGAGCAAAGCAGATTAGTGGCTTTCTCAAAAGCTCTGTCTTGAGATGCATCCCACACCCAGTTGTCGCCTTTTCTTAGCAGCATATGTAGTGGTTCTAATAAGGTGCTCAATTTAGGTAGGAAGTTACCGAAGTAGTTGAGTAGACCCGGGAACGAACGCAGCTCCGTCACATTCTGCGGCTTGGGTGCATTCTTGATGGCCTTGGTTTTCGCGTCCGTGGGCCTGTTGCCGTCAGCAGCAATTTTTTCCCCAAGAATTCGACCTCTGGTGCCATGAAGACGCACTTCAAGCGTTTCAGTCTGAGTCCCACTTTGTCCAGATGATGTAGAACCTCTTCCGGGTTGTTCAGATGTTCCTCGGAGTCATGACCTGTGATCAGGATGTCATCTTGGAACACGACGGTTTTGGGAACGAACTTCAGTAGACTCTCATGTTCCTGTGAAATATTGCTGCAGCCGAGCGAATTCCAAAAATGCACCTGAGATAAATAAACAGTCCTTTATGCGTGTTAATGCATGTAAGTCTCCTTGACGTTTCAACCAGCTCCTGTGTCATGTTTGGTGAATGACTTCCCCCACCGCTAGCGTTGCAAACAAGTCATCAGCCTTCGGTAAAGGGTACTGATCCTGTTTCGAAACCCTGTTGATCGTAGCCTTGTAGTTTCCACAGATTCTAACTGTGCCATCACTTTTCAGTGCAGGAACAATGGGGCTGGCCCATTCATTAAATTCAACCGGTGATATGGTCCCTTCACGCTGAAGTCTGTTCAGTTCTATTTCGACCTTCTCCTTCATCAAATACGGAACTGCCCGAGCTTTATGATAGACGGGTCTTGCATCCGAGTCCAAGTAGATCTGCACCTTGGCTCCCGTGAAGTTGCCGATGCCTGGTTCGAACAGCGAGGGGAACTTGCTCAGTACTTGGGCACATGTATCTTTCTCCGACGACGACGCCTTGATGTCGTTCCAATTGCATCTAATTTTTTCAAGCCCGTTCCTGCCGAACAGCGTTGGGCCATTACCTGGGACAATCCATAGCGGTAACTCGTGAACCGCACCGTCATACGACACTTTAATTGTGGCACTGCCAATCACCGTTACGAGTTCTTTGGTGTAAGTGCGCATCTTGGAATTGACTGGACTCAGCCTGGGCCTCACAGCCTTAGTATCCACAGCTTGTCGAATGCCCTCTGGCTCATTATCGATTGACTCGCCCCCATGTCCAATTCCATCGATACCGGCACCCCATTAAATTTCACGTTGATCATTATCAGTTTGCTCTTAGTTAGAAACACGTACAGTCCATACACTTCCTCCTCTAGTATCTCGGATTGCGTATCCGGATCCGCGCTAGTCTGACCATCATCCTCCACGTGGTGTGTTGCAGCACACTTGCTCATCTGCGGACACTTGCGCTGGAGATGCCCCACTCTCAGACAGCCTTTGTAACCATATTGCTTAAATCGGCACTTCTGGTGCCGGTGATTTCCCCCAAAATGCCAACATGGTGAAATTGGATGCATCCCCGCTGCGAACTTCGGGCAGCCACAGGTTACGCATACGCAGTCAAGTAGGCCCTGACATGTGCTGCTCTGCCGAACGCCGAATCAATCATATTTACAGTACTTGCCGAGTTTTGATTTTTCACTGATATCTGCTTTAGACTTCTACCCATTGTCATGCATGACTGAGCGATCATGATGGCCCTGTTCAAGTCCAACGTCTCCACCGCCAGTAGTTTACGCAGGATCACCTCTTGGTTGATGCCGATTACAAAGACGTCCCGCAACATGTCTGCCAACACAGCCCCGAACTTACACGGTCCTGTTAGACGTCTGAGGTCGGCAACAAATTCTGCTACATTCTGGCCCTCTGAGCGAACGTGTGTGTAAAATCTGTATCTCGAGATGATGATGCCTTTGTCTGTCTTAAGGTGGCCCTGTACCAGTTACACAATTCTTCATACGTCTTCTCTGTTGGACTCACAGGTAGGAGTAGATTCTTTATCAGACCATAAATTTTTTGACCGCAAACCGTGAGGAACACCGCCCGGTGCCGATCTGCGTCGCCGACCTCCTCCATTTTGTTGGCCACGAAGAACTGGCTCAAATGGCTCACAAAGTCTGCCCAATCTTCTCTTCCCACAAATTGTTCCAACAATCCAATTGTGCTCATTTTTGCTGACAAAGATTCTTGTTGACTCATCGCCAAATGCAATAACTGTTAGACTGAGTACTGTTTAACTCCAAGAGGTATAACCTTGGCTCTGCTTTATTAAGGCCAAAGTGACTAATATACAAAATGGCTGGCCTTTTATCCTTGGGCTGCACACACATGCGTGCAGCCCAATGGCTTCCTACAGTGACGCCATCTAGTGGATAGTGATCCCAAACGTAAATACATGACAAACGAACATAAGAATTAGGAGCAGGAGTAGGCCATTTGGCCCCTCGAGCCTGCTCCGCCATTCAATAAGATCATGGCTGATCTGATCATGGATTCAGCTCCACTTCCCTGCCCGCTCCCCAAAACCCTTTTCTCCCTTATCGCTCAAAAATCTATCTCCGTCTTAAATATATTCAATGACCCAGCCTCTACAGCTCTCTGGGGCAGAGAATTCCAGAGAGTTATAACACTCTAAGAGAAGAAATTTCTCATCATCTCAGTTTTAAATGGGCGGTCCCTTATTCTGAGACCATGCCCCCTAGTTTTAGTTTCCCCTATGACAGGAAATACCCTCTCTGCATCCACCTTGTCAAGCTCCCTCATTATCTTCTAAGTTTGAATAAGATCTCCTCTCGTTCTTCTGAACTCCAATGACTAGAGACCCAACCTACTCAACCTGTCCTCATAAGTCAACCCCCTCAACTCCGGAATCAACCTAGTGAACCTTCTCTGAGCAGCCTTCAATGCAAGTATATCCTTCCAAGTGTGCCAAGCAGTTTGTACATTATGGGGGTGTTTATGGAGTAGTAAACAATCTGCATCTGTGGAATGCTGCATCCATGCCGAAACCAGCTACCAACCACCATGGAGAGAATGGTCACTCCAGAGACCTCCGCAGTATAGCCCCTTGGCTCAGGTCCTCATCTCAGCCATAGCTTCCTAAACAAATGCTACGACTTTGGGCTCCAGAGACCTTGAGCTCCAATCTACAGCAATCTTCTTCCCTGCAATCACCACATGGAGGAGCCAGCGAAAGCAGGAATTCATAGCTGCACAAATCACTGCCCACTTCCTCCTCCCACCGGGAAAGCACTTAGAAGGAGCCAACAGTTAGGATGTGGAAGGACACGTAGCAGATACTTTCACTAAAGAGAAGCACACTGAACAAATCCACACCACACTCTGTAAAAGCTGATACAAATTGGGATGAGTGCTCCTGTAATGTGTCCATTTTCTTGGTATGAGGCAGATGAAAGTAGTTCTGCTATTCACAGTTCTGCCATGCGGCTGAAGCCTATGAAGGCACTGCTTGATTTGACGAAGATATGTTCTGATGACTGTTGTGCCTGCTGAGTGATTGGGTCTTTGTTCAGGCCAGACTTCTGTCTCGTGCTCAGGATTGCCTTCTTTCACTGATTACTGCTGCTTATCTTCTCCTGCCTCCACCATGCCAAGGCTAGAGTTTTATAAGATGCAGCAAGCAATAATAAAATAAATGAATCTAGCAAATAGTTCACTACTTTTCCAGAGATCCAATACTTATACACACCCTGGGCTGGAGAAGGAAATGCACATGTTGAAAACTAAGCTACCTTAGCCTCAGTGTGAACTCATTAAGGGTATACAATCAGACATCACAAACTCAAATCATGTTCTTCAGCTGTACTTGTGTTAGCCTGAATCACTGCTCATCTCATGGTCATGACACAGTTTTGGGAGGACTGTACCTGGGATGTTGTGGCTGGGTCTCCCTGTTTATTGCTCACTTGTGAAAGTGAAACTTTCAGACATTATGGAATGGGAGTGATTCCATTCCTCTTTCTTGAACATCAAAGAGACGTGGTACTGTGCTGTACTTGTGAAACTGGGGGTGTGAGTCCACTCATTCTGGTTGGCCTGCAGTTTAAGTATTGTACTTGCCAACTATATTTTGTGATGCTGTGGCAAGTACAGTAAAGAAAAATTTGCATTTGATAATATAGCACAGATTAAACTTGAGACTTTCCTGCCCTATGTGGTTCGGTATTAGGCTCCCAAAACAAGCGCTCTACTCAGAGCTCCGATACGGCAAGCGAGTCCCAGGTGGGCAGAGGAAACACTTCAAGGACACCCTCAAAGCCTCCTTGAAAAAGTGCAACATCCTCACCGACACCTAGGAATCTCTGGCCCAAGATCGCACAAAGTTGAGGAGAAGCATCCGGGAAGGCGCCGAATACTTTGAATCTCTTTGCCGGGAGCAAGCGGAAGCCAAGCGCAAACAGCAGAAGGAGCGCACGACAACCCAAGCACCCCACCCACCCGTCCCTTCAACCACCGTCTGCCCCACCTGTGACAGAGACTCTAAGTCCCGCATTGGATTCATCAGTTACCTGAGAACTCATAATAGTGTGGAAGCAAGTCATCCTCGACTCCGAGGGACTACCTAAGAGAGGGAGAGAAGGATGTGGTTCAGTAATATACTGGGCAGTGCAGTTACTCATGATAAAGCCATCAAAGGGACAAAAAACGATTACCTCATATTCTATATAAGACAGGCCTCTGTCACATTGCTAGAATATTTTTATATTGCATGTTAAGTGGAACTATCCAATCACACTATAATGTTCTACTCCTAAAGATTCCAATCTTATTTACATTTGCTTCAATCCTTATTAAAACAGAGTACCTTGACATATCTTCTCTTTTGCTTACAGCGAACTTTAAACTTGGAAGGTATTGGAGTGATAAGGATTGTTCTTTGACGTAAGTGATTCATCCATCTAAATATGAGTATAATTATGCACCATTTCAAGGTGCATTGTTCAGTCTAGCATCTGTATCAAAATTATGTTGATTACAAATAAGTGATTGATGTCTCCATTGATTCTTTTCCAATAACATTTAAACCTAGGCGTTTGGTGTTTCTACACTATTCGCCACAAACATTTTTTCAGAGAAAAACGGAATAAGGATCTACTTACTATTGAATTTTCCTTCACATTTCCAATGGAAGTAAAATAAGCTGTAGTCAGCACAAAGTGCTCACATTTCTGCTCCGATTGAGTATTTTACATATATATTGCATTTTATATCCAAGCTGCAAACCACAATACATTCATTTTTCATGCTTCTGTTAAATGATACATATACTGATTGGTTAACTGAATTTCTCTTTGAAATTTCTTGACAATATATTGCTTTCTTTCCTAAATAAAAACATAAAATGCTGGGCACACTCAGCAGCTCAGGCAGCATCTGTGGAGAGAGAAATAGAGTTATCGTTTCAGGTCGATGATCCTTCGTCACAACTGGAAAAAGTTAGAGATGTAACAGGTTTTGAAGCAATTGTAGGGGCAGGGAGGTGGCTGGAAAAAGGGAGACATATCGGAAGCACTAGAATGGAAGATACTTTTACCTCAACTGAGGATTCCCCTCTACCGTGGTTAACATGGCCCTCGACCGTGTCCGTTCTATTTCCCACACCTGCTCTCATCCCTTCCCCTCTCCCCCCAGAACCATGATAAGGTCCCCCTTGTCCTCACCTTTCACCTCACCAGCCTCCACGTTCAACAGATCATCCTCTGCCATTACCGTCATATCCAGCGTGATCACACCACTAAAAATATCTCCCTCCCCTCCCGTTTCGGTATTCCGAAGAGACCGCTCCCTCTGCGACACCCTGGTCCACTCCTCAATCAACCCCAGCAACCCCTTCCCTTCCCATGGCACCTTTCTGTGCAAGCTCAGGAGATGCAATACCTGCCATTTTACCTCCTTGCTTCCCACTGTCCAGGGACACAAACACTCCTTCCAGGTGAAACAGCTTGTACTTCTTTCAAATTAGCATACTGTATTCGCTGCTCATGATGTGGTCTCCTCTACATTGGGGAGATCAGACGTGGATTGGGTGACCGCTTTGTAGAACACCTCGTTCAGTCTGTAAGCGTGACCCCGAGCTTTACGGTCATCTGTCACTTTAATTCCCTGCTCCACTCCCACTCTGATCTCTCCATCCTCGACCTCCTGCATTGTTCCAATGAAGCTCAACGTGAGCTCAAGGAACAGCAGCTCAGCTTTCGTATAGGCACTTTACAGGCCTCTGGACTCAACACTGAGTTCAACAATTTCAGACCATAACCCCTGCCCCTATTTTTTTTTTCTCTTTCCCATGGCAACTGTTGTTGATTTTTCCATTTACACCCTATCTAGACTCATCTTTTGTTTCTTAACTTGTTCCATTACCATCTCCTTTTGCCTTGCACCAGCATCCCTTTTGTCTCTTAACCTCTCTTCTGCCTTCCACCTATCACAGACCTTCCTTTTTGTTCTTTCTTCCCATCCCTCTTTCTCTCCCCCTACATTTGCTTAAAAACCTGTTACATCTCTAACGTTTTCGCGTTCTGATGAAGGGTCATTAACTCTGTTTCTCTCTCCACAGATGCTGCCTGACCTGCTGAGTGTTTCCAGCATTTTCTGTTTTTATTTCAGATTTCCAGCATCTGCAGTATTTCGCTTTTGTATTACTGTTTTCTTTCCTGTTATTTTATAAAACAGATACCAAATCATTATGAATCCATGTGGCCAAAGACAATGGGGGAGAAATTTGGGGCTTTGCGCCACCTATTAGCGTCTCCCGATATTTTGTGCTCCATTTGCTCTCGGGGACGGTAACGGGGCACGGGGCAAGACTTCCGCCTGGGGCAGGAAATCCTGCCTTGTGGCTGTTACCGCCCCCAATCGGGGCACTACGCAATTCGTCCCCCCACCCACCCCGCCCCCGCCACCCCATGACAATTATACTAGTTCCACAAGTGATACCAAGTTTTATATCAATACTAGTAGATCTCCATGGTGTTTCTCGGGCGCTATCCAAGATCTGAAGTGTGGTTTCTGATGCTCCAGAGTTAATGGTGCAGGGATAGAAAGACATGTCATGGCTGGAGATGGTCAGGCTATGATTGGTTAGGCAGTGAAAAGAAGTCCCACTGAGCTGGACAACAGAGGTGCGGCAATGGAGGAGAGATGATGTGGTCAACCATGACAGAGGCTGTAAAAAGGTCAAGGAGAATGAAGAGGACTAAAGCACCACGATCAATGCCACAGGGCATGTCATTTGTGACTTTGGTTGGGATTATTCCCGCTGTTGTAGCTGGGACAGAAGTCTGATTGGAGAGATTCAGATAGGGAGCTGTGAGAAAATCTCTCCCATTATTACAGCTTAAAACTCAAGTTAATCATTCTTATGGCATTTAATTCACTCAATGAAATTTTAGATGCTATTTCCCTGCCTCTTGGTTGAATTCTTCACTGCAATTGCCATTTCGACATAAGAGCCTGTATTTCAAAAGATAGCAGGCTTCTGCACATGAAACCAACTGACCCATTTTAAGAAGATAAATAACCATGAAAAGCAACAGTAAAAGCTGTTGATTAGCAACTGACGCAATTTTACACTGTGTTAGGTCAGATAGTATGGCTAAAAAACTGCTTCAGTTGCAATTACATCAGATTAGTTTGATTAGCTTGCAATTCAAAATGCCAGCTGAATAATATAGCGATCAGTGTCAGCTATGACTCAGTGGGTAGCACACTCGCCTCTGAGTCAGAAAGTTGTGGGTTCAAGTCCCACTCCAGAAACCTGAGCACATAAAATCTAGGGTGACACTCCCAGTGCAGTGCTGAGGGAGTGCTGCATTGTCGGAGGTGCCGTCTTTCCGATGAGACGTTAAACCGAGGCCCCGCCTGCTCTCCCAGGTGGACATAAAAAATCCCATGGCACTATTTCAAAGAAGAGCAGGGGAGTTATCCTGATGTCCTGGCCAATATTTATCCCTGAATCAGCATAACAAAAATAGATTAGGTGATCATTATCACATTGCTGTTTGTGGGAGCTTGCTGTGTACAAATTGGCTGCCACCTTTCCTACATTACAACAGTAACTACACTTCAAAAAGTACTTCATTGGCTGTAAAGCGCTTTGAAAAGTCTAGTGTTCGTGCAAGTCTTTCTTATTTCTGACTGATAATTCTAATTACGAATCATAGTTAAAACCTAAGCTTTCGTTTCTTTTGTGTCAAAATATTATTGGAACTCCCATTGATTCATATAGACCTCGCAAAGAGTGGTGCAGTGATTTGGATTTGATATGTGACCTTAAGAGAAGTAGCGGCAGGGATTGTGGATGCATTGGTTGTAATTTACCAAAATTCCCTGGATTCTGGGGAGGTCCTAGCAGATTGGAAAACTGCAAATGTAATGCCCTTTTTTAAAAAAGGAGGCAGACAAAAAGCAGGAAACTATAGACCAGTTAGCCTAACATCTATGCTTCGGAAAATGTTGGAGTCCATTATTAAAGAAGCAGTAGCAGGACATTTGGAAAAGCAAAATTCGGTCAGGCAGAGTCAACATGGATTTATGAAGGGGAAGTCATGTTTGACAAATTTGCTCGAATTCTTTGAGGATGTAAAGAACAGGGTGGATAAAAGGGAAACCAGTGGATGTAGTGCATTTGGACTTCCAAAAGGCATTTGACAAGGTGCCACATAAAGGGTTACTGCACAAGATAAAAGTTCACGGGGTTGGGGGTAATATATTAGCATGGATAGAGGATTGGCTAACTAACAGAAAACAGAGAGTCAGGATAAATGGTTCATTCTCTGGTTGGCAACCAGGTTGGGATGCCGCAGGGATCAGTGCTGGGACCCCAACTATTTACAATCTATATTAATGACTTGGAAGAAGGGACTGAGTGTAACGTAGCCAAGTTTGCTGACGATACAAAGATAGGAGAAAAAGCAATGTGTGAGGAGGACACAAAAAATCTGCAAAAGGACATAGGCAGGCTAAGTGAGTGGGCAAAAATTTGGCAGATGGAGTATAATGTTGGAAAGTATGAGGTCATGCACTTTGGCAGAAAAAATCAAAGAGCAAGTTATTATTTAAATGGAGAAAGATTGCAAAGTGCTACAGGACAGTGGGACCTGGGGCTACTTGTGCATGAAACACAAAAGGATAGTATGCAGGTACAGCAAGTGATCAGGAAGGCCAATGGAATCTTGGCCTTTATTGCAAAGGGGATGGAGTATAAAAGCAGGGAAGTCTTGCTACAATTATACAGGTTATTGGTGAGGCCACACCTGGAATACTGCGTGCAGTTTTGGTTTCCATATTTACAAAAGGATATACTTGCTTTGGAGGCAGTTCAGAGAAGGTTCACTCGGTTGATTCTGGAGATGAGGGGGTTGACTTATGAGGAAAGCTTGAGTAGGTTGGGCCTCTACTCATTGGAATTCTGAAGAATGAGAGGTGATCTTATCGAAACGTATAAGATTATGAGGGGGCTTGACAAGATGGATGCAGAGAGGATGTTTCCACTGATGGGGGAGACTTGAACTAGAGGGCATGATCTTAGAATAAGGGGCCGCCCATTTAAAACTGAGATGAGGAGGAATTTCTTCTCTCAGAGGGTTGTAAATTTGTGGAATTCGCTGCCTGAGAGAGCTGTGGAAGCTGGGACATAGAATAAATTTAAGACAGAAATAGACAGTTTCTTAAACGATAAGGGGATAAGGGGTTATAGGGAGCAGGCAGGGAAGTGGAGCTGAGTCCATGATCAGATCAGCCATGATCTTATTGAATGGCAGAGCAGGCTCGAGGGGCCGTATGGCCTACTCCTGTTCCTATTTCTTATGTTCTTATTTCTTCTAAAAATGAATTCAGTGAGATGAGCAAAGCAGGGTGAGTCGGTGGGCCAGTGAATTGGTGCTCAAACATATTGTGCCTGTCGATGGATGCCTATTCACAACTGCAATTTCCTACATGACCTCAGTTTGGTTGTGTAAAGGAGGCAATAAGCTTGGCCAAGGAGGGAAATGGTCAGTCAGCCTGACCTGATTTCAAGTGCCTTCTAACAGTTGGTTACAGAACAATATTGGCAAAGCCCAAAGCGTAGATCACACGCCTGCTCACTCTCAGCCAGAGAACTGTCGCGGCAAAGGGAATACTGGAAGAAGAAAAAACCCTCTACTGGGAACTGAAATATAAGTACAGGTTCGAGATAACGTTTGGACAGTGAAATTCAGTTCAAAGAAAAGAAATTCTGACATTGTGTCTGGAAACAATAAATAATGTTAAAGATGATCTCGACAACAGATAACAGCGGTAGCAGCCACAACCAATGGCACCGATGTGTTATAAGGTCATCTGCTTTCTTGCCAATTTGTTATAAGTTTAAGCCAGAATCACAATGGTAAAGAACCACATGAAGTTTTATTACAGTGCTTAACTTCGCCAGATTCAAAACTTTCCTGAAAGTTTTATGTATAGGTTCTGAATCACAAGTATTTTTTGTACTGGAATCATCAAGGGGATGCAGGAGGATCTCAGGTTATTACTGTGTGCATGAAATCTAGCAGGATCATAGCCAGATCAGGTATATCTGATTCACCGGTTTTATTATACATCTATGTCAATTGTGGCTCAGTGGGTAGCCCACTTGCCTCTGAGTTAGAAGGGTGTGGGTTCAAGTCCCAGAGCACTGCACTGTTTGAGGTGATGTCTTTTGGATGAGACATTAAACCAAGACTCTGTCTGCACTCTCAAGTGGGCATTAAAGATCCCATGGCACTATTTTGAAGAAGAGCAGGGTAGTTATCCCTGGTGTCCTGGTGAATATTTATCCCTCAATCAACATAACAAAAAAACAGATTATCTGGTCATTATTACATTGCTGGTTGTGGGAGTTTGCTGTGCGCAAGTTGGCTGCCGCATTTCCCACATTACACTAGTGACAACACCTCAAAAGTAATTCATTGGCTGTAAAGCACTTTGAGACGTCCGGTGGTCATGAAAGGCGCTATATAAATCCAAGTCTTACATTTCTTTTTTATGTGAAGGTTCCTTCTGTCACTCACATTTCAACAAGCTTAGCCATCATTAATGTCTTCATATGCTTGCAGTTGACCCAATATAACACCAATCCTTCCATTCACGGGGAGAGTGCTGAGCACATCTTTATTGTTCAATGGACTCTCATTTATGTAATTTATTCAGGTGAGAGAACTGGAACTCATTTTCTACTTAGGACCAGAATTCCCTCAGTTAATACTCTTAAACAATATCATTTAACAAATTTGTCATGGAACTAATCTTGATTTCTAAATATAAATATAATTTTATTTTTAAATCGCACAATTTGGCAAAGTACAAAAAATAGTGTTGCTGGTAGTTTGCAGTAAGGCTGGTACCAGTTAGATTTATATATATATATTGTAATATTTCGAGTCTCCAAAAGATCAGGAAACTAGAAATTTAAACCAGTCTTTTGACAAGTTAATAAAATAAAAGATTGTCGTGCCTTTACCTGCCCATAATTTCAAACTATAATCCTTGCTGAGAGGATTTTCAAGAAATGAAAGAAAATCTTCTGGAGAGAGCTAAAAGCAACTTTGCATAAAAATATAAAGGTATGAAAGCATCTCTTACCTTTCTAAAACCCGTGGCCCAAACACAGTTAATATAGTGCAGAAATAAAAGAACATATTTGCATCGCATTTTATGGTATGGTTGCAATATGAACTAAAGACTTGACGGTAAGCCATTGAATGGTAAATTCATCATGATTGGGATCACACAGTTCGGCTGTGAAATAAATTCCATATTCAGTGACTTCACAGTTGAGTATCATCTATTTAGCAAATGCACAGCCTTAATCACTGGGTGAGTTAAGGTACAGTATATCGGTATAAACAGCAACCGTATTCTACACATGTAATGGAGAAAAATAAAGAAGGCTTGTCTTTTTTATGAGATAGAGGCCATCAGCTACACACAGAAAGTATTTACATTTATGCAGTGCTTTATCACATCATCAAAATGTCTCAAAGCACTTCACGTAATGAATTATCTCTGGAGTGTATTGGCTGTCACATTGGTAAATGGCATTAGACAATGGGCTCTCTCATCGCCAAAGTAATCTGTCTCACTCTTTAACTGCTCTTGTACTAGTTTTATGCCCAGTCAGTGTTGTCAGCTTTGCATAGCGAGCAGCAACCCCAAGTCAACCGATGGAAAAGGTCGAGTTAAAAAGGAAAGATCTTCTGGCAGTTGGCCTTAGTAAGTCCGACAGTTGTCTTTTAGGTTTCTTGGGCTGCACATGCTTTGTGCATTGGGTGCTGTCTGCATGACCCCCGCGCGGCAGAAGCCAGCAGTGCTAAGACACTACAAGACCAACATTGATGCCCTCGAATGCTTGTTGTTCTGTTGTGCTGGCATGCAACTTATCCTCCTCACAGCTTTGATGTTATTGACGCTAACTGCAGGAGACTGGCTGGTGAAGTGGACTAGGCTCAAAAATTTGACTTCTGAGACTTGAATTTGAATCCAGGTGTGTCTGAATCCAACCCTCTCCCTAACATCTATCTGAGGCTGAACCAGACTGTTCACAACCTTGGTATCATATTTGAAATGAGCTTCCAACCACATATCCATGGCATAATTAAGACCGCCTATTTCCACCTCCGTAACATCGCCCGCCTCTGCCCCTGACTCAGCTCATCTGCTGCTGAAACCCCCATCCATGCCTTTGTTACCTCTAGACTTGACTATTTGAACGCACGTAAATTTGAGGACATCCAAATCACGGCTGCCTGTGTCCTAACTCGCACCAAGTCCCATTCACCCATCACCCCTGAGCTTGCTGACCTACATTGGCCCCCGGTTAAGCAACGCCTCACTTTCAAAATTCTCATCCTAGTTTTCAAATCCCTCCATGGTCTCGCCCCTCTCTATCTCTGTAATCTCCTCCAGGCCCACAAACACACGAGATATCTGCACTCCTCTAATTCTGCCCTCTTGAGCAACCCTGATTATAATCGCTCAACCATTGGTGGCTTGCTTTCTGTTGCCTTGGCCCTAAGCTCTGGAACTCCCTCCCTAAACCTCTCCATCTCTCTTTCCTCTTTAAAATGCTCCTTAAAATCTCTTTGACCAAGCTTTTGATCACCTGCTTATGTGGCTCGGTGTCAAATTTTTTGTCTTATACCTGTGAACTCGTGGAAGCAAGTCATCCTTGTTCGAGGAATGGCCTATGATGATGATGATGAAGCGCCTTGGGATGTTTTACTACTTTAAAGGTGCTATATAAATATAAGTTGTTGTTGAGTGTTGGAATGAAGGTATTCTCTGTCTGCCAGCTACAAGGATAGGAGTTGAAAATGAGTTTGGACAGCATCAGTCCAGTTCATAAGAACATAAGAACATAAGAATTAGGAACATGAGTAGGCCATCCAGCCCCTCGAGCCTGCTCCGCCATTCAACAAGATCATGGCTGATCTGGCCGTGGACTCAGCTCCACTTACCCGCCCGCTCCCCGTAACCCTTAATTCCCTTATTGGTTAAAAATCTATCTATCTGTGACTTGAATACATTCAATGAGCTAACTTCAACTGCTTCCTTGGGCAGAGAATTCCATAGATTTACAACCCTCTGGGAGAAGAAATTCCTTCTCAACTCGGTTTTAAATTGGCTCCCCCGTATTTTGAGGCTGTGCCCCCTAGTTCTAGTCTCTCCGACCAGTGGAAACAACCTCTCTGCCTCTATCTTGTCTATCCCTTTCATTATTTTAAATGTTTCTATAACATCCTTCTGAACTCCAACGAGTAAAGACCCAGTCTACTCAATCTATCATCATAAGGTAACCCCCTCATCTCTGGAATCAGCCTAGTGAATCGTTTCTGTACCCCCTCCAAAGCTAGTATATCCTTCCTTAAGTAAGGCGACCAAAACTGCACGCAGTACTCCAGGTGCGGCCTCACCAATATCCTATACAGTTGCAGAAGGACCTCCCTGCTTTTGTACTCCATCCCTCTCGCAATGAAGGCCAACATTCCATTCGCCTTCCTGATTACCTGCTGCACCTGCAAACTAACTTTTTGGGATTCATGCACAAGGACCCCCAGGTCCCTCTGCACCGCAGCATGTTGTAATTTCTCCCCATTCAAATAATATTCCCTTTTACTGTTTTTTTTTCCTAGGTGGATGACCTCACACTTTCCGACATTTTATTCCATCTGCCAAACCTTAGCCCATTCGCTTAACCTATCTAAATCTCTTTGCAGCCTCTCTGTGTCCCCTTCACAACCCGCTTTCCCACTAATCTTTGTGTCATCTGCAAATTTTGTTACACTACACTCTGTCCTCTCTTCCAGGTTATCTATGTATATTGTAAACAGTCGTGGTCCCAGCACCGATCCCTGTGGCACACCACTAACCACCAATTTTCAACCCGAAAAGGACCCATTTATCCCGACTCTCTGCTTTCTGTTCGCCAGCCAATTCTCTATTCATGCTAATACATTTCCTCTGACTCCGCGTACCTTTATCTTCTGCAGTAACCTTTTGTGTGGCACCTTATCGAATGCCTTTTGGAAATCTAAATACACCACATCCATCGGTACACCTCTATCCACCATGCTCATTATATCCTCAAAGAATTCCAGTAAATTAGATAAACATGATTTCCCCTTCATGAATCCATGTTGCGTCTGCTTGATTGCACTATTCCTATCTAGATGTCCCGCTATTTCTTCCTTAATGATAGTTTCAAGCATTTTCCCCACTACAGATGTTAAACTAACCGGCCTATAGTAACCTGCCTTTTGTCTGCCCCCTTTTTTAAACAGAGGCGTTACATTAGCTGCTTTCCAATCTGCTAGTACCTCCCCAGAGTCCAGAGAATTTTGGTAGATTATAACGAATGCATCTGCTATAACTTCCGCCATCTCTTTTCATATCCTGGGATGTATTTCATCAGGACCAGGGGACTTGTCTACCTTGAGTCCCATTAGCCTGTCCAGCATTACCCGCCTAGTGATAGTGATTGTCTCAAGGTCCTCCCTTCCCACATTCCTGTGACCAGCAATTTTTGGCATGGTTTTTGTGTCTTCCACTGTGAAGACCGAAGCAAAATAATTGTTTAAGGTCTCAGCCATTTCCACATTTCCCATTATTAAATCCCCCTTCTCATCTTCTAAGGGACCAACATTTACTTTAGTCACTCTTTTCCATTTTATCTATCTGTAATAGCTTTTACTATCTGTTTTTATGTTTTGCGCAAGTTTACTTTCGTAATCTATCTTTCCTTTCTTTATTGCTTTCTTCGTCATTCTTTGCTGTCGTTTAAAATTTTCCCAATCTTCTAGTTTCCCACTAACCTTGGTCACCTTATACGCATCGGTTTTTAATTTGATACTCTCCTTTATTTCCTTGGTTATCCACGGCTGGTTACCCCTTCTCGTACCGCCCTTCTTTTTCACTGGAATATATTTTTGTTGAGCACTATGAAAGAGCTCCTTAAAAGTCCTCCACTGTTCCTCAATTGTGCCACCGTTTAGTCTGTGTTTCCAGTCTACTTTAGCCAACTCTGCCCTCATCCCACTGTAGTCCCCTTTGTTTAAGCATAGTATGCTCGTTTGAGACACTACTTCCTCACCCTCAATCTGTACTACAAATTCAACCATACTGTGATCACTCATTCCGAGAGGATCTTTTACAAGGAGATCGTTTATTATTCCTGTCTCATTACACAGGACCAGATCTAAGATAGCTTGCTCCCTTGTATGTTCTGTAACATACTGTTCTAAGAAACAATCCCGTATGCATTCTATGAATTCCTCCTCCAGGCTACCCCATGCGATTTGATTTGACCAATCGATATGTAGGTTAAAATCCCCCATGATTGCTGCCGTTCCTTTTTCACATGCCTCCATTATTCCCTTGATTATTGCCCGCCCCACCGTGAAGTTTTAATTTGGGGCCCTATAAACTACGCCCACCAGTGACTTTTTCCCCTTACTATCTCTAATCTTCACCCACAATGATTCAACATTTTGTTCATTAGAGCCAATATCGTCTCTCACAACTGCCCTGATATCATCTTTTATTAACAGAGCTACCTCACCTCCTTTCTCTTCTTGTCTATCTTTCCGAATTGTCAGATACCCCTGTATGTTTAATTCCCAGTCTTGGCCACACTGCAACCACGTTTCTGTATTGGCTACCAAATCATACCCATTTGTAATGATTTGTGCCGTCAACTCATTTACTTTATTTCGAATGCTGCGTGCGTTTAGGTAGAGTGTTTTAATACTAGTGACATGATTCCTGGTGACATGAATCCACAGCAGAAACCTCCTCATAATAGCAAACTAAATTGTCAGAATTAGTCAGTTACTTTGTGGAAAATAGTCAAGTATCACAGTAGTGTAGCGGACAGATGCTATACTTACGAGGTTGCAGCAGAGGCACATTTTTGGGGCAGCGTTAGAGGGACCTATACCCTCCACCTAACTGCATCGTCACGTGTTTCCAGTATTATGGAAAACATAGGCAGTAAAGGTGAAGCTTTTTCTTCCACAATACAAAATAGTACTATGTCTTTAAACAGATTGTTATGTAGAAATGCCAGTAAAAATAAAATCAGACTAATATAATGACCATGATGAACTAGCATCCCCAGAAATGTTCTTGCTCTTGGGCTAACAAAAGGGAATGTATTAAAATATGTTTGCTTTTTACTTGGCAACATATTGTAAATGTTAGAAATGGATGATGACATGGCTGGCAGTAAATTCTGATAACTATCTCTATTTGTGAGGATGGCAAACACCATTACTCATGGGTTGTCAAGTAAGTCTCATTTGTGGAGGTATTTATAGTTCACTGGTTAAGCAATAGCCTGTACATATGTAGAAAACCTGCCAATCAGTCCTGGCTTGACAGACTTATTGAGAGAAGAGCACAATCACAATTAATACTAAAACACAATCTGCATTTCATCAGCTTTAGCTCGGGGCAGTCTACAGCGTGACATGTGTGATAGCATCACGTGAAGTGACCCAAAATCAGGGATAAAGATAAATCTTTATATACATAGGGGTAGAAATTCCTCCGGCCCCGATTGGGGGCAGTAACTGGCTCGGGACGGGACTGAGGGTTACTACCCTTCAGAGGAAATGGAGCACATTCTCACACGCTCCACTTCCTCTTGGGGCGGGTCCCGGGGCGATGCTGGGGCGCGAGCGGCAACACTGCACGGATGATCCGGTTAGCGCTAATGCAGTTCAACGCCCCTGTCCTTCGCTTAGAGGGGTGGCTGCTGCACACTCTGCACGGTCTTTGATGGCCTCCACTGGGCCACCTGGGCAGCATGGAGCCGAGCACGCAGCCCAGCAACCCCCCCTTTGATTTCCACCCTGCGAGCGGATGTCGCCCTGGTTTGTGACCCGCGAGGCTGGCGCACTAAAAGTGATCGACACACGGTGCAAAGGGGTCGCGAAACACTTATTACCCGGGGTGGTACCGACGACACATGGCGTACCGTGACAGCGTCTCCGCTAACTCCCGCAGGATTTCGCAGGAGCTGGTAGCATCCCCCTCCCCCGCCCCCCCACCCCCCCCCCCCCCCACCTTTGGGCAACAAAGCTGTAAATGCCCCCTGGAGGCGCTAACCAGCATCGCAAAAAAGGGCAATTTCCACCCCACACTTTTTTAAGTACCATAGTGTTATGTATTAATGCTTGGGAGTCACCAGACACCAGAGGGCGCTGCAGTCGGAGGTCATCGTGCTGTACACATATGGCATGTGTGTTTGGTCACCTGTATATAAGCTGGGTGTCTTTGTCACGCTGGCACTCTTGGGCTGGAATAAAGATGGATCAGGTTGCACCTGAGTGACTTTACAGTCACCAGACTCTTGAGCCATTACAATTGGTGACGAGGTAATGTAAGAACCTTCGCATGCACAGTGGACACTCCCGCAACCCTGAGTCCGCCACGTGGGGCCAACCGGCGCTGTGGAGGAAATCACAGGGCCCACCAGTGCCGCTACAAAGACTATACTTGCAAAGGCTGTAACGCGAAAGGCCATCTCCAGTGAATGTGTAAGGGGAATTTTACTCACCGAATCACTGAAGAGTTGGTCGATCACCCGGGCTTCAGCACTGATGAAGACCAAGAGGGCGTCCAGGAGGCAGCTCAGTCCCATGAAGAAGTGTACGGAGTGTTTACCTGCTCTATCGAGGGTTCCCCGTTGAAAATGGAAGTTGAAATCAACGGTGTCCCAGTCTCAATAGAGGTCGATACAGGTGCGAGCCAATCGCTGATGAATCAGGCAGCCTTTGAGAAACTCTGGGACAACCCAATCGAACGACCTAAAATGCTCCCGATCCAGGCGAAGCTGCTCACCTACACAAACGACACCATCCCAATTGTTGGCAGCTTGGATGTCCAGGTGTCCCACGGCGGCACGATGCACAAGCTACCTTTGTGGATCGTTGCTGGTGATGGTCCAACGCTGCTAGGAAGAAGATGGATGAAACAAATCCAAATCTGTTGGAGCTGGGAAAGCCTCCAGGCTCCGGTGATCGACGTCCTATGCGACCCCAAGTTTGGATCCATCACACCTGAAAATCCAACCATCCAACTCGACTGCGCAGCGACGACACAGGCTGCACAACCCAATGGTGAGATGATCCAACCCAAATGAATAGACCTCACCTTCCAGGCTCCAGTGGCAGGACTCTGGAGGAAGAAGATCGGCGCAGAAGGTAACTTCCCTGTTTCCGTGGCAGAACCTGGGGAGAAAAGGATCACCGCAGCCTATCTCGTGGAGAGAAAGAAGATGGCGCCCGCACCATGAGGTGAAGCGCCTGAAGTCAAGATGGCCGCAACCAGACCACAAGGGGCAGCGTTGAGGGAGCAACACGTGATGCCGAGCAGTGAACCAGATTGGGGTAAAGCTTGCAAGGCCCTCTTAAAGGAGACCAGCAACCCAGCACAATCAAAGGGACAGTTCTACTCCCTGTACAGAAATGCCGGGATACACATGGAAAAGATGTAATTAACAAATGCAAGTATCTAAATGTAACTTTGAACAGCGATGTCGGTAGTATACATGGAAAAGATGTAATCGACAAATGCAAAGATGTAATTGACAAATGTGAATATGTACAGATAACTAACAATGTCGAGTCGGGTGATTGCGGTCGGATCCAATGTATCATGAATGTAAATGTAGAAATGATGTGCGATGCCGAGTTCTACATGTACGCCGACAAAACCAAGGGCAACCTCCCATCAGAAGCACCCAGGTCCAGCGGGCTACCCAATCATGTAGCCTGCGCCTCCAGGACTAATGTGATGCCCCAAGGAGTGTGGCCACACACAGAGGGAGCATACCAACTGCAGGGCCAGCGATCAGCAGATGGCAAAGGCACCACTACTGGCACCCTGCCCCAGATCGGCCCTACCTCTCTGGCCACCAGGGCCAGTACTGGGAGCAAGCGGCTAGCACTCTCCAGCCCTCCCGACGGGACCTGGGATGACCAGGCTCCCACTACTGCTGAAGGGCAGCAGGGAGACACTGCAGCCCTCAAAGGAGGACAGGGAGGCCACACATTCCTGTGGCTCTGCCCACCACTAGGCAACGGCAAAGGCCCTGAGACTCAGCCAGGTGAGCAATCCGAGCCCACCCAGCTGGCAGGGAGCGCAGCACCGCCATCAGACAACCTGGATACAGTCCGGTCACTCTGGAACTAACGTCCTCACCCACCTGTACCTACACCCCAGGGGCAAGACTGTGATACTACGTATGTACCTTACCTGTAAAATGTACTTGTTCCACTACTGTAAAACCCAAACAGTGATGTAATTAGTCCTATGTTCTTTTTTTTTGTTCTTCCCTTGTGTACATGTATGTACATGCAGGTGTTGAGCCACACACATGGCCTATGTATGGGGGCGGGGGGGAAATGGATGTATGTAGCCATGGACACTCATGGATAACACCCAGAACCCACTCAACCCCCACTGCAACCTCAAACCGTCCACTGCTGACCATTTCCCAATGTTGTGGCAATAAGGACTTGGGGATCTACAGGGAGAGAGCCATTGCCAAGCACAGACAAGGTGCAAAGGCTTTGGGCACTCAAGTTGAGGGCCAGAGCACACAGTGCAAAGGCCAGTGGCACAAGACTTAGGGGGGAGCGATGTTGTGTATGTATAATATAAGTATATACCCTGTACATTCAATGTACAGTTAGATAAGGCCACTGAATGTATCTTCATGCTGTATACACTATGCCTGTACCACCAGAGGGTGCAACTGGTGGAGACCTAGGGGTCACCTGTACACTGCAGGTAACCGTATAAAAGGGAGCTCACCTTACTGTACCCTCATTCAGGAGTTGCAATAAATGGACTAAGGTCACAACAGTTCAAGTGCAATACCTTGCCTTGTGGAGTCATTACTAGAGTGCTTACAGAATTAATGGCGACTGCCCAGGCATACATGACGACGGATGATAATTTGAGGCAGATATCATCGACGAGTCGGAGTTCCACGGCAAGTACTGTAAACAAGATGGCGTCGTCTTTGGGCAGAGCTGCTTACGCGAAACCTGCTGTTGCTCAGAGCCCGCCAACTGGTTCGATCCAGATTTCACCTTGTTGACGTTGTGGTGTCAATCATCGGCCTCATCAGTGTTGGTTTAGACAATACTCATGCAATGGATGTTCGAAAGTGGGTCATCTTCACAGGATATATCCACAGCGGAGCAAGTGTGGTGCGGCTCACCACATGGTTGATGAGGACCAGTTCAGTGATGGCCCAGATACGCAACCCGAGGAGGAAGTGAATGGACTGTATTCGTTCCTGAGCAAGAGCCAGCCGATAGTCGTTAATGTGAAGCTGAATGGCGTGCCTGTATCAATGGAGCTGGACACGAGTGCGAGCCAGTTAATAATGAGCCAAAGGACATTCGACAAGCTGTGGTACACTCAGGCTGTGAAACCGAAGCTGAGGCCAGTCAATGCCAGGTTGCGTACTTACACTAAGGAACTCATACCAGTGCCCAGCAGTGCAGCAATCGAGGTGTCATATGAGGGTGCGGTTCATGAGCTACCATTATGGATCGTCCCAGGTAATGGTCCAACGCTGTTCGACAGGAATTGGCTCGAGAAAATCAAGCTGAACTGGAATGATGTCAAGATGTTGTCCTTGGTGGATGATACTTCGTGTGCTCAAGTATTGAAAAAGTTTCCTTCTTTGAACCGGGCATTGGTACTGTCACAGGAGCCAAGGTGCAGATTCACCTGGATTCCAATGCAAGGCCTGTCTATTACAAAGCTCGGTCTGTTCCGTACATGATGAGGGAGAAGGTTGAAATTGAGCTTGACAGACTCCAGCGTGAACTCACTGGTTGAGTTTTAAGAGTGGGCTAGTCCCATTGTCCCTGTGTTGAAGAGTGATGGCACTGTCAGGATTTGTGGAGACTACAAGATTCTGATGAACCGATTTTCGAAACAGGATCAGTATCCGTTACCGAGGGCTGATGACCTGTTCACCATGCTAGCTGGTGGAAAGTCGTTCACAAAATTGGATCTGAAGTCGGCTTATATGATCCAGGAGCTTGTCAACACCTCGAAGAAACTCACCTGCATCAACACCCATAAAGGACTGTTCGTCTACAACAGGTATCCTTTTGGGATTCATTCGGCTGTAGCCATGTTTCAGAGGAATACGGAGAGTTTACTGAAGTCCGTACCTAGAACTGGTCACAGGTCGCGACACTGCTGAACATCTGAACAATCTTGAAGAAGTCCTACAGCGTCTGGACAAAGTGGGACTCAGGCTGAAACGCGCGAAGTGTGTATTCATGGCACCTGAAGTCGAATTCCTCAGGAGGAAGATTGCTGCTGATGGCATCAGGCCCACTGATTCGAAAACTGAGGCCATCAAAAATGCACCCAGGCCTCAGAATGTGACAGAGCTGCGTTCGTTTCTTGGGCTACTCAACTAGTTTGGTAATTTCTTACCCAGATTGAGCACTTTACTAGAGCCACTGCATGTGTTACCAACAAAAGGCGACAATTGGGTCTGGGATGCGTCTCAAGATAGAGTCTTTGAGAAAGCCAAGAATCTGCTATGTTCAAACAAGTTGCTTGTTCATTATGATTCACGTAATGTCTTGTATTGGCCTGTGATGCTTCATCATATGGGGTTGGCTGCATACTCCAACAAGCAAATGAATCAGGCAAGCTACAACCTGTTGCGTATGGTTCAAGAAGTCTGTCTAAAGCGGAAAGAGCTTACAGTATGGTAGAGAAAGAAGCTTTGGCCTGTGTGTATGGGGAAAAAAAATGCACCAGTACCTGTTTGGTCTTCATTTTGAACTAGAAACGGATCACAAGCCACTCATTTCATTGTTTGCGGAAAACAAAGGTATTAATACCAATGCATCATCCCACATTCAAAGGTGGGCACTGACATTGTCAGCCTATGATTACTTCATCCGTCATAGACCTGGTACTGAGAATTGTGTTGATGCACTGAGTCGTCTGCCCTTACCCACAACTGAGATGGAGACGCCTCAACCTGCGGATCTACTGTTAGTAATGGATGCTTTTGAGAGTGAAGGAACCCCTGTCACTGCTCAACAAGTTAGGATCTGGACCAGCCATGACCCTATTTTATCGGTTGTGAAACGGTGTATACTCAGTGGTGATTGGTCCGCCATACCTATGGAGATGTGTGAGAAGACCAAACCCTATGACTGTCGCAAGGATGAGCTATCCATTCAGTCAGACCGTTTACTATGGGGTAACTGTGTAATCATGCCTAAGAAAGGTAGAGAAAAATTTGTACGTGTACTTCATAGCATTCATCCTGGTATTGTCATGATGAAGTCCATTGCTAGGTCTCATATATGGTGGCTTGGAATTGACTCTGATCGAGAATCGTACGTGCATCAGTGCAATACTTGCATGCAGCTAAGTAAAGTACCAGCGGAATCTCCGCTGAGACTTTGGTCATAGCCATCCAAACCAGGGTCGAGGATCCACATTGATTTTGCGGGCCCGTTCCTAGGAAAGATGTTTTTTGTCATAGTAGATGCATATTCTAAATGGATAGTATTGTGTTCCAAACACAGATGAGACTGCACACAGGGAGGTTAAAGTAACAGTGACCTCAGTCTTTATTAAGGCACTCTAGAGTGAGTAACCGGCCTTAGGGGCCGGCTTATATACAGTGCTCCCAAGGGATGCTGGGATCCCTTGGGACTTCAGGGAATGCGCTCCCTGGTGGCGGAACATGGGAGTGCATGCTTTACAGATACACAATATCACTCTCCCCCAAAGTCAAAGTGAAAACTATTTACAAGGTGAGGCGGTAAGGAGCCTTTCTTTCCCTGGTGGACTGCCTTGGTACAAATGTCTGTTCTGGTGTGTTGGCTGTGCCCTCGCTGGGCTGGCGTATTGTTGGCCCTGCAGGGCTGCTAGGTGAGCCTGGCCTTGCTGGGCTGTTGGGCGTGATGGGTTTGATTTCCTGGTCCGGCGTGGTGTCGTTGATCCCTTGGGTGTGTGTTGTGGGCTCGAAAAAGGTGGTGTCTGCTGTGGGTTGTTCAGGGCAGTCTGTGAACCGCAACCTTGTTTGGTCCAGGTGCTTTCTGCAAATTTGTCCATTGTCTAGTTTGACTACAAACACCCTACTCCTTTCTTTAGATATCACCGTGCCCGCGATCCACTTGGGACCATGTCCATGTTTAGCACATACACAGGATCATTCAGATCAATTTCCCGTGACACAGTGGTGCGACCATCGTTTACATTTTGTTGCTGACGCCTGCTCTCTACCTGATCATGCAGGTTGGGGTGAACCAGCGAGAGTCTGATTTTAAGTGTCCTTTTCATGAGTAGCTCAGCCAGGGGCATCCCTGTGAGCAAGTGGGGTCTCGTGCGGTAACTGAGCAGTACTCGGGACAGGCGGATTTGGAGTGAGCTTTCTGTGACTCGTTTGAGGCTCTGTTTGATTGTTTGTACTGCCCACTCTGCCTGCCCATTGGAGGCTGCTTTAAACGGGGCCAAGTGACATGTTTGATCCAATTGCGGGTCACGAATTCTTTAAATTCGGCACTGGTGAAACATGGCCCGTTGTCACTGAACAGTATGTCAGGCAGGCCATGGGTGGCAAACATGGCCCTCAGGCTTTCAATGGTGGTGGTGGCGGTGCTTCCCGACATTATTTCACATTCAATCCATTTTGAAAAAGCATCCACCACCACCAGGAATATTTTACCGAGAAACGGGCCCGCATAGTCGACATGGATCCTCGACCATGGTCTGGAGGGCCAGGACCATAAACTTAGTGGCACCTCTCTGGGCGCATTGCTCAACTGAGCATTCACGCTGCATTGCCGTACACGGGACTCTAAGTCAGGGTCGATACCGGGCCACCACACGTCGGATCTGACTATCGCTTTCATCATTACTATACCCGGGTGTGTGCTGTGGAGATCCGAGATAAATATCTCCCTGCCCTTTTTGGGTAGCACACAACAGGCAGTCTGCCTGAATGGACAGCTCATCCTTTCGCCGCTGGAACGGCTTGATTAGCTCTTGCATTTCAATGAGGATGCTGGCCCAGCTCCCATGCAGTACACAGTTTTTTACTAGGGATAGTAGAGGATCTTGGCTGGTCCAAGTCCTAATCTGGCGGGCCGTGACAGGTGATTTATAATTTTCAAATGCTTCCATGACCATCAACAAGTCTGCGGGCTGCGCCACCATCAACAAGTTTGCAGGCTGCGCCATTTCCACCCCCGTGGTAGGCAATGGTAGCCGACTGAGAGCATCCGCACAGTTCTCGGTGCCTAGCCTGTGGCGGATGGTATAGTTATAAGCTGATAGCGCGAGTGCCCACCTTTGTATGCCGGCTGAGGCATTAGTATTTATCCCCTTGTTTTCAGCGAACAGGGATATGATGAACTTGTGATCGGTTTCCAGCTCAAATTTGAGGCCAAACAGGTACTGATGCATTTTCTTTACCCCGAACACACACGCTAATGCCTCTTTCTCAATCATGCTGTAGGCCCTCTCGGCCTTAGACAAGCTCCTGGAGGCATAGGCGACAGGTTGCAACTTCCCTGCAACGTTAGCTTGTTGTAATACACACCCGACTCCGTACAACAACGTATCACATGGAAGTCTTGTCACGGGTTATACAATACAAGCAACTTGTTGGAGCATAAAATGTTTCTGGCTTTCTCAAAAGCAATTACTTGTTTTTTCCCCATACCCAGTTCTCACCTTTATGCAATAACACATGTACGGGCTCTAAAAGGGTGCTTAACCCCGGTAGGAAGTTACCAAAATAGTTGAGGAGGCGCTGCCCAGGACAGTGATAAGCTCTTTGGTGTACATTCTCAGTTTCGTGTGGATGGGGCTCAGGGCTGGTCTGAGTGCCTTGTTGCACCACAGTCTCTCAAACATCTTTTTACTCATGATGGATTGGCTAGCGCCAATGTCCAGTTCCATGGCTACGGGTAAGCCATTCAATTTTATGTTTAGCAATATAGGTGGACATTTCGTCGAAAATGTGTGCAGCCCATGTACTTCAGCATCTGCCTTCTCTCTCTGAGGCTCGAAATTGCTTTGGTTCACCATGGACCGATCTTCCTCTGCCACGTGGTGGTTAGCAGGTTTTGCAGAGCTTGCAGCTCATCTGGAAGCTCGTTGGAGGTGCTCCATTGTTCCACTGCTCTTGCAAACATACCCTTTGAAGCGGCATGAATAGGCTGAATGGACGCCTCCACAACGCCAACAAGGTGTGAATTGCCTTGCATTCATCCTTTGTTGGGGACTCAGTCATCTGGGTCATCTGAGGCCTTCTGGCAGTTGCAGACTTATGGGTTCTGCCCTGTACATTTCTGCTCACAAACAAAGTTCCAGTTAATTTATGAACATTGCTAGCACTTGTGTGCTGAGAGATTCGTTTGGTGTTATCACCGGTGGACATAATCGCCTGTGTTATCGCAATGGCCTTACTGAGGGTCGGTGTCTCTACAGTCAAAAGTTTTCGTAGGATGGTCTCGTGGCTAATGCCCAGTACAAAAAAGTCTCTGAGCATTTGCTCCAGGTAGCCATCAAACTCACATTGTCCTGCAAATCGCCTTAGCTCGGCGACATAGCTCGCCACTTCCTGACATTCAGATCGCTGGTACGTATAGAACAGATACCTCGCCATCAGCATGTTTTCCCTCGGGTTAAGATGCTCCTGAGCCAGTGTACACAGCTCCTCATATGACTTATCCGTGGGTTTCACCGGAGCCAGAAGATTCTTCATGAGGCTGTAGGTCGGTGCCCCACAGACCGTGAGGAGGACCGCTCTCCTTTTTGCAGCGCTTCCTTCTCCGCCCAGCTCGTTGACTACAAAGTACTGGTCTAACCATTCGACATAGGCTTCCCAGTCCTCACCTTCCGAGAACTTCTCCAGGATGCTTATAGTTTGTTGCATCTTTGCGTTGGATTTGTGTACTCGTCGCCAGTTATTGTGTTCCTAACACAGATGAGACTGCACACAGGGAGGTTAAAGTAACAGTGACTTCAGTCGTTATTAAGACACTCCAGAGTGAGTAACAGGCCTTAGGGGCCGGCTTATTCACAGTGCTCCCAAGGGATGCTGGGATCCCTTGGGACTTCAGGGGATGCGCTCCCTGGTGGCGGAACATGGGAGTGCATGCTTTACAGATACACAACAGATAGCGTGTGTTATTATGTCATCCAGCACGCCTACAGCTACCATTGAGAGCCTTTGTATCATGTTTGCTACTCATGGTTTGCCTGACATTGTTGTGTGCGACAACAGATCTTACTTCACAAGTCTTGAGTTCCAGGAGTTCATGAAACTCAATGGCATCAGACATGTGAGCTCAGCTCCATTCAAGCCTGCTTCTAATGTCAAGCAGAGCATGCCATTCAAATGATCAAGCAAAGTATGAAACGTGTAACTCAGGGCTCACTGCAGAGATGGTTGTCATGTATATTGCCCAGTTACAGGTCAAGACCTCATACGCTTACTGGGGTTCCTCCTGCTGAACTACTGATGAGGAGAAATCTCATGACCAGGCTTTATCCTGTTCATCCTGATTTGAATGATCGTGTTGAAAACATACATCAAAGTCAGCAATGTTGTTATGATCGTGTTGCCATGTCACGTGACATCTCGGTCAACAATCCGGTTTACGTACTGAACTATAGTCAAGGTCCAAAGTGGATCGCCGGCACTGTTACAGCCAAGGAGGATAACAAAGTGTTTATTGTCATGCTCAATAATGGGCAAACATGCAGGAAACACCTTGACCAGGTTAAACTGCGGCACACGGATGAACTGGAACCGAGTGAGGAAGATGCAGTCAGTGACCAACCAATCATTGTTCACTCATCAGAGGACTCTGCTGACATTACTGACTCTGAATCTTCAGTCTCTGATGTGGACATGACCACTCCCATCAGATCGGCTACTCAGCCCTCAGTCTCAACGGACTCAGAACGCTCGCCCAGAGCCAAAGTTGAACTGAGACAATCAGCTCGTGAGAGGAAAGCCCCAGACATCTCAATTTGTAAAAAGACTGTTGTTCAGATTTTAAAAGGGGGATGTTGTTATGTATTAATGCTTAGGGGGTCACCAGACACCAGAGGACACCGCGGTCGGAGGTCATCGGGATGTACGCATGTGGCATGTGTGCTTGGTCACCGGTATATAAGCTGGGTGTCTTTGTCACGCTGGCACTCTTGGGCTGGAATAAAGATGGATCAGGTTGCACCTGAGTGAGTTTACAGTAACCAGACTCTTGAGTCATTACACATCAAATCATACAGCACTGCAGAAGAGCCATTTGGAAGAGTTATCCAATTAGTCCCAACCCCTTCTCTTGCCCCATAACCCTGCAAACTTTTCCTTTTCAAGTATATATCCAATTCCCTTTTGATGGTTATTAATGAATCTGCTTCCACCACCTTTTCAGGTCGTGCATTCCAGATCATTGCCACTCGCTGCGCAAAGAAAATTCTCCTCATCTCCCCTTTGGTTGTTTTGCGCAATTATCTTCAATCTTTGTCCTCTGGTTTCTGGCTCTCCTACCAGTGGAAACAGTTTCCCCTTATTTACTCTATCTAAACCCTATATAATTTTGAACACCTCTATTAAATCTCTGCTTAACCTTCTCTGCTCTAAGGAGAACAAACCCAGCTTCTCTAGTCTCTGAGATTTGTAGACAAACTTCAATCAGAGTCCTAGAGCTGGTATTCGGACCCTGATTTACATATGCAAAGCATCTAACGCCTGTTTAGTTGGGCATTCTGCGCATGTTGGGTTGGATTTTTGGCCTGTTGCCGCCTCTGTTTTTGCCTCGGGGGGTGGGGGGCCGCAATGGCGGTGGTGAGCTCTTCCAGGCAGGCGGCCAGCTTGCAGTGCCCAGCTGGGATTTTCGGTGCTGGTTTCGGCGGGGTGCAGAGCATTACCACCCGGAAGAGGCGAGCCGGTGTGCAATGCCGCTGGTTGTGACACCGGCTTGATTTTTGGCTCCCGCCCGACCCCCGTAGTGCTCTGTGGAGAGCCCTGCTGGAATCGCCTGTGAACGCTGGCAATCCGAGCTGGAGCGGCAGCAGTGAGGTAAGTAATGTCCACCTCTGGGAAGTGTGATTGATTTTTATTTTATTTTTTTCACGAGTTATGTGCAGTGGCGTGAGTTATTTATTGGGGATGTTTTTTTTTCTCCCCCAGGTCTCTCTTAGAGCGCTCCCGGGCCGGCAGCTTCGCTCGGGATTTGCACTTGCCCAGCTGGCCTTGCGCCCTGAGAGAGGTGTGCAATGCCTCCCTTGCCGCTCCGCCCCACACTCAGGGCCCAGCTGCCCGATATTGCTGACTGAGGCGCAAACAGTTCCCAGGAGCAAACATTACCTTCCTGCTGCCATTACTGCCCCGAAATGAGCAGAACCAAAAATTCAGCCCCTTAAAGTCACCGGATTCTAATGTGGCAACAGGGGAGATCAGGAGATTACAACCCAAAATCCAATCCCTATTCTTCATTTTTCACCCCAAAAATGGGGGAAGCAATGTTGAATTTCTCTCCTATAAAGTCCTAGCCATCAGTACCTACTCCTGTATAGCAGAATAATAGTGGTCCTTCAGTCCAACCAGACATTCAAAAGCATTGTCTGTTTGAACAATTGGGTGCCTCGATAAACTGGTGGACTGCAAAGAAACTAAAGGTGGCTTCAAAGCTTTAATCCAGTCAGGACTGGTTGATGATTACAATAGCAGAACTTGTGCATTTGAGTGAGGTGATCAACTGCATTAATAGTATCTATTCCACATAAATTCAAATGATGGGGCGTAATTGTAATATCAACTCAAAGAACTATCTCGAGTCACTGTCCTTATGTTCCTCAGGAAAGTGCACCCATAAACCAATTTGGCTGCGATATCTTTCTGATAATGTCTTTGATGGCTTGATTATAGATTAGTGCCTTCAGCAATCTCGTGCAAGAAAAGCAATTACATGATGATTTTGATTGATTCATGCAGTCGCACTGTTGAATCCTTTTGACAATCCTGCCAGAAAATCCTATTGTATTCTAAGCTGAAAGAAGAAAGAAAGGATACCCTTATCATATTTGCTACCAGAATGTTAAGCATAGCTTGTTTTTTTTATGAAGAGAGAAGTATTCAATTTAAGGCATTTTGCATTTATATTTTAAATGTAGGAGCTGTATAAGGATTTTATGCACCAGAAATTACAATATTCGGAAGCTATTTAAAAAAATGTATACAAAGACTGCTTGTGTAGCCAACACTTAGAGACAACCTAGTATAATTTCACTCGCAGGGTTGAAATGCCCGAAGCCCTTAAATTGGCAGGCATTGCAGTGTTTAAAACTCCATTTTTACGTGCCCAGAATCTGGAAAGGATTCTAACTGCATTAGGAACGGAATTGTACTTGGAAGCAGTTATATTAGTGCCATCACAAGTGGCCTAATAGGTGTGAGCAGGGTCATGTAACGAAGGATTTGCAACTAAATGAATACGATAACAATCCTGAGTCTCTCTCGGTGGATTATAAGTGAACAGTAAGTGCTTTTGTGTTTCTGTCACCCTCCCCACCCCCTCCACCGGTAATACTTTATGTACAGGTCACAATGTAATGCATTGTGTTATAGAGTGACGATGTCATTCAGTAATGGGGCACATACTCCATTTGCAGAAACTAGTTTCGCTACATTGTACCCAGATTCACACTGTAACCAAGTCAGCATTTTCTGCTGATTCGCATCTTCTGCTGCTCTGCGATTTAAATAATTACAATATGTCTTTTTGGTATCACAGATTTTCCACTCAATTTCCAGCTGTTCTGCGAGGAAATGTGCAGCATAAAGGAGCTGAAATGTTTTAAAATTGACGTATCTCCAAAGAGTAGTGGGCCGTTTCATGTTGCCCCAACGTTGGCCGATGAAAGCTGACACGTCCGTACTACACAGTATAAATGCACACGAGGCCCATGCTTGAGAGAAGGTTAGTCTGTGACCTGTCCTTTATTCCTTAGCACTCAAGTGATGAAGGTGGGTGGAGCTTTCCCTTTTATACCTGAAGGTCCAGGTTAGGAGTGTCTCCCACCTAGTGGTCAGTGTTCTCACGGTGTACAACTTAGGTCAGTTTATACATGGGTTACAATGCTGGTTGAATACATGACATCATCTCCCCCCCCGCCAAAGTCTTATTGGGATCACAGGTTAAGTCTCTGGTGGTTTACGCTCCCTTGTAGAGCGCCTGAGTTGGGGCTCCGGTTGTTGGGCGCTGGCCTGAGTGTCTGCTGTTTGCAGTGCCTCAGGCCTGTCCGGACTGCCCACAGTGACTGGGCTCTCCTCCCTTTGGTTCCGGTGTTCGGTCACCTGTGGTGGAGTAAACTCTATATCGTGTTCTTCCTCTGCTTCTTCTATGGGGTTGCTGAATCTCCTTTTTGTTTGATCCACATGTTTGCGGCAGATTTGTCCATTGGTAAGTTTAACTACCAGAATCCTATTTGCCTCTTTGGCAACCACAGTGCCTGCGAGCCATTTGGGCCCTGCAGCGTAGTTGAGGACAAAAACAGGATCATTTACATCAATACATCGCGCCCTCGCATTCCTGTCATGGTAGTGATATTGTGACTGGCGCCTGCTCTCGACAATTTCTTTCATGGTGGGGTGTATAAGGGATAATCGGGTTTTGAGCGTCCTTTTCATTAGTAGCTCTGCGGGTGGAACCCCTGTGAGCGAGTGTGGTCGGGATCTATAGGCCAACCGGAGGCGTGATAAGCGGGTTTGTAGGGAACCCCCTTGGAATCTGAGCATCCCCTGTTTGATTATCTGCACTGCTCATTCTGCCTGGCCGTTTGAGGCCGGCTTGAACGGTGCCGTTCTAACATGGTTAATTCCATTGCCTGCCATGAAGTTCTTGAATTTAGTGCTTGTGAAGCACGGGCCATTGTCGCTGACCAAGATGTCCGGTAGACCGTGGGCGGTGAACATTGCCCGTAGACTTTCTACCGTGGCAGAGGATGTGCTTGAATTTAAAATGTCACACTCGATCCATTTGGAGTAGGCGTCTACTACAACCGAAAACATTTTCCCCATGAAAGGACCTGCGTAGTCCACATGGATGCGTGACCAAGGCTTGGCGGGCCATGGCCAGGGGCTAAGGGGGGCTTCCCTGGGCGCATGGCCCAGCTGGGCACACGTGTTGCACCTGCGAACACAAAGTTCCAGATCTGCGTCTATCCCTGGCCACCAAACGTGTGACCTGGCAATTGCCTTCATCGTGACAATGCCTGGGTGCCCATTGTGGAGTTCTCTGATGAACACCTCTCTGCCCATCTGGGGCATGACTACGCGGTTTCCCCACAGTAGGCAATCGGCCTGAATCGAGAGTTCATCCTTGCGCCTGTGAAATGGTTTAAATTTCTCAGGGCATGCCCTGTACGTGGCTGCCCAGTCCCCATTCAGGACACATTTCTTGACTAGAGACAATAGCGGGTCTCTATTTGTCCAGACTTTAATCTGACGGGCTGTCACGGGTGAGCCTTCGCTTCCGAAAGCTTCAACAGCCATGACCATTTCAGCACATGCTCGGTAGCCCCCTCAGTAGTGGCTAGTGGGAGCCTGCTGAGTGCATCGGCGCAGTTTTCGGTGCCCGGTCTGTGCCAAATTGTGTAGTCATAGACAGCTAACGTGAGTGCCCACATCTGTATGCGGGCCGATGCGTTTGCATTTATGGCCTTGTTGTCGGCCAAAAGGGACGTTAGGGGTTTGTGATCTGTCTCCAGCTCAGATTTCCTGCCAAACAGGTACTGGTGCATTTTCTTTACCGCATATACACATGCGAGCGCCTCCTTTTCTACCATCCCGTAGCCCCTTTCTGCCTGGGACAGACTCCTGGAGGCATAAGCTACCGGCTGTAACTGACCCTTGGCATTGACATGCTGCAACACACACCCGACACCATAGGACAACGCATCGCACGTTAACACAAGTTTCTTACATGGGTCATATAGCGTTAACAGATTGTTGGAACATAACAAATTGCGTGCTCTATTAAAAGCCCTTTCCTGGCTGTCCCCCAGACCCATTCGCGACCTTTGCGTAGGAGCACATGTAGCGGCTCTAGCAGCATGCTCAATTTGAGAAGAAAGTTACCAAAATAGTTCAGGAGCCCCAGGAACGAACGCAGCTCCGTCGTGTTACGGGGTCTGGGTGCTCTCTGGATCGCTTCCGTCTTGGATGCAGTAGAGCTGATCCCGTCTGCTGCAACCCTCATCCCCAGGAATTCTACCTCTGGAGCTAGGAAGACGCACTTCGCCTTTTTCAGTCGCAGACCTACCCGGTCCAGTCTGCGTAGCACCTCCTCCAGGTTGTGGAGGTGTTCTTCAGTATCGTAACCCATAATGAGGATGTCATCCTGAAAAACCACCGTCCCTGGAATCAACTTGAGGAGGCTTTCCATATTTCGTTGGAAGATCGCGGCGGTCGAGCAAATCCTGAACGGACATCTGTTGTACTCAAACAACCCCTTGTGTGTCGTGATGGTGGTCAGCTTCTTCGACTCACTCGCCAGCTCCTGGGTCATGTAAGCTGAGGTCAGGTCCAATTTTGAAAAAAGTTTGCCACCGGATAGCATCGCAAAGAGGTCCTCCGCTCTTGGTAGCGGGTACTGGTCTTGGAGTGACACCCGATTGATGGTGGCCTTGTAATCGCCACATATCCTGACCGACCCATCCGCCTTGAGCACCGGCACAATCGGGCTCGCCCAGTCACTGAATTCGACTGGCGAGATGATGCCTTCCCTCAACAGGCGGTCCAATTCGCCTTCTATCTTTTCCCGCATCACGTACGACACCGCTCTGGCCTTGTGGTGTACTGGTCTGGCGTCCGGGTTTATGTGAATCACTACCTTGGCCCCCATGAAAGTGCCAATGCCGGGTTGAAATAATGAGTCAAATTTGTCCAGGACCTGTGAGCATGATACTCGCTCCACAGAGGAAATTGCATTGACATCGCCCCATTTCCAGTTCATGACAGCAACCCAACTCCTCCCCAGTAGTGCGGGACCGTCCCCTGGGACAATCCAGAGTGGCAACCTGTTCTCCGAATATTTGTGGGTCACGACTACCGTGGCGCTGCCTAGCACCGGAATGATCTGCTTTGTATATGTCCGTAGCTGTGCGTCAATCGGCGATAATTTTGGCCTCCTGGCCTTGGATGTCCACAACTTTTCGAACTGTTTGATACCCATCAGGGACTGGCTGGCACCCGTGTCTAACTTCATTGATACTGGGATGCCATTGAGGAGCACTTTCATCATTATCGGTGGCGTCCTGGTGTATGAACTGTATACTTGCGCCACATGAACTCGCTGAACTTCAGCTTCCAGCGATTTCCCCCAGTGTCCATTTCTGAAATTTCTGCAGGTATTTTGCTCATCTGTGCAAACTCTGGCTGAATGTATGCCTCCACGCCTCCAGCATGAGTTGCGGTTTGAAACAAAAGGTCCCTTGCCAGTCGATCGTCCCTGACTGCCACTATTATTGTCCTTGAGTGCACCATTAACAGGTGTTGATGGCCCCATTACTGGCCGCATTGTCCCTTGCAATGGCGTGAATCGCTGTTCAGCTTGCCATTGTCTCTGTCGAACTCCCCCTCTGGGTTCGACTACATGTTGGGGCATGCCTGACTGCCCTTGTCTGCCTGGAGAACTGTGTGCTGCTTTAACAATGTTGAATTTCTGTCCCAACCAATCCTTAACACAGTACCTCTCGTCTGTTCTGCTAGTGGCCATGCTCGCGTGGTTTAAATCCCAGTTTCTTGTCGCCATTGATACGCCCTTACTACACAGTATAAATGCACACGAGGCCCATGCTTGAGAGAAGGTCAGTCTGTGACCTGTCCTTTATTCCTTAGCACTCAAGTGGTGAAGGTGGGTGGAGCTTCCCCTTTTATACCTGAAGGTCCAGGTTAGGAGTGTCTCCCACCTAGTGGTCAGTGTTCTCACGGTGTACAACTTAGGTCAGTTTATACATGGGTTACAATGCTGGTTGAATACATGACAAAAGCCATCTGTTCAAAGCTCCCGAATGCACCTGTGTGTACAAAACCTGACCTCATTGTGTACAGGAACTATCACATTCCATTTGTGTCAGGAATAGAACTCCCAACATTAATACTGATCAAATCATATGATAGGCTCACAACAGGCTGCACCACCAAAAGATAAAGAAATGGAAAGAAATCACTTTAGGAGCTGTTATGTTGGTAGTTTTATGCCTTGCAGTGATGCAAAGCTGAACAGTAAAACTCCAGAGTCAGGTCCTGGACTAATTGTGGGTTGGAACAATGTGAAACCATCTCACACCACTTGGGCTTAACACCACATGGAGTAGAGGTTCAGGGACAAATCAAGCCCCATCTAAAACGTGTTCAGGAGGTCCACTGATCTCCTGGATGCTTTCGGAATCTCCTGGACACTTTCAAAACTTCAACAAAGCTTATACAGCCTCTTGAATATATCCAAATCCGGAATTGCGAAAACCAGACATATTTGTGGCGGCCAAGACGGCGACATCAGGCGGCGAGGGATGAAGAAACAGGTAAAAAGGCAGTGGCGAGAATCGGCGGGCGACGAGGAGCGGAGGATCAGCAGGAAGCAGCGGGCGACAAGGAGCGGCAGGCGGTGAGGATCGGAGGAGCAGCGGAAATCGGCCGGCGACAAGGAGCGGCAGGCGGCGAGGATCGGAGGAGCAGCGGAAATCGGCCGGCGGTGAGGAGCGCCAACAGCCAGGTCCGAAATCCAGCAAAACCTGAAAACCAGCACGCACTCGGTTGCAGGATTTCGGACATTGTACCTGTAGTAGTATAATATAGTAAATAGTCCCATTGACATTTATTGGCTGGACTCTGCATTTGTGCATTGTCCTCTATCCTGTCCCTGGGATTTGATTACAGAGCCGGCCAATACAGGTAAGGTGCAAATCTGTACTATAGCTACTGATCTGAGGTTAGTAGCTGTGGTGCAGTCACAGTTCAAGTTATCATATAACAAAATAACACACTGGAGACTATTCTGATTAATAAGTCCTTACTATACAGTACAAATGCACACGAGGCCCATACTAGAGAGAAGGTCACTCTGTGACCAGTAACCTTTATTTGCCAGCACTGAAGTGGAGAAGGTGGGTGGAGCATTCCCTTTTATACCTGAAAGTCCAGGTTAGGAGTGTCTCCCAAAAGTTCACCACCTAGTGGTCAGTGTTCTCACGGTGTACAACTTAGGTCAGTTTATACATGGATTATAATGATAGTAGAATACATGACATCACCTCCCACCTGCGCCCCCCCCCCCCCCCAAGTCTTATTGGGATCACAGGTTAAGTCTCTCTGGTGGTTTATGCTCCCTTGTAGAGCGCCTGAGTTGGGGCTCCGGTTGTTGGGCGCTGGCCTGAGTGTCTGCTGTTTGCGGTGCCTCAGGCCTGTCCGGACTGCCCACAGTGACTGGGCTCTCCTCCCTTTGGTTCCGGTGTTCGGTCACCTGTGGTGGAGTTAACTCAACATCATGTTCTTCCTCTGCTTCTTCTATAGGGTTGCTGAACCTTCTTTTTGTTTGATCCACATGTTTGCGGCAGATTTGTCCATTGGTAAGTTTGACTACCAGAATACTATACCCCTCTTTGGCAATCGCAGTGCCTGTGAGCCATTTGGGCCCTGCAGCGTAGTTGATGACAAAGACAGGGTCATTGACATCATTACATCACGCCCTCGCATTCCCGTCATGGTAGTCATATTGTGACCGGCGCCTGCTCTCAACAATTTCTTTCATGGTGGGGTGTATAAGGGATAACCTGGTTTTGAGCGTCCTTTTCATTAGCAGCTCTGCGGGGGGAACCTCTGTGAGTGAGTGTGGTCGGGATCTATTGGCCAATGGGAGGCGTGATAAGTGGCTTTGTAGGGAACCCCCTTGGATTCTGAGCATCCCCTGTTTGATTATCTGCACTGCTCGTTCCGCCTGGGCGTTTGAGGCCGGCTTGAACGGTGCCATTCTGAAATGGTTGATACCATTTCCTGCCATGAAGTTCTGGGATTCAATGCTAGTAAAGCACGGGCCATTGTCACTGACCAAGACGTCCAGTAGACCATGGGCGGTGAACATTGCCCGTAGACTTTCTACCGTGACAGAGGATGTTCTTGAATTGAGAATGTCACACTCGATCCATTTGGAATAGGCATCTACTACAACCAAAAACATTTTTCCCATGAAAGGACCTGCGTAGTCCACATGGATGCGTGACCATGGCTTGGCGGGCCAGGACCAGGGGCTAAGGGGGGCTTCCCTGGGCGCATTGCCCAGCTGGGCAGACGTGTTGCACCTGAGAACACAAAGTTCCAGGTCTGCATCTATCCCTGGCCACCAAATGTGTGACGTGGCAATTGCCTTCATCATGACAATGCCTGGGTGCTCATTGTGGAGTTCTGGGATGAACGCCTCTCTGCCCATCTGGGGCATGACTACACGGTTTCCCCACAGTAGGCAATCGGCCTGAATCGAGAGTTCATCCTTGCGCCTGTGAAATGGTTTAAATTTCTCAGGGCATGCCCTGTACGTGGCTGCCCAGTCCCCATTAAGGACACATTTCTTGACTAAAGACAGTAGCGGGTCTGTATTTGTCCAGACTTTGATCTGACGGGCTGTCACGAGTGAGCCTTCGCTTTCGAAAGCTTCAACAGCCATGACCATCTCAGCAGCATGCTCGGTTGCCCCCTCGGTGGTGGCTAGTGGGAGTCTGCTGAGTGCATCTGCTCAGTTTTCAGTGCCCGGTCTGTGCCGAATTGTATCGTCATAGGCGGCTAACGTGAATGCCCACCTCTGTATGCGGGCCGACGCATTTGCATTTATGACCTTGTTGTCGGCCAAAAGAGACGTTAGGGGTTTGTGATCTGTCTCTAGCTCAAATTTCCTGCCAAACAGGTACTGGTGCATTTTTTTTTACTGCATATACACATGCAAGCACTTCCTTTTCTACCATCCCGTAGCCCCTTTCTGCCTGGGACAGACTTCTGGAGGAATAAGCTACCGGCTGCAACTGACCCTTGGCATTAACATGCTGCAACACACACCCAACCCCATAGGACGACGCATCGCATGTTAAAACAAGTTTCTTACATGGGTCAAATAGCGTTAACAGATTGTTGGAGCATAACAAATTGCGTGCTCTGTCAAAAGCCCTTTACTGGCTTTCCACCAGACCCATTCGTGACTTCTGCGTAGGAGCACGTGTAGCGGCTCTAACAGCATGCTCAATTTGGGAAGAAAGTTACCAAAATAGTTCAGGAGCCCCAGGAACGAACGCATCTCTGTCGTGTTACGGGGTCTGGGTGCTCTCTGGATCGCTTCCGTTTTGGACGCAGTAGGTCTGATCCCATCTGCTGCTACCCTCATCCCCAGGAATTCTACCTCTGGAGCTAGGAAGACGCACTTCGCCTTTTTCAGTCGCAGACCTGCCCGGTCCAGTCTGCGTAGCACCTCCTCCAGGTTGTGGAGGTGTTCTTCAGTATCGCAACACATGATGAGGATGTCATCTTGAAAAACCACGGTCCTTGGAATCGACTTGAGGAGACTTTCCATGTTTCGTTGAAAGATTGCGGCAGCCGAGCGAATCCCGAACGGACATCTGTTGTACTCAAACAACCCCTTGTGTGTCGTGATGGTGGTCAGCTTCTTCGACTCACTCGCCAGCTCCTGGATCACGTAAGCTGAGGTCAGGTCCAATTTTGAAAAATGTTTGCCACCGGATAGCGTCGCAAAGAAGTCCTCCGCTCTCGGTAGCGGGTACTGGTCTTGGAGTGACACCGGATTGATGGTGGCCTTGTAATCACCACATATCCTGACCGACCCATCCGCCTTGAGCACCAGCACAATCGGGCTCGCCCGAATTCGACTGGCGAGATGATGCCTTCCCTCAGCAGGCGGTCCAATTCGCCTTCTATCTTTTCCCACATCACGTACGGCACCGCTCTGGCCTTGTGGTGTACTGGCCTGGCGTCCGGGTTTATGTGAATCACTACCTTGGTCCCCATGAAAGTGCCGATGCCGGGTTGAAATAGTGAGTCAAATTTGTCCAGGACCTGTGAGCATGATATTCGCTCCACAGAAGAAATTGCATTGACATCGCCCTATTTCCAGTTCATGACAGCAAGCCAACTCCTTCCCAGCAGTGCGGGACCGTCCCCCGGGTCAATCCAGAATGGCAACCTGTTCTCCGAATCTTTGTGGGTCACGACTACCATGGCGCTGCCTAGCACCGGAATGACCTCCTTTGTATATGTCCGTAGCTGTGCGTCAATCGGCAATAATTTTGGCCTCCTGGCCTTGGACGCCCACAACTTGTCGAACTGTTTGATATTCATCAGGGACTTGCTGGCCCCCGTGTCTAGCTCCATTGATACTGGGATGCCATTGAGGAGCACTTTCATCATTATCGGTGGCGTCCTGGTGTATGAACTGTATATGTGCTCCACATGAACTCGCTGAACTTCAGCTTCCAGCGATTTCCCCCAGTTTGGCCTCGTAGGGCTTACATCGGGCCCGTCCTCCTTGTACATCAACCTGGCTGCAGGCTTCCTGCACATACATGCCAAGTGACCGCTGACGTTGCAATTTCTGCAGGTATATTGCTGATACCTGCAAGCTCTAGCTGTGTGTTTGCCTCCACACCTCCAACATGAGCCGTTGTTGGAAACAAAAGGTCCATTACCAGTCGATCGTCTCTGTCTCTGTAACTGTCCTTAAACGCACGATTGACAGGTGTTGATGGCCCCATTAGTGGCCGCATTGTCCCTTGCGATGGCAGGAATTGCCGTTCAGCTAGCCATTGTCTCTGTTGAATTCCCCCTTTGGGTTCGAGTACATGCTCGGGCATATCCGATTGCCACTGTCTGCCTGGAGAACATCATTCTGGTCTCTTCCTCCCCTGAGATAAATGTCTGGGCCATCAAAGCCGCCGTTTCCAGGGTCAAGTCTTTGGTCTCAATCAGTTTCCTGAAAACCCGAGCGTGCCCGATGCCCTCAATAAAAAGTCTCACAGCATCTCCGCTCTGCATGCATCTGGGAACTTACATAGGCTCGCCAGTTGCAGGAGGTTTGCCAAGAAGTCTGGAACGCTTTGCCCTTCTCGCCGCCGGTGCGTGTAAAACTGGTGTCTCGCCATGTGCCTGCTGCTCGCCGGTTTAAAGTGTTCCCCGATAAATTTACTGAGCTTTTCAAAAGTCTTGTCCGCCAGCTTCTCTGGCGTTAGAAGGTCCTTCATCAGGGAGTACGTCCTGGATCCACAAACCGTCAGGAGATGAGCCCTGCGTTTGTCGGCCGAATCCTGTCCCAGCCATTCCTTAGTGACGAAACTTTGCTGTAGTTTCTCAATAAAATCATCCCAATCATCACCATCACAGTACCTCTCGTCTGTGCTGCTAGTGGCCATGCTCGCGCGGTTTAAATCCTAGTTTCTCGTCGCCAATAATATGTCCTTACTATACAGTATAAATGCACACGAGGCCCATACTAGAGAGAAGGTCACTCTGTGACCAGTAACCTTTATTTGCCAGCACTGAAGTGGAGAAGATGGGTGGAGCTTCCCCTTTTATACCTGAAAGTCCAGGTTAGGAGTGTCTCCCACAAGTTCACCACCTAGTGGTCAGTGTTAGTGTAAGTGTTTATCAGAAGAATCACTCAACACTCAGAGTCGGTTCCAACACCAGTGCGGCCTTTATTAACGTCAGCGGGGAGGAAGTCACAGGACTGGATCCAGGCTTCTCTCCGCTGAACAAAGGGTTTCATGGATCTTTATATGTTTTACAACAGTTTACTACAGTTACATACAATAGTTTACTACAGTTACATTAGACCAATAGATAGAGTTAGTCTTTAAACGTAAAGTGGCTCATGTGTTGCTTAGAGATGTGTTGCCAAGGGGTGTGTTGCTAGGAATGACTCATGTGTTTTGCAACATGGCCTGGGCCTCCCTTATCTTACAGTCCTTGGAAGCTGTGTTTGGGTAGCCTCCTTATCTCAATCCTGCTACAGAGTCGTATTGTCCTTACTTTCAACAGAACATTTAGTCCTGAGGCCTGGCTGATTTAGAGACACCTGCAGAGTTTGCTTCTAGTCCTGTGTGTGGGAAACAACAAGTATCAGTCTCCAAGAATGCGGTCTAATTTCAGCTAACATAAATCCCTTGAGGCTTCACTGGTAGCCATTTTATGGTACAAGTTACATATTTAGTTCTAACCTTATACTACAGGTGTATTTCTAACCTTATCCTACAGGTGCCATTGCCCTAGGGTGCCTAATACCTACAACAATTCCCTCCTTTCGATAAGGGGACTAGTCCTAGTTCCCCTTTAACCGACCGCTCTACTTATGTTAGATTTTGTGCACGGCCCGGTACTCCCTGCCTCAACGTGCTGGCCAGTCACGCGGTTTCAGGAGTCCCGGTTGCTTAGATCAAATTAACTAAGGTCAAATCCTCCTTCTCCTTTATTAGATAGGCTTGTTTAGTATTTGGGGACCGGTCATGGGTCCCTTTTCGTTGTGCGTGGTGCCTGCATGCCTGGCAGGCCATTATGCCCCATGTTATCGCTAAGATCAGTTGTATCCCAACCAGTATGTGTGAAATTATACAAATCCAAGGATGGATGTTCACATTTATTCCCCAGTCCCAGACCTTTCTCCACCAACTCTGACTTTGTAAGTCTATTTCGATATCTTCTTCCAGTACTTTGATTTTAGTTTGCAGTTGGTGGTAGAGCTTTACGGATTGACCCACTCTGAGCCTCAATTCTCGTAATATTTCGGTTAGATGTGGGATAGGGACCTGATCTGGCTCGTCATAATCCTGTAAATGATCATGGAGCTGATTGGTTACCTCAATAACTTCAGGCTTCCGGCGCCTAACCTGGGTGATATGCGCTTGCCCGATCGTGACAGGTCGTAGTGGCGTAAAGCAAAAGTTTGGCTGTGGTATAGGGCACTGCAGGTCATTATACTGGTATGAATGCTCTGTGGTAGAGACGCAGTATCTTCCCTTCCCTCCGTAGCCTGCCCTCGCGAAGTGCCTGTGTGCGGGCACTATTTCTAGTACACACCCGTCGGTTCGGTTAAACCCGCACTCGTCTAGCTCACCTCGACCTACCGGGTGAGGGCATACTTTGATCCCCCCCCTTTGCTTGCAATCTGTTAGGGAAATCCCGGTAAGTATGTCGTTTCGGCGAACGGCGGAGGTGGTGGTCAGATAATAACGGATGGAGACATTTTCCCGTATTACTCCGATATTCTCTAGTTGGTACAGGGGGAACGGCCCTGAGTCTGGCGTGGCTATAGGGATCATCAGGACTATCCCTATCCCAGTATTCCTTCCCATCTGGCAGTCTGGAATTGCTGGGTATACTCGGGTCAGTCCCTTCAGAGTACAGTTATCCAGAGTCCCCCTCTGGTTTGCCAACTGAGCCAAATGTGAACTGTCTATCCAATCGGGTACTGGATGCCTGAAATATTGATCAGAACACGCACAATTTCATGTTTAACATTATCATACAATAATTCCCCTTCGTTGTACATTACAATCCCATTTTCTGGTCCCTTAGTAGTTATGGGACAAGGCAGTTCCTCGGGCAATGGAGTGGTTCTTATGGGGTGCGGTGTCGGAGGGGGTGAGAAGCATACATACAATGATATTGCAGCCGCCCCCACCTCCTCATAGTACCCACACAGCCCCACTCCCTTTTTGCGGATGACTGATTGCTGGGAGTGTCCCGGAGGCGTGCAAATTATGCCGAAAGTACATTCATCGGGCCCTTTGACATCCCTCCGTTTAATGCAGCTGCTCCTTATACCCGTGGAGCACTGTACACATACCCGGTTCCTATTAGGATTTACTTGTAACCATGCATTAAAATAAGTCCTGTCCTTGCTCCAATCCTTGGCTGCTGGGATGCACATTCCATCCGTTAAATTAAACAAGACTCAATAGTTCATGTAGTTGTTTATTTCCTGAGTGTGCTGCAATCCGTTGGTATCATTCAGTGTTTGCGTGGGTCTTGAGGTTCCCAGTATCATGAGTCCCCAGTGTCGAAGTCACCACTGTGGTCCCATCTTGGTGAGTGTTTTATCTGAAAATTTTAAACAGATAGCCTGGTCATCACCAGGTGTTAGGTTCTGGTCTACTTGTGTCGCTGTCACTCTGTGGAATCGAAGGTAAGGATTAGGTTAACCATATTCTTTATAGTCGTACCATCTCTATCACTTCATGTCCCTGTCTGGGCTGCCGTCGGTTTTGCGTTTGAGCCTGCTGTGCTCGAGCCTGCACGATGACCCATCTAAATATTATCCAAACTCCAATCAACACCAATGCCACCATTATTCCTCCAAACATCGCTGTCTGCTTTACCGTTAGGTTGGGTTTGTGGACTACACCTACCCACCGTGGGGTACATTGGCTCTATTGCCATAGGTGATGGTGCTATGGCTGCGCACTGCACTATCCGTCTAGTCCCGTTTTTTAAAAAAACATCTCTTCCAGCCTGTTTATCTTAGCTTTTAACTCTTCAATTTGTTTTGTTTGAGTATCTATTTCTTTATTGTATCAGGGAAGTATTATTACATAAGCTAGTTCTGTTTTTATTTTTGTTTCCTCTGTTAGGTGAGTCTTTTTTTCTATTAAGAAATCCAAATTAATAATGTTCAGTATAAAACGGCTGTCAATGGAAAGGGTTAACTCCTTTCCAGGTTTGTAAGAAGACCTGATGTCATTACGTGACTTCACGTAATCATCTGAAAAAAAAAAGTCTTTGTGCCTTCAAAACTTGCTTAGAAATTAGGAATCCGTTAAACAGCATAATAAAAATCTTCTCATCAGGGAAGACGGCATTTTAGAGTAAACTCCAATGTTTTCTTAACTTCTAATTCAAGTACTTGCCAAAGAATCTTTTTTTTTTTTAAATTGATTTAAAACGAGACCACACATTTTTAATAGCAATTTTGTTTACTGAAATTAAATTTTTTTTACTTTTAAATTTCTCTCTCAGCACAAAATCTGAACTTCTGTGTCAGTTCCATTTTCTATAAGAATTTAAGAATTCAGTAAGATTCTCTAATTCCCAGTTTTTTTTTCTGTGCTGAGTTCGCAAAGCTTAGATCTTCAAAAACCCTCCTGCTTGTTTAGACTGTTCGGGACTTTTCTTGATAAACACTGTCCATTTTGGAAATCTTTTCAAACTGCATTGAAACTTTCTCATAATTAAAAATTCGAATCCATGTAGAGTGTTTTTTACCTCTTCCAATTTTTTTTTCTTCTAATTAAACCAATATCTTTTTCACAGCAAACATCAACTAGTATTTAGTAAGTTATGTATTTTTCCATCACAAACACATTTGTTAATTTCAATCTTTATTTAAAACTTTTTTTTTTTGCCGGAAGCTTTTTTTTTTAAAAGCATTCTTTATCTCATTCCGAGACTAAATTTATGTCTTTCAACCCAATGTAATCATCATTGCATGTTTTCTTTCGGCAAGTAAGTGAGCGTGTCAAATAAATCTTTTGCTCAACAAACCTATCCTTTGTACATTTCCTAGCTCCGTAACTTATCATCCGAATAAATCCACACCTGCGTTTCTAACTTAAATGTCTTAAAACTTCCCACATACAGGACAACACTACAAAGGGTTAGCTAAAATAAACAGACACTTGCATTCCTCTTCCAACCAGGCTTTCAGAAACATGACCACATAAAAATTCATTCCGCAGTCACAAAATCACACAGGGACTCTCACTCAACGACCAGACATTTACAACAGTCTCTCTTCTTTCCTATTAATTGGCCAGCTCTATTCCTCTTCCATACTTCACTTAAGACAATCACCGTCAGTTTTTTTTTATTAATTAACTTCCTATGTTAATTTACATAGGCTCGCAGTATCAAGACCACAGCCTTTTTTCTTTTTTGACTTTCCGTTCCTTCTCCCACCATTCCCGTTGGGCTGCTGGCAGGTCCTGAGTATCCCACCCTGCTCTAATCATTTTCTCGATTAGTTTCTTTTGCTTTTCCACCAGATGGCGGGTAATGGACCCTTCTGATCCCCACTCGAGTTTACTTGCTTTCATGACCATTCCTGGGTAGGACTAGAACCGTTAGGAATCTACTCTCAGAGGTTTGCCTTTTACCTCGCACAACTTGTAGTAGACCGTCTCTGGGCTGCTGTCAGGTCACAAGTCTGCTGTTACACAAACTTATACAATTCTTAAAATGCGTTTAAGCAATTCCCGCAGTGCTCTACGTATCCTTAACGACTACCTACCACTGCTCTGCCCGTTGGTCCGACCCTGTTCACAGGTTTGGATTCCGTTAGCCGCTGTACACCGCTTGGTTCTACCCCGGGGTATATCTCAAATGACACTACTGGGTCCGGAAGATGTCTTTCAGTATCACGATCCCACGGTCCAAGTGTGTTCCTGGCACCTACTTAATTCCTGGCCATCACGTGGGACTAAAGTCCTCTTAATTCAGGCTCAGGCTAGGTGTTTGAGATATTGGACCGTCCCCTCGTGTCGATCAACCTTCCGCACCCTTTATAATTAAAAATCGTTTTTTATACTCACCCGGGTTTTTCCAAGGGCGTCTAGCGACCCCGAAATCCTGTTCGTGACGCCACTGTTAGTGTTAGTGTTCATCAGAAGAATCACTCAACACTCAGAGTCGGTTCCAACGCCAGTGCGGCCTTTATTAACGCCAGCGGGGAGGAAGTCACAGGACTGGATCCAGGCTTCTCTCCGCCGAACAAAGGGTTTCATGGATCTTTATATGTTTTACAACAGTTTACTACAGTTACATACAACAGTTTACTACAGTTACATTAGACCAATAGATAGAGTTAGTCTCTAAACGTAAAGTGGCTCATGTGTTGCCAAGAGATGTGTTGCCAAGGGGTGTGTTGCTAGGAATGACTCATGTGTCTTGCAACATGGCCTGGGCCTCCCTTATCTTACTGTCCTTGGATGCTGTGTTTGGGTAGCCTCCTTATCTCAATCCTGCTACAGAGTCGTATTGTCCTTACTTTCAACAGAACATTTAGTCCTGAGGCCTGGCTGATTTAGAGACACCTGCAGAGTTTGCTTCTAGTCCTGTGTGTGGGAAACAATAAGTATCAGTCTCCAAGAATGCGGTCTAATTTCAGCTAACAGAAATCCCTTGCGGCTTCACTGTTAGCCATTTTATGGTACAAGTTACATATTTAGTTCTAACCTTATACTACAGGTGTATTTCTAACCTTATCCTACAGGTGCCGTTGCCCTAGGGTGCCTAATACCTACAACAGTCAGTGTTCTCACAGTGTATAACTTAGGTCAGTTTATACGTGGATTACAATGACAGTAGAATACATGACACTGATGGTATAGCATATCTTGGGGTTGAGGGGACAATGATAAACAGCTTATTGTTAATTTGCTTAAGTTTTTCTCCTGCAACCTATGATGTCACCTCAATCGCTCAAGATGTGTCAGTACCTTCTATCCCCTTAGACTGATTGTTATTCTACATAGAATGTATTAAATTCTCCAAACACATTGCAGGCCTCACTATAAAGTATTGAGGACGGAATTTTCTGAGGTAAGAGCGGGTGGGTTAGAGGCATGGGTGGGGCGGGGGGGGGAAGTGAAAGTTGAAAAAATGTGAACCCCGACCCCAACCCACCTCCAACTTTCTCATCCAGGCGGGACTGGGGACTGGGGGATGGTCTGCCAACCCACTGCCAAGAGGCGGGTTGGCAATTTACATATGATAATGAGGCCTGAAGCCTCTAATTTAATCTGCCGTGCAGGTTTACTGCAGGCGGCCGCGGACTCGTGAAATCCCAGGGCTCGGGATTCCGGGTAGCTGCAACAAGGCGCTCTCAGCCTCAGGAGAAATTCTTGTGGGCTGGTATTCCTCCCAGCGCCCAAGCACCCCCACTATAATGTATTTCCCTCATGGGTTCTTTGCTTAAGAATTCATAGCAACACATTGCTATTAACAACTAGTTGGTTTATTAACAAAGGTTTAACAATCACACTACACATTACTAGTTTATCCACCAGGCTCACAACTGCGTGCCTCATCGTGAATGACCTGGACCCAACTGACTGGGGTTTTATTGAGTCTTGAGAACAGCACCTGACTGGCTAAGCCACTCACAGTACAACAGCTCTACAAACCTGTGAGCATGCTCACAGGTGCATACATTACACCGACCCCTTGCACCCCTTGGGGTCGGGGATCAAATGCCCCCCCCTCAGGGATCGGCACCCTCCTTCCTGGGCTTGGAACCCCTATGGATTGCGACTCAGCCCCAGAGTCAACACTTGTTGCTGCGGCCTCCTTCTCCCAATTCCCCGCACGACTGGAAGGCAGCCTGTCAATCAGGCTGACTTCCTGGCAGGAAACCCGCCCCTGACGTCACATGCACGCTGTGAAGTTAAATATCCTCAGCGTGCCCAGGAAACTCGACATTATGGGTTTCCAGCTGTCTTCCAGGTTCTCCCGTACAGGTGGGACCCGGGAAAATCCTGCCCACACTCTCTGTTGCCCATTTAGTGGAGCAAAGCTGAGGCAGAGGGAATGGAGTGGGAATGCAGCTTGAAGCAACAGAGCAGTAGTGGGTCCAGATTCAGGGGATGAAGAAAAGGTCAAGAATGTAGGAAAGCAAAGATGCTACAAAGGCTGCAGTACTTGAAGTGATAGAAAATGGCAAGGCAGCCGGAAGAATGAGGCTAATGGCTCGAGGTTCCCAAGGCGCAGACAAGTGCCCCCAAGGCAATCAATGTTTGCAGGAATGGGGCGAGGGTTTGAGAGCACTTGAGGCCACTCAATTTTACCTTGTGGCATTGCCTCATGTGACAGGAAATGTTGTTTTCTTTAAAATATAAGATTTTAAATGTAGAATTTAGACAAACGGACTAGGTTGGTGTCAAATTCAATCATTGGTTTATGCTGACATCTCAACTCGAATGGCAACAATTGGTGTCACTGCCCCTGGATTTAGGAAGGGAAAAATCAGTCTAGTCTCCTCTTCATGTTCACTTTCTAGTGAACCGTGCTGGATAATGCAAGTGTGTGGACATCATTTGAGCAGAATGCCCTCCCATGAATGGTGGCAATGGGCGAAGAATGGTGGGGCTGCCACAACCTGTGGAACTGCATCACACCTGAGTCAGTGGCTTCAGAAAAGGAGGGGAGAAATCTGGAAACAAGAGTAATAAAATACTGGGCGGTATTTTGCGGCCCCGACAAGTGTGTACGAGATGCGCACGTGCCCATAGGGGCCGCGCAAATTCTGGGATTACACACTGCGCGTGTGTGAAAACCCGGAACTTGCGATCTTTTAATAATTCTCTTGACAGATCATCCACATCCCCGGGAAAGGGGCCTCCATGGGTGGAGAGTTGGGCTATCTGTGCAACTTCTGCGCAGCAAATGCCTGTGAAATTGTTATGCCTGGTAAAAGCAAGCCTAAGGCCTGCTTTTACCAGCCTAAGAGTTTTAAAAAACATAAAAATAATGCTTTTTCATTAATTTAAACATTAAAACACATGTAGAATAAGGTAAGGTTATTTTAGCCCCTTTAAAACATTAAAATTTATTTTTCAAAAAATTAAATTTTTGTCATAAATGTTTAATTATATTGTATTTTAATTAATTTTAAATATGTAATTTTTTATTTTATTTAATGATTATGTTAAATGTATTTTTTATGTGGTCCCCATTCATACTTATGGCGATACCATACATACGGAATGTTTTGAACAATAAGGGAGTCAAGGGTTATGGCGAGCGGGCAGGGAAGTGGAGTTGAGGCCAAGATCGGATCAATCATGATCTTATTGAATGGCGGAGCAGGCTCGAGGGGCCAAATGGCCTACTCCTGCTCCTATTTCTTATGTTCTTATGTGCTATGTCCTATTCCCTTCATTGATTGGTTGAGCCAACCCACGTGATCCATGGAGTATAATGTGGATAAATGTGAGGTTATCCACTTTGGTGACAAAAACATGAAGGCAGAATATTATCTGAATGGTGACAGATTAGGAAAAGGGGAGGTGCAACGAAACCTGGGTGTCATGGTTCATCAGTCATTGAAAGTTGGCATGCAGGTACAGCAGGCGGTGAAGAAGGCAAATGGTATGTTGGCCTTCATAGCTAGGTGATTTGAATATAGGAGCAGGGAGGTCTTACTGCAGTTGTACAGGGCCTTAGTGAGACCTCACCTGGAATATTGTGTTCAGTTTTGGTCTCCTAATCTGAGGAAGGACGTTCTTGCTATTGAGGGAGTGCAGCAAAGGTTCACCAGACTGATGCCCGGAATAGCTGGACTGACATATGAGGAGAGACTGGATCAACTGGGCCTTTATACACTGGAGTTTAGAAGGATGAGAGGGGATCTCATAGAAACGTATAAGATTCTGACGGGACTGGACAGGTTAGATGCAGGAAGAATGTTCCTGATGTTGGGAACCAGGGGACACAGTCTTTGGATAAGGGGGTCGGCCTTTTAGGACTGAAATGATGAGAAACTTCTTCACTCAGAGAGTTGTTAACCTGTGGAATTCCCTACCGCAGAGAGTTGTTGATGCCAGTTCATTGGATATATTCAACAGGGAGTTAGATATGGCCCTATGGCTAAAGGGATCAAGAGGTATGGAGAGAAAGCAGGAAAGGGGTACTGAGGGAATGATCAGCCATGATCTTATTGAATGGTGGTGCAGGCACAAAGGGCCGAATGGCCTACCCCTGCACCTATTTTCTATGTTTCTATGGAGCGCTTGCGAACTGCCTGTTCCCTTGGGATATGTGGGCCTCTACGCAGGCCTACACCTATAGGCCCAGGAGCGCAAGTCTTCATGGATCCCGAGGCAGAAAGTAAGTGCATAGATTTGTTGTTGGCCTGAGGCATCCGCCCGCTGGAAGCATCCGGCCACAAATTCAGGCACAATAGTACAGGGATTGTAATAGTCTCAGCTAACAGGAAGAGAATGTTTTATTAAAATATAATAAACTCTTTATAGTGAGTTAGACTATTTCAATATGTACTGTAAAGAAATTATTTTCAGCGTGTTACACATTATAACAAGCTCAAAAAAAATGAACTGAAGCTGTTGTGTCAGGTATGCACTGTGCCAAAACACAGTGTGCAGATAGAATTCATGACTCTTGCTGTATTAAACAATAAATATTTAACAGCTTACTAATAGAGTGCTATGAATATTTAAATTTATTCCATCATTCTGACATTATCAGTCTTCTCTCTTTGTCCACTAATGCAAAAAGTCTAGAATGAATGTAACTAGTGACTAGAACGTAGATGAATCCAATTCAAACGTGACTGTTTTAAAGGTACTAATTTCCTAGGGGCCGAAATTGATGGCCTTACCGCCCACTGCCGCCCACATTCCTCTGGTCGAACCGCCCTGTGCCGCTTTCGTCGTGGCCTGGGCGGGCGGGAGGGGAGAGCAGCCGGGAAGTGCCCGCCGACGTCAGCGGACGGCCGATGCGTGTAAGTAGACTCCCGCCTGCCGAGATGCCAGATTGGTGCGGGTGGGAGTCGGCGGGAGTTGGCGGCGGACCGCTGTGTGGAGGCTGCTCTGTCCTCAATGGTAAGTGTGAAGATCCTGTAAAAAAAAAGTTGGTGAAATTTATTTAAATTATTTCGCTACAGGTACTCACCTGGATGGGGTCCCCTGAAGGTCGTCAGATGTTTTCTTTTGGTTTTGATGCTTTTTAATTTTTATTTCTTCGACCCTCCCTGGGCTCGACACCATCCTCAACGACACTTGGGTGGCAAGTGCCTTTACTGGCGAGAATGAGAGCTCCCGCCGGCTGCCGCCCAGATTGGCGGCATGCCTCGCAGATTTACCACCCGCCGACCTTCGCGGGAACTCGGTGATGAAAACCCCACCTAAAGAATCGTCAGGGGCCTTGGCGCCCATCGGTAGTCCTTTGGTCGGGCGGAAGCCATCATCAATTTTGACTCCCTAGTATTTAGTAGCATCAATAGTGTGCGAAAACATCAGGTATGTTCAAGAATGAAAGAATATGACGTCTCAAACAAAACGCACAGCACATATCTATGCCTGGATTTCAGCTCAAAGGCAAGTTATGAGCAGATGACGGGTTGTGAGGTTGAGAAACCCGGCAGAATGGGTTTCCTGACGGTGCTGCGGTTTTTAACTGCAGGGCTCCTTCAAATGTTGTTCAGTCGGATTCTGGGCCACATACAGCCTGATTGATAGGCTGAAGGCCCTTCGGTGGGAAACCTGTTTCACAAAGCTCAAAGTAAAGGATTCTCTAGGAAAGAGTGATCATAGCATGGTTAAATTTCAAATTCAATTGGAGGGTGAGAAAGACGGATCTCAAACCAGTGTCCTGATACTAAATAAAGGCGATTACAAAGGTATGAAAGCAGAGTTGGCTAAAGTAGACTGGGAAAATAGATTAAAGTGTAAGATGGTTGCTAAGCAGTGGCAGACACTTAAAGTGATTTTTCATAACTCTAAACAAAAATATATTCCAATGAGAAGGAAAAACTTTAAGAGAAGGGGGAACCATCTGTGGCTAACCAAGGAGGTAAAGGATGGTTTCAAATGGAAAACAATGGCATACAAAGGGTCTAAGATTAGTGGGAGGCCAGAGGATTAGGAAATTTTAAAAAATCAGCAAAGGACAACCAAAAAAATAATAGAGAGGGAAGATAGATTATGAGAGTAAACTAGCAAGAAATATAAAAACCGATTGTACAGGTATATAAAAAGGAAGCGAGTAGCTAAAGTAAACATTGGTCCCTTAGAGGATGAGACTGGGGAATTAATAATGGGGAACAGGGAAATGGCAGAGACTTTGAATAAATATTTTGTGTCTGTCTTCACGGTAGAAGACACTAAAACATCCCAATTATGGATAATCAAGGGGCTGTCGAGGGGAGGAACTTAAAACCGTCACTATCACGAAAGAACAAGTACGCGGTAAAATAATAGGACTAAAGATGGCTTGCATCCTAGGGTCCTAAAAGAAGTGGCTGCAGAGATAGTAGATGCATTGATTGTAATCTACCAAAATTCCTTGGATTCTGGAGAGGATCCAGCGGATTAGAAAACCGCAAATGTAACAACCCTATTTAAAAAAGGAGGCAGACAGAAAGCAGGAAACTATAGACCAGTTAGTCTAACATCTGTCGTTGGGAAAATGCTGGAGTCCATTATTAAGGAAGCAATAGCAGGACATTTGGAAAACGTAATACAGTCAAACAGAGTCAGCATGGTTTTATGAAAGGGAAATCATGTTTGACAAATTTACTGGAGTTCTTTGAGGATGTATCGAGCAGGATGGATAAGGGGAAATCAGTGGGTATGGTGTAATTGGATTTCCAGAAGGCATTTGATAAGATGCCACATAAAAGACTACTTCACAAGATAAAAGCTCACGGGGTTGGGGGAATTATATTAGCATGGATAGAGGATTGGCTAACTAACAGAAAACAGAGAGTGGGGATAAATGGGTCATTTTCTGGTTGGCAAACGGTAACTAGTGGGGTGCCACATGGATCGGTGCTGGGGCCTCAACTATTTACAATATATATTAATGATTTGGATGAATGGAATGAGTGTAATGTAGCCACATTTGCTGATGATACAAAGATGGGTGGGAAAGCAAATTATGAGGAGGACACAAAAAAATCTGCAAAGGGATATAGACAGGCTAAGTGAGTGGCAGATGGAGTATAATGTGGGAAAGTGTGAGATTGTCCACTTTGGCAGAAAAAATAAAAAAGCAAATTATTATTTAAATGGGGAGAAATTACAAAATGCTGTAATACAGAGGGACCTGGGGGTCCTTGTGCATGAAACACAAAGAGTTAGTATGCAGGTACAACAAGTAATCAGGAAGGCAAATGAAATGTTGGTCTTTATTGCAAAGGAGATGGAGTATAAAAACAAGGACGTCCTGCTACAACTGTACAGTGTATTGGTGAGGCCACACCTGGAGTACTGTGTACAGTTTTGGTCATCTTATTTAAGGAGGGATATACTTGCATTGGAGGCAGTTTAGAGAAGGTTCACGAGGTTGATTCCTGAGATGAAAGGGTTGACTTATGAAGAAAGGTTCATTGGAGTTTAGAAGAATGAGAGGTGATCTTATTGAAACATATAAGATACTGAGGGGGCTCGACAAGGTAAATACAAAGAGGATGTTTCCCCTCGTGGATGAATCTAGAACTAGGGGCATAGTTTCAGAATAAGGGGCCGCCCATTTAGAACTGAGATGAGGAGGAATTTCTTCTCTCAGAGGGTCATAAATCTGTGGAATTTTCTGCCTCAGAGAGCTGTGGAGACTGGGTCATTGAATATATTTAAGATGGAGATAGACAGATTTTTGAGCGATAAGGGAGTGAAGGGTTATAGGGAGCGGGCAGAGAAGTGGAGCTGAGCCCAGGATCAAATCAGCCATGATCTTATTAAATGGTGGAGCTCGAGAGGCCAGAAGGCCTACTCCTGCTCCTATTTCTTATGTTCTTAAGAGAGGAGGTAGGTATAGTGGGGGAGTGAGAGAGACGGGGCTGGGGGACATCATGCTGATGTGGTGATGGGAGTCTGATTGTGGTCTGTGGAAGTCTGGTGGTTTGGGCAGGGGGATGGAGGGGGAAGCAGACAGATTGAGGAGGGGTTTACGGGGTAGCTTGGTGGTCCTGGAGGAAACATTCCTGCTCCTCCTGGCCCACAAACAGTGCTGTAAACGTCCTTAACTTACGGATTCAGTCCTTCTTGCCTCCTTTCAGCTGCTGGGAAATCCGGCCGAAATGAGTTGAAAATAGTCTCTGTTAAAATGAAGGCAAGCAGCCCCATTGTAATATTTAAATGACCAACCCCCTTTCCCGTGAGCAGATTGGTTGCCACGCCACGTCCTGCCTCTGATAACACCAGAAGTGGGCAAGTCTGAGGCACATGGGTTCCTGGTTCAGATTTTTTGCATTTTAGCCTCTGACGCAACGCCAACCCATCTGTTTTTGGGATTTAAGATTCAGCCCATTGTCTCAGATTAACAATTGAAATCCCTCTTTTCGGTATTTGGTCTCCTCTAGCCAAGAGATGCTTTTCAGTCGTCACCAGTGAGAAGATTGACTTTCTGTCTATGAAAAAAGGTCTATTTCTCTGAATGCTGTATCTTTTCATAAGGATGGCTTTATTAAGTGAAGTAACAGCTGTAAAGTTAGAGGGTAATTGCTTTCTGTCAGGACTCATCAATGACAAATCAGAATTCAGGAAACTGTAAGTAATCCTGAATCTATAACATGTGTAAAAACATAAATTAAAATAATTTCAATTAAAATTAAATTTGTTTTTCTCAATGGTATTACATTAAATATTTATTTTAATCCCTTACTGTTCACTTACTGTTACTGGGGATACTTTCTACTTGCTGATTTGAGTAAATGTTTTAATCTTATTTACCTCACGGTATGTTATCTAGACTTGACTATTCCAATGCTCTTCTGCCCAGCCTCCCTCTTTGCACCCTCCGTAAACTTGAACTCATCCAAAATTCTGCTGCCTGTATCCTAACTCGTACCAAAACACTATCGCCACTCTCCCTTGGCTCCTAATCTGGCAAAGCCTCGATTTTGGAATTCTCATCCTTGTTTTCCAATCCCTCTATGTCCTCACTCCTCCCTATCTCTGTAATCTCCTCCAGCCCTACAAAACCCACTGAGATATCTGCACTCCTCCAATTCTGACCTCTTGCACATCCCCAATTTTCTCCGCTCCGCCATTTGGCAGCCTTGCCATCAGCTGCCGAGGTCCTAGGCTCTGGAATTCCCTCCCTGAACCTTTCCACCAACATATTTCATATGTTTTGGAGGTGCAGGGTAGTGGCGAACATCTGGGAACAAACATCGCAGCAACTTAGGCTGGACTATAAGATGTACCAAAACGCCTGGCCTTGGTTGTGCTGGTTATTACATCAGACAATTTAAGGATGAGACCATGGATGATGCTCACGGGAAAAAGGCTGGCACTTTGAAAGTGAAAGCCCAAAAATCCTTGTATAGTGCCTAGTCCATGTGGTACTGGAGATGGTTTGTTAGAACAGATGTGCTCCAAAACAAGAGGGCTGGGACTCGGGAGGTGGGGGACAGAGATCGGGATCGGAGGAGTTGGGGTGTTTGGTAGAAGCGGTGATTGATGGGGTGGGGGGGGGGGGGAAGTGCATGGTGGCTGGCGGTGACATGTAGGCTTTGAATGTGGGGTGGGAGGAGCACTCCTGCACTTCCCGGCCCCACATTCAGGTATGTATAATATTACAATCTTACTTTGCTGGCTGTGGCCCATCAGGCGGTCCCTTTAAGGACCGTCTAGTAGGCCCACGTAGACCTGGCTTTCCTGAATGCAGTCAGTGCTCGCTGCCTCAGGGCAAACCAAACTTGTAGAGGGGTCTTCAAATGCGTTAGGCCCTTTATTTGCATACACAAAAGTCTAACACCTGTTGCAGGCATAGGGCCTGGACATTGATTCTTGTGCTTATATCAATATGTTGGACAACACACTTCAAGCTCATAATGATTGTGTGGTTGCTGCCAGCCATATAGGAGGCTTAAAAGACTATTTAGTGCCCAATAAATGGGCATTGTGCATCCACATTTCTCGGCCTTAATAACTAGACAAGAAAGATACTGTCTACCTTAAAATTGAAATAGTCCCCCTTGCACTCGCCCTTTTTTCCTTGATCATCCTTGGGGGTTTACCAGCTACCACTGTGAGATGACCCACAGATAATTGGACCCCACATAACAGTATGAATATTTAGACGCTGCACTTCACCTTCTCCTATCCTTTCCAGTCCCTGTACATGACATTGTAATGACAGTAACTCCTCTACTGTATCTATGACCGTGACATAGTCCCTATTGTCAAATACTAGACATTGGGCTTTGAGCCATTCCCCAGTGATTTGCACCGTTTTTTTGGTGCGTGCCACTTTTTTTGGCCTAAAATTAAAAAAATCAAAGTTTTCCCAAAGATTGTGTGCCAGCGTAACTCAGTGAGTTACGATTTTTTTCGATTCGTTTTTTTTTGTTTCATCGGGGGCATAACCTGCCACCTGTGTCAATTCTGGCCTTTTAAGCAAGTTTGGCCAGCTCCGATTTACTTAAATTTTTCTCAGGACGGCGTATGTGACCTCTGGAAAAATCTGCTGGGCAGTTAAGAAAATCGGCGCAGTTAAGTAAATCAGCACAGCAGATGCAGTTCCAGGGCCCAGACAGCAGCAACAGAGAGGCGAGAGAGATGGGTGGGAGAGGCCTTTCAGGCATAGTTAGGAGTGGAGAGCGGGAGGGAAGAGGCCGTTTGGCCTGGGATAGGAGCGGGGACTGGGACTGGGAGGCCACTCGGCCTGGGATAGGAGTGGAGACTGAGAGGGGGAAGGCCACTTGGCCTGGGATGGGAGTGGGGACTGAGAGGGGGAAGGCCACTTGGCCTGGGATGGGAGTGGGGACCGGGGCCGGGAGGCCATTCAGCCTGGGATAGGAGTGAAGACTGGGAGGGAGGAGGCCGTTTGGCCAGGGATAGGAGCAGGGACCGGGACCAGGAGGCCATTCGACCAGGGATAGGGGCAGGGACCGGCATCGGGAGGATGGGCGGGTGGGGAGGCGAGGATAAACTTTTGTCATTAACACTTTACACATTGCAACAACTTACCTCCGTTAAATTATTAATGTGCTTGTGCAAGTTGCTGTGAGCTAGCTGTTGTATGTGTCACTTTCCAGCCTCAGCCCACAGTGTGTCCCTGGTTACTGTAGCAACCCGATATTTTTGGCACAGATCTTAGGCTCCACCCCTAAGCTAGGCGGCGCCAAAATGGAGAATTCAAACGGAAACTTGGATGATTTTTTTGGGGGCATACTCGGGGCCCCCCAAAAACGGGCGTAACTCTTCAAATACGCCAAAAAACAGCTTTGGGGAAAATTGAGCCCATAATGCTGTCACTGTTCCATTTATTTGGCAATCTATTCTTATATATTTTCTTGTGTCTTTTGGTGGTAAAATCCTAAAAGAAAACAATAAAAAAAAAATCAAAGACTTGTAAAATAGGAGATGATAATTTTGGCATTTGCTGCAGTAAATGGAGATTTTTTTGAAAGATTTAGTGAAGTTAGTTCAAAAAGATTCACTGAGCCAGGGAAATGTGGAGCAGCGTACCAAATTGTATTTTCAGCAAGGCTGGGAAAAATGTTCATCTATTACTGAATTTTCTCACTGAACGTGAAAAAAATAAATAAACTCTACCTCCAGTCTCAATATATCACCAGATCTCCCGTCGACGGAAATTGCATTTTGCCTTTGACTCATACAGAATGTCATCAGGATGCATTTCTATTTTGCAGGCGAATGTTATTGAAACCTGCGCCCGGTAAAGATGAGAAGAGTGCAAATCTTAATGCATTCAAAAAGCACTGAGCACACCTAGAAGCAGTTACATGGAATTATGAATAATAAAGAGAACAGGTGATTTGTTGGCGTGTGAGGACCTCCAATTCATCCTGCAACTTTCTATACCTTTCAGGTTTGCTGCCTGTACACCTCAAGTTTAGATAAGTCCTGGAGGAAATATAAATTTTGGCTGCTGACTGGATTTGAGCAGTAATAATCACTTATCCCAGTAACAGCTTATAACAGCAGCACTTTGAGGCATTGTACCGCCGATTCATTTGCATGACTCTACTATGGGAATAAATTATCTTTCTTCTTCAAACTATAAGGAGTTCATTCGAAAAGCTCCATTAGAAGTTCCCACTCGGCTAAGTTGCAGTGTTTCTCCTCTGAGGCTCATGAAAATTTATAACTATTTCCCCGGATGAAAAATAAATAAACTGCAAGGAAAACAGCTGATCCTCATCAAAATAGACTGGAGCCCCTCTTGACGTGTACTGTGTTATCTATCTTTATGTGGCCAGGCTGTGTATAGATTCCTGCCTGGGTTGGTATTCTGTATATTACTGCTCAATAGTGTTATGACTAAGGGTTGTTATAAATGAGAATGATTGCTTAAAATGTATTAAGGTACTAACAGCTCCTCTGTGTTTCCCATAGGCTTATAGAATTGAAGAGATTCAATAAAGATTAATGGCACATTGGTTTTCATTTAATGCATTGCCTTTACTTCATCAAAACATTAAGGAGATTCATTGTACTTTTGAATTTTCTCACTCATTCATGGCCTGCGAAACATAAGTTGGTTAATATGGTCGAGAAGAAAATATAAATTACTTGGATTTTGTTTTGAATGTTCTGGGAAAGAAAGAAAAGAAATTGATTCTCATTCCAAAACAATTAGAACATAGGACCACTGATTTTCTTGACATATATTAATGACCTGGGTGTACAGGACACAATTACAAAATTTGCAAATGACACAAAACTTGGAAGTATAGTGAACAGTGAGGAGGATAGTGATAGACTTCAGGAAGACATAAATAGGCTGGTGAAATGGGCGGACATGCGGCAGTTGAAATTTAATGCAGAAAAGTGTGAAGTGATACATTTTGATAGAATGAATGAGGAGAGGCAGTATAAGCTAAAGGGTACAATCCTAAAGGGGGTGCACGAACAGAGAAACCTGGGGGTATGTGTGCTCAAATTGTTGAAGGTGGAAGGGCAGGTTGAGAAAGCAGTTAAAAAGGCTCATGGGGTCCTGGGCTTCATAAATAGAGGTATAGAGTACAAAAGTTTAGAAGTTATGATGAATCTGTATAAAACACTGGTTCGGCCCCAACCAGAGTACTGTGTCCAGTTTCTGGGCACCACACTTTAGGAAGGATGTGAAGATCTTAGAGAAAGTGCAGAAAAGATTTATGAGAAGAATTCCAGAAATTAGGATCTTCAGTTATGTTAATAGACTAGAGAAACTGGGGTTGTTCTCCTTGGAGCAGCGAAGATTGAGAGGAGATTTGATCGAAGTGTTCAAAATCATGAGGGGTCTGGACAGAGTAGATAGAGAGAAACTGTTCCCATTGGCAAAAAGGTCGAGAACCAGAGGACACAGATATAAGGTGATTGTCAAAAGAAGCAAAGGCGATGTAAGAAAAAGCTTTTTTACGCAGCGAAATCTGGAATGCACTGCCTGAAAGGGTGGTGGAGGCAGACTCAATCTTATCTTTTGAAGGAAAAACATTTGCAGAGCTACGGGGAAAGGGCGCGGGAGTGGGACTAGTTGAGAGCTGGCAGGGGCTCGACGGGCCGAATGGCCTTCTTCCATACTGTAACAATTCTATTTTATGATCCTAACTCTTTGTGTGACGAAATGTTTCCAAATTTCACTCCTGAAAGATCTGTCTCTAATTTTTAGGCTATGTCCCCTAGTCCTGGACTCCCCAACCAGTGGAAATAGTTCTGCTCTGTCTACCCTATGTACCTAATTGGATTGTTTCGGTGCTGATTTAGGCTTGTATGTGCCCAAGGACAGTGAGAAAATCCACTACAATTGTGGTAACTTGCTTACTTATGAAAATCAAAGATGCTTCAAAACCTGCCGCAAGAAGGAGATACACATCTTAAAATTGAAAGAGGTATGAGTGAATAACAAGAAACATATTTTCATTTTTTTTTAATCTTACAGTGATGTGGAGTGTTAATTAGGGAATTAGAATCACACACACACACACACATACACACACACACACACACACACACAGTTCCTGGTACCTGACTGCATTGACAGCATCTCTGAGCAGGCCATGCACCTGGGAAAGAAATTGATTCACATTCCAAAACAATTGGAACATAGCAACAGGAATAAGCTATTTAGTCCCTCGAGCCTATTCCACCATTCAATCGTGGCTGTGACCTAACTCCATATACCTGCTTTTTCCCCACGTCCCTTAATAAGTTTGGTTAACAAAAATCTATCAATCTCAGATTTAAAATGAACAATTGATCAAGCGTTGACGGCCATTCGTGGAAGAGAGTTCCAAACTTCGACAGCCATGTACCCAGCACCTCAGTTACAGGCACCAAGCCCTGATGGAAAAAGAAAAGGAAATAAAAATGCACACTTAAAAAAAGGGAAACTAGCCTAAATACGTCCTTTTTAAAAAAATGTACGGGAAAATAGATTTTAAATCAAAAGGAAACAAACCTACTGCTCAGTCCCAGCACCATCCACATGCCTGAGCTTTAACGTATCATTTATTAATATTATTCTTTCAGATGGAGCCATTAGCTGATGATGTCAAAATGTCATACTGATAGTCTTCAAAATTATGATACCTGATGACAAACTTCAAATACATTATTTACTTGGCTTTTAGGTTCTCACGCTGAGCTGAAATCCAGAGGATTCAGGGGTGTGAGTTACGAATGTGCAAACATACATGTGATTGCCTTGTAGTCAGAAAAACCGAGTAAGCAAAAAACAGTTTGGTATAAAACTGAAATTTAAAATAGGGAGGCACTATGAAGCCAGAAAATGCTGGAAATAGTCAGCAAGTCAGTCAACATCTGTGGAGAGAGAAACAGAGTGAATGGAATGAATTTTAACGGCGCGTCTGTGGCGGGTGATGTCGGTGGCGGGTCCCGGCCTCGCTGCTGGCTCCAGCCCGCTGTCCAAAATGATTTTTCCCTGATTGGGCTTATTAAGCCCGCCCAGTTCATCTCCCGGCCAGTTGAAGGAAGCGAGTCTGTTGACATCATTTGATGACGCGTCATCAGCCGGTTTCCTTAAAGGGACCGTGCGCAAATATAGTTTGTCATTTGTGCTGTCAGTGTTCTACAGGATTGAGGTGCTGCAGGGCTGCACCCATGCTCTCCCATATATTTATGGAGGGAGTCAAGGCATGCAGGGAGGTTCTCTTGCCTTCCAATGGGCGGAAGAGACCTCCCCAGGAGACCAACACAGCCTGTTTGCACATTGCATGGGAGCCCGCAAGCAGGGATGGCGTCAGGTGGACCATGCTGCAGTGACGCAAACCTTTCAATGATCTCAGTAGGTCACTAAATGTTACTGCAAAGCCACACTCAACCTCATCCTGCTGTGCCACTCATCACATCCTCATCACTCTGCCTTCTCTACCCTACTCCTACACATCCTTACTCACACCAACTTACCTTGCACCTCCACCCATCCCTCTCTATCTACTTTATCACATCCCCATCTCACTAGCCACCCCTCACACTCACCCTCATCCTAGTCCAATCATACCAACTAACAACACACAAGGGTAGGGACTTGTGTATTATCGAATGTTAATGTGAAGTTTCTGTTAATGTGCTGTCAAACATTGAAATCTTTATTTTCAACACTTTGCATTCTTGGACAGATTTGTGTGAACCTTTGGAAGTGGCTTAGTGAGTTGCAGTGAATGGTGAGACATAACTGTACTCCCCGCAATGGTGATGAGTGTGAAAGGAATGGCTTGGATATTGTAGGGATGCTTTATGTTGTTGGTGTGGAGTGGTGCCAACCTGGCGCACCATGTGGCAGCCAGGGTGTACACTGTCAAGTGAAGTAAATCTGGCCATGGTGAGGCCATCCCTGGCATCCCGGGCAGCAATGTGGTTGGGTGCTGATGCCCTGTGTCCTGTGCAGCATCAGGTGATTGCAAAGAAGGTTGGTGTTGTTGTAGGTGCTACTGGTGTGCCTGGTGGTGTTGGGGCTGATTGTGGTGGGATTCTGAGGACCAAGTTGAGACAACATAAATCATACCCATTCTGATGTCATAGATGGCATGTGAACTTGGGATAACAGAAGCGATCTGTTAGTGGTGAGAGAGGTTGTTCCAATGAGGTGACACTGGATGGAGAGTTTACTCCAAACACTTGCAACCTGCATAAAGCTCAATCTGCCTTCCAAATACAGTAAGCAACAGCTTCTGAGCTTGGAAAGTGAACAGCTCTGAGATGGAAGATTTTTTGGACATTTCCAGCTGTCAAGTAATGAGATGATTCCATGGCCATTCATCTCCTGCCCTGCCTACCTGGTGTGATCCCAGAGCAGTGTGAACCCCGTGGGCGACCTGGTAAACTCTGAAGGTGAGCTGAAAATTGTTGTTAATTCTCTCAACAAGGTCAGAATGACTTGAATTGCCTCCTCCGGCGCTGTGTGCCGGGTTTGCTCCGACATTTGGGATTGGCACATGATGGTGGGTTGACAACATGGTCCCAACCCGCTGCCCAGAAAGAACATTTCTGATTTCCAGCATCCGCAGTAGTTTGCTGAGGCACGAAGAAAATATTTTTATAACATTGGAACAAATAGTGTATGCTTGCATTATATTACATATATTATAGTAAAAGCTCTTTTTTTTGACTGTGTAGCTATTATGGCAGCCACCTTTAATATGTCTCCAGGGTTTGGCACTGTACAAACTGCTAATACAAATCTCTCAATCTCTATTTTTTTGGAGTAAAACCTGAAAGTACTCATTACTTTGTTGGTTCTGTTGATCTATCCATAATTGTGTCTGTAATATTGCTGGAAAACTTTCACATGAACAGAAAATATAGATTGTTTGTGTAGTTTGGTTTGGACTGAAACAAAAGAGAATATGAGACAAATATTGATTTTCTATTTTTGTTGCTAAACTCTGCCCATTCTAGGTGTTCATTGTTTCAGTGTTTTGGCAACAAAAAAGAAAGACTTGCATTTATATAGCGACTTTCATGACCTCAGGAGGTCCCAAAGCACTTTACAGCCGATGAAGTACTTTTGGAGTGTAGTCACAGTTGTAATGTAGGAAACGTGGCAGACAATTTACGCACAGCAAGGTCCCACCAACAGCAATGTGATAATGACCAGATCATCTGTTTTAGCGGTGTTGGTTGAGTGGAAAATATTGTCCAGGCCACCAGAGGGATATTCCCTGCTCTTCTTTGAAATAGTGCCATGGGATCTTTTATATTAACTTGAGAGTAAAGACCGGGTTTAATGCCTCATCCAAAAGACAGCACCTCCGATAGTGCAATGACTCAGAGGCGAGTGTGCTACCCCAATGCCGACATGAAAATCTCTTAACATTTATCTAAATTTACATATTTTGATAACGATTTTGTGCCCATCACAGCAATAGTGTCAGTGCAAGAAACGTAGTGGCACCATCAAGCACCTCCCCCTCGGTTATAGGATAGCCAGATTAGCTCTTTTCTCTCTCCCAACAATGCGTCTCAGAGAAGCAACTCTTATTGCACCAGTGTGAATGCTGAGATTTCCCTATAGGACCTTCCTAAATTTGATCACTAGTTTAATGCCAAACGATGAACTTATTTTCACTAAGGTGAGACTCGCCAAGTTCATTCCACAACCACAACCAACAGAAAGAGATTTTCAATTCATGAGGATTAGTTTGGTAGGTTTGGAACCAGTGATGAAAGGGCAGCGTGTTAATGTGGTTGTATTGCTTACTTCCCCAAGATTATCATAATTTATTAACACATGAATAAACAACATCCACAATAAACGACTTAGACATAAAGTCCACTGCCCACAGATGTACAGTATATCTAAACTTCCATATTGCAGGGGGTTAATACTATCAGCAAACATTATCATAAACATAATATTGTAAGAAGAGTCATCTACCTGATGAACCTGATGATCAGTGTGGGATTATGTCTGCAGTCCCAAATCTATCCTAGGTATGTTGAAGGTACCTGTGTTAGTCAGGAAATCCATCACTTGATCGAGGCTTCATCGTTGTAGACTTATCTCAGTTACCTGCATAGACTGTAAGGATGTTTAAAGGCTCTTGAAGAGACGGTTGATGTGTAGTGAATCATTTCTATGTGTCATTTTGTCAAGGGACAGTGCAGCCCAAAATAATTTAAACTAGATTGAGAATTGAAGGAGACATTTCTGTTTGAACCAATATATTGCTATGTAAGAAAGAAACGTCTGCTTATTCGTCTCTTCCTTCCTATGATAGACATGTCCTTGTAGGAGATATCTAATCAACATAAAACCTACATGGTTAGAATTCAAATTTTAGTAATTTATTGTACAGTAATTGGGCAGCCTTTAAAAAAACATTACAACCCAAAATCTATACACCTGGATTTGTCCGTCCATTATACTGACAACCAAATTGGATAGCTTTTGTAAAATCTCAGTTTGTAATTTATTCTGCCAACGAAAAACTTTCTTTTGAGTTCAGACCTCAGTTGGGTTATTACTATATAATAAGAAAGAGATTCTTACATATATTGACTTTTTACATAACTTTAAAACTGATAGCACAAGTGCATTGAAGAAGCAATGGGATAGAATTAAAGTGGTCTGTCTTTGAACATTATTTTTCAATGGGGCTAAACTTGCGACCCCGACAGGTGCATGCGAGATGTGCACGTGCCTGTAGGGGCCCTGCAAGTTCCGGGCTTAGGCATGTGCTGCACAAGCGCTGAAACCCAGAACTTGCGATCTATCAAGAATCCTCATGACAAATCGTATGAATCTGAAAGAAATGGACCTCGCGGGCGGAGAGCTGGGCTATCTGCCCAACTTCCGCCCAGCGAACGCCCATGAAATTCTTAGGCCTGGTTTATTTTTAGTCCCGTTAAAACATATAGGGCTGGATTTTCGGTTTGTTGCCGCCTCTGTTTGCGTCCCAGAGGGGCAGTAATGGCGGCGGAAAGCATTTCCGGGTGAGCGGCCAGCTTCCAGCGCCCTGCCGGGATATTCAGTGCCGGGTTTGCGGGGGCGCGGAGCAATACCGCCCGGGAGAGACGGGCCGGTGTGCAACGCCCCTGGTTACGACGCCAGCTCGATATTTGAAACCCGTCCGATCTGTAGCGCCCCACAGCGCCCCCTGTGAAAGCTGTAGCGGCCGCAGTGAGGGAGGGAATGTCCACCTGAGGTAAGTGTGATTGTTTTTTATTTATGTTGATGTGGCATGAGTTATGTATTGGGAATGTTTTTGGTGGATTTTTTTCACGGAAGCCTCTCTTAGGGCGCTCCGAGGCCGGCTGTTTACCTCGGGATTGTCACTTACTCAGCCAGCCTAGCGCCCTAAAAGAGGTGTGGAACGCCTCCCTTAGCGCTCTGCTCCACACTCAGGGCCCCGCTGGTGAATTTTGCAGCTGGAGACGCAAACCATTTCCCGGCGCAAAAGTTATCGCTCCTCCCGGGTTAACGTCACAACAGAGGCACAACCGAATTTCCAACCCATCATTTTTTTTTCAAAAAAATGTAATATTTATTTTAAATATTTAATTAAATGGTGTTTTTAAGTATGTAATAGAAACATAGAAAATAGGTGCAGGAGTAGGCCATTTGGCCCTTCGAGCCTGCACCACCATTCAATATGATCATAGCTGATCATTCACCTCAGTACCCCATTCCTGATTTCTCTCCATATCCTTTGATCTCTTTAGCCGTAAGGGCCACATCTAACACCCCTTTGAATATATCTAATGAACTGGACTCAACAACTTTCTGTGGTAGAGAATTCCACAGGTTCACAATTCTCTGAGTGAAGAAGTTTCTCCTCATCTCGGTCCTAAATGGCTTACCCCTTATCCTTAGACTGTGACCCCTGATTCTGGACTTCCCCAACATCGGGTACATTCTTCCTGCATCTAACCTGTCCAATCATTTTTAATGTTTTTAAAAATTTCTTTCAGATATTCGTGTATTTTAGAAGTGATTGTCATGCATACATATGGGAGTTCCATACAAACAGAAATCCCTGTAAGTGTGAATGGGGATTCCCTGCCTTTATTCGTTGGGCAAGCCCAGGGGAGCTTGTGAACCGCCTGCACCCCTGGGATACGTGGGCCTCTACCCGCGGGTATCCGAGAGGCCTGGGAGCGTGAATCTGTGAACCTCCAGGAGCACCAGGTTAATTCGTAGATTTTTTGCAGGTCGGAGGCATTTGCCCGTGGGAAGCCTCTGACCACAAATTTTGGGCCATTATCTTTGTATGTTCGTATCACAGTGAAGGCTATGGTGCACACGAAGCAATGGATCCACGCTAGGTATTATTCCATTAATACCATACCCTGTCATCAAGAGAAACTGATGGACTGTCACTTCTTCAAGGGACGTCACTCCAGCCCTCACACATATCTCATCTGTAAATCAGAAATAAAAATAGAACATGCTGGAATAATAAAGCAGGTCAATCAACATCTGGAAGAAAAGGACAGGTTCTCTTTCAGTATCAGATGCTGTTTTACCGACTTTGCATTTCCAGCACTTTTTTTCTTTTTATTATTTATTGTATTTTTCTGCCGGTAAGAGGGTTTTGTTACAATAGTTTTCTCAAGTGATAGGCAGGGTTACAGAATGTGCAAAGGTATGTCAAAGTGGCCACCATGAAAACTAAGCTTTCTTCCAAGGGAAATTTCATCAGTTAACATGTATAGTGGCCCATCAGGCACGTGCCGCGAATTTCAGAGAAGGTTTAGCGGCAGCACTGACTGCAGTGCTCGTTAGCTGACGTCACCAAGTGTGCAACGCCCGCAGAATGCCACGTTTTCAAATTCGGTCTTTCGCCTGCCGTAGCGCTTGGGCGGAAGGTGCGGTGTGTCACTTGGTGGCGTTAACCAACCGAATTTCTAGCCTTTAACGCTCTAAGAATAAGTAGTCATCGCCTTTTCTTTATAACATGAACAAATGCAATTTGACTGAATTATTTGAAAAGTGTAACACGGGAAGGAGGGCGGGGTGCGGTGGGGAGAATGAGGAATCTTATTGAAACAAAATTCGACCTAATCAAACAAAAGAAAACTATTAATGGAGATCCCATTAAAACTTGAAAAATGCCAGGCTTCAGAAGTTGCTGAAACTTTGAATTTGAAACCTCAGTGCATCACTTCATCTCCCTTTTATGAGCATCTGCTGCTGTCAACTGGGACATGCATCATGATGAGATTGTGTGTCAGCAAGAGATGGGGTGGAACGAAAACAAAAGACATGATGAATTCATCCTTTTTTCTCTCGCAATTAGCGAAATACCTTTGCAAAGAGGAACCCTCTGTTTCTAATTAATCAGCTCGTGAGTGCTGATTAAAGAACAGAACCTGTATAATTATATTTACCGATGAGTATGACTGTGGTCAGACATGACAGAGTCAGCTACTCTCCAGTGATGCCATTAATATTTCACACCTGCCAAGCAAAGTGGTGACAGCGATGAGAGCATTGAGTAATTCACAGGAGAGTGTGAGTGAAGCACAAAACACACAGACCATTTCTTATTAACGTTTTCCACAGCGACCTTCAGGTTGATGGCTTTTCTGTATTGATATTGTTCATTAAAAGTTCTGTTTGGGAGTCGCACGGTGGGAGAGCAGAGGATGACTTAATGGTAAACGCGCTGCTCTCATAACTGATTTTAAACCCTTTGTTTACTCATATAAATTGCTTTATAATGAGCAGACTTATTTCCTGCGTTTTCCTTTTCAATTTCTCTCCGGTCTAACCCCTTCTTCTGGTCGTGCTAACCCACCCTGCAGAGCAGTTCCATTGGCTGCCAGCTACCTTCTTCCGAGTGCGTATCTTTAATACTTGAGCATGGGCAGTGGGTGTCTGCAACCTTGGACCATGAGGATCATCATAGCTGGACTCTGATCCTGTCCTCAACCAGTGTGTACAAGTGTACAGTTTTGAGGAGTAAGTCAATAAAAACCTACTGTAATGTATAGACCTGTGAGTATGCTCACAGGTTTGTAGAGCTGTTGCATTTCTGCAATCTATAGGAGTCCGTGTTCCATGTGTATGTTGAGTGTGTGAGGTTGCAGCCCCTGTTTTATTATTTAAAGAGGCTGCTCCTGAAATTCTTCAGTCCCACACTCCTGATCTTTGGGCACCCTGTGCGAAGGGGAGCGGGTAGGTCCGAGGGCCTCCTCATAGGACTGCTCCTGGGCACGGCCAAGGGTGCCATCAGCCGGTCCAGGCAGCGGGCGGTCGAGGGGGTCGTCCAGCCTAACTGCCTGCCTCCCTTCCGCGCCTACATCCGGGTCAGGGTGTGCTTAGAGATGGAGCACGCGGTGTCCACCGGTACGCTCGCGGCCTTCCGCGAGAGGTGGCGCCGGAGGGACTGGAGTGCATTGTCACCCCCGGCAACCAAATTTTTAATTTGATTTTATATGTTTTAAAGTTTAATTTGTTTTAATTGCTGGGTTTTTAGTGTCCCCCTCCCCTTTTATAGGGGGCACTTGTAAATTATATGATTTTAATGCCCCAAAAAAATCACAAAAAACCCCACAAAAAAGCAAAAAAAAAATAAGAGGGCAGTTAAAAGTGTCTGAAGTGTCCCCCAGATCGGGGGGGGGGCACTGGATTTAATGTTTAATTTTGTTTACCCTAAAAGAGTTGTAGAGCTGTTGAATTTCTGCAATCTATAGGAGTCCGTGTTCCATATGTATGTTGAGTGTGTGAGGTTGCAGCCCCTATTCCATTATTTGAAGGAGCTGCTCCTCAAATTCTGGTTGCACTTCAGTCCCACACTCCTGATCTTTGGGCACCCTGTGCGGAGGGGAGCGGGCAAGTCGGAAGGCCTCCTTGTAGAATTGCTCCTGGGCACGGCCAAGGGGGCCATCAGCCAGTCCAGTCAGTGGGTGGTCGAGGGGGTCGTTCAGCCTGACTGCCTGCCTCTCTTCTGCAATTACATCCGAACCAGGGTGTCCCTGGAGATGGAGTACGTGGTGTCTATTGGTACGCTCATGACCTTCCGCGAGAGGTGAGCGCTGGAGAGACTGGAGTGCATCATCACCCCCGGCAACCAAATTTTAATTTGAACCATTATTGTTAAACGTTAATTTGTTTAATGTGTTGGTTTTGGTGCCCCCCCCCCCCTTTAATCAGGGGGCACTTGATTTACATTTGATTTACAGGTGCAACTAAAATAGTGTAGGCTTAGCCAGTCATGTGATGTTCACAAAACTCAATAAAACCCCAGTCAGTTGGGTCCAGGTCATTCACGATGAGGTATGCAGTTGTGAGCCTAGTGAATGAACTGGTAATGTGCAGTGTGATTGTTAAACCTTTTTTAATAAACCAACTAGTTCTTAATAGCAATGAATTCTTAAGCAAAGAAAGCATGAACAAATAAATTAGACGTACCAAGTACAGAATTGAAGGGATGATCTTTCTCCAGGTCATTTGGGCAGTCTGCATTTAGTTGCTGGCGGGCCCAGACAAACAGAACAAAACTGCCAACAATTCTGCATAAGTTAGCAGAACCCTTTCGAAGAAGCTGTAAGTATGTGCTGGACAACAGCAGCTTGCATTAATGTAGTGTGATCAATGTCGGAAAACATTCCAAAGCTACAGCATCGAGGGGAAGGGGAATGGGTGCCAAGCCTTGGCAGGAGGTTTGGGAAAGGTGGCTGAAAACTTGGTCAAATGTGTTTTGGGAGTCGGAATGGTTTGGGGAGCATATTCCAAGTAGGGTCAAGGTGACCGAAGGACTTAATTAAGGGAAAGGTGCCTGAGGTAGGATTTGGTGACGGGAGCCTGTAAAATGATTTGATGATGAGAGCCACGCTGCTTCTGACACAGCTTCAGCAGGGCACACGGAGGTGTCAAGGGGCCGAAATGGCCCTTCCATTAAGGCCTGTTACACGCTGCAGAGTGCAATGGCCACTGATTTTTCGCCGAATAGCCGCCATTTTTGAAATTTTGCTCGTGCGATATCCCGGCAGTGACCCGCTCCCTCCACTACTGTCCGCTGCTGCCGATCCGTCCTAAGTGCGTCATCAGAGTGCGCACTGCCGATGTTGCCCCCGATTGCGAAAAATCTTGCTGCTGCCGCTCGGTGCCACCGACAGCTTTTTCTGCCGGTGCACTGTGTTTGCAGGGCTTTTAAAATGGCGGTGCAGTGGCCATTAAAGGGGAGGACCTACTGCCTCGGCCGCCATGTTTTATTTTTATCGGCCGACTGCCGTGTCAAGCTGACAATTATGCCCCCGGGTTCGACCGGGCCGCCAACAGGCAGCCTGGCACCTCCTCTTGGGGTGCTGGCCCGGCCAAAACCCTCCCTGGTGGCCCAATGGACTGAACTTAAATCGCATCGATTGCCCCTTTAAGTGAAGGGGAGAGACATGGTGACAAAGCACAGTGATGATGTCATCAGCACTACGCTGATGACTGACAGTGGCTGTCACAACACCCGCCCCCAATTTCCGCCTTTCTAGTGTGTGAACTTCTGCTCACTACCACACATCCGCCCCCATTATGTCCAACTTTCGGTCCGCTGAAGAAGAAAAAGCCAAGGAGTGGAATTTCGCTCAAGAGGCCACCGTATCAACTGTGCTGGTAAGAACGGACGTAACATAGTAGGTGTGGCCCATTTCCAGCCGTGGGCAATTTCGGCCCCCAAGAGTCTACAGGGAAGACAAATGGGCTAGAAATTGGGTGCATTTGCACCTCCCATTAGTGCGCCTGAAGGGCGCTAACGGGGAGCAAATGCGTTTGTGACCGAGCACGGCACTGACATCACCTCCCGACATATTAGACAGGAGTTTAGCGGCGGCGCTACAGTGATGTGCCCCGATCTCTTGCGCCCAGAGATCGTGACATCATCGGCGTGCACATTGGCCCATTAGCGTCCCGGAGCCGAAATTCACTTTCGCCCCCTGCAGGAAAACACCCCGGCAGCTGCAGGAGACGTGCATCGAGCAGCCGGCCGTTACCAGGGCGATGATTAAAGGCGAGGTGGCCAAGGTAAGTTTTTTTAAAAATTACCTTTGTTGATGCCGTTTTCTTCATGGGTCCTTGCCCGCGATCGTTCAGCCTGACATTCTGCTTGAGTGCCAGGCTGGATTGATTTAGCACTCTACATCAGCCATGAACTCATTGAATGGTGGTGCAGGCTTGAAGGGCCGAATAGCCTACTACTGCACCTATTTTCTATGTTTACTCTTTTCCTGGAGCACTCGGGACAATTTTTGGACAGCAGGAATAAATTAGCATCTGTTGGAAGGCCAAAGAAGACCAGAGTCTGTGAGCAGGTTTGAGAAAAACAAAGTCTTTGGTGGCAGAAAGGAGCCCCATTGGTCCTCTTCTGCTGTACTGCCAGTAAAACTGGTCTCCCAAAATGGCAATCTGGGTCCTGTGTATGTCATGGTATCCTAATTTGCATATTGAAAGGGCATACCATGTTTGGCTTTTTTTTATTCGTTCATGTGATGTGGGTGTCTCTGGCAAGACCAGCATTTATTGCCCATCCCTAATTGCCCTTGAGAAGGTGGTGGTGAGCCATCTTCTTGAACCGCTGCAGTCCGTGTGGTGAAGGTACTCCCACAGTGCTGTTAGGGAGGGAGTTTCAGGATTTTGACCCAGCGACGATGAAGGAACGGCGATATACAAGTCGGGAGCTTGTGCGACTTGGAGGGGAACCTGTGGGTGGAAGTGGTCCCATGCGCCTGCTTCTCAGTGGTTGAGGTAGAAACATAGAAACATAGAAAATTGGTGCAGGAGTAGGCCATTCGGCCCTTTAAGCCTGCACCGCCATTCAATGAGTTCATGGCTGAACATGCAACTTCAGTACCCCATTTCTGCTTTCTCACCATACCCCTTGATCTCCCTAGTAGTAAGGACTTCATCTAACTCCTTTTTGAATATATTTAGTGAATTGGCCTCAATAACTTTCTGTGCTAGAGAATTCCACAGGGTCACCACTCTCTGGGTGAAGAAGTTGCTCCTCATCTCGGTCCTAAATGGCTTACCCCTTATCCTTAGACTGTGACCCCTGGTTCTGGACTTCCCCAACCTTGGGAACATTCTTCCTGCATCTAACCTGTCTAAACCCATCAGAATTTTAAATGTTTCTATGAGATCCCCTCTCATTCTTCTGAACTCCAGTGAATACAAGCCCAGTTGACCCAATCTTTCTTGATATGTCAGTCCCACCATCCCGGGTATCAATCTGGTGAACCTTCGCTGCACTCCCTCAATAGCAAGAATGTCCTTCCTCAAGTTAGGAGACCAAAACTGTACACAATACTCCAGGTGTGGCCTCACCAAGGCCCTGTACAACTGTAGTAACACCTCCCTGCCCCTGTACTCAAATCCCCTCGCTATGAAGGCCAACATGCCATTTGCTTTCTTAACCGCCTGCTGTACCTGCATGCCAACCTTCAATGACTGATGTATCATGACACCCAGGTCTCATTGCACCTCCCCTTTTCCTAATCTGTCACCATTCAGATAATAGTCTGTCTCTCTGTTTTTACCACCAAAGTGGATAACCTCACATTTATCCACATTATACTTCATCTGCCATGCCTTTGCCCACTCACCTAACCTATCCAAATCACTCTGCAGCCTCATAGCATCCTCCTCGCAGCTCACACTGCCACCCAACTTAGTGTCATCCGCAAATTTGGGGATACTACATTTAATCCCCTCGTCTAAATCATTAATGTACAATGTAAACAGCTGGGGCCCCAGCACAGAACCTTGCGGTACCCCACTAGTCACTGCCTGCCATTCTGAAAAGTACTCATTTACTCCTACTCTTTGCTTCCTGTCTGCCAACCAGTTCTCAATCCACGTCAGCACACTACCCCCAATCCCATGTGCTTTAACTTTGCACATTAATCTCTTGTGTGGGACCTTGTCGAAAGCCTTCTGACAGTCCAAATACACCACATCAACTGGTTCTCCCTTGTCCACTCTACTCAAAACATCCTCAAAAAATTCCAGAAGATTTGTCAAGCATGATTTCCCTTTCACAAATCCATGCTGACTTGGACCTATCATGTCACCTCTTTCCAAATGTGCTGCTATGACATCCTTAATAATTGATTCCATCATTTTACCCACTACCGATGTCAGGCTGACCGGTCTATAATTCCCTGTTTTTTCTCTCCCTTCTTTTTTAAAAAGTGGGGTTACATTGGCTACCCTCCACTCCATAGGAACTGATCCAGAGTCTATGGAAGGTTGGAAAATGACTGTCAATGCATCTGCTATTTCCAAGGCCACCTCCTTAAGTACTCTGGGATGCAGTCCATCAGGTCCTGGGGATTTATCGGCCTTCAATCCCATCAATTTCCCCAACACAATTTCCTGACTAATAAGGATTTCCCTCAGTTCCTCCTTCTTACTAGACCCTCTGACCCCTTTTATATCCAGAAGGTTGTTTGTGTCCTCCTTAGTGAATACCAAACCAAAGTACTTGTTCAATTGGTCTGCCATTTCTTTGTTCCCCGTTATGACTTCCCCTGATTCTGACTGCAGGGGACCTACGTTTGTCTTGGCGAAGCGTTGGCGGGTCTACACAACCATATGGCCATTTAAAAATGACGCTGGCTGGAGCAGGAGCATTAACCCGGCATTAATGGATTCCATGTTGAGGCCGTTAGCTCCTCGTTAAAGGTAATTTGTCCAAATTAAAATAGCCTCACTGAATTGGTTTTGCGCGGTTTTATACTCCACGCTCCCGGAGGATGCTGGCCAAATCATCCCTTATGTGGACCATAATCGTAAGCCCATTTATAACGAACATGTTTCCAATTTGCTGTACTAGTGCAGAGAAAAAATATTCCGTCAGAGTATTAAATCACTTCATCTGCAAATGATATTAAAGCTATAAAAATCTCAATATATGAATAATCTTAAATTTTCTGGTTTGATATTTGCATAAACACTTATTAGGGACACAAATCTAGTTTTAAAAATGTTCTCAGTTCCAATCTCACAGGCTTCTGTTCCATTTAAAAGCTGTCAAAAAATTAATTCATTAAATAAGGTGTAAGAAAAGCTGAAATTACAGAAGTTCTGTGCACATGACTAATAAAAGGATGCAATGCAGCAGTGTCTCACCCAGGCTGCCACTCAGTGAAATACCTCAATGATGATTCTGCGGTGATGGAGAAACTGGAAATCAGACTTTCTTTTGCAGGGTAAATGGAGTCTTAGGAATCATAGAATCGTAGGGGGCGGGAGAAATTGGGGTAAGTTGCACTTCCCGTTAGTGCCCCCAGGGGGCGCAAATTACGTTTTGCCTCTGGCACGGCGCCACTAGCGACTCCTGCTAAATTCTGTGGTAATTTAGCGGCGGCGGTAACCGGTAGCGCCCAGCTCCGCTGCGCCAGCGATGGAAACGCCATAACCGTGCACGGCAAAGATTCGGGAGCGCCCCCTGAAGCTGCGCTGGGCGATGACAGCGACAGCTTCAGGGGGGCACGTACCGGGCTGTAGGCCGCTTGTGGGGCATTAATTTAGTTAAAAGGGAGCTGGCGTGCCTAAACTCCCCACTCCCTTGCCTCCGCCCTGTCCCCATAGCCCTGCAGTATTTTTTTCCTTCAGGTATTTATCCAGTTCCCTTTTGAAAGCCACGATTGAATCTGCCTCCACCACCCTTTCGGGCTGAGCATTCCAGATCCTAACCACTTGCTGCGTAAAAAAGTTTTTCCTCCAGTTGTCTTCGGTTCTTCTGACAATTACCTTAGACCAGTGCCCTCTGGTTCTCAACCCTTCTGCCAATGGGAACAGTTTCTCTCTATCCACTCTGTCTAGACCCCTCATGATTTTGAACACCTCGATCAAATCTCCTCTCAACCTTCTCTGCTCCAAGGAGAACAACCCCAGCCTCTCCAGTTTATCCACTTAACTGAAGTCCCTCATCACCTGGAATCATTCTTGTAAATCTTTTCTGCATCCTCTCTAAGGCCTCCACATCCTTCCTAAAGTGTGGTGCCACAGTACTCCAGTTGAGGCCGAACCAATGTTTTATAAAGGTTCATCATAACTTCCTTGCTTTTGTACTCTATGCCTCTATTTATGAAGCCCAGGATCACAAATGCTTTTTTAACTGCTTTCTCAACCTGCCCTGTCACCTTCCCCGATTTGTGCACACATACCCCCAGGTCTCCCTGTTCCTGCATCCCCTTTAGAATTGTACCCTTTAGTTTTCCCTTTCATTCTTCCTACCAAAATGTATCACTTCCTACTTTTCTGTGTTAAATTTCATCTGCCACATGTCCGTCCATTCCACCAGCCTGTCTATGTCTTCTTGAAGTCTTTCACTATCCTCCTCACTGTTCACTATACATCCAACTTTTGTGTCATCTACAAATTTTGAAATTGTGCCCTGTACACCCACGTCCATGTCATTAATATATATCAAGAAAAGCAGTGGTCCCATGTACCGACTCCTGGGGAACACCACTGTATACCTTCCTCCAGTCTGAAAAACAACCGTTTATCACTACTCTCTGTTTCCTGTCACTTAGCCAATTTCATATCCATAAAAAGCCACTGCCCTTTTTATTCCATGGGCTTGCTGGCAAGCCTATTATGTGGCACTTTATCAAACACCTTTTGGAAGTCCATGTATATCACATGAACCACATTGCCCTCCTCAACCCTCTCTGTTACTTCATCAAAAAACTCACTTGAAGTCCTGATAGATTGGAACAACTAAAGCCATACAGAGGTCTCCTTTAGTTTGTAATCACTTGAGATACTTTTATATTGTCCCTGAAAGGTTTTGGTTGACAGAGTTGTTACAGTATTTTTGGTTCAGGATTACCTAGTGCAAATAGCACGTTAACATTTTGCTATCCATCTGAAGGGGCTAAATATTCTATAACTAGAAGCCCCCAACCTGCTGGTCACCTTGTTCAGGGCACAGTTGACCCCAGTTCAAAGAAATAGTTTGTCCCGGTCAACTGAAAAATAAACTCCCAGGACTTGAGGACAACATTGATTCTTCAATTCAAGAACAGTCTCAGAAAGAAAGCTGAACATTCATTGTTGTGGAGACTAATGAGATCGGAGTGTTTCTGGTGAAAGGATTGTAGAAAATCATACAATAATACCACATGTATTTTTCGAGCGAATTGAAGAACCAGACAGATATAATTGGCAGACTCTTCTGGATATCTGACTATTTCCTGCTGTGTCAGCAACTCCTGACTCATTTTAATTGAATTACTGTATTTTGCTTCCTTATATTGCTTTGGGGTCTATCTCTTTGCTAATGAATTCGAGGAGCGAGGATGTCTCTAAACAGTTGTTCAAGCCTACAAGAGATCCCTAGTTTAGTAATGGGTTCAGTCATTAAAGATTACTAACTGTAGTGAGACATTACAGTCAACATAATAACAAGGTGAACAAAAAGTTAAATGCAAGTTTGCACATCTATGGTGATTACTTAACTTAATAGCAAGTAAGCCAGTATATAAGCCTGATTTAAGTCAGTCAGTGGCCCCAACACAAGGAATATTGCACAGATGTAGTATTGTTCTGTACAACTAAAAAGGTATTGTAAAATGAACATGAGAGTAATTGCCATTTTTAACTAGTTCATAGAATCACAACATCTTACAGCACAGAGAAGGGATATTCAGCCCCTTCGTGCCTGTGCCAGCTATTTGAAAGAGCTGTCCAATTTAGTCCCACACCCCAGCTTTTTCCCCCATAACCCTGCAAATGAGTCCTCTTCGAGTTCATGTCCAATTGCCTTTTGAAAGTTCCAATTGAACCTGATCCCACCAACCTTTCCAGTTTTGCATTGCCGATCTTCACAAACTTCCGTGTGAAAATGTTTCTCCTCATTTCCCCTCTAGTTCTTTTACCAATTATTTTGAATCTATGGCCTCTGCTCACAGGCCCATTTGCCAGAGGAAACAATTTCTTCCTACTTGCTCTATCAAAACCCCTCATTATTTTGAATACCTCTATTATGTCTCCTCTTAACATTTTCTGCTCATAGAGAACAATCCAAGCTTCTCCAATCTCTCCACGTAACTAAATCCTTCATCCTTGGTATCATCCTGGTAAACCTCCTCTGTACCCTCTCCAGGGCCTTGATATCCTTCCTAAAGTGTGGGGCCCAGAATTGTACACAATACTCCAGCTGAGGCCTAACCAGTGATCTGTAAAAGTTTAGCATGACTTCCTCATTTTTGTATTCATTGCCCCTATTTAGAAAGCCAAATATCCCAGCTTTCTTAACCAACTTACCATCTTCGAGGATTTGTGAATATGTATCTCCAGGTCCCTCAGCTCTTGCACCCCCCTCAAAATAGTACCGTTTAGATTATACTGCTTCTCCATATTGTTTCTCCCAAAGCACATCATTTCACACTTACCTGCCATGTACCTGCCCATTTCACCAGCCTGTCTATGTCCTCCTGAAGTCTGTGAATGTCCTCCCCAGTCTACTATGTTGCCAAGTTTTGTATCATCCGTAAACTTTGAAATTATACTCCATATACCCAAGTCCAGCTCATTTACATATAAAGATCTACATGCAGATAATAAACAGGGCTAGTCACCTATCGTCTTACTTTTAATGTTAGAGTCAATGTGGTTAGATGTGGTCTAACTGCTGCTATTAATGATATCCTGAGCTGTCTGGAGTGTCTCTGCAAATTCAGCATCAAGACTTTTATGAATAGACAATACTTGGCAGCAACAAATGTGAAAACTTGATGTAAGTTCCACTGTGCCTTTTCAAGATCAGGCATCACTCAGAAAATAACAGTACTACTGTGCTTCAGGAAGAGAGATGATTTTTTGTTCTTGGCCAAGATCCAGTGAAGCTCAATTTAAAACAAATCTTAACGGCCTCTAGCTATTTACGTCCACAGCTTTGGGGGTAGGTATGAGTGGGTGCATGTGACAAAATTATTAAAGCAGTAGAGTATTGGGGAACTCTGCAAGTAGGCATTGTCAGATTGATTGCCTGACTTTATGCTGTTGGCAGGGTGCCGTGCACACTATTAGCACATATTGAAAATTCGGGAGTATGTTGTATATGATTTTTCAGCCACTAAGTTAAGTGGACCGAAAATCAAGTGCAGAGGCCACCCAAGTTTCCAATGTGTGTTCATAGTAGGTAAGAACATAAGAACATAAGAAATAGGAGCAGGAGTAGGCCATTTGGCTCCTCGAGCCTGCTCCGCCATTCAAAGGGACTATGGCTGATCTTCTACCTCAACTCCACTTGCCTGTAGTATATCCATATCCCTTCATTCCCTTAATATCCAAAAATCTATCGATCTCTGCCTTGAATATACTCAAAGACTGAGCTTCCACAGCCCTTTGGGGTAGAGAATTCCAAAGATTCATAACTCTGAGTGAAGAAATTTCTCCTCATCTCAGTCCTAAATGGCCGACCCCTTAATCTGAGGCTGTGATCCCTGGTTCTAGAGTCCCAGCCAGGGGAAACATCCTCCCTGCATTTACCCTGTAAAGCCCTGTAAGAATGTTGCATGTTTCAATGAGATCACCTCTCATTCTTCTACACGCTAGAGAATATAGGCCCAGTCTACTCAATCACTTCTCATAGGATAATTCCCCCATTCTAGGAATCAGTCTGATGAACCAGCTAAATAAGTTTCTTAGCTGGCAACATAAGTCAGGTCCAGATACCCTGCCAACTTTATGTCTGCAAATGTAACAGTATAACTCTAAAGTCAGGAACTGACATCAGAATACATCGGCGTGAGACCCACTGAGACCACCTCAAGCCATTTGGGTTAGGCATCACATGGGAGTTTAACTTTAGCGTGGTGTTAAGCTGGGTCTGAAAAGTACTCAGGAAATCTAGTGGGCACTTGATAATCTTCAGATTTAAAAAAAATGTTGTGTGAGAGTGGGTACTCCTGTTCAAAAGATACAAAATTTACCGGTTAGGATTAAAGCTCTGTTCATGTGCACAAGCATATGATTCCAACTAACCGGTGTAAATCAAGTTTAACTTGCTCCAGATCATTTCTGCAATTTTCGATCTCCGATCAGGAGCACAGTATAACCACAGTGTAAGGCGGGTGAAATTGTTACTGTTGATAATCTTAATGAAAAACAAGGGTAAGTAAAATGTCATTTTGGAAGGATCTAACTGAGGAATGGAACCAATGAATGATTACCATTCGCAGGTGCTTTGACTGAGATTGGGTTGTCAGGCAATCTTTATATATGTCCCTATACAAATTGGTAATATCCCCCGTTAAATATGCTATGGATATTTCTGTTCAGCAGAGGTCAAGGCAGCAGCACAGTTACAAACAGCAGGTAAAATTTCAGGTTGGACATGTCAAGCAACAAAAGAAAAATTCTCGCGGAATTAACTGATAGCTACAGCATTCTGGGTAGCGCTTTGATCTGCTGATGCTGTGAAAGACGTGATTGTATTCCAGTAGTCAAGTTGGATGCCATTTGATAAGAGAATATCTTGTAACTGCTCAGGTAAATTATCACAATTACTCAGTTTCCCGTGGTACCTCATCCACATCACAGAGTTCCTATTCTGTGCCTTAGGCTTCAGTAATGAGGTGGTCTATCAGGCAGATAGCTGTCCAAATGTGCAAGAAATTGAGCAAGCTGTTCCACTTTCTCCAGCTCCATAGCTGGATGATTAAAGAGTGTTGTAAATCTAAATCGGACATGCTGCGGAAATGAAGTAGTTTAAAACTCAAAAAAGTTTTACACTTGCCAAGGGCAGCGTCAGGGCAAAATAAAAGCCTGTCAGAAGGAAAAGAAAAATCCTGGAGCTGAACTTGACCCCGGTGAGGCACAAATCCACAACGTGTCTGATTGGCTGAGAGCTTAACTGCTGAAGGATTTTGATGTGCGTGAGGATAAGATGAAAAGTTTTAATTCGAAGGAATGATTCCTTGAGGCTCCATTTGAGAAGCAACTGCAGCACCAATGTAATAAAGGCCATAAAAGACTCTTGAACCCGCAGCATTATAATTAGTTACATAACTGTAGCTGGAAGACTAGTCTTATTATTTGAAGTAGGGAGCACTGGTCTTTTGGATGCTGAACTAGGCAGATAGGAAATTGCTTGGCGCAATTTACATTTATAACATATTATTATGTCTGTGATATACCTAAGAATGACTCCACGAGGCAATGTGTTGTATTCAAACTGCAGTGACTTTGGTCCTTTATTCGTAATTCCAGAGTGAGGCAGCCGCATGGTGGCTCCCCTTTTATATAGCCCCTGCTACCAGAGCAGGAAACCCCGGTCTCCACCAGTTGCACCCTCTAGTGGTGCCAGCATAGTATATACACAGTGTACATCTTATTGATAGTACATCAGGTAAACAAGTCTCCATCTTATGCAACTATACAGTGACTACCCAGAGAGTATATCTACAGTCTGCATATATAACACATATTGCATGTTATCATTGATCTCTCTGTGTGTTATTCCTGGCTGATGGGCTGTTGTGAATATATCGGATTAGGTGCATTAATAAATAGCTTTCTATTACAAAGTATTACAAAATATTTACAGCACAAAAGCAGGCCATTCAGCCCAACAGGTCCATGCCAGTGTTTATGCACCACACGAGCCTCCACCCACCCCTCTTCGTCTAACCCTATCACCATATCCTTCTATTCCTTTCTCCCTCGTGTGCTTATCAAGCTTCCCCTTGAATGCATCGATGCTACAGGTATTTGCCTCAACTACTCCTTGTGGTAGTCAGTTCCACATTCTAACCACGCTCTGGGTAAAGGTGTTTCTTTTGAATTCCCTATTGGATTTATTAATGACTATTTTATATTTATGGCCCCTAGTTCTGGTCTCGCTCAGAAGTGGCAAAATCTTCTTTGCGTCTACCCTAATCAAACCCTTTCATAATCTTAACCTCTATCAGGTCACCCCTCAGTCTTCTTTCTTTCTAGAGAAAAGAGCCCCAGCCTGTTTAATCTTCCCTGATAGGTAGAACTTCTTAGTTCTAGTAACATTCTCGTAAATCTTTTTTGCCCCTTCTCCAGTGCCTCTATATCCTTTTTATAATATGGAGACCAGAACTGTTCTCAGTACTCCAAGTGTGGTCTAACCAAGGTTCTATACATGTTTAATGTAACTTTCCTGCTTTTCAATTCTGTCCCTCTAGAAATGAACCCCAGTGCTTTGTTTTTTTTTTAATGACCTTAGTAACCTGTTGCTACCTTTGATGATCTGTGTATCCGGAGCCCCAAATCCATCCTTTTTTTGATAAGGTAACAGAGAGGGTTGATCAGGGTAATAGGGTTGACGTAGTCTACATGGATTTTCAAAAGGCATTCAGCCAAGTGCCACATGATAGGCTTGCCAGCAAAGTTGAAGCCCATGGAATAAAAGCGAACAGTGACAGCATGGATACAAAATTGGCTAAATGACAGGAAACAGAGAAGTGGTGAACGGTTATTTTTTGGACTGGAGGAAGATATACAGTAATTTTTTTGATATATATTAATGACATGGATGTGGGCACAATTTCAAAATTTGCAGATGAAACAAAACTTGGAAGTTCAATGAACAGTGTGGAGGATAGTGATAGACTTCAGGAAGACATAGACAGGCTGGGGCGAAGTGATACATTTTGATAGAAAGAATGGAGAGAGTACATATAAATTAATCATACAATCCTAAAGGGGGTGCACGAACAGAGAGACCTGGGGGTATGTGTGCACAAATCGTAGAAGGTGGCAGGGCAGGTTGAGAACGCAGTTAAAAAGGCTTACAGGATCCTGGGCTTCATAAATAGAGGTATAGAGTACAAAAGTGTGGAAATTATGATGAACCTGTATAAAACACTGGTTCGGCCCCAACTGGAGTACTGTGTCTAATTCTGGGCACCACACTTTAGGAACAATGTGAAAGTCTGAGAGAAGGTGCAGAAAAGATTTACGAGAATGATTCCAGAAATGAGGGACTTCAGTTACATGGATAGACTGGAGAAGCTGGGGATGTTCTCCTTGGAGCAGAGAAGATTGAGAGGAGATTTGGTAGAGGTGTTCAAAATCATGTACAGAGTAGATAGAGAGGAACTGTTCCTATTAGCAGTGGGTCGAGAACCAGGGGACACTGATTTAAGATGATTGACAAAAGAACCAAAGGCGATGTAAGAAAAAACTTTTTTACGCAGTGAGTGGTTAAGATCTGGAATGCACTGCCTTAAAAGGTGGTGGAGGCAGGCTCAATCTTTAAAAATGGAGTTGGATAAGTATCTGTATCTATGGGGAAAGGGTGGGGGAGTGGGACTAGCTGAGAGTCGGCACGGGCTCGACGGGCCGAATGGCCTTCCTCGGTGCTGTAAACATTCTATGATTCTACGGGGTCAAAATTGCCCCTCCCGATAAAGCCTCTGGCCATTTGAAAGCGGTGGCCACAGACGGAATGGCCGCTAACTCGCCACAGAAGGGCCGCCATTTTGTCCTACCTCAGGTTTGGAGCAGTGTCCGGGGCCGCTCCACCCGTTTTCCCGCTGCTGCGTGCACCCCTTTTGGACTGGCGGGGACCCCCTCGCGAAATTGCCCCTCGGGAAATTGCCCCTTTCCAAAATTGCCTCCCAGGAGTGGCCCACCACAGGTCGGTACACACTCTGTGCCATGTCGGCCCCGCCACCCTGAAAGGGGAGGGAGCTCTGCCACGGCTGCCATGTTAATTTTTTGGGTCGGCCGACTGCCAGGTCGACCCAACAATTATGCCCCTGGGTTCGGCTGGGCCGCTGACAGGTATCCTGGCACCCGCTCTTGGGTGGCAGACCACTCGCCCGGCCGAAACCCTCCCTGGTGGCCCAGTCGATCTAACTTAAAAGTATGCAGAGCTGGCAGCGGCCCTCCCCTTTAACCAAAGGGGAGACGTTGTGATGCGTCAGCGCCGATAACTGGTTGGGGCGACAGACCTGCTGCAAGGGCACATCTTCCCCTCAGCCGCCATGACTTCCACCCCGAGCAAAAAAAAAAACTTCCAGGTCCCGAATATCGTCTGAATCTCCACTGCAACTTTAAACCATGGAGGGTGCACCCGTTTCGGGCGGTGGACAATTTCGGCTCTTCTACCTCATTTAGACACTAGGTAAAGAATAGCAAGACTCGGATCATAGCATAGAACCTTACTCTATACACCAGCTATTAGAATCCATCACATGCTGCCATGTTCTCTCTCCATTAGTGAACTTTGAACCAACTTTATTTACTTAAAACTGTTGAATGAACAGTAAATAATAGATTAGAATCGCTTAACCATTGGTGGCCGTGCCTTCAGCTGTCCAGGCCCTATGTTCTCTACCTCTCTCCTCCTTGAAAAGGCTCCTTAAAAACCTATCTCTTTAACCAAGCTTTTCGTCACCTGCCCTAAATTCTCCCTATGCGGCTCAGTGTCAAATGTTTTGTCTTATAATACTCCTGTGAAGTACCTTGGGACGTTTTACCAAGTTAAAGGTGCTATATAAATACAAGTTGCTGGTGTTGAGCGAGGTCAAACTCTCATCCTTGAAGCATAAGATAATGAAGAAGCCACTTATTTTCTCTTTTAACATCGGCCCCAAATTCCTGGGTATGGGAGGCGTACGTTGACAATGATATCCTAAATTCCGAGACTTCTGCCATCCCACCCACCCTTGAGAATGCGCACTATTGTTTAAAAGGCACAGTTTGCCAGGTCCCAATTATCAAGGCCATAGCACCGGATTAAAGGGATGCTGCTCAACAAAGATTGCTTGTGGGAACTTTCAGCCGTAACTTAGGGCTTACAGTGGGTCGGGTGAAACTGTTACTTTCATTCTTGTACTCAGGAAGCCTTGCCCTACATTCTGCATTACCTTCTGAATGCATTCTATTACAACGCAATTAGTGAGCTAGGATCTGAGGGTGGTACAATGGGCTTCCCAGTCGGAATCCCACTTTATATGTTCTACACGCTGGAGGAAGCGGTGCAGCAGGAGCCTGTAAAAGGAGCCAGATTAATCAGGTAGCACCAGAAATGAGGCAGCACTGCCCATCCAGCAAGATGTATAGCCCCAGGTGGACTTTCCAGGACCTGTTCCAGAAGCTCAGGACTCTGCACTTCAGGCATGCATCTTTGGTTGTTCGTTGGTGCAGCCAGAACTGCAACCAAGTACCTCAGCACGCACAGCTCTGACTGTCCCTCAGAAAGTGGCCACAGCGCTCAACTTTGATGCCACAGGCTCTTTTCAGGAAGCCACAAGGGACGTTTGAACAATAAGGGAGTGAAGGGTTATGGGGAGCGGGCAGGGAAGTGGAGTTGAGGCCAGGATCAGATCAGCCATGAATGGTAGAGCAGGCTCAAGGGGCCAAATGGCCTACTCCTGCTCCTATTTCTTATGTTGACAGATCAGACAATTTTCTAATTGCTCCTCTGTGCTGTTACCATTAGGAGTACCCATATCAGATTCTCCACTGGGTATAAGATTCTGGTTAGCATCGATCAGTGGGAGAACTGACCTCACGGAATCAGAAAGATCCTCAGATCCCTGGGGGAGAGTCAACCAAATATCCTTTGGTCCCTCTGAGATGTTGCCCCACATACCTTGCAATCAAGTTGACATTGAGCTCTCCAGATGGAACCCGAGTCCCACACTCCCTCATTTAATGCCTTCACATTGAGTTGACTGACTTACCTCATCACTCGTGAAGGTGTGAGATGCTGTTGCAGCCATCACTTTCTCCAGGCTGCTCTACAATGAGTTGAACCCCTTTTGGATATTGGTGCACACTGTGTTTAGTCACTGTTGTAATGCAGGGAAACACAGCAGCTGATTTGCGTAGAAACATGAGATAAATGACTCGATCATTTGTTTTTTTCAGTAATGTTGTTTGGGGGATAAATATTAGGGCAGGACACCGTGCAAACTACCTCGCTCTTTTTTAATGCGCGGGTCCCACTCCAGAGACCTGAGCACAAAAATCTAGGCTGACACCCCAGTGCCGTGCTGAGGGAGTGGGTGCCATCTTTGAGATGAGGTATTAAACCGAGGTTCCATCTGCCCTCTCAGGTGAACATAAAAGACCCCATGAGACTATTTCGAAGAAGAGCAGGGGAGTTATCCCTGGCGTCCTGGCCAATATTTATTGCTCAATAAACTTTACTAAAACAGATTATTTGGTCATTATTACGTTGCTGTTTGAGGGAGTTTGCTGTGACAATTTTGCTGCTGCGTTTCTTACATTACAACAGTGGCTACATTTCAAAAGTGCTTTATTGGCTGTAAAGGGCTTTGGGATGTTTGGTGATTGCGAAAGGTGCTATATAAATTCAAGTCTTTCTTACTTCTTTCTTTCTCTTCTTCAAGTAGTGCCATGGGAATCTTTTACATCCCCCTGAGAGGGCAAATGGGGCCTCGGTTTAACATCTCATCCAAAAGGTGGCATCTTCACCAGTGCAGCACTTCCTCAGTATGCCAGGTGTCAGCCTAGATTATGTGCTCAACTTTTTGGAGACCAAGATACAAAAACCTGGCACCAAGCTCATGGTCTACAAGGCAGCAGTGTTACCCATCCTCCTATATGCTTCAGAGACCTGGACAACGTACAGTAGGCACCTCAAGGCAGTCAAGGTACCACCAAAGCTGCCTTTGCTAAATCCTGCAAATCCATTGGCAGGATAGGCGTGCCAATGCCAGTGTTCTTTCTCAGGCCAAACATCCCCAGCATCGAGGCACTGATTATGCTCAATCAGCTCCGATGGACGGGTCACATTGTCCACATGCCTGATACCAGACTCCCGAAACAAACACTCTACACCGAGCTTCGTCACGGCAAGCGATTTCCAGGAGGGCAGAGAAAGCACTTAAAGGACGTTCTCAAAACCTCCTTGAAAAAATGTAACATCCTCATCGATTCTTGGGAATCCCTGGCCCAAGACCGTTCAATTTGAATGAGAAGCTTTTGAGAAGGCGCCGAACACTTTTGAGTCTCTTCGTCAGGAGCACGCGGAAGCCAAGTGCAAACAGTGGAAGGAGCGCACGACAAAGCAAGCACCCCACCCACCCGTCCCTTCAACCACCACCTGCCCCATCTGTGCTAGAGTCTGTCGATCCCATATAAGACTCATTAGCTCATTAGAACCCATAATATTGGTGTGGAAGCAAATCATCCTCGACTCGGGGACTGCCTAAGAAGAAGAAGATATTGGGCCTGAAATTCTGATCGAGGTCTTCCTGCGGGCAAACAGCTGAAAAAGTTAAAAAAGATGTTCACCTACTTGTTCCTGCTGCGCCCGCAATCCTGAGGCCTTCACTCCTACGCATTGGAGCCGCATGCACGTCAGGACATGCGCAGGTCTGGAGCTGGAGTCACATGGCTCTGGGCAGCCAATCAAGGTACAATATTTTCTCATTCGTAATAATGTGAACTCTGTAAGTTGGAGTTCCCATTATTATAAATGAGAAGCCCATCCATAAACACACAAAATACTAATAAAAAATAGAAAAATACACTACATATTTAAGATTCATAAATTAAAGTTCTTATAAAAAAAATATTTTCCCAAATTCTGAAAAAGTTTTTTAATTATGCCTTAAAATAAACTTACCGTTGTGGGGAGGGTTGTTAACAATAAAATGTGTTTTTATAACTTTATTTTAAACACTTGCGCCTGTAAAAGTAGGCTATACGCCTGCTTTTCCAGGCGCAAGATTTTTGAGGAGATATCGCAAATCTTGCCCTTGCAAGTGTCCTCGCTCCCGATATGCACGAGATCTGTCAAGCCAGAAACTTGACAGATCAGAAAAGCCGGTTTTCAGCGCATGCGCATTGCGCTCTGAAAACTGGCTTTTCCGAAGCCTTCCCGGGTCTGTAGAAACTTCGTACGGACCCAGGACATCGGGATTTTAGCACCAATGTTCTGATTCAGAGGTGACAGTGTAAAAAAAAGGTTTCCATACAAATACAACCCAACCCCCTTTGAATGGCACAAACACAAAAGGCAATAAATACCTGCATCTCTTCAGCACCTCAGATCAATTGGCATTTGCAGGTTCTCAATTACTTGTAATGCAAGTCCACCCAAAAAGCATTGCCACTTAGAATGAAAAATGAAGGCTTTCTAACTGAAATCACAGTGTTAGATTGAATCAATTGATTAGAGCAACACATTCAGCAGCTAGGTGTCACAAAGTGCTTCTGAGGAACAATGGGATCCACCTTTGATAATGCCCGATAACAGGTGCAACATGGTCGGCAGGCAGAATCTGTATGCCAGAAGAGAGAGACCCGAGCAGCCTTCTAAATATGTCCCAGGGCCTCATTGGAATAAATACAGTGATTTCCTTGATGCAACTCACTAGTCCAGGGCCCTTCAGATATGGGTTGCCGCGGACACCGAGCAGGTAAGTCCTGGGGCAGAGCAGAGGGGGTGGGGGGAGTGGGGATGGACGTGAGAAAATGGGGTGGGGGTGAGCATGGACAGACAGCAGCACACAGTAGTAATATGGGGCTCAAGTTTCGGCCTTAGTTGCTCCTATTTTTTTGGAGCAACTAGTTTAGAATGGAGTATCTCGGCATTTAGTTTGCTCCAATTCTAGTGAGTTAGAATAGTTTCGTTTTAGAACAGTTTTTTTCCCAAAAGGCGCGTTACCAGCCACTTACGCCTGTTTTGCAAGTTTAGGCAGCCAAAACTTACTCCAAACTAACTTAGAATGGAGTAAGTGTAGATTTTTGTACACTCAGAAAAACTTTGCCTATACTTTATAAATTAGGCGTAGGGAACGAGAAATGGGGGGGGGCGGGGAGGGAAGTTTACAAGCATTAAACACTTCACTTTTACAAATAAAGAGCCATCATCAATAATAACTGATAAATAAATCAATAAATCAACCAATAAATCAATCAAAAAAAATTAAAAAATTAAAAATAAAAAAAAAAAACAATCAATCAATAAATAAAAAATTAAAAGTTTCTACTCACCTACTGCAGCACCGCGAGCCCTCCAACAGCATGCTGGGACGGGCACCCCCAGGAGATGCCGGTCGGGTGGGCCCCGCCGCCAATTGGGACTTTGGGCGGGGCCCGCCCACAGGAGACGACGGACCGCCGCCCAGAACTTCGGGCGGGCCACACTGCTGACCAGGACTTTGGGCGGGGCCCGTCCACAGCAGACGCCGGTCCGCCGACCAGGACTTCGGGCGGGCTCTGCCGCCGCCGAGAACGCCTCTTCGGGCGGGGCCTGCCCCTAGCAGATGGAAGACCGCCGACCAGGACTTTGGGCGGGCCCCGCCACCGATGAGGATGCCACTTCGGGCGGGGCCCGCCCCCAGCGAGATGCCGGGCGGGCGGGCACCGCCGCCGACAAGGAGTTTGGGCGGGGCCTGCCCCCAGGAGATGCCAGGCGGGTTGCCGCGGAAGAGGTAAGTACTGTCAGGTCACTCGGCCCGGGATAGGGGTGATATCCCTTCGGCCAGGGATAGGGTCGTCACCCGGAGACAGGACACGCTGGGAGGGCCAGGAGTTACTGCGCACGCGCGCAGCGTCCATTGCGCACGCGCGCAGCTGCCGGCACTGTTTTTGGCGCAGGGCTGTAGCTCCGCCCCCAGCAGCTCCTTCTGTGCCACGCCGAGCTGGAAACGGCCCTACAGATATCAGAGAATCAGGAGGTAAATATTTGGCACTTTTTCAGTTCTACAAATTAGGCGGGCCTCTCCCTTGTGTGCCGTTCTAGCGGGGGTCCGAAACTTGAGTGCATGGAGGCAGGAAGAGCATCCTCTTGGCTCTACATTAAGTTGTTTAAAAAGGACATTGCTGTGGGCCCCTTTAAGGTCTCTTTAGGTACCACTGGTTAGGTCACTGCAACGCCGGAAATACTAGACATGATGAATTACTTGAAAATGGGCACAGGACACTTATCTCAATATTGAAACGAGGCGTGTGCTCATTTTAGGCTGTTGCCATGGCTTCCTAAACAAAAAGCCCTGAACCATTTGTGTACGTGCATATCGGGCTACTACGTTCATCATTGCTGCGCCCTTTCTATGCCTGTATCTATGGATCTGAAGTGACTCAGAATCCGTGTTAAACTGTCGGTAAATTGCCTCTCTCTTGTAAAATGTAGCTAGCCATGACTGATCTTGCCATTCTGTCACCTATTTTAACCCCTCACATGCTGCTTCTGGCTTTCCAAAAATACAGGTTAAAGGGCCGAGTCTTAACTCCCAAAAGCAGAGTCTATTATAAAGGATGTGATAACGGCACACTTAGATAATATCAACGGGATTAAACAACGTCAATATGGATTTATGAAAGTTTTTTGAGGATGTAACTGATAGAATAGATAAGGGAGAACCAGTGGATGTAGTGTATTTGGATTTTCAGAAGGCTTTTGATAAAGTCCCACATAAGAGGTTAGTGTGCAAAATTAAAGCACATAGGATTGGGGTAATGTATTGGCATGGATTGAAAATTGGTTAACTAACAGGAAACAGAGTAGAAATAAACAAGTCTTTTTCGGGGTGGCGGGCAGTGACTAGTGGAGTACCACAGGGATCAGTGCTTAGGCCCCAGCTATTCACAATATATGTAAATGATTTGGATGTAATGTAATATTTCCAAGTTTGCTGACGACACAAAACTAGGTGGGATTGTGAGTTGTGAGGAGGATGCAAAGATGCTGCAAGGCGATTTAGGTAGGTTGAGTGAGTTGGCAAACACTTGGCAGATGCAGTATAATGTGGATAAATGTGAAGTTATCCACTTTGGTAGGAAAAACATAAGGGAAAAGTATTATTTAAATGGTGATGGCTTGGGAAGTGTCGATGTACAGAGAGACCTGGGTGTCCTTGTACACCAGTCATTGAAAGCAAACATGCCGGTGCAGCAGGCAGTTAGGAAGGCAAATGTTGGCCTTCATTGCAAGAGGATTTGAGTACAGGAGCAAGGATGTCGTACTACAGTTATACAGGACCTTGGTGAGACCGCACCTGGAGTATTGGTCTCCTTACCTAAGAAAGGATATACTTGCCATAGAGGGAGTGCAGCGAAGGTTCACCAGACTGATTCCTGGGATGGCAGGACTATCGTATGAGGAGAGATTGGGTCGACTAGGCTGTATTCACTAGAGTTTCGAAGAATGAGAGGGGATCTCATTGAAACGTATAAAATTCTGACTGAGTTGGACAGACTGGATGCGGAGAGGATGTTTCCCTTGGCTGGGAAGTCTAGAACAAGGGGTCACAGTCTCAGGATACAGGGTAGGAAATTTAGGACCGAGATGAGGAGACATTTTTCACTCAGAGGATGGTGAACATGTGGAATTCTCTACCACAGAAGGTTGTGGAGGCCAAGTCACTGAATATATTTAAGAGGGAGATAGATAGATTTATAGGGCTCAAATTTCCCCAACCCCTTTTTCTGGCCCCCTCACCCGAGGTACGCCGCTTTTGTCCGCCTCCAAGCGCGCCGAAAATCTTCCTCCCGATTCTGGCCACTCCCCAGCCTCTCCTCGGTGGTGGCATAGCGTGGCCCAGTGGATTGGGGGCGGAGCCAGGTATTGCCGGGACCTCTGCACATGCGCGCTAGAGTCTGCGCGCATGTGCAGTAGCTCCTGCAGGCCGAATCTGTGAATACGCGCTGCAGGCCGTCTCTAGCCCTGGCCAAATGGGCTCCCTCATTGGCAGCCCGCTGTGTTCCCTAAGGTAGGAGTTCTATTTTTTATTTGTTATTTACTGCTTGATTGATTGCTTATTACTTTGGTATTGGTGCTTTTGGTGCAGGGTTCCTTCTATTTTTTATTTGTTAATTAATTGCTTATTACTTTTTATGTTTGGTGCAAATGTACTGCTTTGTTTTTTGCCCCCCCCCCCCAACCCGGTTCCCTTCCCTCCCCTATCCCTGCCTAATGTCCGCCAATGTACTAAAGTGAGCTGCTTTCTTCACTGCCCGCAATATTTTTCAGAGCTGGCCACATACACTAACCTAAGTCGATTTGGAGTAAGTTTTAGCTGGCCGAAGTGACATAAATGGCCAAAACTGGCGTAAGTGGCTAGGAACGCCCCCTTTTGAAAAAAAAAACTGAACTAAAAAAAATCGTACCTAACTAAGTTACAAGTTTATTGGGGAAAATAGCGTTTTTCAACTTACACCAGAAAAACCAACTTACTCCAAAAAAATTGGAGCAAGTCATGCCCAAAATTGGACCTTTACAAACAAAAGGCATCAAGGCGTATGGGGAAAAAGCGGGAATATGGTGTTGAGATAGAGGATTAGCCATGATCTTATTGAATGGCGGTGCAGACTCGAAGGGCCGAATGGCCTACTACTGCTCCTATTTTCTATGTTTGATGTTGCGATGGGATTAAAATGCAAAAAATCTGAAACAAGAACCCAACCGGCCTCGAAACCGCCCATTTCTGGTTTTAACGGATGTGGGACGAGGTGTAGGAGACCAAGCTGCTCACAGGAGGCTGATAGGTCATTTAAGAATCATAGAATGATAGAATCATAGAAATTTACAGCACGGAAGGAGGCAATTTTGGTCCATTATGCCCGCGCTGGCCAACCAAGAGCTATCCAGCCTAATCCCACTTTCCAGCTCTTGGTCCATAGCCCTGTAGGTTAAGGCACTTTAAGTGCACATCTAAGTACTTTTCAAATGTGATGAGGGTTTCTGCCTCTACCACCATTTCAGGCAGTGAGTTCCAGACCCCCTCTGGCTGAAAACATTTTCCCTCAAATCCCCTCGAAACCTCTTACCAATTCCTTTAAATCTATGCCCCCTGGTTCTTGACCCCTCTGCTAAGGGAACTAGGTCCTTCCTAGCCACTCTATTTAGGCCCCTTATAATTTTATACACCTCAATAAGGTCTCCCCTCAGATTCCTCTGTTGCAAAGAAAACAAACCCAGCATCTCCAATCTTTCCTCATAGCTAAAATTCTCCAGTCCAAGCATCATCCTTGTAAATCACCTCTGCATTCTTTCTAGTGCAATCACATCTTTCCTGTAATGTGGTGACCAGAACTGCACACAGTACTCCAGCTGTGGCCTAACCAGTGTTTTATACACTTCAAGCATAACCTCCCTGCTCTTGTATTCTATGCCTTGGTGAATAAAGACAAGTATTCTGTATGTCTTCTTAATACCTTATCTAACTGGGCTGCTACCTTCAGGGATCTGTGGACATACACTCCAAGGTCTCTTTGTTCCTCTAAACTCCTCTTTGTCCTACCATTTAATGTTATTTCCTTGCCTTGTTAGTCCTCCCCATCTGCATTACCTCACACTTCTCCGGATTGAATTCCATTTGCCACTGTTCTGCCCACCTGGCCAGTTGATTGATATCTTCCTGCAGTTTACAGCTTTCTTCTTCATTATCAACCACCTGCAAACTTCTTAATCATATCCCCTACATTCAAGTCTAAATCATTGATATATACCAGAAAAAGCAAGGGACCTAGTACTAAGTCCTGCAGAACCCCACTGGAAATAGCCTTCCAATCATAAAAACATCCATCAACCATTACCCTTTGCTTCCTGCCTCTGAGTCAATTTTGGATCCAACTTGCCACTTTGCCTTGGATCCCATGCGCTTTTACTTCCATGACCAGTCTGCTATGTGGGACCTTATCAAAACCCTCGCTGAAATCCACATACACTACATCAAATGTACTACCCTCGTTGACCCTCCTTGTTACCTCCTCAAAAATTCAATCAAGTTAGTTAGACACGACCATTGCTTAACAGATCCATGCTGACTGTCCTTGATTAATCCATGTCTTTCTAAATGAGGATTTATCCTGTCCTTCAGAATTTTCTCCAATAATTTTCCCACCACTGAGGTAAGGCTGACTGACCTGTGATTACTCGATTTATCCCTTTCTTCCTGTTTTAACAAAGGTACAATGTTAGCAGTCCTCCAGTCCTGCGGCACCAGACCTGTAGCCAGAGAGGATTGGAAAATGATGGTCAGAGCCTCTGCTATTTCCTCTTTTGCTTCTTGTAACAACCTGGGATACATTTCATCCAGGTCTGGGGATTTATCCACTTTCTGCTAAATCCCTTAATAGACAGATTTTTGAATGATAAGGCAGTTAAGTGAGAAATGATATTGACTCAGAAGATCAAGGTGTAGAATCAGTTTGGGTGGAGATAAGAAATAATAAGGGGAAGAAGGCAGTGGTGGCTATTAGTCTATAAGCCCCCTAACAATAGCTATACTGATGGACGAAGTATCACTAAATAAATAATGGAAGCTTAGAAGAAAGGTACGGCAATAATTATGAGTGATTTTAATCTTCATATTGATTGAACAAATCAAATTGGCCAAGGTAGCCTTGAGGAAGAGTTCATAGCATGTATCCGTGATGGTTTCTTTGAACAGTACATTGCGGAACCAACCTGGGTGCAGGCTATCTTGCATCTGGTACTGTGTACTGAGGCAGGATTAATAAATGATCTCATAGTGAAGGATCCTCCAGGAATGAGTGACCACAGCATGGCTGAATTTCAAATTCAGTTGGAGCGTGAGAACATTAGATCTCAAACCAGTGTCCTGATCTTTAAGAAAGGCAATTACAAAGGTGTGAAGGCAGAGTTGGTTAAAGTGGACTGGGGAAATAGATTAAAGTGTAAGATGGTTGATAAACAGTTAAGGAGATATTTCATAACTCTCAACAAAAATATATTCCAGTGAGAAGGAAAGACTTTAAGAGGAGGGAGAACCATCCCTGGTTAACTAAGGGAAGTAAAGGATGGTATCAAATTGAAAAAAATGGCATATAAAGTTGCTTCGATTAGTGGGAGGCCAGAGGATTAGGATATTTTTTTAAATCAGCAAAAGACGACTAAAAAAATTATAAAGAGAAGGAAGATAGAGTATGAGAGCAAACTGCAAGAAATATAAAAACAGATAGTAAGAGCTTCTACAGGTATATAAAGAAGAGAGTGGTTAAAGTAAAGGTTGGTCCCTTAGAGAATGAGACTGGGAAATTAATAATGGGGAACAGGGAAATGGCGGAGACTTTGAACTATTATTTTGTATCGGTCTTCACGGTAGAAGACACTAAAAACATCCCAATAATAGATAATCAAGGGGCTATAGAGAGGGAGCGACTTAAAACAATCACTATCACTAAAGAAAATGTACTCGGTAAATTAATGGGACTAAAGGTGGACAAGTCCCCATGACCTGATGGCTTGCATCCTCGGGTCTTAAAAGAAGTGGCTGCAGAGATAGTGGATGCATTGGTTGTAATCTACCAAAATTCGCTGGATTCTGGAGAGGTCCCAGTGGATTGGAAAACCGCAAATGTAATGCCCCTATTTAAAAAAGGAAGGAGACAGAAAGCAGGAAACTATAGACCAGTTAGCCTAACATCTGTTGTTGGTAAAATGCTGGAATCCATTTTTAAGGAAGCAGTAGCAGGATATTTGGAAAAGTATAATATAGTCAAGCATGGTTTTATGAAAGGGAAATCATGTTTGACAAATTTGCTGGAGTTCTTTGAGGATATAATAAGCAGGGTGGATAAGGGGGAACCAGTGGATGTGATGGTTTTGGATTTCCAGAAGTCATTTGATAAGGTACTACATAAAAGGTTACTGCACAAGATAAGAGCTCACGGGGTTGGGGGTAATATATTAGCATGGATAGTGGATTGGCTAACTAACAGAAAACAGAGAGTGGGGATTAATGGGACATTTTCTGGTTGGCGAACAGTAACTAGTGGGGTGCCACATGGATCGGTGCTGGGGCCTCAACTATTTACAATCTATATTAATGACTTGGATGAAGGGACCGAGTGTAATGTAGCCTAGTTTGCTAATGATACAAAGATGGGTGGGAAAGCATGGTGTGAGGAAGACACAAAGAATTTACAAAGGGAAATAGACAGGCTAAGTGAGTGGATAAACATTTGGCAGGTGGAGTATAATGTGGGAAAATGTGAGGTTATCCATTTTGGCAGGAAAAATAAAAGAACAAATTATTATTTAAATGGGGAGAAACTACAAAATGCTGCGGTACAGAGGGACCTGAGGGTCCTTGTGCATGAAACACAAATAGTTAGTATGCAGGTACAGCAAGTAATCAGAAAAGCAAATAGAATATTGGCCTTTATTGCAAGGAGGATGGAGTATAAAAGCAGAGAAGTCCTGCTACAACTGTACAGGGTATTGGTGAGGCCACACCTAGAGTACTCCGTACAGTTTTGATCACCTTATTTAAGGAAGGATATACTTGTATTGGAGGCAGTTCATAGAAGGCTCACTTGATTGATTCCGGAGATGAGGGAGTTGACTTATGAAGAAAGGTTGAGTAGGTTGGGCCTATACACATTGGAGTTCAGAAGAATAAGAGGTGATCTTATTGAAACATATAAGATACTGAGGGGGCTCGACAAGGTAAATACAGAGAGGATGTTTCCCCTCGTGGGTGAATCTAGAACTAGGGGGCATAGTTTCAGAATAAGAGGTCGCCCATTTAGAACTGAGATGAGGAGGAATTTCTTCTCTCAGAGGGTCGTAAATTTGTGGAATTCTCAGCCCTAGAGAGCTGTGGAGGCTGGGTCATTGAATATATTTAAGTTGGAGATAGACAGATTTTTGAGCGATGAGGGAGTGAAGGGTTATGGGGAGTGGGCAGGGACGTGGAGCTGAGTCCATGATCAGATAAGCCATGATCTTATTGAATGGCAGAGCAGGCTCGAGTGGCCAAATGGCTTACTCCTGCTTCTATTTCTTATGTTCTTATCTTCTCACTATGGTTATTTCATCTAGTATTTCACACTCCTCCTCCCTGATTTCAGTATCTGCATCGCCCCTCTCTTTTGTAAAAACAAAAGCAAAGTATTAATTAAGATCCATACTCACATCTTCCGCCTCCACACACACATTACCTTTATGGTCTCCAATAGGCCCTACTCTTTCTTTAGTTATCCTCTTGCTCTTAATGTATTTATAAAACATATTTGGATATTTCTTGATTTTACTTGCCAAAATGTTCTCATGCTCTCTCTTTGCTTTCCTAATTTCCTTTTTAATTCCACCCTTGTACTTCCTATACTCCTCTAGCACTTTTGCAGTATCGAGCCCTTGGTATCTGTCATAAGCTTCCCTTTTTTTCTTTATCCCATCCTGTATATCCTTTAACATCCAAGGGGCTCTAGATTTGTTAGTCCCACCTTTTTTCTTTAAGGGAACATACTTGCTCTGAGCCCTTGGGATCTCCTCCTTGAATGCCTCCCACTACTCTGACACTGATTTACCTTCAAGTGGCTGTTTCCAGTCCACTTTGGCTAAATCACATCTCAGCTTGGTAAAATTGGCTATATCCCAATTGAGAACTTTTATTCCTGGTCTATCTTTGTCTATCAGCCCTAAATCCAACTGAATTATGATCACTAGCACCAAAATGCTCTCCCACTGATACCCCTTCCATGTGCCCAGCTTCATTCGCTAAAACTAAGTCCAGAGCCGCCCCCTCCCTTGTTGGGCTTGCTACATACTGGCTAAAAAAATTCTCCTGAATGTACTTTAGGAATTCTGCAGCCTCTATATCTTTCACACTAATTCTATCCAGTTAATATTAGGTTAGTTGAAATCCTTTACTATTGCTGCCTTATAGTTTTTGCACTTCTCAGAAATGTATCTACATATTCGCTCTTCTCTCACCCTCTGACTGTTTGAGGGTCTAGAGTACACTCCCAGCAGTGTGATCGCCTCTTTTTTTGTTTTTCAATTCAACCCATATGACCTCATTTGATGATCCTTCCAACATATCATCCCTCCTCACAGGTGTAATTGTTTCTTTAATCAATACTGCAATCCCCCTCCTTTTTTTAATCCCCCTCTCTATCCCGTCTGAAAACCCTGGAACCAGGAATGTTGAGCTGCCATACCTGCCCTTCTTTCAGCCATGTCTCAGTAATAATTATCGCGACTGATTTTCGGCTTTCGGGGTTTTTCGGCGAAAACAGTAGCAATACGTGAAATTTACCGTTTTCGCTACACTGCCATTTTTAGGCTGAACTTTCGGCCCTTACGTCCATCGGTAAGGGAGACATTGCACAAGCATTCGTGGCGCAAAAAATGTGAGTTTCGGCAACTTTAGTCCAGGGTCGTTTGGTTGCAAGAGAGGCCTGGGGAGAGGGAAAAAAATTCCAAAAAATATTCCAAAAACATTTACAAGACCCTTAACTATCTAATTGCTGCAGAAAAATTTAAACATTTAAACTTTAACTTATGTTTTTTGCAGGTTTTTGTACTTACCGCTGCTGGCAGGGCTGCATCGCCAGGTTTGCCCTGTCGCTATTCTGGGCACAGCGTACGGGTCGGGAGATTGTCGAAAGTCGGTCACAAATGCAACCGGCATCGTTGCACGTCGGCGCATCTCTTACCAGCGGTACTTGGAAGCACCGCTGCAAACAGGTACCCGAGGATCCCGCCCGGGCTTTGCGACCGGGTTTTCACCGCAGAGGGTCACATCGCGGCGAAAACCCAGCCGCAAACCTCTCGAAAATCCGGCCCATAGTATCATACTTCTAAGTGTCTATCTGTGCTCTCAGCTCATCTGCCTTATTCCCTAGGCTCCTTGCATTGAAGTATATACCATTAAGCACTGCCAAACTCCCTTGTTGTCTATTTTCTAGCCTTTGTTTCCTCTGCCTTCCAAATTCACTTTCTAATTTTCTCCTTTCCAATTCCAGCTTTCCTTATTTCCCTTCTGAATCTACTCTCGAGTTCCCCTCCCGTTGCCAAGCTAGTTTAAACCCACCGTGCAAGGATATTGGTCCCGGCTCTGTTGAGGTGCAACCCATCCAGCTTGTACATGTCCCAATGCCTCAGAAATCTAAAGCCCTCCCTTCTGCACCATCTCTCCAGCCACATATTCATCTGCTCTATCCTCCTATTTCTGTACTCATTAGCACGTGGCACAAGGAATAATCTGGAGATTACTACCTTTGAGGTCCTACTTTTTAATCTCTCTCCGAGCTCCCTAAACTCTGCCTGCAGGACTTCATCCCTCTTTCTACCTATGATACTGGTACCAATATAGAGCACGACCTCTGGCTGTTCACCCTCCACCCTCAGAATGTGCTGCAGCCGCTCAGTGACACCCTTGACTCTGACCCTCTACACATTCACAGGTAGCTCCTACCCAAACACATGGAGCTCCTACACTGACACAGGCTGCTTGTCTTCATTTTAACAGTCATTCAATTTTTAACTACAGGCGGTCGGGTTAGCCGGGCCTCAGAAATCCCAGCAGGTGAAAGGAGGCGAGAAGGGCTGAATTCATGAGCTGAGTGCCTTTACATCACTGCTTGTGGGCCAGGAGGAGCAGGAGTGTTTGCTCCAGGCCCAACAAGCTTACTGTAGGCTGACCAGACATCCCTGTTTTCCGGAGACAGTACCCGAATTTGGGAATGTGACTGTCCCTGGAAGTGTCCCCAGTTTAAAGGTCTCGGCCCGAAAATGAGTCTTTGATTTTTTCCAATGCTAATGCACAAAAACCTGTTTCTTGGAGATTCACCACTGTTTGAGGTCAGGAACAAATTCCTCGAGTGAGGTGTAATGGCTGCCCCAAGTTCCCACAATGCACTGCGGCAGAGAAAGGGCCCAATCTATAGCTCTGGCCGCACTGCATGGCAGGTGATAAAAACCTGACGTGCTGAGGATTTCCAACATTTTCTGTTTTTATTTCAGATTCCAGCATCCACAGTATTTTGCTTCTGCTCAGTATTTCATCCAACAGTGACTGGCCGGGGAGTGGAACGCAGGAGAATCCAAGGGAGTGGTGAGAGCTGGTGAACATAACGACATAAGAAATAGGAGCAGGAGTAAGCCATTTGGACCCTTGATCCTGCTCCGCCATTTAATAAGATCATGGCTCTTCTGATCCTGGCCTCAACTCCACTTCCCTGCCCATTCCCCATGACCCTTGACTCCCTTATCGTTCAAAAATCTGTCTGTCTCCGCCTTAAATACATTCAATGACCCAGCCTCCACAGCTCTCTGGGGTAGAGAATTCCAAAAATTCATGACCCTCTGAGAGAAAAAATTGTCCCTAGTTCTAGATTCCCCCACGAGGGGAAACATCCTCTCTGCATCTACCCTGTCAAGCCCCCTCAGAATCTTATACATTTCAATAAGATCACCTTTAAGTCTTCTAAACTCCAATGAGTACAGGCCCAACCTGCTCAATCTTTCTTCATATGACAACCCCTTCATCTCAGGAATCAACCTAGTGAACCTTCTCTGAACTGCCACCAATGCAAGTATATCCTTCCTTAAATAAGGAGACCAAAACTGTATGCAGTCCTCTAGGTGTGGCCTCACCAATACCCTGTACAGTTGTAGCAGGACTTCACTACTTTTATACCCCATCCCCCTTTCAATAAAGGCCAACATTCCATTTACCTTCCTAATTACCTTGATGTACCTGCATGTTAACTTTTTCATGTACAAGGACCCCCAGATCCTTCTGTACCACCGCATTTATTAATCTCTCCCCATTTAAATAATAATTTGCTTTTTTATTATTTCTGCCAAAGTGGATAACCTCACATTTTCTCACATTATACTCTATCTGCCAAATTTTTTGTCCACACACTTAGCCTATCTATATCCCTTTGTAGATTTGTTGCGTCCTCCTTACAACTTGCTTTCCCACCTATCTTTGTATCATCAGTAAACTTGGCTACATTACACTCGGTGCCTTCATCCAAGTCATTCATATAAATTGTAAATAGTTGAAGACCCAGCACCGATCCCTGCGGCCCCCAACTAGTTACAGTTTGCCAACCTGAAAATGACCCATTTATCCTGACTCTCTCTCTCTGCTTTCTGTTGATTAGCCAATCCTCTATCCATGCTAATATATTACCCTCAACCTCGTGAGCTCTTATCTTGTGCAGTAACCTTTTATGTGGCACATTATCGAATGCTTTCTGGAAATCCAAATACATGGCATCTACTAGTTCCCCTTTATCCACCCTACTCATTACATTCTCAAAGAACACCAGAGAATTTGTCAAACCCATGATTTCCCTTTCATATAACCATGCTGACTCTGCTTGACTGCATTATGATTTTCTAAATGTCCTGCTACTACTTCCTTAATGATGGACTCCAGCATTTTCCCAATGACAGATGTTAGGCTAACTAGTCTATAGTTTCCTGTTTTCAGTATCCCTTCTTTCTTAAATAGGGACGTTGCATTTGCGGTTTTCCAGTTTGCTGCGACTTCTCCAGAATCCAGGAAATTTTGGTAGATTACAACCAATGTATCCACTATCTCTGCAGCCACCTCTTTTAAGACCGTAAGATGCAGGTCATGGGGACTTGTCCACCTTTAGTCCCATTAGTTTGCCTAGTACTTTTTCTCTGGTGATAGTGATTGTCTTAACTGCCCCCCTCCCCTCAATAGCCCCTTGAATATCAATTATTGAGATGCTTTTAGTGTCTTCTACCATGAAGACTGATACAAAATATTTGTTCAAAGTCTCCGTCATTTCCCTATTTCCCATTATTAATTCCCCAGTCTCATTCTCTAAGGGACCAACGTTTACTTTAGCTACTCGCTTTCTTTTTATATACTTGTAGAAGCTCTTACTGCCTGTTTTTATATTTTTTGCTAGTTTACTGTCATAAGCTATCTTCTCTCTCTTTCTCATTTTTTTAGTTGTCCTTTGCTGATTTTTTTAAATTTCCCAATCCTCTGGCCTTCCACTGTTCTTCTCAACATTGTATGCCTTTGTTTTCAATTTGATACCATCCTTTATTTCCTTAGTTAGCCACGGATGGTTCATCCTTCTCTTAGAGTCTTTCTTTCTCACTGGAATATATCTTTGCTGAGAGTTATGAAATAACTGCTTAAATGTTTGCCACTATTTTTCTACAGTCTTACCCTTTAATATATTTTCCCAGTCCACATTTGCCAGCTCTGCCTTCACACCTTTGTAATTGCCTTTATTTAAATTCAGGACACTAGGTTGAGATCAAGCTTTCTCACCCTCAACTGATTTTGAAATTCTACCATGCTATGATCACTCTTCCCAAGAGGATCCTTCACGACAAGATCATGAATTAATTCAGACTCGTTACACAGATCTAAAATAGTCTGCTCCCTGGTTGGTTTCACAACATATTGTTCTAAGAAACAATTCTGCTTACACTCTATGAAGTCTTCCCCCAGGCTACCTTTGCCAATTTGATTTGTTCAATCGATATGGAGATTAAAATTGTCCATGATTATTGCCGTACCTTTCTTACAAGCCTCTAATATTTCTTGATTTATACTCTGTCCTACTGTGTGGCTACTGTTTGGGGGCCTGTGGACCACTCCCACCAGTGACTTCCTGCCTGGTGGGTGAGTAGATTTGATTTACTTTACCAGATTACCTGTATGCTGCATCATGTTTTTTTTTTGTTGAATACGGGAAGGCAAGCTCTAAATTTTCCCACCGGGAAGAGGTTTGTGAATCTGAATCCTTCTGAGACAGAGGGTGCTTCATGGAAAATCTCAGTCTCTTGGGTACAGCTTTAAAATTGATAAATTAAAAGTTGGGATATTTGGGGACCAGTTGTTGATGCAGCACTATTGCTACAACATAAGAATATAAGAAACAGGAGCAGGAGTAGGCCATTCAATGAGATTATGGCTGATCTTCTATCTCAACTCCACTTTCCTGTACTATCCCCATATCCCTTCATTCCCTTAATATCTAAAAATCTATCAATCTCTGTCTTGAATATACTCAGCGACTGAGCCTCCAATTAGAGAATTCCAAAGATTCGCCACCTGTTGGGTGAAGAAATTTCTCCTCATCTCAGTCCTAAATGGCCGACATCTTATTCTGAGATTCTGACCCCTGGTTCTAGATTCCCCAGCCAGAGGAAACATCCTCCCTGCATCTACCCTGTCAAGCCCTGTATGTTTCAATGAGATCATCTCTCATTCTTCTAAACTCTAGAGAATATAGACCTAGTCTACTCAATCTCTTTTCAGAGGGCAATCACTTCATCCCAGGAATCAGTCTGGTGAACCTTCGTTGCACTCCCTCTATGGCAAGTATATCCTTCCTCAGGTAAGGGGACCAAAACTGTACACAATACTCCAGGGTGTGGTCTCACCAGGGCCCTATATAATTTCAGTAAGACGTCTTTACTCTTATACTCAAATCCTCTTGGAATAAAGGCCAACATGTCATTTGCTTTCTTAATTACTTGCTGTACCTTCATGTTAACTTTCAGTGACTCGTGTACAAGGATACCCAGGTCCCTCTGAACATTTCCCAATCGCTCATCATTTAAAAAATATTCTGCTTTTCTATTTTTCCTACCAAAGTGGATAACTTGCCATTGCTCCACATTATATTCCATTTGCTATGTTCTTGCTCCATCACTTAGCCTATCTCCCCTTGAAGTCTCTTTGCATCCTCCTCACAACTTACATTCTCACCTAGTTTTGTATCATCAGCAAACTTGGATATATTACATTTGGTCCCCTCATTCAAGTCATTGATAGATATTGTGAATAGCTGGGGCCCAAGCACCGATTCCTGCGGTACCCCACTAGTTACAGCCTGCCCACCCAAAAATGACCTGTTTTCTGTCCATGAACCAATCCTCAATCCCTGTTAGTATTTTACCCCCAATCCCATGAACCCTAATTTTGTTTAATAACCTTTTGCGTGGCACCATATCGAATGCCTTCTGAAAATCCAAATACACTATATCCATTGCTTCCCCTTATCTATTCTGCTAGTTACAACCTCAAAAACCTCTATCAGATTTGTCAAATGTTGGTCCTGAACTCACGGCCCCTACGGGAGCGTATGAGTTGCACACGTGCCCGTATGGGCTCCACAAGTTCCAGGTTTAGGCATACGAAGCGCATCACAAACCCGGAACTTGTGATTGGTCAAGAATCCTCTTGACAGATCGCACGCATCCGGAAGTAAAGGGCCTCCGTGGGCGAAGATTTGGGCTATTTGCAGAGTAAGACTTTTAAAGGATAGAAAAAGTCATTTTTTTCAATAATTTCAACATTTAAAATCCTGTTAAATAAGGTAAGTTTATTTTTAGACCCTTTAAAATTTGTAAATATATTTTTCAAAAAATTAAATTTTTGTTTTATATCATTAATTAAATTCCATTTTGATTATATTTAAGCTGTGATTTAAAAACAATTATTTTAAATGTTCGTGTGTTTTTGGAGGTATTTCCATTCATACTTATTGTGATTCCGAGGAATCACCACAAGTATGAATGGGAATACCCCGACATGGCTTGCTTGGGCTGGCCCATGTGATCCCAGGGATGTGTGTGAAGCGCTTGCATCCTTCGTGTAGAGGCCCAGGTCCACAAGTCTCCCAGCCTCCTGGACCACCAGGTAGATTTGTAGAAATTTCTGGGCCATGATTTTCATTTCATCAATCTGTGTTGACTCTGCCAAATCTTATTATTCTTTTCTAAGTGTCCTGATACCGTGTCCTTAATAATAGCTACTAGCATTTTCCCTACTACTGATGCCAGGCTAAATGGTCTGTAGTTCTCTGGTTTCGCTCTCCCTCCTTTCTGAAATAGCGGGGTTACATTTTCTACCTTCCAATCTACGGGAACCGTTCTAGAATCTATGGAATTTTGGAAGATGACAACCAATGCATCCACTATCTCTATCGCCACCTCTTTCAAAACCCAGGATGTAGGCCATCAGGTCAGGAGATTTATCGGCTTTCAGTCCCATTAATTTCTGCAGTACCATTGTTTTACTAATACTAATTCCTTTCAGTTCCTCATTCTTGCCCAGCAAGTCTTTTGTGTATCCTTTCATGAAGACAGACACAAAGTATATTTAATTCCTCTGCCATTTCCTTATTCCCCATTATAATTTCTCCTGTCTCAGCCTGTAAGAGACCCATGTTTACTTGTGAGCACACACAAGATTTTTGATTCAGTGCATCTAAGCTGTGCAGTCGCGTACATGTGTGCTGGTCCCACACAGCCTGGGACCAGCTTTTCCAATGTGAAACATGCACGAAACTATGAATGGGCTGTGCAGCCCGTTAAAGGGGCCACACTCCCAAAATAAATTGTGGGGGAATGTTGCCTGTATTTTGCCGGGATTTGGCTTTGAATAAATGGTCACCATAGATTGCCAGCAAAATGCTCCCATGATCGGTCTGCTCCCCGGACCCCCCACCATCGGACCCCCTGAGCATCACCATCTGCCCCTGCGATACATCTGCTCCCCTCATCACCATCGGAGTCCCCCAACATCAGGTCCCCAACCATCATTTGCACACTGCCCCTCCCCCACCGACCACCATCTGTCCCCCATGACCACTATCGGATCCTCCACTACCACCATTTTCCCCCATGCCCCCTCAATCGGACCCCGTTTACAATTGGACCCCTGTCCCCGCCATCAGATCTTCCCCCACAATCTCTCCCACCCCCCCACTCGACCTAGCTGCACTCAGCCCAGCTTGGCTGCAGCCTTGTGCTGCAGGCTTTCCACCCGATAGTCCTCCAACCTGTCAACCAGGCTGGCCGTGGGTGGAAAACTTACAGAAAAAAAATTAAAGATGTACTGCAGGACATTTGAGAAACCCATTCTTCCGGGTTTTCCAACCTCAAACAGCCCACCGGCATGGAATGCATCTCTGACCTAAAATCCAGGCCAAAAAATTCAAGGTAGACAATAAGTCCATTTTTGTCCAAACTGTATATCTGGCATTGGCATAGTGCAAAAGATCATTGTGCCAATGCTAAGCCACAAGTATAACTGGGGTGTCTCTTACATGATAGAAAGTTCTGTTACACAGCTAATTTGATCCATATATGAATTGTTTCCTGCGCTTATTGCAGTGAAACCAAAGCCACGATTTTAACCCTGCCTGCCCAATGGGAATGGTGCGGGTGGGGGTTAAAATGGCAACCAGGTAGAAGTTGTAGTCTTCCTGTCCCCCGCCATTTTAACAACTGGGATACCAGCAGCATGGAGGTTGCATCCATAGGCAAGCGGGGCCCTAATTAAAATGAAAGTTGCAACCTAATGCTGACATCAGTGCTCTGACACGTTTTTAACCTCAGATCACAGGAGGTCCGGATGAATCATAGAATCATAGAAATTTATAGCATGGAAGGAAGCCATTTCGGCCCATCGTGTCTGCGCCAGCCGACCAAGAGCTATCCGGCCTAATCCCACTTTCCAGCTCTTGGTCCGTAGCCCTGTAGGTTACAGCACTTTAAATGCACATCCAAGTATTTTTTAAATGTGGTGAGGGTTTCTGCCTCTACCACGCTTTCAGGCAGAGAGTTCCAGATCCCCATCACCCTCTGGGTGAAGAAATTTCCCCTCGTATCTCCTCTAAACCTCCCCCGAAATTATTTTAAATCTATGCCCCCTGGTTGTTGACCAAGGGAAACAGGTTCTTCCCATCAACTCTATCCAGACCCCTCACAATTTTATACACCTTGATCAGGTCTATCCTCAGCCTCCTCTGTTCCAAAGAAAACAGACCCAGCATCTCCAATCTTTTCTCATAGCCAAAATTCTCCAGTCCAGGCAACATTCTTGTAAATCTCCTCTGCACCCTTTCCAGTGCAATCACATCCTTCCTGTAATGGGGTGACCAGAACTGCACGCAGTACTCCAGCTGCGACCTAACCAGTGTTTTGTACAGTTGAAGCATAACCTCCTTATTCTTGTATTTCTTGAATGGTACCAAACCAACGAGTGAAACCTGGCGGGAAGCAGCAGAGTGGTCAGAAGAGGCCAAGATAAGCATATTTCTTAAGTTTATTTTAGGATTCCTTGTGGGCCAGGAGGAGTAGGAATTTTCCCGCAGGGAATCCCCGGACCCGGCATTCCCTCATCCTCCCTCTGTTGGCGGCACTTTGAAGACCCTTTTCCCTCACAGCACTAGGAGTATGCTCGGGCCAATTCCTTTGGGTTCTGGTGATGTTGGCCTCCCGCCCGATTTCCTGCTCCCACCTGTCAGCTCTGACGTCATTCCTGCCGGTTCTCGGCAGGAGGCACAGTTAAACGAGGCCTGTGGGTGGCCTGGTCCTTACACTGAGGAATCAATGGGGGACTCCTGCCCGCCCGGCACCCCACCTGTACCCGGTTAAGCAACGCCTTGATTTCAAAATTATCATCCTTATTTTCAAATCCCTCCATGGCCTTGCCCCTCCCTATCTCTGTAACCTTCTCCAGTCCCACAACCCCCCAAAGATATCTGCACTCCTCTAATTCTGCCCCCTTTAGCATCCCCGATTTTCATCATTCAACTATCGATGGTCGCACCTTCTGTTGCCTTGACCCCAAACTCTGGAACTCACTCCCTAAACCTCTCCGCCTTGCTATCTCTCTTTCCTCCTTCAAGACGCTCCTTAAAGCCTACCTCTTTGACCAAGTTTCCTGCCCTAATTTCTCCTTATGCGGCTCGGTGTCAAATTTATTATCTCATAATACTCCTGTGAAGTGACTAGGGACATTTCACTACGTTAAAGGGCTATATAAATACAAGTTGTTGGTGTATCTGGCTCAGGTTAAAATCGGGGCTCAAATTCCTCTTGCTATAAACTGATTATTTTATGTACAAAACATAAATGTTTCAGCCTATTAGTGGTGTTCTGACCATAGATGCTTGGACTGTATTTTTGAACGGTTCCTTACTCTTTTATGTCTTGAAATGGGATGGCCATTCTCGGCTCTTTGGAAAGGGTTAGACGGTCCAGTGGAAGTTTGGAAGGTGTCAGCAATATGTCTTAAAAGGTCAGAAAATGCATTATCTTCCTGGACTCCATGTCCAGCCAAGCACACGACTCAATGGTCTCATTCTTTTCATGTCGAATATTTCAGCCTTTACACTGCAGCAACACCAGCTGTCAGCCAATATGATGAATCGTCGTAACATATACTTGGGACTAAAAGAGGAATCGAGCACGAAGGTAGCTAACCTATCTCTCACTGGTTCACCTGCTCCATACAGCCACCATGAGGTTCTAGCGGGGGGATTGTCCAACAATCCAGTGCTTGTTGTCATTCACAGCATTTGTACTGTTAAACAGATGATAGTTTCGGGCTGCATTGCATACACTCAAATGATCTAAATCAATGTTGTCAACCCTGAGAAAATGAATTGCTATTCAGGTAAGACTGATAATGTAGAAGGCCATCAGTTAAATGCGACCATGAACTGCGCCGGTACAGTTGCACAACACAAACAGGTACACATCACCTGTTACCTTCATTCATTACTGGTGTCAGTAAAATTGGCCTTGGCTATCAATAAAACTGACAGGGAAGCCGCCGGTAATCCTAAAGGTGACTTTGCATGCATCGTGCTGCAGCTTGTGTTGTGAAAGGAGAATAGTGAGGAGAAAAGCAGAAGGGGGAAGTAAAAAGCTTTCAAAGAAAAATACTTCCCCGACCCCTGCTAAGCGAAATGTTCCGTGTTAGTCCAAAGCCACACACCTATTCAGACTTACCGCACTGTCTCAGGAGTCACTGAATCCTGCTAAGTTATCATCAGCGATTAGCAAAGTCATCTAGTCCCTTTAATGCAGTCCTGCCTGAGTACACACCAATACTCCCTGAGGAATCCATTCCTTCAGTGCATCATCGTCATCCAGGAAGGAAAAGGTAGCCGATCTCCATTCTTTCAAACCAGCCACTGATCTGCTCAGCCCACTGCTGGTGCCAACCGAGAGGGAATGAGTGACTCCATCCGACGTGAATTGTCAGGTCTCCACAGGAACAGGGTGTCAGACTGAAACTAAAACTAAAACAAAGCAGGTAAGAAGTATTTTTTAAATCTGTATGTTGGGAACGAGGGAAAATGTTTTGTTTTGGGAGCATTTTCTTTCACGATGCTTCTCTCCTCTAAATAGATTGTTGCCTTTTTATATATTCACAAAAATTAGAAACCCTGTTATTAAGTTACATTGGGGGAAATTCATTATCGGCCCGTTGGGGGGGGCGGGAACTTTTGGAAGCCGGGAAACTTAACGCCAGGTGGTCATGTTTCCCCACTCTCAAAATATTCTCTTTAGCGCTCCAGGAAGGAAGTGGAGCGTCCTACTTCCTTCTTGGAGCGCTAAAGGATGCAGGTGCAGCGGGAACCTCAGTGCACTCTGGGCCGTGCCGCGCTGCCGTGTTCAAAGGGCCCTTCGCTCCCTTAAAGGGAAGGGCCATCGTTGCAGGCTCTGCAATTTAAAACGGGCCTACCTAGACCACCAAGGCTGCGGTGAACCCGCGCGATCAAGCAGAGTGCCGGGCTGAACAATCGCAGGCAGGAACCCGCGAAGAAAACGGCATCAGCAAAGATAAATTTTTTTTAAAACTTACCTCGGCCACCTCGCCTTTAATCATCGCCCCGGTGACGGCCGGCTGCCCGATCCACGCCCGCTGCAGCTGACGGTGTGTTTACCCGCTGCTGCAGGGGGCGGAAGTGAATGTCGGGTCCGGGGAGCTAACGGGGTGATGCGCACGATGATGGCGTCACGATCTCTGGGCGCAGGAGATCGGAGCGCAATACCGTAGTGCCGGCACGAAACTCCCGCCCAATATGGTGGGAGTTGATGTCAGCGCCACTCCCGGTCGCAAAGGCATTTTGAATTGTCAGGTCTCCACAGGGCTGTAACGGGAGGTGCAAGTGCACTCAATTTCTAGCCCAATTGAATCTGAAAGTTAGTTAGATTTTCCAAACCATTTGCACCACACCTTCATTGAATTTTGTAAAGATATTTTTGATTCATCCCACTCAAATGAAAGAAAACATTTAATTGACAAGCAACAGAACAATTACATGGTATGTGCTTATATATACATATATAATTACAGCTGCATGGACTGACATACCTAGGGCCCAGCCTCAGCCATGCACGATAAGGACAAGGATCATTAACGATTGGTGCTCTGGCCTTATCTTCATATTCGGGCCGAGCTGCTGGCACGGGCCACACCTCCTCAGGCAGCTCACCCGATGGGCAGTGTCAATTTAAAGCCATGTGTCTTGCTGTCTGAGGCCTTTGGCTAAGTTTTTTTTTATTCGTTCCAGAATGTGGATGTCGCTGGCAAAGCCAGCATTTATTGCCATCCCTAAATGCTTGAGAAGGTGGTGGTGAGCTGCCTTCTTGAATCACTGCAGTCCTTCTGGTGAAGGTACTCCCACAGTGCTGACAGGGAGGGAGTTCCCGGATTTTGACCCATCGACGATGAAGGAATGGCGATTTATTTCCAAGTCAGGATGGCGTGTGACTTGGAGGGGAACTTGCAGATGATTGTGCTCCCAAGCGTTTGCTGCCCTTGTCCTTCCAGCTGGTAGAGGTCGTGGGCTTGGGAGATGCTGCCGAAGAAGCCTTAGTGAGTTGCTGCAGTACATCTTGTAGATGGTACACACTGCAGCCACGGTGCATCGATGATGGACAGAGTGAATGTTTAGGGTGGTGGATGGGGTGCCAATCAAGTGGGCTGCTTGTCCTGGATGGTGTCAAGCTTCTTCAGTGTTGGTGGAGCTGCACTGATCCAGGCAAGTGGAGAGTATTCCATCACATTCCTGACTTGTTCCTTGTAGATGGTGGAAAGGCTTTGGGGAGTCAGGAGATGAGACACTCGCCACAGAATATCCAGTCTCTGACCCACTCTTGTTGCCACCGTATTTATGTGGCTGGTCCAGTTAAATTTCTGGTCAATGGTGATCACCGGGAATTTGATGGTGGGGGATTCGGCGATGGTCATGCTGTTGAATGTCATGGGGAGGTGGGTGGTTAGACTCTCTCTTGCTGGAGACAGTCATTGCCTGGCACTTGTGTGGCGCGAATGTTACTTGCCACTTATCAGACCAAGCCTGAATGTCATCCAGGTCTTTCTGCATGTGGGCATGGACTGCTTCATTTTCTGAGGAGTTGTGAATGGAACTGAACACTGTACAATCATCAGTGAACCTCTCCACTTCTGACCATATGATGGAAGGAAGATCATTGATGAAGCAGCTGAAGTTGGTTGGGTCCACGACAATCCCCTGAGCAACCCCTGGAGGTGAGATGATTGACCTCCAACAACCACAACCATCTCCCTTTGTACTAAATATGACTCCAGCCAGTGGAGAGTTTTCCCGCTGATTCCCATTGACTTCAATTTTACTAGGGCTCCTTGATGCCACACGGTCAACTGCTACCTTGGTGTCAAGGGCAGTCACTCTCACCTCACCTCTGGAATTCAGCTCTTTTGTCCATGTTTGGACCAAGGCAGTAATGAGGTCTGGAGCCTAGTGGTCCTGGTGGAACACAAACTGAGCATCGGTGAGCAGGTTATTGGTGAGCAATTGCTGCTTGATAGCTTTGTTGACGACACCTTCCATCACTTTGCTGATGATTGAGAGGAGACTGATGGGGTGGTAATTGGCCAGATTGGTTTTGTCCTGCTTTTTGTGGACAGGACATACCTGGGCAGTTTTCCACATTGTCAGTTAGATGCCAGTGTTGTAGCTGTACTGGAACAGCTTGGCTAGATGCGCGGCTAGTTCTGGAGCACAAGTCTTCAGCACAACAGCCAGGATGTTGTCAGGGCCCATAGCTTTTGCTGTGTCCAGTGCACTCAGCCGTTTCTTGACATCACCAAATTGGTTGAAGACTGGCTTCTGTGATGGTGGGGACCTCAGGGGACCTCATCTGCTCGGCACTTCTGGCTGAAGGTGATTGCAAACGCTTCAGTATTGTCTTATGCACCCGTGTGCTGGGTACTGCCATCATTGAGGATGGGGATATTCATGGAGCCTCCTCCTCTGGTTAGTTGTTTAATTCTCCACCGCCATTCAAGAGTGGATGTGGCAGGATTGCAGAGCTTTGATCTGATCCGTTGATTGTGGGATTTCTCAGCTCTATCTATGGCGTCCTCCCAGAAGGAGGGTTGCTATGGGCAGGGAGCGTTGTCATGATGCCTGTGGTTTTGGGTGAGCACTGTTCCTCAGGAAGGTTACAAAAAACAATTAAATATTTACTTTTCTTTGTTGCCTCGGCGGCCAATGAAGAATCCCGAGGCCAACCCCGCTCATCAGGAACAAATTTCTTCAAGGGGTCCTTCAACAGGTGTTAGGCCACTTAATTAGCATACTCAAAGGGCCTAAAGCCTGTTTAGGCATCCATCCAGGACAGAACCCTAATTGCTCTTCCTTGCAAGCATTCCCTCCAGAACAGAGGCAGCAACAGAGAATGGGGTAGTCCCATTCGCCATTCGCTCACTGTGATTATCATGTGGAGAGGCCTGTGGACAGAATCCATCCTAAAGGGAGCAGGAGGAAAATGAGTATGACTATTTTCAGAAGGCCTTCCTGCCCTTTTTTCTCAGTTTAACGCCACAGGAGTGCCCAAGTATGTGGAAAAGGTAAGGGAAATCCTGGCCTAGCTGTAAAAGTGGATCACTGCCACAAAATCACTGCCCTGATAAGTACAGATGACCTCATTACAATAAAATATGCACATCATTGTAACATTTTAGATGATTGATCCATTTCTGTGTCAAAACAGTGCTGTATTATTGGGTTTACTCAGGGAGGTGAAAAATCCATAATTCACAAATACCGCAGATGCAAGTGCCATTCTCATGAGGGAAGTCCACCATTACCAGTGCAGTATTGTATATAAAGTACTGAAATTTTTGTACTCTTAAAGCCAAAAAAATGGTCAGAAGCTGTTGTTAATGTTTTAAATGATAACATTTATAAATTTTCTTCACTGTGTCTAACAACAGTGATTAGGCCTGTGGATCTGCTTTGTGTTGATCAGTCAGTGTGTGTGGAGGCATACTTAACACGGCCAGACTGTAACGTGTAGCTGGGACTATGAGCATTCATTTCGCAAATGATAATTCGCTTTTTTTTTGTATTTTTACTGGTGTGAAGGAACAGTGCCTGGAACTGTAAAAATAACACGGATACATGCACATCACAAATATATAATCAGATTGCAGCCGTTCTATTTATTCAGTGAATAATGTGAATGAAGAAATGTTCTTGTCAGTGTCTTTGGCACTGCTTCCCTCCTTTCCTGCAATCACCACCATTTACTGGCATGCAGTCCCACAATCAGTGGCAGCCCTCCAGTTCCTTGCCCAAGTGACTGTGCTCACTTTCCAGTAGAAGTTATCAGACACCAATCAGGACCAGAAACCTTGGCTGAAGTTACCTCTCTCGAGTCCACGGGTGCCGATTCCAATTGTAATGCTCCAACTGCTGGTCTAGCTGACTTGGCATAAACCAGGAATTGAACCTGGCATAATTTAATGCTGCTTGACTGATATTTGATATTAAACTGCTTGACATAGTATGGCCTAGAAAGTTGGCTGCGCACCACCCGTTTTTCAGGGCGCTAGGCGGCCTCCAATATGGCGGGCAGGAAGTATACGCTCATTACGAGCTGCATTGTTATCGATTTTAAAAATCGGTGTCGAGGGCCCACGCCTCAAATAACAATTTTTGCATATGCAAATAAGGGGTCTAACGCCAGTTTGAGTCCACTTCTGCAATATTGGTTTGCCCCGGGGCAGCAGGTATTGTGTTCCTAACACAGATGAGACTGCACACCGGGAGGTTAAAGTAACAGTGACCTCAGTCTTTATTAAGACACTCCAGTGAGGAACAGGCTTTAGGGGCCGGCTTATATACAGTGCTCCCAAGGGATGCTGGGATCCCTTGGGACTTCAGGGGATGCGCTCCCTGGTGGCGGATCATGGGAGCGCATGCTTTACAGATACACAACAGCAGGTACCAGTTCCATTCAACGAAACCTTGGTCTGCAAGTGGTCTAACAGGTGATGCTTAAAGGGACCGCCTGTTAGGCCGCAACCAACAATTTAAAATTTAAAATATGCTTACCTGGATGTGGAGCCAAGCAGAGCAGGAGTACTCCACCCAACCCAACATTCAAAGCAAGTGGGCTGTGCTTTCTCTTGCCCTTGGATTCTGCCGGCCAGTTCCATCTGCCTGAGCCCTGTCCTCTCATCAAAAGTCTTCTCTTCAACTTTGGTTCCTTGCATCAACTGTCTCCACCTTCCCTTTTGCCCATGTTACTGTGGAGTACTTTGAGTTGTCTTCTTGCATAATTGTGGTTGTGTCCAGGGCATGCACTCCCTCTTGGACAATTCCGGAATTTGCACACAATATGTTTGGTCTATTTCTCTGTTCCATTTATTGATCGGTTTACTTTTGTTTTAGAAGCAGAATACAATGGACAAGGCAAAGGATGCCCAGTCATATTCAGAGAAGGTTCAAGTGTTAAGGAGTAAGCAGTGGCTCAGTGGGTAGCACCCTCACATCTGAGTCAGCAGATCGTGGGTTTAAGTCCCACTCCAGGGACTTGAGTGCAAAAATCTAGGCTGACGCTCCAACGCAGTGCTGAGGGAGCGCTGCACTGTCAGAGGTGCCGTCTTTTGGATGAGATGATAAACCGAGGCCCCGTCTGCTCTCTCAAGTGGACGTAAAAGATCCCATGGCACTATTTTGAAAAAGAGCAGGGAATATTTATCCCTCAATCAACATAATAAAAAAAAACAGATTACCATTGCTGTTTGTGGGAGCTTGCTGTGCACAAATTGGCTGCCGCGTTTCCCACATTACAACAGTGACTACACTCCAAGAAGTACTCCATTGGCTGTAAAGCACTTTGAGACGTCCAGTGGTCGTGAAAGGCGCTATATAAATGCAAGTCTTTCTTTTCTTTTTATGACGCAATGCAGGTGCATTTTAAAACCATGAGTTCAAGTCGTAAATCCTCCCATTAATATATATCTATTTGGAGGCTCCATTTTAAAATGTTTAATCCCTTTCTTTCAGCATTGTTATGACAGGGCTCAGATTCTTCTGATCCAGAGGTGGCGAGGAAGATTACTGATAGCAGCATGGTCAACAGGGACTTAATAGAGGGAAACAGTATGACCAGCAGGGACTCCATGGATGGAAACAGTGGCAGTTTGACTAATGATAGTAGGCAGAAACCTTAAGGAAAGAAAATAAGTTTAAACTAACAGGGCAGCCCACTGGCCTGAAATGGCATGCAGGAAGACTGATTAAGCCCAATATCCCAACACGCGTCATACAATCAATTTAGGAACTAACTGGATGCAGGAGCTGCTTGGGTTTTTTCTCCAAAGTTGGGATGCAGGCCCTTGTGATTTTCTGCCTCGCTCCTTCCGGCAAGTTGCTGCCACAGTTCAGGGATCCTCCAGTTTGAGAGAAAAAATTCCCGACTTAAGACGCTCGTGCACTTTAAAATTTAAATACTCAGATTCTCCTTTATAACATCTTTGTACCTCACAATAGCCAGAAAAGTTGTTCTGAACATTTTTGGCCCCAGCTAATGGGACCCCACATGAATATACAAAACTGAGTTTACTCAGAGTGCCACTGAAAGGGTCAAATTTGAACATTGCAAGAGAAAAATAGTGGCCAATGTTATCCCCTTCTCTGTTCTCTTTCCCTCTCTCTCTGTAGTTCTTCATTTTTTCTATATGGCCTCTGAGCCAGAGGTTTGTGGGTTCAAGTCCCACTCCAGGGACTTGAGCACAAAAATCTCGGCTGACACTCCAGCGCCGTGCTGCACTGTTGAGGGGCCATCTTTTGGATGCGATGTTAAACCGAGGTCCTGTCTGCCCTCTCAGGTGGAGGTAAAAGATCCCATGGCAGTTTTTCGAAGAAGAGCAGGGGAGTTATCCCCGATGTCCTGGCCAATCATCATCATCATCGTCATCCATCATAGGTAGTCCCTCAAAATCGAGGAAGACTTGCTTCCACTCTAAAAGTGAGTTCTCAGGTGACTGAACAGTCCAATACGGGAATTACATCTCTGTCACAGGTGGGACAGACAGTGGTTGAAGGAAAGGGTGAGTGGGGAGTCTGGTTTGCCGCACGCTCCTTCCGCTGTCTGCGTTTAGTTTCTGCATGCTCTCAGCGACGAGACTCGAGGTGCTCAGCGCTCTCCCGGATGCTCTTCCTCCACTCCGGGCGGTCTTTGGCCAGGGACTCCCAGGTGTCGGTGGGGATGTTGCACTTTATCAAGGAGGCTTTGAGGGTGTCCTTGAAACGTTTCCTCTGCCCACCTTGAGCTCACTTGCCATGTAAGAGTTCTGAGTAGAGCGCTTGCTTTGGGAGTCTCGTGTTGGACATGCGGACGATGTGGCCCGCCCAACAGAGCTGGTCGAGTGTGCTCAGTGCTTCAATGCCGGCCAATATTTATCCCTCAATCAACATAACAAAAACAGATTATCTGGTCATTATCACATTGCTGATTGTGGGAGCTTGCTGTGCGCAGGTTGGCTGCCGCGTTTCCCACATTACAACAGTAACTACACTTCAAAAGTACTTCATTGGCTGTAAAGCGCTTTGAGACGTCTGGTGGTCGTAAAATGCGCTATATAAATGCAAGTCTTTCTTTTTTTATTTTTCTTTCTGTCACTCTCTGACTGCCCACGGTGTCTCGTTTGTTGCTCTAGTGATCTCTAGGCTTTGCCAAGTACATCTTGTTCCACTGATGTTCAACTGCTACTTCTATCTTCCAGCACCTTCTCCGACTTCACACCTCTAATAGTGCTCATACCATATAAGGCATTTGTGCTCCTCCATTCTCTGGGTCATCGAACAGCTGTAAAGTGCGCTGGATAAGTTCTTCCTCCGCTCCCTAATCTCCAGAGCAGCTGATCAATCCACTGTTTAAGCTGCACCTCTGTCCCTCAGGCTCCTGACAAGGTGATCAGTGCACTCTCTAAGTTGCTCCTTCACTCCCCCAAGTACACTAACAGCCCGATGCACACTTAGAAAGTCTGAAAATATAAATCAGGACAGCTCAGCCTTCGGGCTCTTATCAAACTGGACTGCCTGTGACTGCAAGATCCACAGGTGCCCTGAAGCAGCCCTGGTGACTTGTTAACCTTCTATTCACTGACCTATAGGAATGACCCTTGAATAGTTCGGTGATTGTGTGCTTGTCATGTTGAGCGACTGAGCAGAGAATGTTCCTTCAGTGTTCAGAGGGACAGAAGGATTGTATGAAAAAGTTCTTTAGCTTGCCATAGGGTTGCGTCGGCTAGCGTTGATTCAGATATTTTGCACAACTCATTGTGAACTCATCCAGCCCATCAAATTTGGAATTGGACCCGAATCAGAGTGAAAACTTGGCTCAGCGCGTAGACTTTTGACGAACCAGATTGGGAACTCTGGCAGAATGTCCATCGTCAGCATTTCCTAAAAAACTTGGAGTTGCTGCAGGCGAGAGAATCCATTTGTGGCCGACTCTCAGGTCAAAGTCAGAATGAGTGCTGACTAAATCGCAAATCAAACGACTGGAATTCATGCAGCTTTGATTAATTTGCTAAATTTGACCCAATGCAGACACTTCTGGCTGGCTTGTTGATTTATAAAATCTCACCATTCGTACTCAGAAGGACAAATCGTCCCCTGTGAATGAACAGTGCTATTTTTGACTTCCTGCTACCAGTTCCCCTCTGTCATAGTGGGAGGCAGGCAAATGCTTGACATCTGTGCTGAAGCCACAGTGACAAAATAAATTAAGGCTTTTTCTAATTTGTATTTTTAATTAGTTTAGAAAAGCATTGGTTGGTAACCTGGGAGGGAAATCGTTTGGTGGAATGTGACTGATTGTAGGTTGAGCAGGCAGAATGCATATTGAGTCTCTTTAATATTTCTTTACACAAGTCTTTTTTATCGATCGAGTGCAAAGGTTTCTGTCGGGGTGAAATTTGTCCTAAATTTCCCATCCAGGATTTCTTATTTGCAAAATGTTTCAATTGATGACAAGCTCTCACAGGTACAGTGGGCTGCCTGTACTAGTGTTCACACAAATGAAAGAAAGAAAGACTTGCATTTATATAGCGCCTTTCATGACCACCGGACATCCCAAAGCGCTATACAGCCAATGAAGTGCAGCAGCCAATTTGCGCACAGCAAACTCCCACAAACAGCAATGTGATAATGACCAGATAATCTGTTTTTTGTTATGTTGATTGAGGGATAAATATTGGCCACAGGACACCGGGGATAACTCCCCTGCTCTTCTTCGAAATAGTGCCATGGGATCTTTTACGTCCATCTGAGAGGGCAGACGGGGCCTCGGTTTAACGTCTCATCCAAAAGATGGCACCTCCGACAGTGCAGTGCTCCCTCAGCACTGCACAGAGCTGACCGGAATTGCTAAGCATTCCTGCAGTTATTTAATGGGCTGCAGAAAACGTTTACAGAGTCGTATTGCCTGATGACCTGCTGCATTAGGGGATAGAAAACACTTGCATTGTATATTCCCCTTCAGGCTCTTGTGATATTCTAAAGAGCTTCTTTGCTAATGAATTATTTTTCATGTGTAGTCACCGTTGCTATGGAGTGAAACATGCCCATCGAGTCGGGTACAGCAATTGCACAAACCGCTGTGAGATGAATGACCAGTTAATCTATAGTATGATCAGTTAGTTTATAGTGGCATCAGATCTTCTACTTTCACCAATAGGCAGACGGGGCCTCAATATAACATCCCATATGAAAGACAGTGGCCTAGAAGTTCCATCTTGCTGTGCCTGTTTTACAGGCATTGCAATGTATTTGCTTCATTGGTTCTTTGCTTAAGAATTCATAGCAACACATTGCTATTCAGAACTAATTGGTTTATTAACAAAGGTTTAACAATCACACTACACATTACCAGTTCATCCACCAGGCTCACAACTGCATACCTCATCGTGGATGATTTAAGACCCAACTGACTGGGGTTTTATTGAGTCTTGTGGACATCACGTGACTGGTGAAGCCACTCACAATGCAACAGCTCCAAAACTATTTTAAGTAGAACATAAAATCAAGCACCCCGTTTTTGGCAAGGGCACTAGATTCCACAGATTTCCAAATAAGCTTTAATGGAAACTTAAATCAAATTAAAATTTGGTTGTGGGGGGTGATGATGCACTCCAGTCCCTCTGGTGCACACCTCTCGTGGAAGGCCACAAGCGTACCGGTGGGCACCACGTAGTCCATCTCCTAGGACACCCTGGCGCAAACGTAGTCATGGAAGAGAGGCAGGCAGTCGGGCTGAACGACCCCCACGACTGCCTGCTGCCTGGACCAGCTGATGGCCACCTTGACCATGCCCAGGAGTAGTCCTACGAAGAGGCCTTCCGACCTGCCCGCTGCAACAGCTCTACAAACCTGTGAGCATATTTGCAGGTGCATACATTGCAGGCATGAAAAATGGGAGGGGGGGGCGGGGCTAAGGGTCTAATATGGCAGGGGGCGTGCACGCATTGATTCCACGCAAGAAGTTCGCTGGCCGCCATATTGAATCCGCCAGCTCACTCGGCATCCAGGGCACATACCAGACAATTTAAAAGCCTCATTAATATATTTAAATAAGGGCCCTACACTTGTTGCAGGCCCCTTTTTGAAATTGGTCTATGCTAGCGCCTAACTAGCCACATGATAAACTGACCTAGAAACCATGTCACTCCCAGGCATTAAGGACCCTGCAGGAGTGTTATTTAAAGGTTCTCATCCACTCCATACAGCCTAATTGCTGGTTTGTCCCTCTTAGGTTTCTGGTTAACTTCTGGGCCTATTTTTGGCTATTTTTTGCATTCCACAATGGAATTCTGACTTCTGGGAACAACTTTGTGTCTCCAGCTGAAATGCTGGAGGCAGCCAACACACTTAATTCTTCCCCCAGGGAATCACTTGGCAGAAATCACAGGTTAGATGCTAAATGTTGTGTTTAATACACCAGCGCTCAGGTGAGATACCATGGGAAAATTGTAATTATTGCATGACACAAAGCGGGTGAAATAATTGGTTGCACTCCATTTGCACTTTGTCCATCTAGTTTCTTTCTGATTGTGTGGAATAAAGTAGGAGGGGAGCAAATACTGGGCATTGATGTCAGCTGACAAAGTGCAAGAGACCGTATTTCAGCAGGTGTTTGGAGCGACTATGAGTGCTGTGTGGAAAACCAGGGTTCCTCAGAGAGGCAGCTCAGGTACTCAGCGGAGCATCTCTTGGATGAGTGCATCAATCTTCGGTGCTGTGATATTTCTCTGTTCTGACCTTGATTGTAGTTTGGCCGTCCCTTCCTCTTGTCGTGTAATGTTGTGGAGCGTGCAGCAGATGACAATGATCTTGGAGACCTCGCTGAGGACTGCATTGTATGACACACACTGATAGTTCGAGGCATAGAAAGTGCAGCTGCAAAAGGTCTGTTCTCTGCTGCATAATAATTCTGGTGGCTGCTTGGACCTTTCTTCTGTACTCGGTAGTTACAACAACAATTTGTATTTATATAGCGCCTTTAACATAGTGAAACATCCCCAGGCGTTTCACAGGAGTATTATGAGATAAAGAATTTGACACCGAGCCACATAACTACAAATTAGTGCAGGTGAAGAGGTATGTTTTAAGGAGTGTCCTGAAGAGAGGTGGAGAGGTTTAGTCAGGGAGTTCCAGAGCTTGGGGCCTAGGCAATAGAAGGCACAGCCACTGATGGTTGAGCAATTACAATCAGGGATGCTCAAGAGGGCAGAATTAGAGGAGCGCAGATATCTCGGGGGGTTGTAGGGCTGGAGGAGATTACAGAGATAGGGAGGGGCGAGGCCATGGAGGGATTTGTAAACAAGGATGAGAATTTTGAATGCGAGACGTTGCTTAACCAGAAGCCAATGTAGGTCAGCGAGCACAGGGGTGATGGGTGAGCGGGACTTGGTGCGAGTTACTATAAAGCTTCCATTATCCATGGCTGAAGATGATAGCCTAGGATTCCTAGGAGTCATCCTTGCAATTTCCATTTACCTTCAAATAGGCCTGGCGCAGTTGATTGTCTTGAAATGACAGGAGCGTCTTTGCTGCCTGGAAGACTGGTGCTGAATGCCGCGTTGCCAATCACTGACGAGCTGCACATTCCTGGAGCCAAAGCCCATTCATGTTCATTTAGGCCATTGTGTCATCAGGATGGCCACATGGATGCCATCAATGGGCCCTTTTACTTTGCAGTGGGAAAAATTGGGCAGTCCTGTCTGGGTGGGAAAGGGAATGAAGATGTTGGTCCCACTGAATATTGCACCGGTCACCTGTTAGAGGCATCTACAGGCAGCAATGATAACTTGGAAAGAGCCAGAGGCATAAGGTTTAATGTGGTGGTGAGTGTAATATATATAGCTCCACCCAGTGGACGATTGTGCCATTGCAGCCAGTACTGTTTACAAGAATAAACCGTTCAAGTCACCTGACCGGCTTCCTGAAGTTATCAGCCATCTGTGTGTTTGTAACGTCGTACCGAAAACATAACAGTGGTCTTGATTGGCAGTGCCGTGCCAATGGTGTGGTTGACTACTGTGATAATTTCAACAGGAGACACAGCTCTGTACCTGGGTGCTTGCCAGTGGATGCCACACACCTCCATCATTACTGGACAGTTGTGCCTTTAGTTACTTTGGTGGGCATACAGCTGCCTGTGGGCTCGTCTGATTTCCTTGGATTGTCTCCCCGTCTTTCTTATTCATCTTAAATGAAATCCTATCAGAGAGGGAGCACTCAAAGCAATCCTCATAGCTTCTAACATTAAATTAATAGTTTAAGCTTTAATAGATTCCTTCTTGACAGGTGATAACCCTGATGATCTTTAACCCCCTACTTGAAACTTAGTGTTGGATGGGAAAACAGGAACTACAGCTGTTGGCCTTTCTAAATTGCACGGAATCAGTGATAATGAGACTCTCACATTCTGCAGGAAAATGTGTCACCAATGGACAAGCAGGCCAAGAAAATAGTGTGGCCGCAAAACAAGATCAGAGTTGTGATATAGAAAAACGAGGGTATGAGAGCTTGTGACGGCTGTACATTTCTTCATTCTGTTGTAATCTGGTAGGAATTAAGCTTTTTTATTGGGGATGTACTTACTGATCCTTTCAAAGCTTATTTATAACATGTGAATATTAAAACTGCCCACTTAATACTTATTGTAAGAAGTACATTTACACAAAGCAGAAAGTCACAAGGTCTTAACCTATGCTCATTATCAGTACTGAAACTACCGAAGGTAGGTTCATCCCCACAAAGGAATGTGCATATAAATCTGTGCCATTTTGACAAATGGAGTGTAGTCTTAAAACTTAGCTCCAAGTGTTATACCCTTTGCAGCTGACTCCAAACACTAAGTCTGAATTGACTTCAACAGACTTTTATTTACAGGCTTAATGCCAATCTATCCATCATTATACAGCATTAATGGTGCTGTGTGTTTGATGGAGTACAACAACTCATTTGTTTGCTCTCCTCTGAGGAGTTTCAGTGTCCAATTTGCGCCCGCAACAAACTCATTTTACAAAGTTTGCTTTGAAAAGCTTTTATTTCAGCATTTGATGCTCAGTAAAACACATGTGGTTAAATAGTTTCTCATCAATCAAGACTAGTCACAGACCTGTTGCCATTGCACTGCGGATGCTAAAAATGTCATGCTCTGGCGGAGTTAGAGGGTTAATGATATTTTTCTCTTGGCTATAAAATACTAAAAGTGTTGTCACGTATAGTAGTTGGATCCAGGCACACTCCCCCAGTGCTCGGGGGCTGAAAGAGATTCTGTGAACAAATGGAAAGTGGGAACCTCCTTGTCATGTATATACTTTTGGGATCACTAGCCACAAGATGGCGTCACTGTTGGAGGCCACTGGGCTGCACGCAAGTGTGTGCAGCCCAAGTATAAAAGACCAGCCATTTTGTATATTTGTCACTTTGGGCCTTAATAAAGCAGAGCCTAGGTCATACCTCTTGGAGTTAAACAGTACTCAGTCTAACAGTTATTGTATACACAACATTTGGCGACGAGGCAACAAGAACCTTTGCATGCAAAAATGAGCACAATTGGATTGTTGGAGTGATTTATGGAAGGAGAAGATTGGGCAGACTTTGTGAGTCATTTGAGCCAGTTCTTCGTGGCCAACAAAATGGAGGAGGTCGGCGACGCAGATCGGCACCGGGTGGTGTTCCTCACGGTTTGCGGTTCAAAAATTTATGGTCTGATAAAGAATCTACTCCTGCTTGTGAGTCCAACAGAGAAGACGTATGAAGAAATGTGTACATTGGTGCAGGACCACCTTAAGCCAGACGAAGGCATCATCATCTCGGGATACAGATTTTACACGCATGTTCGCTCAGAGGGCCAGAATGTGGCGGAATTCGTTGCCGACCTGAGACATCTAGCAGGACCGTGTAAGTTCGGGGCTGTGTTGGCAGACATGCTGCGGGACTTCTTTGTAATCAGCATCAACCACTAGGGTGATCCTGTGTAAACTACTGGCGGTGGAAACGTTGGACTTGAACAGGGCCATCACGATTCAGTCATGCATGATGACAGATAGAAGTCTAAAGCAGATATCAGTAAAAAAATCGAAACTCGACAAGTACTGTAAATTTTATTGTTTCGGCAGTTGCAGAGCGGCACAGGGCAGGGCCTACCCGACTACGTACACAAAATCTGTGGCTACCCAAAGTCCGCCAGTGGGAATGCATCCGATTTCTCCATGTTGGCATTGTGGGAGAAATCACCGGCACCAGCAGTGCCGATTTAAGCAATATAGTTGCAAAGGCTGTCTGAGAGTGGGGCATCTCCAACGCAAATGTCCGCAGACGAGCAAGCGAGCTGCGACACACCACATGGAGGATGATGGTCAGACTAGCGCCGATCCAGATACACAATCCGAAATACCAGAGGAGGAAGTGTATGGACTGTACTCGTTCCTAACTAAGAGCAAACCGATAATGATCAACGTGAAATTTAATGGGGTGCTGGTATCGATGGAACTGGACACGGGGGCGAGTCAATCGATAATGAGCCAGAGGGCATTCGACAAGCTGTGGGATACTAAGGTTGTGAGGCTCAGGCTGAGTCCAGTCAACACCAAGTTGCGCACGTACACCAAAGAACTCGTAACGGTGATTGGCAGTTCCACAATTAAAGTGTCATATGACAGTGCGGTTCACGAGTTACCGCTACGCATTGTCCCAGGCAATGGTCCAATGCTGTTTGTCAGGAACTGGCTTGAAAAAATCAGATGCGATTGGAACGACATCAAGGCGTTCATCGGAGAAAGATACATGTGCCCAAGTACTGAACAAGTTCCCCTCGCTGTTCGAACCAGACATCGGCAACTTCACGGGAGCCAAGGTGCAGATCCACGTGGACTCGGATGCAAGACCCATCCATTATAAAGCTCCGGCATTTCAGTGTATGATGAGGGAGAAGGTCGAAATCGAACTGGACAGACTCCAGTGTGAAGGGATCATATCACCGGTTGAATTTAATGAATGGGCCAGCCCCATTGTTCCTGTGCTGAAAAGTGATGGCACATCAGAATCTGTGGAGACTACAAGGCGATGATCAATAGGGTTTCAAAACAGGATCAGTACACGTTACCGAAGGCTGATGACTTGTTTGCAAAGCTAGCCGGGGAGAAGTCGTTCACCAAACTGGACTTGACGTCGGCCTACATGACACAGGAGCTTTCGAGACATCGAAGAGACTTACGTGCATTAACACACATAAAGGACTGTTTATTTATCATAGGTGCCCTTTTGGAATTCGCTCGGCTGCAGCAATATTTCATAGGAACGTGGATAGTCTACTGAAGTCCATTCTCAGAACCGTCGTGTTCCAAGATGATATCCTGATCACAGGTCATGACTCCGAGGGACATCTGAATAACCTGGAAGAGGTTCTACATTGTATGGACAAAGTGGGACTCAGACTGAAACACTCGAAGTGCGTCTTCATGGCATCAGAGGTCGATTTCTTGGGGAGGAAAATTACTGCTGATGGCAACAGGCCCACGGACACGAAAACCAAGGCCATCAAGAATGCACCCAAGCCGCAGAATGTGACGGAGCTGCATTTGTTCATGGGTCTACTCAACTACTTTAGTAACTTTCTACCTAAATTGAGCACCTTATTAGAACCACTGCACAAGCTACCAAGAAAAGGCGACAACTGGGTGTGAGGTGCATCTCAAGCCACTAATCTGCTTTGCTTTAACAAGCTGCTGGTACATTATGAGCCATGTAAATGTTTAGTATTGGCCTGTGATGCGTCGTCATATGGAATTGGTTGTGTGCTCCAACAAGCTAATGAGTCGGGTAAACTTCAACCAGTCGCGTATGCTTCAAAACGTTTGTCTAAAGCGGAACAAGCCTACCGCATGATAGAGAAAGAAGCACTAGCCTGTGTGTATGGGGTTAAAAAGATGCATCAGTTACTATTTGGTCTTCGGTTTGAACTGGAGACAGATCACAAGCCGCTCATTTCACTGTTCTCTGAAAACAAAGATATCAATACGAATGCTTCATCCCGCATCCAGAGGCGGACGCTGACATTATCCACTTATAATTATGTAATTCGTCATAGACCTGACACCGAAAATTGTGCCGATGCTTTGAGCCGTCTGCCGTTGCCCACACCGGAGGTGGAAACGCCACAACCGGCGGACCTATTGTTAGTTATGGATGCTTTTGAGAATGAAGGAACCCCTGTCACGGCTCAACAAGTTAAGACCTGTACCAGCCAGGACCCGATTTTATCGGTGGTGAAGAGTTGCATCCTCAAAGGTGATTGGTCTGCCATATCCAAGCAAATGTGTGAGGAGACCAAACCTTACATTCGTCGCAAAGACAAACTGTCTACTCAGTTGGATTGTATACTGTGGGGCAATCGTGTTGTTATGCCCAAGAAAGGGAGAGAGAAATTTGTACGTGAGCTACATAGCACAGATCCCGGCATTGTAACAATGAAAGCCATCGCCAGGTCTCATGTATGTTGGCCGGGAATTGACTCTGAGCTGGAATCATGTGTGCATCAGTGGAATACTTGCACGCAGCTCAGCAAAGCACCAGCGGAATCGCCGCTGAGTCTGTGGTCGTGGCCGTCCAAACCATGGTCCAGGATCCACATAGACTTTGCAGGTCCCTTCCTGGGGAAGATGTTTTTAGTTGTGGTGGATGCATAGTCGAAGTGGATAGAGTGTATAATCATGTCATCCAGCACATCCACAGCTACCATTGAGAATCTCAGTGTCATGTTCGCGACACATGGTCTGCCTGACATCGTTGTTAGCGACAACAGATCATGCTTCACCAATCAGAAGTTTAAAGAGTTCATGAAACTCAATGGTATCAAACATTTAAGGTCAGCACCATTCAAACCCGCATCTAATGGGCAAGCAGAACGTGCTGTCCAAATCATAAAACAGAGTATGAAGCGAGTAACCCAAGGGTCACTGCAGACCCACCTGTCATGCATACTGCTTAGTTACAGGACAAGACCACACATGCTTACCGGGGTCTTGCCTGCTGAACTAATGATGAAGAGAGGTCTAAAGACCAAGCTATCTCTTGTACACCCTGACTTGAATAATCATGTTGAATATAGAAGACAAAGTCAGCAAGGTTATCACGATCGCGCAGCTGTGTCACGCGATATTTCTGTAAATGATCTTGTATATGTTCTGTATTATGGTCAGGGTCCCAAGTGGATCACTGGTACTGTCATGGCCAAGGAGGGCAACAGAGTATTTATTGTCAAGCTCAAAAATAGGCAAACATGCAAGAAACATATGGATCAGACAAAGCTGCGGCACACAGACGAACTGGAACAGTCAGAGGAAGAGAGAATCGACGACCAACCAACCTATCCCCAGTCATCAGAGGACTCAGTGGTCATCAGTGAATCAGGACTTTCAATCACTGACATGTTGAATGAAAATGGACTTTCAGTCCCTGACATGGCCATTGTCACTCCCACCAGGTCAACCACCCAGCCACCCAGCCACCAGTCACAACAGACTCTGAACACTCACCCAAGGCTGGAGTTGAACTGAGACGGTCAACCCGGGAGCGTAAAACACAGGACCGTCTCAATTTGTAAAAGACTGTATTAATATCTCAGAGAGGGGTATTGTCATGTATGTACTTTTGAGATCACTAGCCACTAGATGGCGTCACTGTTAGAGGCCATTGGGCTGCACACACACGTGTGTGCAGCGCAAGTATAAAAGGCCAGCCATTTTGTATATTAGTCACTTTGGGCCTTAATAAAGCAGAGCCAAGGTCATACCTCTTGGAGTTAAACAGTACTCAGTCTAACAGTTATTGCATACACAACACTCCTCACTTGCAGAGCAGCAGCAAGCCAAGGGTCACTTTAAATTCAGATAGTGCTCCCTTTCACATACGTTTAAATTTACATCTTGCACATTTACTGAAGAGATTCAGTGGAGTAATGGGCCAGCTGGTTTTACAGGGGTGCTTTATAAATCTGCGGCTCAGTTCCTTCAAGAGGGATTAGTGACAGATTACTCCTTAAATTCCAAAATAATTACCAGAGGACAGGAAATTGGGGGGCGGGGTGGGGTGTAGGGTGCAGGTGAAGAATGGTCAATTTTGAGGGGACAAATTGTTGAACTACATGAGCATATGCTAGGTCAGGGAGAGTGAACGAAAATCAATCTGTTCTTAGATTGTGGAGATAAAATCCAATTACAGCCTTCTCTGTAATACAGTTGTGGAAGACAAGAAATAATCTGGAGCTGTCTTTAACAGTTGTGGCTTCCACTTAGGGTTTCAGGCTGAAATTAATTTTTTTATGAAAAGGGATTATTTTCAATAATAAAGTGATACTTTCTTTAAGCATTAAAATCTTGCTTTAAAGAAACAATTCTTACGATTTTATAAAATGATACCGACAAATTTCTTTCCATTTTACCTCCCGCTTTGCCTCGTTTGGTCAGGAGGGTGAGACAGCCTGGGAGGCAGATATCTCCCTAGTTACTGTCAATGCTGACCTGTGCTTCTGAAGAGGGGAACAGATCTTGCTAGCTTTTCCTCTCCTTCCGCCTCTCCTCTTCCCACAGACCTGTGCTTTGTAACTGCACAGTGCTCCGTCTAAGCTGTCAACCGGGAACTGAGCAAGAGCGAATGTCAGTCGAGTGTACGATTCAAACGCCTGACTCTAAAGCTGTTCCATCTTTCCTTTATTTGCTGCCACCATTTAAGATTATATTTGACAGAGCTTTTGGTCGCTCAGTCGGGCAAATGCACTGAAGATATGATGCTAGACAAATTTGGAAAGTCCCCGATTTAGTCCCTGGGTGAAGCTGAATCTCAGCCCCGGGGCCCTGGATGAAGGAGGCGACGGGGTTGGTGGAGGGGGGCGGGGGGATCAGATTCCCGTTTGTGACCACTATCCAGTGACCTGGGCTGGTAAACACATGTCTACAGGGCTGTAGTGATACCCACCCTCCTGTATGGCTTAGAGACATGGCCCATATACAGTAGACACCAAATCGCTGGAGAAATACCACCAACAATGTCTCCACAAGCTCTTGCAAATCCGGTAAGGATAGACGCACCAACGTCAGTATTCTCGACCAGGCCAACATCCCCAGCATCGAACTGACCACACTCGACCAGCTCCATCGGGCGGGCCACATCATCCGCATGCCCGACACAAGATTCCCAAAGCAAGCGCTCTACTCAGAACTCCTACACGGCAAGCAAGCTCCAGGTGGACAGAGGAAACGTTACAAGAACACCCTCAAAGCCTCCTTGATAAAATGCAACATCCCCACCGACACCTGGGAGTCCCTGCCCAAAGATCGCCCGGAGTGGAGGAAGAGCATCCGGGACAGCGCTGAGCACCTCGAGTCTCGTTGCCGAGAGCATGCAGAAAACAAGCACAGGTAGCGGAAGGAGTGTGCGGCAAACCAGACTCCCCACTCACCCTTTCCTTCAATGACTGTCTGTCCCACCTGTGACAGAGACTGTAATTCCCGTATTGAACTGTACAGTCACCTGAGAACTCACTTTTAGAATGGAAGCAAGTCTTCCTTGATCCCGAGGGACTGCCTACGATGATGTACCGACATCAGGTGAAGACAGGAAAGGGTTTCATTGTAATGCTTCCCCCTTCCTTAGTTCGGATGCCTGCTGATACTGCATGGACTCGCAGAGAAGAAAGCTCATTTGGATGAGGTATTAACGGGCTGTATGAAATCATAGACCAGCAGGTATCAGGAGAGAGGGAACTTTTTTTCTTTTCCCATTTAAATGGGGGGGAAGAAAAATATCTGTTGTTTATCTCCTTTCTTCGGCATCCTGGTGCATATTCACATTGTCGAGGCAACCTGTTCGAAATGCTTGTGTGAATGTACTTCTGAGTCTGCAACCAGCTTGTGGTAACTAACCTGGCAATCTTCCCTTTCTGCCTCATTACAGGAAAGTGCTCGGTTTCTGTTCCGTGCCTCCTGCTCAGGCACAGCAGAGATGGGGAGGGGGGCGGGATCTGATTACGGGGGTCTCAGGTGCAAAGTTGCAGTGCACCATCACAACACAATGCTGCACTGTGCTCCTATAGCTGGTTTACATTCCTTACATTTGCCCAAACATCAACCAAGTGAAGTGCTCTGTAGCCAGTAACTGTGAATAACGCTGGATAAACTCCAAGAATTGAAGAGTAGCAAAGAGCAAGGCTCATCCCTTTTTCCAATCGATTGCAAATAATCGTGTCTGATGTGAATATCCCTTTTTTAATTTCAAAATCTATTTCTTTATATAAATGGGGGTGGGAAGGCCTTGGGGATTGTCACTTGTTGCAGTATTGACCTACATTGGCTCCCGGATAAGCAACGCCTCGATTTCAAAATTCTCATCCTTGTTTACAAATCCCTCCATGGCCTCGCCCCTCCCTATCTCTGTAATCTCCTTCAGCCTCACAACCCCACAAGATGTCTGCGCTCTTCAAATTCTGCCCTCTTGAGCATCCTGATTATAATCGCAGAACCGTCGATGGCCGTGCTTTCAGCTGTTTGGGCCCTAAGCTCTGGAACTCCCTCCTTAAATCTCTCCGCCTCTCCACCTCTCTTTCCTCCTTTAAGATGCTCCTTAAAACTGACCTCTTTAACCAAGCTTTTGTTCATCTGCTGTAATTTCTTCTTATGTGGCTCGGTGTCAAATTTTTTTAATTGTCTAATGCTGTGACGTGCCTTGGGATGTTTTACTATGTTAAAGGCGCTATATAAATAAAAGTTGTTGTTGTTATTGGACAGGACAGATATGTTTTATTTGCTGCATTGCTTCGAGATATTTAAAGGTTAAAGAAAAGACAGCAGAAATTCTGTTTTTTAAAGTCAGAGTGACTTTTTCTGCTTCTGTGTCTCAGACTACTGCACTTTTCTCTAATATTTAAGATTAGAAATTATACAGAAAATCATTCTTACTGATGTGTGACAGAAAATGAATATATTTTGAAAAGAGTGAAGGAAATCCAATGCTCATCGGATACACATGTTACAACACTCAGAGATTGAATTGTATTCGAGGGTTGGCTTATTGAATTTATTAATAGCTTAAATTCTATATAATAAAATGTTGTTCTTTAGGCCTTTAGGCAAATGCAATGTTTGCTCCCATTATTTGATCCTGGAGATTGATGAGTAAATCTTAAAGCAAGTTGAGAGGCCAAGTTAAAATGCGCCCTGGGTCTCTTGCCAAATGATCCCTCTACAAATGACATTGCTTTCAGAACCTGGGCCTTTTACGTCCCCTAAAGTGACCTGTGTCAGGTTTAGCATTGTCCTGCAGTCCTGCTGTCCTTTGACATGACTCAACTTGAGATTTGCTCATTTTGTATTTGCTGCTGAATCACAAAGGGCCTGACATTTTTCTGGTCAATAAATGTAATGAAAAAATGGGTGTAAATAAACAGTGGTGCAACGTCGAGAGAAAGAGCCAAGGGAAGAATCTTTCTAGTTTATTGCCGCTTTGATCATCATCATCATCATAGGCAATCCCTCGAAGCGAGGTTGACTTGCTTCCACGCCAAAAAGGAATGAGGTCACAGGTGTTTCAATGAAGGACCTAATGTTCCAGATCCCGAACTACATCTTGGAGGGTGGAAGATGCCTGTGCGTAGATTTTTTAACGTGTGGTGGCCATTGCACACCAGCCACCACACGGGCTTGACAGAGTTAGGTCTTGGTCCAGTGGCAAGGATTACTCAGGACAACTGGAGACCTGCTCTGCTGCACGGACCCGGTATGCAAACGTATAGCAGTGTGAGCTGGCTCGTGTTGCCCCTGCCTCTTCTGGGCCCCAGACTTACTACTAGCCCCGCAAACAAGGGTTAGCAGCCAAAAAAGGCCACGTAACTTGTTAATTGCTAGTCATGAAAACTTGTGCAAAATTGCATAGCTATGGAGCATCATCAAAAATGAAATCCCCCTCCGACCCTAGTATTACTGACCTCAAAGAACAGGACAGTGTCGAAGTATTAACACAGCAGTGAGAGAAACAAATCATGCAGAGGGGTTTTGTGTCGGAGAGCTCGGTGTAGCAGCAATTTGAGGGCATGGCCTCTGGTTTCGGTCTCTCGTGAGATTGTGTGGCTTGGGGGTAGTAAATAGTAGATGAGGCTGCACCATGTCTGGCTGAGGTGGGATTGGATTGGTGGACCAGGAGGTCTTTTTACATCTTATTTATGTCCCCTTATAGAGCTATCTAGGCCGACACTCCAGTGCAGTGCTGAGGGAGCACTGCACTGTCGGAGGCACGTCTTTTGGATGAGACGTTAAACCGAGGCCCGTCTGCTCTCTCAAGTGGACGTAAAAGATCCCATGGCACTATTTTGAAGAAGAGCAGGGAAGTTATCCCCAGTGTCCTGGCCAATATTATCCCTCAATCAACATAACAAAAACAGATTATCTGGTCATTATCACATTGCTGTAGGTGGGAGCTTGCTATGCGCAAGTTGGCTGCCGCGTTTCCCACATTACAACAGTGACTACACTCCAAAAAGTATTTAATTGGCTGTAAAGCATTTTGAGCTGTCCGGTGGTCGTGAAAGGCAATATAGAAATGCAAGTCTTTCTTTTTTTCTGTTCTATGAGGGGAGTGGGACTAATCGGACAGCTCTTTCAAAGAGCGGGCACAGACACAATGGGCCAAATGGCCTCCTTCTGTGCTGTATCATTCTATGATATTTATAACTGATGGAGTGAAACACACTGACCGAGAGCAGAGAAGGTGCACACTACCCTACTAGTCAGTCTACTGTGCAGCCAGGTACCTGGGCATGATGGACGATTGCAGTTAATGTGTAATGTCTTGCCATTGTTTCTTGTGAGGCATAAATGCAGTACGTGCATGTGCCTTGTTAATAAACCATCTGTTCTTCAAATGAATAGCTTCTGTTTCAGAAGTTAAAAATGATCATTATTGCAGGTGTACCATGATTGATATGCGATCATTTGTTCAGCTTACAATTCGCACATTAAAGCCACGTGTCGCCACAATTGTCTCAGCATTTTACTAATAACTTTATACAATAAGCTTTTGTTTCATACTTCGAATGAAAATGTCAGCCGCAAAATGAATGAAAAGTTCCCACTGCGCAATTAGTTCATCAGGAGTCACTGTACTGAACTTTGTACCCTGTGTGGATTAGAATGGAAATTCTGCTGGAGCTGGGAAAATAATTGTCAATCTGTGAAATTTGTTCCAAGACTATGACAAGATTCAACTGTAGTTGCAGTTTATTTGGCAGTCAGAAATATGATTCATTTATTTAATTACTTTTGTTTCTTGCATCATTCGGGCCTGGAATTTCTGCAAGGTCCTTGGGTGCGAGACCGGCGGGAATCCCGAGAGAAATGGTGTAAATGGTTAAAATTGTTTTCCACGGTTTCCGCTGATCGCCTGTTGAAGTTACAGCGGGCGATTGGATGAATCCCATGGAAATTCAGAGCCTTGATTTTTTTTTTGCCTCTTTTCTTTGATCTCTGTGGACTGCGCTGTATTACTTAGCTGAGCTGGTGGGAGTACAACCTGACTGCGCCTCTCCTGTCAAAACCCTATATGCAGCCACCGTCCTGCCTTATAATGGCCAGATTGTCACCTCGAGTCTCAACGTTGGGAGCACGCGGGGGCCAAGTACAAACAGCAGAAAGAGCACACCAAGCACCCCACCCACCAGTCCCTCCAACAACCATCTGTCCCACCTGTGACAGAGAGATTGTAGATCCTGCATTGGTCCCATCAGTCACCTTCGAGCTCATATTAGTGTGGAAGCAAGTCATCCTCCACTCCGTGTGACTGCCTAAGAAGAGAAGATTGTCGCTTCCTTCTCTGATTTTTCTTCACTCTCTTTGAGGAAGCACCTCACGGTTGGCCTGTGCCTCCCCCTAGTGGCACGGCTGAGATCAGCAGCTCACTGTTGTATCGGTACATTGTGCAAATACTCCCACATCCCCAGCGCTCGACAGTGATTTGGAATTTCACCCTACCTTACTAACATCACTTTGACCCCAAAAGTTCACATTTTTATTATCTAAATTAATTTAAATTCTCCAGTGCAGTGGAAATGAAAAACTGTTTAACGGAAAATATTGGCAGAAAGGTTAATTGGCTGTGATCATACCAAGAACGATAAATCTTCAATTTTCCCCTTAAAGCCATGTTCAGTGTAGAGCAACGCGCAATGGAGAACCTAATTAGCTCAACTTCTCACCATCCTTTCCAATAACTTTCTTAATCCAACAAGTAAAAATTGGAATTGTGGTCACAGATGATGGAATTTATTGCATGAATGTATAGGGAGATAATTATAGGGCTGCTTCTGACACCAGAAATTACAGCACGACCTCCACAACAAAGGCTGAGGAAGGAAATACATAGACTCTCTTAAAGTAAAAGAAATTGCGGCACTGAATTATGGAGTTAGGCTTTATATTTTAATGTTGCTGTTCAATATGGAAATAAACAAAAGGATATTGCAGCAGCCGGTTTCTGTAAAGTTCCTGCATTCTGCCGTTAAAAGTTAGTTTGCTGTAATAAATTCTACTTTAAATTCGGAGACGCTGAGGAACCTTATGGTGTGTTTGCATTGTTGTTTTTGTCATTGATACCATGTCTGCTGTCAGCAGTCAAGCAACAGTATAAAGAAGGCAGTGCTGCCTCTAAAGAACGTCTTAAAAAGATTTTTTTAAAAGAGGTGAGGGTAGATTTTCAGCGTTCCCCAGGCACGGTGAAACAGGATGGAGATGAGTTAGTCAGGTCTCCACCCTCCCCCCCCACCCCCGTCTCCCCACCGCCCCTCGCTCCCTCCTCCATGCTGGCTTTGAATATCCCCGGAGCTTTCCAAGTCGATACCGGTGAGTCTGCACTTGGAGCAAGTACAGGTCCTGCGGACCCGTGTTAATCAGGCCAGAGGGTCGTTCCCGGCCTCATTTGGCTAGTAGCAGTACTGCGGCGGAGGACCACCTGAAGTAACATGGTGCTGGAGTTTCCCTGGGACCCCTGAGGATGAAAGGATCGTCGGGTGTGTTGGGGGCTTATCGGAAACTTATTAAGCAAAGCTTCCATTTTTTTTGTTGTTGAAACCCTTCTCCTTCAGGATGATCTACGGGCCTTGGGCCTGCCTGCTGTTGCTCTCCAGTAGCAGCTGGTAGGCCTCGATGGTGGCAGCCAAGAGCTCAGCTGCTGTCTGCATTCTTCCCCGATGTTGAGATGGAAAGAATAACCGGGGGGGTGGGGGGGTTGCCTGCACCATTAGTAAATCAAACCAAGCAAATGCCCCAGGGCAAACAAAATGTGTATGCTGTACCTGCTCCCTCAGAGGCTTCCTCCCAACTCAGGTGTGCAGCGCAACAGTCGCCCAACAAGTAAAAACGGTGGGCCGGGCGCGAAAGGCCTCCCCTTTAAGGGGCACCAGGTGGCGGATGTCCGCCAGTATCGCGACCCACAAAGCTGCCATTGACATCTGCCCATGCCAGCCTCACGGCCCGTGGCGCAGTCTCCCCCTGGGACGTTAAGGGGTCGGCGCGCACGGCAATGACATCATCGCCGGTAGCACGCCTGCCCAGGGTGCTAATCGCAGGGCAAATCGCTACCAGTACAGTGCCCCTCAAACCTCCGGGGCAATTTCCCCGGAGGGGCTGGTGCCTCCTCCCTTGGGCGAAACACCATTGCGCCCCGCTAATGCCCCCCCCCCCCCCCCGCCCCGGAGGCGCTAACAGGGCTATAAAAAGGAGCAATTTTGACCAGAAGTGCAGAATTAGACACAGGGAGTCAGATCTTGCTGGAATGGGGTATCTCGCTGCGCTTACTGTTAGACTTTTTTCTGCACCCTTCAGCTCAAAAATGTTTTGCACCATAACTTGCTGGAAGTGCAAGCTGATAACGGCGCGGCAAGGGCCACGGGGCATCCAGGACCTCAGTGAATGATGGGACCAACGGTCTATCTCCTTAACCAATGAGATTGAAGGATTGAGATAGAAACAGAGGAGAAGGAGGGTGAATTCGAGTCAAATTAGGTACAGAAAGAGAAATAAAGTAGGGAAAGAAAAATTGGATTAGGGGAGAGAAAAAGAGACAGAAAGGAAAAGTAAAAAATAATTAAAAATTGACATTTTGACATTTAAAAATCTCCAACAATAATTTACCACCTGAAGGAATGAGAGTCTACAGTTTAAATTGTTAAATTTCTGACCCAGAGAGGTTGTTTGGCATTGCCTTAACATTTATCACGTTGTTAAAAGAGTACAAATGCTAATGTTGTCAGTTACTAGTCCTAACTTTATATGGTGAATTTAATGGGAAATTAATACGCAAATCCAGCAATTTCTTAAAAGTAATGGGGAGGCAAAGAGCGAGATGGTATTTGTGGGAAACATGACGTAAATCGACCCGCAGGTTCTGGAGATTCACAACTCATGGTGGATCTCTTAATCCCCTGAACATGCTGCCTGCTTTGCATATTAATAATAACGTGTATCATGGGCACACCATTATTTTTCCAGCAAGGACCAACTCAATGTTTTTTTCCCCTCTGGCTATTTGCATCTTCTAGGGACAACATTACCAGGGAAAGAGGTCAGAGGTTATATCACCTACTGGATGGGCCTGGTGATCTTTTCTTGTCCTTCTTTTGGTATGTTCACAAGTGGTACATTCCAATAGCACCAAAGGTCCAAATCTAATATTGCAGAACTGCTTCCTAAAGCTTCTGTAATATAAATGTACCACAGTTCTTCATTTCCATTGAGGGGAATCAAGATTGTGACCACTCAGCTCCCATAATGTATTGAGCAATGTTTAAGTGCTCTCCATGCTTACAGCAGTTCTCGCCATAGATAATTAAAAAATTGTAAATTTAGATTAAATATTTTTAAACAAATTAATCACTTGGCATATTGGACTAAGTAATTGTGAATATCCTCTTGTGCAGTGTGGAATACAGAGTTTCCCTTACAAGAGGGGAAGATCTCCACAACAGATTCCTGATGCCGTCACTCTCAGTAATTTCTGTTCCCTCTGTTCATTGTTGATTGGGGAAAGATAATATGTGAGGGTAGGGGAAAGGAGAGGTACCCTGTTCAATGGGGAGAGATAACCAAGAGAGTGAATTGCTGTTAGTGAGGGAGGGGGCATTTTGAAGTCACTGTACAAGCTTTGGGCACCTAACGTAGTGTCAGCCATGGCTCAGTGGGCAGCGCACTCGTCTCTGAGTCAGAAGGTTGTGGGTTCAAGTCCCACTCCTGGACTTAGAGCACATGAATCTAGGATGACACTCCAATACAGTGCCAAGGGAGCGCTGCACCATCAGAGGTGGCGTCTTTCGAATGAGACGTTAAACCGAGCCCCTGTCTGCTCTCTTGAGTGGACATAAAAGATCTCATGGTACTCTTTCGAAGAAGAGCAGGGGAGTTATCCCAGGTGTCCTGGCCAATATTTATCCCTCAATCAACATAATAAAAACATTATAAGGTCATTATCACATTTCTGTTTGTGGGGAGTTTGCTGTGTGCAAGTTGGCTGCCGCGTTTCCCACTTCTTCTTCTTAGGCAGCCCCTCGAAGTGAGGATGACTTGCTTCCATGCCAAAAATGGATGAGTTCACAGGTGTTTCAATAAATGACCTAATATTCCAGGTCCCGAACTGCATATTGAAGGGTGGAAGATGCCTGTTCGTGGATTTTTTTAATGTGTGGTGGCCATTGCACACCAGCCACCACACGGGCTTGACAGACCTTGGTCTTGGTCCAGTGGCAAGGATTAACCAAGGCGACTGGAGACTAGCTCTGCTGCACGGACCTAGTGCGCGCACATATCAAAGTATGGGCTGACCCGTGCTGCCCCTGGGCCCATGCCCCTTCTGGGCCCCAATCACATCACTCTACAATCACTCGCCACTCCTTCGCCTCGGCCTCGCCGCTCCTGCTGTACCTGCCTGCGCTCCAATCACCGACTAGGGTTTTTGGTGACATCCAATCCAATCGCCGTCTTCACAGCCGTCGCCCTCCTGCACCAGCTCGCGCTGCTCCCTGGAGTGATATGCTCCTTTTGTGGCCCCAACCTGCCACAGATATGTTCCCACATTGCAAAAGTACTACACTCCAAAAGTACTTAATTGGCTGTAAAACGTGTGAAAGGTATTATACAAATCCAAGTGTTTCTTTCAATTTACAAAAAAAATGTATCCCCCTGTCACACCATGAGCAATTCCACAGAAGATCCATTCGTATTTTTATGTTTATTTCACTTATTATCTGCCAGAATGTTGAAAGATAAAAATATTTTTGCAGACACCAGCAAACACATTTCTATTTGGAAACGAGCAAATAAAATTTGTGCACTGAAACCCCAGCTGGCCGGGGTTAGTGCCCCTGATGCAGTAATGATTGGGCAGTGTAGCAAAGCAAGATCATAAATCATTTATATGCACATTTGGCCTCGTGTTCAGTGTACAAATAAATCGAGGAGAAATCTCCACCACTGCTGAGATTAGGAAGAAATATTGAGACCTCTAAATATTTTAACAATTGTAAATCATTGGCTGAGATTGGTCTCAATTGGTACATTCCATTTTTCCATTCCATTTTCCTTCTGTCCTATTTAAATGAATGTTCTGTTCATGCATTAACTATTTAAGACCCTCAGCTAGAACTAAAGTATTGGGTAATGGAATTCTGGGATTTGAGTTTGTGCCTCCAGACCTGGACGTCATGGGATAAGGCTTTTGCTGTGAAATTATAACTGCAGCTATAAAGATACATTTGTGATTTTACCCCACATGGCATGCAGAGGAAATCTTTCCCTCTGGTTGGTGTATTTCCCGTCCCCTGTGTAATGTATACACCTGCGAGCATGCTCACAGCCTTGTGGAGCTGTTGCCAGCCCGACTGCCTGCCTCTCTTCTGCGGCTACGTCCGCGCCAGGGTGTCCCTGGAGATGGAGCACGCGGTGTCCACCGGTACGCAAGCGGCCTTCCGTGAGAGGTGGGTGCTAGAGGGACTGGAGTGCATCATCACCCCCGGCAACTAAATTTTAGTTGATCTAAGTTTCCCTTAAAGTTTTATTTGGAAATTTGGGGGTTCTAGTGCCCTTGCCAAAAGGGGCACTTGATTTAAAGTTCTACTCAAATAGTTGTGGAGCTGTTGCATTGTGAGTGGCTTAGCCAGTCATGTGATATTTACAAGATTCAATAAAACCCCAGTTAATTGAGCTCAGGTGCTCCACGATGTGGGGTGGATTTATGAACTCAGTGGACGAACTGATCGGGTTCAGTTTTATAAACCTTTGCTAATAAACCAGCTAGTTCTTTACAGCAAATGTGTAGCTATGAATTCTTAAACAAAGATCCCATAAAGCAAATACACTACACCCTGCCCATAGTGCAATGACCCTGGCCAATTTTCTGGTTGAGCCTAACTTTAATAAAGTGTAACTGCCTCCCAAACACTAGCTTAGATGTACCCATCCTGGGAATTTAGATAGTGAGCACTGATGATCAGTGATGGTACAAGAGGAGTGGGAACCTGATTGTTTTACACCTCAGATAATGGGGCCTGGAGATCTCATGGGTCCTGCTTTCTGAGCATCAAGCATTGGTGCAGGCACGGGGCCCCAGATATCAAGAGAGAATTCCTCGATCCACATCTGCAATACTATGCAAATTACTTTGCAATAGTGCCGTCTACCATTTAGCAATGGCAACTCCAGAGACATTGGCAGCACATCTGGAATTACAGGGGAGGATTAAGAAAAAAAGGGACGCTTACGTCATATATCAACGGTTAAATACTTTAGAATCTTTGGAGGGATATAGAAAGTTAAGAGGCAAAATTAAAAAGGATATTAGAAATGCTAAGAGAGAGCACGAGAAGTTCTTGGCCAGTAAAATTAAGGAAAACCCTTAGATGTTCTATAAATATATTAAGAGTAAGAGGGTAACTAAGGAAAGGATAGGGCCTATTAGAGACCATGAGGGTAATCTTTGTGTGGAGGCAGAAGATGTTGGTAGGGTTCTTAATGAATACTTTGCATCTGTTTTCACAAAGGAAAGAGGTAATGCAGATACTGCTATTGAGGAGGAGTGTGATATTCTGGATGAAATAAATATAGTGAGAGAGGAAGTATTAAGGGGTTTAGCAGCTTTGAAAGTAGAGGCCCGGATGAACTGCATACCAGGCTGTTGAGCGAAGGAAAAGAGGAAATAGCAGAGGCCTTGACCATCATTTTCCAGTCCTCTTTGGATCTGGGCATGGTGCCGGAGGATTGGAGGACTGCTAATGTAGTACCCTTGTTTAAGAAGGGAAAAAGGGATAGGCCGAGTAATTACAGGCCTGTCAGTCTAACCTAAATGGTGGGAAAACTATTGGAAAAAATCCTGAAAGACAGGATAAATCTGCATTTGGATAGGCAAGGATTAATTAGGGACAGTCAGCACGGATTTGTTAAGGGAAAAGCGTGTTTGATTAACCTGATTGACTTGTTTGAGGAGGTAACCAAGAGGGTCGACGAGGGTAGTGCGTATGATGTAGTATATATGGACTTTAGCAAGACTTTTGATAAGGTCCCACATGGTAGACTGATCATGAAGGTTAAGGCCCATGGGATCCAGGGCAAAGTGGCAAATTGGATCCAAAATTGGCTCAAAGGTAGGAAGCAAAGGGTAATGGTTGATCGATGTTTTTGTGACTGGACTCCAGTGGGGTTCCGCAGGACTCAGTATTTGGTCCCTTGCTTTTTGTGGTATATATCAACGATTTAGATTTGAATATAGGGAGTATGATTAAGAAGTTTTCAGACGACACTAAAAGTGGCTGTGTGGTTGATAATGAAGAGGAAAGTCATGGGCTGCAGGAGGATATCAATTTACTGGTCAGGTGGGCAGAGCAGTGGCAAATGGAATTTAATTCAGAGGAGTGTGAGTGCTTTGGGAGGGCTAATAAGGAAAGGGTATAAACATTAAGCGGTAGGCCACTTAATAGTGTAGATGAACAAAGGGACATTGGAGTGCTTGTCCACAGATCCCTGAAAGTAGCAGGCCAGGTGGTTAAGAAGGCATACGGAATGCTTGCCTTTATTGGCTGAGGCATAGAATATAAAAGCAGGGAGGTTATGCTTAAATTGTACAATACTTTGGTTAAGTCACAGCTGGAGTACTGTGTGCAGTTCTGGTCGCCGTGTTATAGGAAAGACGTGACTGCACTAGAGAGGGTGCAGAGGAGATTTTACTAGGATGCTGCCTGGAATGGAAAATCTTAGTTATGAGGACAGATTGGATAGGCTGGATTTTTTCTCATTGGAACAGAGGAGGTTGAGAGAAGACCTCATTGGGGTGTACAAAATATTGAGGGGCCTGGACATATTGGATAGTAATGGTCTATTGCCATTGGTGGAGGGGTCTATTACATAGTTTTAAGGTGGTTGGTGGAAAGTTTAGAGGGGATTGGAGGGGGGGCTACTTTATGCAGAGGGTTGTGGGGATCTGGAACTCGCTGCCTGGAAGAGTGGTGGATGCAGAAACCCTCACCACTTTTAAGAGATGGTTGGTTGGGCACTTGAAGTGCCGTGGCCTGCAGGGTTACGGACCTAGAGCTGGTAATTGGGATTAGACTGGATGACCTTTTGTTGGACGGCGCAGATATAATGGTAAGTACTGCAGGGAATAGAATACAGCCAGGGTGATCTCTTGGACTAGTTTCGATTGCCTGGATGGGTCGGAGAGGAATTTTACCAGATTTTTTCCTCCCTAAATTGGCCTGGATTTTTATCTGGTTTTTGCCTCTCCCAGGAGATCATGTGGCTCCGGTTGGAGTGGAGTGCAGATGTTTTCAGTATAAGGGGTGTCGCAATTGTGTGAGGCGGACTGGTTGGGCTGGGTGCTCTGTGCCTTTCCGTCATTGTTCATAGGTTTATATATAACCTTTAGGGCTGCTGACCAAGGGCCGTGCGGCTCCTTATTGGCTGGTGCGGACACGATGGGCCGAAATGGCCTCCTTCTGCGCTGTAAATTTCTATGTTTCTATGTTCTATGTTTCTATTTCTGCATAACAGAGGCTCTATGGGAACCAGGATTTCTCCAACTGGCGGCAGCCATGGAAGCCTATGGTTCCAGAATGGTATGGGCTATTCCGCCTCAACTGGATTGATAATTGGTTCCAGGAAACCCGAGGAGAAGACTTCACTAATCACATTGGTGCCCTTTGGCTCACTGTCATGTCAATCAGTGTCTGTGGTGAGATAGTGGTCATAAGTAGGGCAATGGCATTCTTAGGCACAGACGATGGTGCTGCGTCTCAGTGTGCCAACATTACTGGCACCTCTTGTCAGAAACACACAATCCCAGGCTGCAAGTGCAGTAGTCGCCCTGCTATGGCTTGCAGCAGGTCTATCTGAGGACTCAGCCTCACTGAGGCAAGGGCCAGCTCAATCGCTAGAGCGTCTTATTGATAGACAGTAACTGGCCACCTCACAAACCCCTGCCACCGTGGTAGCACCTAGATGGAACACCAGATTCAGGTTTGGAGGACATTCTTCACACGTTGTCATCAAGAAGTAGCACCATGGTAAAAACAGTCAGCACACAGAGTTTGGACAGCTAAAGTATGGTTGCTTGCAACTGTTTGTGGAGCAGGTTATTTGAGTTGTGTTAAAAAGGGAAAGCACTGGTAGTGAAGCATATGTGTGGAGGGCAAGGCGAGGATGTAAATATGACTGTTAATGCAGCAAGCGCATTTGCAAGATAAGAGATCTTCTGTAAAAGAGGTGAACAAATACTCCTCGCAGTTGACCAAGTGGTCCTTTTCTCTGGCTCTTCATGCTGTTCCAGTTCCTCTCGGTGGTTTCCTTTCTGGACCTTGGGGCAGCCTTCCTCCCAGGATTCTATGCCTCTTTGTCTCACAACATGAAGAAACACTCCTCGATGTTGTCACTGGGCAGCATTGCAGGATGTTCACAGGTCAATCCAGGGACCTGAAGTCTTGTTTTAATATAGAGAGATAGAACTGAAAAGCAGCAAAGTTATTTTAAATTTATATGGAAGCTTGGTTACACTAGACTTCTGTGAACAGTTCTCGTCTCCATTTTATAAAACTGATACAGAGGTACTGGAGAAGGTGCAAAAAGGATTTAGTAGAATTATAACAGAATTGAGAGGTTATACGTCAAGATTGAGCAAGCTGAGGCTTTTTTATATAGACTTGCATTTATATAGTGCCTTTCAGGACCTCCAGACATCCCTAAGCACTTTACAGCCAATGAAGTACTTTTGAAATGTAGTCGCTGTTGTAATGATGGTTACAGATAAGCTGATCAGAGAGTGGGGTCTTTTCTGATTCATGTAGATAGTGGCATTGTAAAATGGAGAATCCAGGAACATAAGAACATAAGAAATAGAAGCAGGAGTCGGCCACCTGGCCCCTACGCCATTTAATAAGATCATGGCTGATCTGAACATGGACTCAGCTCCATTTCCCTGCCAGCTCCCCATAAGCCTTTATTCCCTTATTGCTCACAAATCTGTCCATGGGTGCAATCTGTAAATCCCTGTACCTTCAGGAGCCATGCCTCTCTATAAGGTGACAAAGATCCTCTTATGTTGCTTCTGGTTGCCTATGAGGAAGTAGATGAACTGTGATGCTCAAACAAATAATGCCTCTGTGACTTGCTTCACATACCACCACCACCATCATCATCATAGGAAGTCCCTCGAAGCGAGGATGACTTGCTTCCACGCCAAAAAGTGATGAGTTCACAGATGTTTCAATGAAGGTCCTAATATTCCAGATCCCGAACTACATGTTGAAGGGTGGAAGATGCCTGTGAGTGGATTTTTTTAACCTGTGGTGGCCGTTGCACATCAGCCACCACACGGGCTTGACAGAGCTAGGTCTTGGTCCAGTGGCAAGGATTACCCGCTGATCCACAATGTTCCAAGAAGCAGTTTGAAATGACCCCAACACATAAAAATCAATGCATTTGCCCAACCACTGGCAGTGGTGTGCCGGGCCTGCTTTGGAGTTTGGCTGCAGTCCTACCTGCAGCTACTTGTGGCATAGCTCCATCATGCCTTCTCTGATAAATCAAAGTTTCCACAGGCACTGCTGCCTGAACAAATGAAGGTCTATGTGCCACTGCCTGTACACTTCAATGTGGGGTGCATGTGCTTGGCTGCAGAGTACCTCAGGTGCAGCTTGACCTGCACAACATCCCTCCGTTGAGCCTCCTGTTCTTCCAAAAAGCAAGGATAACAGGGCATTCACATCAGAAATCTATTGTGTCACCATGGCAACAAGAGTTAAAACAAGCAATAACCACAGGCTCTTCAAAGGTTTCAGTGGTAACTGGAAAGCAACAAAAATCAGAAGACAAACATTTCAACAGTTTGGCAGTCGAATTACTGGATCGAAAGAGTACCATATGAAGATGGGAAGAAGCTGTTGAAGGCTATTTTTAAAATCTATTTTCTTTTTTTTCTTTCCTTTCTTTCCACTTTGAGCCCCCTCCCCTTCCTCATCCATAGACAGAGCCAGGAGCCTTGGCATTAACTGTTGGACAGCTACCAATTGTTGTTTGCAATGACCATAATAGTAGCCCAACCATCTTCAGCTGCTTCACCAATCAGCTTCCCTCCATCATAAGGTCAGAAGTGGGGATGTTCACTGATGACTCCACAGAGTTCAGTTCCATTCACAACTCCTCAGAAAATGAAGCAGTCCATGCCTGCATGCAGTCATAGGCAGTCCCTCGGGGTCGAAGATGACTTGATTCCACACTAAAAATTATACTCAGGTGACTGATGAACTCATTTTAAATGGTGGAAGATGTCTGTGCGTGAATTCTTTGAACATGGGGTGACCGTTGCACACCAGCCACCACACGGGCTTGACGGAGCAAGGTCTTGGTCCAATGGCAAGGGGATCCAAGACAACTGGAGACCAGGCTCCGTCGCATGTGCCAATACAGACACACAAACTCAAACATACTCCTACTGTCCTCCTTCCTTCCTCCTTCCCACAGGACCTCTCTCTACATGGATTTCATAGTCCGATGTGAGCCTCATGATCTCTCAGCCTCGCTAATGGCCCGTGCTGCGCCTTCCCTTGGTCTTGTCCACGCTGCTCCATCTCTGGGCTCCGACCTCTCTACATTTCAATAAGATCACCCCTCATTTCCTCTAAACTCTTCTAAACCTAGGTAGGGAGCTCCAGTATTTTGCCACGCTCCATCCGCATGCAACAAGACCTGGATGACATTCAGGCTTGGTCTGATAAGTGGCAAGGAGCATCCGCGCCTCACAAGTGCCAGGCAATGACTGTCTCCAACAAGTGAGAGTCTAACTTCCATCCCTTGACATTCAATGGCACTACCATCGCCGAATCCCCCACCATCAACATTCTGGGGGTCATCATTGACCAGAAACTTAACTGGACCAGCCACATAAATACTGTGTCTACAAGTGCAGAGCAGAGGCTGGGTATTCTGCAGCAAGTGTCTCGCCTCCTGACTCCCCAAAGCCTTTCCACCATCTACAAGACACAAGTCAGGAGTGTGATGGAATACTCTCCACTTGCCTGGATGAGTGCATCTCCAACAACACTCAAGAAGCTCGACACCATCCAGGACAAAACAGCCCGCTTGATTGGCACCCATCCATCACCTTAAACATTCATTCCGTCCACCACCGGCGCATCGTGGCTGCAGTGTGTACCATCTACAAGATGCACTGCAGCAACTTGACAAGGCTTCTTCGACAGCACCTCCCAAACCCGCAACCTCTACCGCCTAGAAGGACAAAAGCAACAGATGCATAGGAATACCATCACCTGCAAGTTCCCCTCCAAGTCGCTCACCATTCTGACTTGGAAATATATCGCCGTTCCTTCATTGTCATTGGGTCAAAATCCTGGAAATCCCTTCCTAACAGCACTTTAAGAACATAAGAACATAAGAAATAGGAACAGGAGTAGGCCATACGCCCCTCGAGCTTGCTCCGCCATTCAATAAAATCATGGCTGATCTGATCATGGATTCAGCTCCACTTCCCCGCCCACTCCTCATAACCCCATATCCCCTTATCGTTTAAGAAACTGACTATTTCTGTCTTAAATTTATTCTATGTCCCAGCTTCCACAGCTCTCTGAGGCAGCAAATTCCACAGATTTACAACCCTCTGAGAGATGAAATTTCTCCTCATCTCAGTTTTAAACGGGTGGCCCCTTATTCTAAGATCATGCCCTCTAGTTCTAGTCTCCCCCATCAGTGGAAACACCCTCTCTGCATCCACCTTGTCAAACTCCCTCATAATCTTATACTTTTCGCTAAGATCACCTCTCATTCTTCTGAATTCCAATGAGTAGAGGCCCAACCTACTCAACCTTTCCTCATAAGTCAACACCCTCATCCCCGGAATCAACCTAGTGAATCTTCTCTGAACTGCCTCCAAAGCAAGTACCGTATATACTCGCGTATCCTACGATCTCGCGTATCATGCGACCCCTAAATTTTCGTCCCCAAAACATGAATTTATCATATATCTCATGTATCATGCGAGTCACTTTTTTGAGATACCAGATGACACTAGGCTAGGCTTTCAAACAAGTTTAACAAGTACCCAACACGTAACAAGTACCCTAACACATAACAACGATCGAATACAGACCTTAACAACCGAATCATGAAACGACTCTTCCGCCGTAAACAACCGAATGAGAAACAGCTGTTTTGCTGTTTCTCATTACGATAATAAACAGTTACCGTATTTCGTTCCAAATCTCATCTAAGGTAGTAAACTATGACAAATATATTTTTACATTCTACCCTTAGCCACTATGGAGAAAAGATCTGCGAAGAAATATACTGCCAAATTTAAGCTGCAAGTTGTTGCCGAAGCGGAACAAAGCAACAACGTTAAAGCTGCAAAGCTGTTTGGTGTCGGAGAAAGCTGTGTCCGAAACTGGAGAAAACAAAAAGAAAAATTGAAGGAAACTCCTTCCTATAAATGCGCAAATCGCGGGTCGAAATGTCATTGGCCGCATTTAGAAGATAAAGTATCAAAGTGGGTGTCCGAAAATCGAGAAAATGGTTATATTATAACACGATCTAAAATAAGACTTTATGCTTTACGAGAAGCAAGAAAAATGGGCATTCGTGTGTTTACTGCCTAACAGCCTAATCTTGGCCAGCACTTCACACCCGCAAATTTTGTATCTCGCGTATCATGCTACCCCCAAAATTTAGGTTACAATTTAGGTCTTCAAAAGTCGCATGATACGCGAGTATATACGGTATATCCTTTCGTAAATATGGAAACCAAAACTGCACGCAGTATTCCAGGTGTGGCCTCACTAATACCTTATATAGCTGCAGCAAGACTCCCTGCTTTTATACTCCATCCCCTTTGCAATACCATTGGCCTTCCTAATCACTTGCTGTACCTGCATACTATCCTTTTGCGTTTCATGCACAAGTACCCCCAGGTCCCGCTGTACTGCGGCACTTTGCAATCTTTCTCCATTTAAATAATAACTTGCTCTTTGATTTTTCTTTCTGCCAAAGTGCATGACCTCACACTTTCCAACATTATACTCCATCTGCCAAATTTTGCCCACTCACTTAGTCTGTCTATGTCCTTTTGCAGATTTTTTGTGTCCTCCTCACACGTTGCTTTTCCTCCCATCTTTGTAACATCAACAAACTTGGCTACGTTACACTCAGAAGGTACTTTGGGAGTAGCTTCACCACACGACTGTAGCGGTTCAAGAAGGTGGCTCACCACCATCTTCTCAAGGGCAATTAGGAATGGGCAATAAATGCTGGCCTTTGCCAGCGACGGCCGCATCCCAGGAACGCATAAAAAAACCCAATGGGTTTCCCCGTTGGAATTCTCCTTTACTTATCCCTCTTGAAGGAAGAAGAAGAAGATTAATGGCAGAATAGCAGGAAGGTTAGGCTGCACCAGATGCACTCATTACCCACCAGTGCTCTCATACCTGTATCCACAGCTATGTCACACATACCTTGGTTTGTCAGAGGAACAGCACATGCCGAGACTGCAATTTATGAGTGAATTCAGTGACAGTGTTGTGCCACATGGGAGTATTTTCCCATACAGACTGCAGCCGGTCAAGAAGGCAGCTCACCACCACCTTCTCAAGGACAACAAGGGGGTGGGAGATAAACGGAAGCCTTGCCAACGATGCCTCTATCACAAGAATGATTAAAACAAAGTTCTGCTCTTGCACCAACCGACCAGAAAATCTATGATATGGTGTCATTATTCTAATGTACTGCTTCGGGTTTCCTACAGATCATAGTTTTCAGGCAGTGATATGGGCACATTAGGGTAATTTTTTGAGTGATTCGTACCAATTGTACAGGGGATAGGAAAATTAGGAGTGACGTGATTTGTGATTGCTTCTGCCCACAATTTTACATGCTAGAGTGCACATTTCATAACATCAAGCTGTAAGGTCCCAGTAGCACCACATTTCTGAATTTTACAAAGTACAGGTAGTTTTGACATTGTAAGTTGAAAGAGCGCATGCACAGTGATTGACAGGCGTAGAAACTACAGACCTTCCTTGATGTTATTTAGCAACCACATGTGTCATGCAGCCAGGTTGTATCACAGTGTATTTTAATGTGTGAAATGCTTTGCAGCTGTGTGTATGCCAAAGCTTTCAGTTGTAAGTGCCAGCTATAATATGTGCCCTATGGGCATGCATGTACAGCAGTGGAAGTGTTTTAAAGTGGTGTGAGGGTTTGGCATGGCTCAGCAGCAGTAAATATTTAACAAGTTCACCGGTACTGGAACTGTTGGGTGGGCTGACCTTCCCCGCTTGCTTAAAGGGTGCAATTTCCGTCCATGCTTGTTTGCCAATCTGATGGCCGCTTCCTGCCATGTATGCTGCCTTCTGAGGAAGGTGCTCTGGAGTCACAATTAGGGCCCCTTGCCCACCTTCAAACAGCCATCCGTGGTTAACTAAAGAAATAAAGGACGGTATCCAATTAAAAACAAGGGCATACAAAGTGGCCAAAATTAGTGGAAGGACAGAAGACTGGGAAGCTTTTAAAAGCCAGCAAAGAACAGCTAAAAAATGTATTAAGAAAGGGAAGATAGTCTATGAAAGCCAACTAGCGCAAAATATAAAAACAGATAGCAAGAGTTTTTGTAGGTATATAAAAAGGAAAGGGTGGCTAAAGTAAATGTTGGTCCCTTAGAGGACGAGACCGGGGAAATAGTAATGGGGACATGGGGATGGCAGAAATTCTGAACAAATATTTTGTTTCAGTCTTTACGGCAGAGGACACTAACAATATTCCGACAGTGGATAGTCTAGGGGTTATGGGGTGGGGGGGAGAACTTAACACATTCGCAATCACAAAGGAGGTGGTACTCAGTAAGATAATGAGACTAAAGGAAGATAAATCCCCTGGACCTGATGACTTGCATCTTAGGGTCTTAAGAGAAGTAGTGGCAGGGATTGTGGATGCATTGGTTGTAATTTACCAAAATTCCCTGAATTCTGGGGAGTTCCCAGCAGATTGGAAAACTGCAAATGTAACGCCCCTATTCAAAAAAGGAGGCAGACAAAAAGCAGGAAGCTATAGACCAGTTGGCCTAACATCTGTGGTTGGGAAAATGTTGGAGTCCATTATTAAAGAAGCAGTAACAGGACATTTGGAAAAGTAAAATTCGGTCAGGCAGAGTCAGCATGGTAAAAAAAATGCACCAATACTTATTTGGCCTCAATTTTGAGCTTGAAACTGACCACAAGCCGCTCATATCGCTGTTCTCTGAGAGCAAAGGGATTAATACCAATGCCTCTGTCCGCATCCAAAGATGGGCGCTTACACTGTCAGCATACAACTATGTAATCTGCCACAAACCGGGCACAGAGAATAGCACAGCCAGCGGACTTGCTCATGGTCATGGAGGCATTCGAGAACGAGAAGTCCCCCGTTACAGCCCGCCAGATCAGGACCTGGACCAGCCAGGATCCTTTACTGTCCTTGGTAAAAAAAATTGTGTCCTCCATGGGAGCTTGTCCAGTGTCCCAGTGGAGATGCAGGAGGCGATTAAGCCGTTTCTCAGAAGCAAAGACGAGCTGTCCCTGCTGGCGGACTGTCTATTGTGGGGCAATCGGGTGGCTTGCCCAAGAAAGGCAGAGACACATTCATAAGTAAACTGCACAACACCCACCCAGGCATTGTAATGATGAAAGCCATAGCCAGATCCCATGTGTGGTGGCCCGGCATCAACTCAGATTTAGAGTCATGCGTGCGTCAGTGCAACACTTGCTCTCAGCTGAGCAATGCACCCAGAGAGACACTGCTGTTTGTGGTTGTGGCCCTCAAAACCATGGTCGAGAAGCCATGTAGACTATGTGGGCCCATTTCTGGGCAAAATGTTTTTGGTTGTCGTGGACGCTTAACAAAATGGATTGAATGTGTAATAATGTCTGTAAGCATTATCCACTTTGGTGAGGTTATCCACTTTGGTGGTAAAAACAGAGAGACAGACTATTATCTGAATGGTGACAGATTAGGAAAAAGGGAGGTGCAACGAGACCTGGGTGTCATGGTACATCAGTCATTGAAAGTTGGCATGCAGGTACAGCAGGCGGTTAAGAAAGCAAATGGCATGATGGCCTTCATAGCAAGAGGATTTGAGTACAGGGGCAGGGAGGTGTTGCTACAGTTGTACAGGGCCTTGGTGAGGCCACACCTGGTGTATTGTGTGCAGTTTTGGTCTCCTAACTTCAGGAAGGACATTCTTGCTATTGAGGGAGTGCAGCGAAGGTTCACCAGATTGATTCCCGGGATGGCGGGACTGACATATCAAGAAAGACTGGATCAACTGGGCTTGTATTCACTGGAGTTCAGAAGAATGAGAGGGGATCTCATCGAAACGTTTAAAATTCTGACGGGTTTAGACAGGTTAAATGCAGGAAGAATGTTCCCAATGTTGGGGAAGTCCAGAACCAGGGGTCACAGTCGAAGGATATGGGGTAAGCCATTTAGGACCGAGATGAGGAGAGACTTCTTCACCCAGAGAGTGGTGAACCTGTGGAATTCTCTACCACAGAAAGTTGTTTAGGCCAATTCACTAAATATATTTAAAAAGGAGTTAGATGTAGTCTTTACTACTAGGGGGATCAAGGGGTATGGCGAGAAAGCAGGAATGGGGTACTGAAGTTGCATGTTCAGCCATGAACTCATTGAATGGCGGTGCAGGCTCGAAGGGCCGAATGGCCTACTCCTGCACCTATTTTCTATGTTTCTATGTTTCTATGAAGGGAAAGTCATGTTTGACAAATTTGCTGGAGTTCTTTGAGGATGTAACGAACACGATGGATAAAGGAGAATTAGTGGATGTGGTGTATTTGGACTACCAGAAGGCATTTGACAAGGTGCCACATAAAAGGTTACTGCACAAGATAAAAGTTCACGGGGTTGGGGGTAATATATTAGCATGGATAGAGGATTGGCTAACTAACAGAGAACAGAGAGTTGGGATAAATGCTTCATTCTTTGGTTGGCAACCAGTAACTAGAATAGACTGGCGAGTGATACTTAAAGGGTTGACAGTCGCTAGGCAATGGCAAACATTCAAAGATCACATCGATGAACTTCAACAATTGTACATCCCTGTCTGGAGTAAAAATAAAACGGGGAAGGTGGCTCAACCGTGGCGAACAAGGGAAATTAAGGATAGTGTTAAATCCAAGGAAGAGGCATATAAATTGGCCAGAAAAAACAGCAAACCTGAGGACTGGGAGAATTTTATAATACAGCAGAGGAGGACAAAGGGTTTAATTTGAAGGGGGAAAATAGAGTATGAGAGGAAGCTTGCTGGGAACATAAAAACTGGCTGCAAAAGCTTCTATAGATATGTGAAGTGAAAAAGATTAGTGAAAGCAAACGTAGGTCCCTTGCAGTCAGATTCAAATGAATTTATAATGGGGAACAAAGAAATGGTGGACCAGTTAAACAAATATTTTGGTTCTGTCTTCACGAAGAGAGACAAATAACCTTCCGGAAATACTAGAGGACCGAGGGTCTAGTGAGAAGGAGGAACTGAAGGAAATACTTATTAGGCGATAAATTGTGTTAGGGAAATTGATGGGATTGAAGGCTGATAAATCCCCGAGGACTGATAGTCTGCATCCCAGAGTACTTAAGAAGTAGGCCTAGAAATAGTAGATGCATTGGTGATCATTTTCCAACAGTCTATTGACTCTGGATCAATTCCTGTGGACTGGAGGGCAGCTAATGTACCACCACTTATTAAGGAAGGAGGGAGAGAGAAAATTGGTAATTATAGCCTGACATCAGTAGTGGGGAAAATGTTGAATCAATTATTAAAGATGAAATAGCAGCGCATTTGGAAAGCAGTGACGGGATCGGTCCAAGTCAGCATGGATTTATGAAAGGGAAATCATGCTTGACAAATCTTCTGGAATTTTATGAGGATGTAACTGGTAGAGTGGACAAGGGAGAACCAGTGGATGTGTTGTATTTGGACTTTCAAAAGGCTTTTGACAAGGTCCCACACAAGAGATTAGTGTGTAAAATTAAAGCACATGGTATTGAGGGTAATGTAATGACGTGGATAGAGAACTCGTTGGCAGACAGGAATCAGAGAGTCGGGATAAATGGGTTCTTTTCAGAATGGCAGGCAGTGACTAGTGGGGTGCGTCAGGGCTCAGTGCTGGGACCCCAGCTATTTACAATATACATCAATGATTTAGATGAAGGAATTGAGTGTAATATCTCCAAGTTTGCAGATGTCACTAAGCTGGGTGGCGGTGTGAGCTGTGAGGAGAACGTTAAGAGGCTGCAGGGTGACTTGGACAGGTTAGGTGCGTGGGCAAACGTATGGCAGATGCAGTATAATGTGGATAAATGTAAGGTTATCCACTTTGATGGCAAAAACAAAAGGCAGAATATTATCTGAATGGTGGCAGATTAGGAAAAGGGGAGGTGCAACGAGACCTGGGTGTCATGGTACATCACTCATTGAAAGTTGGCATGCAGGTACAGCAGGCGATGTAGAAGTCAAATAGTATGTTGGCCTTCATAGCTAAAGGATTTGAGTATCGGAGTAGAAAGGTCTTACTGCAGTTGTACAGGGCCTTAGTGAGGCCTCATCTGTAATATTGTGTTCAGTTTTGGTCTCCTAACCTGAGGAAGGACGTTCTTGCTATTGAGGGAGTGCAGCAAAGCTTCACCAGACTGATTTCCAGGATGGCAGGACTGACATATGAGGAGAGACGGGATCAACTGGGCCTGTATTGACTGGAGTTTAGAAGGATGAGAGGGGATCTCATAGAAACATATAAAATTCTGACGGGACTGGACAGGTTAAATGCAGGAAGAATGTTCCCGATGTTGGGGAAGTCCAGAACCAGGGGACATAGTCTAAGGATAAGAGGTAAGTCATTTAGGACTGAGATGAGGAGAAACTTCTAACTCAGAGAGTTGTTAACCTGTGGAATTCCCTACCACAGAGAATTGTTGATGCCAGTTCATTGGATATATTTAAGAGGGAGTTAGATATGGCACTTACGGCTAAAGTGATCAAGGGGTATGGAGAGAAAGCAGGAAAGGGGTACTGAGATGAATGATCAGCCATGATCTTATTGAATGGTGGTACAGGCTTGAAGGGCTGAATGGCCTACTCCTGCACCTATTTTCTATGTTTCTATGTTTCTAGTGGGGTGCGCAGGGATCAGTGCTGGGACCCCAACTATTTACAATCTATATTAACGACTTGGAAGAAGGGACTGAGTGTGACGTAGCCAAATTTGCTGACGATACAAAAATGGGAAGAAAAGCAATGTGTGAGGAGGACACAAAAAATCTGCAAAAGGACATAGACAGACTAAGTGAGTGGGCAAAAATTTGGCAGATGGAGTATAATGTTGGAAAGTGTGAAGTCATGCACTTTGGCAGAAAAAAATCAAAGAGCAAGTTATTATTTAAATGGAGAAAGATTGCAAAGTGCTGCAGTGCAGCGGGACCTGGGGTTAGTTGTGCATGCAACACAAAAGGATAGTACGCAAGTACAGGAAGGCCAATGGTATTTTGGCCTTTATTACAAAGGGGATGGAGTATAAAAGCAGGGAAGTCTTACTACAGCTATATGAGGTATTGGTGAGGCCACACCTGGAATACTGCGTGCAGTTTTGGTTTCCATATTTACGAAAGGATATGCTTGCTTTGGAGGCTGTTCAGAGAAGGTTCACTGGGTTGATTCAGGGGATGAGGGGGTTGACTTATTAGGAAAGGTTGAGGAGGTTGGGCCTCTACTCATTGGAATTCAGAAAAAGGAGAGGTGATCTTATTGAGACGTATAAGATTATGAGGGGGCTTGACAGGGTGGATGCAGAGAGGATGTTTCCACTGATGGGGAAGACTCAAACTAGAGGGCACGATCTTAGAATAAGGGGCCGCCCATTTAAAACAGAGATGAGGAGAAATTTCTTCTCTCAGAGGGTTGTGAATCTGTGGAATTTGCTGCCTCAGAGAGCTGTGGAAGCTGGGACATTGAATAAATTTGAGACAGAAATAGGCAGTTTCTTAATTGATAAGGGGATAAGGGGTTATGGGGGCGGGCAGGGAAATGGAGCTGAGTCCATGATCAGATCAGCCATGATCTTATTGAAAGGTGGAGCAGGCTCGAGGGGCCGTATGGCCTACTTCTGTTCCTATTTCTTATGTTCTTATGTAGCAGGGCTTTCAGGTTCTGTGCTGCATCATCAATAGTCTACAATATCCATATTTGAGTCTCTTCGTCGGGAGCACCCGGAAGCCAAGTACAAACAGCGGAAGAAGCGTATGACAATCCAAACATCCCACCCACCCATCCCTTCATCCACCACCTGCCCCACCTGTGACAGGGACTGTCGATCCCGCATTGATCTCATCAGTCACCTTCGAGCTCATTCGTGTGGCAGCAAGTCCTCCTCGACTCCAGATAACGGCCTAAGTCGAAGAGTCTACAATATCCATATTCTTTGTGCCAACAACTGATTAATAGTGTTCCATCGAAATTAAGTGTGCTCTATCCCAAATGATGTAGTTTGAAATGTATATTAAAATAAACTACAAAAAGGACACATGATCTTACTATTCAGTACAGGTCTGCAAGAAGATTTAAAGGGACAGACTTCAAGAACCTGTGTTTATTTGCCAAAGACTTTACACTGTGGCACAATGTGCATCAAAATTAGTAATTATGCCACGAAAATCTCATTCCAGTAAAAATGATGTATAATTGTTTTAGTTCTTCCCAGTGATCCCTGAGAATGAAATTGTAATTTGAAATGTCCCTGTGCAAATAATCCATGCTAGCACAATTAAATAAGAGCTTTCACTCGGATTCTCATTGATACTGAATCATAACTATCAGAAAGAACGGAACAGGCTGTGGGGCTTTTTTCTCCAGAAAAGAAAAGGCTGAAGGGTGACCGGATAGAGGTCTTTAAAATTATGAAGGGGGTCTGATAGGGTAGACGTAGAGAGGATGGGGGTAATTTTAACCCTCAAAATGGGTGAAATTGGGTCAGATTAAAATGTGAACATCTGATACGGGAACCCAACCCGCCTTGAACCTGCCCACATCCAGCTTTAATGGAGGTAGGATGAGGAGTGAGAGACCAATCCACTCCCAGGAGGAGGGGCAGTCATTGAAACATTTTAAGGTGCCTACGGGCTTTCATTTTTATAGGGTTTCTATTTTTAACCCACGTTGATCAGGCTTCCCGGGCTTCAGGAAAACTGGCAGATAAAAAAGGAGGCAAGAAGAGCTGATTGGATCCATAAGGCACTGCTTGTGGACCAGCAGGAGCAGGAGTGTTTGCTCCAGGGCCAATAAGCTTATCCTGTAAACATTCCCCACCTCCACGATCACTCCCTATCACCGACCTCCGATCTCCCCTGCGATCTCCGACTCTCCCCCCGATCTCGGCATTCCCCTCCCGATCTCTCCCCGATTCCCCATGATCGCCAACACTCCGCTCTACCCACTCACTCCTTTGCGATCTCTACCACCAACAACCATAAAACGTACCTATTCTTCAGCTGTGGCCTTTTTCAGGCTGCGTTCTGGGCGGAGAATTTGTTTTTGAAAGCATACATTGTACGCCCTGGAGTTAAAACTCCACGCGTTCGGAGAAACCCGCATTTCCGGGTTCCCCGAGCATATTTCTCCCCCTCCAACTCTGAAACCACACCCCAGTGTTTCTACTTGCAGGGAAGTCCAAAACTGGGGGCCATAAATATAAGATAGTCACTTATAAATCGACTAAAAAATTCAGATGAAACTTCTTTATTCAAAGATCAGCAGAGGAGGTCAAAGGGTTTAATTAGGAGGGGGGAAATAGAGTATGAGAGGAAGCTTGCTGGTAACATAAAAACTGACTGCAAAAGCTTCTATAGATATGTGAAGAGAAAAAGATTAGTAAAGACAAACGTAGGTCCCTTGCAGTCAGATTCAGGTGAATTTATAATGGGGAACAAAGAAATGGCAGACCAATTGAACAAATACTTTGGTTCTGTCTTCACGAAGGAAGACACAAATAACCTTCCGGAAATACTAGGGGACTAGAGTCTAGCGAGAAGGAGGAACTGAAGGAAATCCTTATTAGTCAGGAAATTGTGTTAGGGAAATTGATGGGATTAAAGGCCGATAAATCCTCAGGACCTGATAGTCTGCATCCCCGAGTACTTAAGGAAGTGGCCCTAGAAATAGTGGATGCATTGGTGATCATTTTCCCAACAGTCTATTGACTCTAGATCAGTTCCTATAGACTGGAGGGTAGATAATGTAACCCCACTTTTTAAAAATGGAGGAAGAGAGAAAACATGGAATTATAGACCGGTTATCCTGACATCAGTAGTGGGGAAAATGTTGGAATCAATTATTAAAGATGAAATAGCAGCGCATTTGGAAATCAGTCACAGGATCGGTCCAAGTCAGCATGGATTTATGAAAGGGAAATCATGCTTGACAAATCTTCTGGAATATTTTGAGGATGTAACTAGTAGAGTGGACAAGGGAGAACCAGTGGATGTGGTGTATTTGGACTTTCAAAAGGCTTTTGACAAGGTCCCACACAAGAGATTAGTGTGCAAAATTAAAGCACATGGTATTGGGGGCAATGTACTGATGTAGATAGAGAACTGGTTGGCAGACAGGAAGCAGAGAGTCGGGATAAACGGGTCCTTTTCAGAATGGTAGGCAGTGACTAGTGGGGTGCCGCAGGGCCCAGCTATTTACAATATATATCAATGATTTAGATGAAGGAATTGAGTGTAATTTCTCCAAGTTTGCAGATGACACTAAGCTGGGTGGCAGTGTGAGCTGTGAGGAGGAAGCTAAGAGGCTGCAGCGTGACTTGGACAGATTAGGTGAGTGGGCAAATGCATGGCAGATGCAGTATAATGTGGATAAATGTGAGGTTATCCACTTTGGTGGCAAAAACATGAAGGCAGAATATTATCTGAATGGCAGCAGATTAGAAAAAAGGGAGATGAAACGAGACCTGGGTGTCACGGTACATCAGTCATTGAAAGTTGGCATGCAGCTACAGCAAGCGGTGAAGAAGGCAAATGGCATGTTGGCCTTCATAGCTAGGGGATTTGAGAATAGGAGCAGGGAGGTCTTACTGCAATTGTACAGGGTCTTGGTGAGGCCTCACCTGAAATATTGTGTTCAGTTTTGGTCTCCTAATCTGAGGAAGGACGTTCTTGCTATTGAGGGAGTGCACTGAAGGTTCACCAGACTGATTTCCGGGATGGCAGGACTGACATATGAGGAGAGACTGGATCGACTGGGCCTGTATTCACTGGTGTTTAGAAGAATGAGGGGGGATCTCATAGAAACTTATACAATTCTGACGGGACTGGACAGGTTAGATGTAGGAAGAATGTTCCCGATGTTGGGGAAGTCCACAACTAGGGGTCACAATCTAAGGATACGGGGTAAGCCATTTAAAAGCGCGATGAGGAGAAATTTCTTCACTCAGAGAGTTGTTAACCTGTGGAATTCTCTACTGCAGCGAGTTGTTGATCCCAGTTCATTTGATATATTCAAGAGGGAGTTAGGTATGGCACTTATGGCTAAAGGGATCAAGGGGTATGGAGAGAAAGCAGGAAAGGGGTACTGAGATGAATGATCAGCCATGATCTTATTGAATGGTGGTGCAGGCTCGAAGGGCCGAATGGCCTACTCCTGCACCTATTTTCTATGTTTCTATATTTAAGAATGCGGAACTCGCTACCACATTGAGTAGTTGAGGTGAATAGCACAGATGCTTTTATTATAATAATAATAACTTTTATTTATATAGCGTCTTTAATGTTGTAAAATGTCCCAAGACGCGTCACAACAATTTTACACCACGTTTGATATTGACCATTGAGAGAAAGAGAGAAAAAGCGTGAGAAGGAAGTGTAAAAAGAAGTTTAAGGCTCGGGTCTGAAACAGCAGCCAAAATGCGCATGCAGATAGACATAGGTGAAAAAATAAAAATTAAATTTACACTTTGTAAATAATACAATAAGGAGTATACAATAGTAAAATCAGTATAATAGAGTTAATTATAATTAAACAAAATTAAATAATACATAACATAATTATAAATTAAGTTAAAATTATAAAATCGCCAATTGAAGAAAATTAAATGTTTTTATCTGTTTTTAAGATTAATTCCCTGTCCAGTGATTCAACTAATCTGGAAGAACCAATCACTGTCCTCCATCCTTGTGAAGTCATAATTTTATTAATTTTTATTTCTTAGTTTGTCCTGTTGATAGGACCTGTAATAGCTCAAAGCTTGAGCTGCCTCTGTTCTCAGGGAGACGCTGATGTTTAAATCTCCCTCAGCTGCTCCAGGCTCGAGCTGCCTCCATTGTCAGGGAGATGCTGATGTTTAAATCGCCCTCCAGCTGCTCCAGGCTTGAGCTGCCTCCGTTGTCAGGGAGACGCTGATGTTTAAATCTCCCTCCAGCTGCTCCAAGCTCGAACTGCCTCCGTTGTCAGGGAGACGCTGATGTTTAAATCGCCCCGCAGCATCTTTTAAGGGGAAGGTAGATAAGTACATAAGGGAGAAAGGAATAGTAGGATATGTTGATATTGTGAGATGAAGAGGGGTGGGAGGATGCTCAGTAGGAGCATAAATGCCGGCATAGTCCAGTTTGGCTGAAGAGCCTGTTTCTGTGCTGAAACTTCTATGTCATTTATCAAGAATGTTATATCCAATAGGGCATTTGAAAATTCCAACAAGACCTAGGAAAAGTAACAGGGGTGAAATTGGCTTTCGCCAATACGCGTAAACGAGCGATAGTGAATCAGCAATCAACGGAAAATTAAATCAGGCAGGGTGTAAAACTGGCTGTTGATTTGCTATTGACCATTCTCCACCATCGCACGAGACCAATTTCATCCCCGATGCGTTTTATCCGACAATTGCCAATGACACGTGCAATCTTTAGAAACTTTAATAGATATTGTATAAGGTACTGAAGACACAAATAAGACCAACAACTGAAACATGAAGATATGCAATGTCACGGATCAGGAAAAGTCAGTAAAAATATGAGATCATTACTTGTACTTTCATCGGATAGGCCCAGACAGATTAAAAAAATACTTTCAACTGTAATTTCTCTTTCAATGTCAACAAGCATCATTATTAGATCGTCATGACCTTTCCCCTGGGCCTCATGTTGAAATCTTCAAATAACTTAAAATTCGCCCCTCTTTGGTTTGCACTAAACCTACAGCCATCAGAACTTAGTGCAATATATTCAGAGACACTCTTTTGACAAACTAAATTAACTGAAAAAAATCTCTTGCGATGTCGATGTGAAAAAGCAACTCAGGAAATCTTCACATATACTTGGTGTGAGAGACATCTATAGGCCAGAGAAAGAAGTGTTTGTTCTTCTCAGTACCTCAATTTCAGCCCTGCACTGCTGTGTAATGCTGGATGCATTAAGGTTATTTTGGGTCTGGGGTTGAAATTTTTGAGAGTCACTTGAACAATGTTTAACCTAATGAGGACAACAGCGGCACTTTGTTTACATCAGTCCAAAGAAATATCATCATCAGAGGCAGTCTCTCGGAGTCGAGGATGACTCGCTTCCACACTAGAAATGAGTTCTCAGGTGACTGAGGAGTCCAATGCGAGATCTACAGTCTCTGTTACAGGTGGAGCAAACGGTGGTGAAGGAACGGGTGGGTGGGGTGCCTGGGTTACCGCATGCTCCTTCTGCTGTCAACCCTTGGCTCAGCTTGCTCTCGGTGAAGAGATTCGAGGTGCTCAGTGTCATGTATGTAGACCATGTATACTAACTGTGTAGTCACATAAGGTGTGCCATCAGAGGGCACTGCGGTGAGAGACCTGAGGGTCACCTGCATAGGTGTGCAGGGCCCAGTATAAAAGGTTGTCCATTTCATAACCTTACGTCGGGGAAGACTGCAGTTCTGTGACTTCTGCCAAGAAGGTGGAGCGACAGTGTCGGGAGGCCTATAAAAGGCCCAACGTCGTCGGGGGGCCAGCGGGACATTGAAGAGGCAGAGTGGCAGTGTTGGGAGGCCGATAAAAGGCCCAATGTCGTCGGGAGGCCAGCGGGACATCGAGGAGGCGGAGTGGCAGGGTCGGGAGGCCGATAAAAGTCAACGTCGTCAAGGAGCCAGCTGGTGCACGATGAGAAGGCAAAAAAGAAGTGGAAAGAAATCGAAGGGTGATGTCACAGCCAAGGGAGTAAGTGATTGGCTGGTGATTGGTGAGTAGTTTTTCTTTTCTTTATCAATATGTAACCTTTATCATTGTTGTTGCCAAATTAAGTTACTCTAGGCATTAAGTCATGGCAGGAGAGCTCGGACACGTGTTATGCTCCTCCTGTGCTATGTGGGAAGTGAGGGACGACACTTCCAGTGTCCCTGATGACTACATGTGCGGGAAGTGTATCCTGCTGCAGCTCCTGACAGACCGCATTGCGGCACTGAAGCTGCGCGTGGATTCACTCTGGAGCATCCATGATGCTGAGGATGCCGCGAATAGCACATTTAGTGAGTTGGTCATACCGCAGGTAAAGGTTACACAGACAGATAGGGGATGGGTGACCAACAGAAAGAGCAGTGGAAGGAAGGTAGTGTAGGGGTCCCCTGCGGTCATCCCCCTCCAAAACAGATACACCGCTTTGGGTACTGTTAGGGGGGATGACTCATCAGGGGAATGCAGCAGCAGCAAAGTTCATGGCACCATGGGTGGATCTGCTGCACAGGAGGGCAGGAAAAAGAGTGGGAGAGCTATAGTGGTAGGGGATTCCATTGTAAGGGTAATAGATAGACGTTTCTGTGGCTGCAATAGAGACTCCAGGATGGTATGTTGCCTCCCTGGTGCAAGGGTCAAGGATGTCTCAGAGCGGCTGCAGAACATTTTGGAGGAGTAGGGTAAACAGCCAGTTGTCGTGGTGCAAATAGCTACCAACAATATAGGTAAAAAACAGGTCCTACAAATTGAAATTAGGAAGCTGGGAGTTAAATTAAAAAGTAGAACCTCAAATATAGTAATCTCAGGATTGCTACCAATGCCATGTGCTAGTCAGAGCAGGAATCGCAGGATAGCTCAGATGAATATGTGGCTTGAAGAGTAGTACAGAAGTGAGGAATTCAAATTCCTGGGACATTGGAACCGGTTCTGGGGGAGGTGGGACCAGTACAAACCGGACGGTCTGCACCTGGGCAGGACCAGAACCAATGTCCTCGTGTGAGTGTTTGCAAGTGCTGTTGGGAAGGGGTTAAACTAATATCCAGGGGGATGGAAAACCTATGCAAGGAGACAGAGGGAAGTAGAATGGGGGCAGAAGCAAAAGATAGAAAGAAGAAAAGTGAAAGTGGAGGGCAGAGAAACCCAAGGCAAAAATCAAAAAGGGCCACATTACAGCAAAATTCTACAGGGGCAAGGTGTGTTAAATTACAAGTCTGAAGGCTCTGTGCCTCAATGCGAGCAGTATTTGTAATAAGGTGGACGAATTAACTGCGCAGATAGCTGTTAACGGATATGATGTCATTGGCATCACGGAGCTATGGCTCCAGGTTGACCAAGGCTGGGAACTCAACATCCAGGGGTACTCAACATACAGGAAGGATAGACAAAAAGGAAAAGGAGGTGGGGTAGCGTTACTGGTTAAAGAGGAAATTAACACAATAGTAAGGAAGGACATTAGCTCGGATGATTTGGAATCTGTATTGGTGGAGCTGCAGAATACCAAAGGGCAGAAATCACTAGTGGGAGTTGTGTACAGACCACCAAACAGTAGTAGTGAGGTTGGAGATAGCATCAAACAAGAAATTAGGGATGCGTGCAATAAGGGTACCGTAGTTATCATGTGCGACTTTAATTTACATATAGATTGGGCTAACCAAACTTGTAGCAATGCGGTGGAGGAGGATTTCCTGGAGTTTATTAGGGACGGTTTTCTAGACCAATATGTCGAGGAACCATAGAAACATAGAAACATGGAAAATAGGTGCAGGAGTAGGCCATTCGGCCATCTCATTGTGCGAGGCCCCTTGGGGAAGAGTGACCATAATATGGTGGAATTCTGCATTAGGATGGAGAATGAAACAGTTAATTCAGAGACCATGGTCCAGAACTTAAAGAAGGGTAACTTTGAAGGTATGAGGCGTGAATTGGCTCGGATAGATTGGCGAATGATACTTAAGGGGTTGACTGTGGATGGGCAATGGCAGACATTTAGAGGCCACATGGATGAACTACAACAATTGTACATTCCTGTCTGGCATAAAAATAAAAAAGGGAAGGTGGCTCAACCGTGGCTATCAAGGGAAATCAGGGATAGTATTAAAGCCAAGGAAGTGGCATACAAATTGGCCAGAAATAGCAGCGAACCCGGGGACTGGGAGAAATTTCGAACTCAGCAGAGGAGGGAAAATGGAATACGAGAAGAAGCTTGCAGGGAACATTAAGACGGATTGCAAAAGTTTCGATAGATATGTAAAGAGAAAAAGGTTAGTAAAGACAAACGTAGGTCCCCTGCAGTCAGAATCAAGGGAAGTCATAACGGGGAACAAAAAAATGGCGGACCAATTGAACAAGTACTTTGGTTCGGTATTCACTAAGGAGGACACAAACAACCTTCGGATATAAAAGGGGTCAGAGGGTCTAGTAAGGAGGAGGAACTGAGGGAAATCCTTATTAGTCGGGAAATTGTGTTGGGGAAATTGATGGGATTGAAGGCCAATAAATCCCCAGGGCCTGATGGACTGCATCCCAGAGTACTTAAGGAGGTGGCCTTGGAAATAGCGGATGCATTGACAGTCATTTTCCAACATTCCATTGACTCTGGATCAGTTCCTATCGAGTGGAGGGTAGCCAATGTAACCCCACTTTTTAAAAAAGGAGGGAGAGAGAAAACAGGGATTATAGACCGGTCAGCCTGACATCGGTAGTGGGTAAAATGATGGAATCAATTATTAAGGATGTCATAGCAGTGCATTTGGAAAGAGGTGATATGATAGGTCCAAGTCAGCATGGATTTGTGAAAGGGAAATCATGCTTGACAAATCTTCTGGAATTTTTTGAGGATGTTTCCAGTAGAGTGGACAAGGGAGAACGAGTTGATGTGGTATATTTGGACTTTCAGAAGGCTTTCGACAAGGTCCCACACAAGAGATTAATGTGCAAGGTTAAAGCACATGGGATTGGGGGTAGTGTGCTGACATGGATTGAGAACTGGTTGTCAGACAGGAAGCAAAGAGTAGGAGTAAATGGGTACTTTTCAGAATGGCAGGCAGTGACTAGTGGGGTACCGCAAGGTTCTGTGCTGGGGCCCCAGCTGTTTACACTGTACATTAATGATTTAGACGAGGGGATTAAATGTAGTATCTCCAAATTTGCAGATGACACTAAGTTGGGTGGCAGTGTGAGCTGCGAGGAGCTATGAGGCTGCAGAGCGACTTGGATAGGTTAGGCGAGTGGGCAAATGCAGTATAATGTGGATAAATGTGAAGTTATCCACTTTGGTGGCAAAAACATGAAGGCAGAATATTATCTGAATGGTGGCAGATTAGAAAAAGGGGAGGTGCAACGAGACCTGGGTGTCATGGTACATCAGTCATTGAAGGTTGGCATGCAGGTACAGCAGGCGGTAAAGAAGGCAAATGGCATGTTGGCCTTCATAGCGATGGGATTTGAGTACAGGGGCAGGGAGGTGTTGCTACAGTTGTACAGGGCCTTGGTGAGGCCACACCTGGAGTATTGTGTCTCCTAACCTGAGGAAGGACATTCTTGCTATTGAAGGAGTGCAACGAAGGTTCACCAGACTGATTCCCGGGATGGCGGGACTGACCTATTAAGAAAGACTGGATCAACTGGGCTTGTATTCACTGGAGTTCAGAAGAATGAGAGGGGACCTCATAGAAACGTTTAAAATTCTGATGGGTTTGGACAGGTTAGATGCAGTAAGAATGTTCCCAATGTTGGGGAAGTCCAGAACCTGGGGTCACAGTCTAAGGATAAGGGGTAAGCCTTTTAGGACCGAGATGAGGAGAAACTTCTTCACCCAGAGAGTGGTGAACCTGTGGAATTCTCTACCACAGAAAGTTGTTGAGGCCAATTCACTAAATATATTCAAAAAGGAGTTAGATGAAGTCCATACTACTAGGGGGATCAAGGGGTATGGCGAGAAAGCAGGAATGGGGTACTGAAGTTGCATGTTCAGCCATGAACTCATTGAATGGCGGTGCAGGCTAGAAGGGCCGAATGGCCTACCGCTGTACCTATTTTCTATGGTTCTATGTTTCTACCACCATTCAATAAGATCATGGCTGATCATTCCCTCAGTACCCCTTTCCTGCTTTCTCTTCATACCCCTTGATCTCTTTAGCCGTAAGGGCCATATCTAACACCCTCTTGAATATATCCAATGAACTGGCATCAACAACTCTCTGCGGAAGGGAATTCCACAGGTTAACAACTCTCTGAGTGAAGAAATTTCTCCTCATCTCAGTCCTAAATGGCTTACCCCTTATCCTAAGACTGTGTCCCCTGGTTCTGGACTTCCCCATTATCGGGATCATTCTTCCCGCATCTAACCTGTCCAGTCTTGTCAGAATCTTGTAAGTTTCTATGAGATCCCCTCTCATCCTTCTAAACTCCAGTGTATAAAGGCCCAGTTGATCCAGTCTCTCCTCATATGTCAGTCCCGCCATCCCAGGAATCAGTCTGGTGAACCTTCGCTGCACTCCCTCAATAGCAAGAACATCCTTCCTCAGATTAGGAGACCAAAACTGAACACAATATTCGAAGTGAGGCCTCACCAAGGCCCTGTACAACTGCAGTAAGACCTCCCTGCTCTGATACGCAAATCCCATAGCTATGAAGGCCAACATACCATTTGCCTTCTTCACCGCCTGTTGTACCTGTATGCCAACTTTCAATGACTGATGAACCATGACACCCAGGTCTCGTTGCACCTCCCCCTTTCCTAATCTGCTGCCATTCAGATAATATTCTGCCTTCGTGTTTTTGCCCCCAAAGTGGATAACCTCACATTTATCCACATTATACTCCATGGATCACGTGGGCTGGCTCAACCAATCAATGAAGGGAATAGAACATAGAACATAAGAACATATGAAATTGGAGCAGGAGTAGGCCATTTGGCCCCTCGAGCCTGCTCCGCCATTCAATAGGATCATGGCTGATCTGATCTTGGCCTCAACTCCACTTCCCTGCCCACTCTCCTTAACCCTTGACTCCCTTATTGTTCAAAACATTCCGTTTGTACGGTATTGCCATAAGTATGAATGGGAATCACATAAAAAATACATTTAACATAATCATTAAATAAAATTAAAACATTACATATTTAAAATTAATTAAAATACAATATAATTAAACATTTATGACAAAAATTAAATTTTTTGAAAAATAAATTTAAATGTTTTAAAAGGGCTAAAAATAACCTTACCTTATTTTACATGTGTTTTAATGTTTAAATGAATGAAAAGCATTATTTTTATGTTTTTTAAAACTCTTAGGCTGGTAAAAGCAGGCCTTAGGCTTGCTTTTACCAGGCATAACAATTTCACGGGCATTTGCTGCGTAGAAGTTGCGCAGATTGCCCAACTCTCCACCCATGGAGGCCCCTTTCCCGAGGATGTGGATGATCTGTCAAGAGAATTATTAAAAGATCGCAAGTTCTGGGTTTTCACACATGCGCAGTGTGTAATCCCAGAATTTGCGTGTTCCCTACGGGCACGTGCGCATCTCGTACACACTTGTCGGGGCCGCAAAATACGACCCAGTATTTTATTACTCTTGTTTCCGGATTTCTCCCTCCTTTTCTGAAGCCAGTGACTCAGGTGGGATGCAGTTCCACAGGTTGTGGCAGCCCCACCATTCTTCACCCATTGCCACCAAAGTGCATAACCTCACATTTATCCACATTATACTGCATCTGCCATGCATTTGCCCACTCACATAACCTGTCCACGTCACCCTGCAGCCTTTTAGCATCCTCCTCACAGCTCCCACCGCCACCCAGTTTAGTGTCATCTGCAAACTTGGAGATATTGCACTCAATTCCTTCATCTACATCATTGATATATATTGTAAAGAGCTGGGGTCCCAGCACTGAGCCCTGCAGCACCTCACTAGTCACTGCCTGCCATTCTGAAAAGGACACGTTTATCCCGACTCTCTGCTTCCTGTCTGCCAACCAGTTCTCTATCCACGTCATTACATTACCCCCAATACCATGTGCTTTAATTTTGCACACCAACCTTGTCAAAGCCTTTTGAAAGTCCAAATACACCACATCCACTGGTTCTCCCTTGTCCACTCTACTAGTTACATCCTCAAAAAATTCCAGAAGGTTTGTCAAGCATGATTTCCCTTTCATAAATCCATGCTGACTTGGACCAATCCTGTCACTGCTATTTCATCTTTAATAATTGATTCCAACATTTTCCCAACTACTGATGTCAGGCTAACCGGTCTGTAATTACCCATTTTCTCTCTCCCTCCTTTTTTAAAAAGTGGGGTTACATTAGCTACCCTCCAGTCCGTAGGAACTGATCCAGAGTTGATAGTCTGTTGGAAAACGATCACCAATGCATCCAGTATTTCTATGGCCACTTCCTTAAGTACTCTGGGATGCAGACTATCAGGCCCCGGGGATTTATCGGGCTTCAATCCCATCAATTTCCCTAACATAATTTCCCACTTTATAAGGATATCCTTCAGTTCCTCCTTCTCACTAGACCCTCCTGTCCTAGTATTTCCGGAAGGTTATTTGTGTCTTCCTTTGTGAAAACAGAACCAAAGTATTTGTTTAACTGGTCCGCCATTTCTTTGTTCCCCATTATAAATTCACCTGAATCTGACTGCAAGGGACCTATGTTTGTTTTCACCAATCTTTTTCTCTTCTCATATATATAGAAGCTTTTGCAGTCTGTTTTTATGTTCCCAGCAAGCTTCCTCTCATACTCTATTTTCCCCCTCCTTATTAAACCCTTTGTCCTCCTCTGCTGTATTACAAAATTCTCCCAGTCCTCAGGTTTGCTGTTTTTTCTGGCCAATTTATATGTCTCTTCCTTGGATTTAACACTATCCTTAATTTCCCTTGTTAGCCACAGTTGAGCCACCTTCCCCGTTTTATTTTTACTCCTGACAGGGATGTACAATTGTTGAAGTTCATCCATGTGATCTTTAAATGTTTGCCATTGCCTATCCACCATCAACCCTTTAAGTATCACTCGCCAGACTATTCTAGCCAATTCACGTCTCATACCATCGAAGTTACCTTTCCCCAAGTTCAGGACCCTAGTCTCTGAATTAACTGTGTCACTCTCTATCTTAATAAAGAATTCTACCATATTATGGTCACTCTTCCTCAAGGGGCCTCGCACAACAAGATTGCTAATTAGTCCTTTCTCATTACACATCACCAGCCCTCTAGTTGGTTCCTCGACATATTGGTCTAGAAAACCATCACTAATACACTCCAGGAAATTCTCCTCCACTGCATTGCTACCAGTTCGGTTAGCCCAGTCAATATGTAGATTGAAGTCGCCCATGATAACTGCTGTACCTTTATTGCACGCATCCCTAATTTCTTGTTTGATGCTGTCCCCATCCTCACTACTACTGTTTGGTGGTCTGTACACAACTTCCACTACCGTTTTCTGCCCTTTGGTATTCCGTAGCTCCACCCATACCGATTCCACATCATCCAAGCTAATGTCCTTCCTTACTATTGCATTAATTTCCTCTTTAACCAGCAATGCCACCCCACCTCCTTTTCCTTTCTGTCTATCCTTCCTAAATGTCGAATACCCCTGGATGTTGTGTTCCCAGCCTTGGTCACCCTGGAGCCATGTCTCCGTGATGCCAATCCGTTAATCTGCGCAGTTAATTCGTACACCTTATTCCGAATACTCCTCGCATTGAGGCACAGAGCCTTCAGGCTTGTCTTTTTAACACCCTTTGCCCCTTTAGAATTTTGCTGTAATGTGGCCCTTTTTGATTTTTACCTTGGGTTCCTCTGCCCTCCACTTTCACTTTTCTTCTTTCTATCTTTTGCTTCTGCCCCCATTCTCCTTCCCTCTGTCTCCCTGCGTAGGTTCCCATCCCCCTGCCATATTAGTTTAACTCCTTCCCAACAGCACTTGCAAACACTCACACGAGGACATTGGTTCCAGTCCTGCCAGGTGCAGACCGTCCGGTTTGTACTGGTCTCACCTTCCCCCAGAACCAGTTCCAATGTCCCAGGAATTTGAATCCCTCCCTTCTGCATCACTCTTCAAGCCACGTATTCATCTGAGCTATCCTGCGAATCCTACTCTGACTAGCACGTGGCACTGGTAGCAATCCTGAGATTACTACTTTTGAGGTCCTACTTTTTAATTTAGCTCCTAGCTCATTAAATTCATGTTGTAGGACCTCATCCCGTTTTTTACCTATATCGTTGGTACCTGTATGCACCACGACAACTGGCTGTTTACCCTCCCCCTTCAAAATGTCCTGCACCTGCTCCGAGACATCCTTGACCCTTGCACCAGAGAGGCAACATACCATCCTTGAGCCTCGGTAGCGGCCGCAGAAACGTCTATCTATTCCCCTTACAATATAATCCCCGATCACTATTGCTCTCCCATTCTTTTTCCTGCCCTCCTGTGCAGCAGATCCACCCATAGTGCCATGGACTTGGCTGCTGCTGCCCTCCTCTGATGAGTCATCCCCCTCAACAGTACCCAAAGCGGTGTATCTGTTTTGCAGGGGGATGACTGCAGGGGATCCCTGCACTACCTTCCTTCCACTGCTCTTCCTGTTGGTCACCCATCCCCTATCTGGCTGTGTAACTTTTACCTGCGGTAAGACCAACTCACTAAACATGCTATTCACGACATCCTCAGCATCGCACATGCTCCAGAATGAATTTACCCGCAGCTCCAGTACCACAATGCAGTCTGTCAGGAGCTGTAGCCGGATACACTTTCCGCATATGTAGGCGCCGCTGACTTCCCAGATAGTACAGGAGGAGCATGACATGTGTCCGAGCTCTCCTGCCATTACTTAACCCCTAGATTAACTTAATTTGGCAACAAAAATGCTAAAGGTTACTTACTGATAAAGAAATGAAAAAGAAAAAACTACTCACCAATCACCAGCCAATCATTTACCCCCTTGACTGTGATGTTACTTTTCGATTTCTTTCTACTTCTTTTTTGCCTTCTCTCCCTGCTGCAGCTGCACCAGCTGGACTTTATAGGCCGTTCCGACGTCCCCGAACCTCTTGCTGTGATGTCACACTTTGTTTTCTTTTCCTCCCAGGTCGGGGAGTCAGCACTGGTGGGGAAAACAAGACAAAGCAACACCTCTCGCTCCCACTTGCCTGAACTCTCCCACTTACCAAACTCTTACCTTTGCACTCTGACCTGCCACTGCACTCCGAGCAAGACTGCACCAAGCCCCCTCTTTTTATGCTGTTCCTGGCTGACTCACCACTGGCCTTTTTAGGGAACCACTTTTTACTGGTTCCAACTAGAACCAACTAGAGGGTTGGCCATCTTAGACTGGGTGATGTGTAATGAGAAAAGACTAATTAGCAATCTTGTTGTGCGAGGTCCCTTGAGGAAGAGTGACCATAATATGGTAGATTTCTTTATTAAGGTGGAGAATGGCACAGTTGATTCAGAGATTAGGGTCCTGAACTTAAGGAAAGGTAACTTCGACGGTATGAGACATGAATTGGCTAGAATCGATTAGCAAATGATAATAAAGGGTTGACGGCGGATAGGCAATGGCAAACATTTAAAGATCACATGGATGAACTTCAACAATTGTACATCCCTGTCTGGAGTAAAAATAAAAGCGGGAAGCTGGCTCAACCGTGGCTAACATGGGAAATTAAGGATAATGTTAGATCCAAGGAAGAGGCATATAAATTGGCCAGAAAAAGCAGCAAACCTGAGGACTGGGAGAAATTTAGAATTCAGCAGAGAAGGACAAAGGGTTTAATTAGGAGGGGGAAAATAGAGTATGAGAGGAAGCTTGCTGGGAACATAAAAACAGACTGCAAAAGCTTCTATATATACGAGAAGAGAAAAAGATTAGTGAAGACAAACATAGGTCCCTTGCAGTCAGATTCAGGTGATAATGGGGAACAAAGAAATGGCAGACTAGTTGAACAAATACTTTGGTTCTGTCTTCACGAAGGAAGACACAAATAACCTTCCGGAAATACTAAGGGACCAAGGGTCTAGTGAGAAGGAGGAACTGAAGGAAATCCTTATTAGGTATGAAATTGTGTTAGGGAAATTGATGGGATTGAAGGCCGATAAATCCCCGGGGCCTGATAGTCTACATCCCAGAGTGCTTAAGGAAATTGTCCCAGAAACATTTTCCAACAGTGTAACGATCTGGATCAGTCCCTATGGGTTGGAGGGTAGCTAATGTAACCCCACTTTTTAAAAAAGGAGGGAGAGAGAAAACGGGTAATTATAGACCGGTCAGCCTGACATTAGTAGTGGGGAAAATGTTGGAATCAATTATTAAAAATGAAATAGCAGCGCATTTGGAAAGCAGTGACAGGATCGGTCCAAGTCAACATGGATTTATGAAAAGGAAATCATGCTTGACAAATCTTCTACAATTTTTTGAAGATGTAACTAGTAGAGTGGACAAGGGAAAACCAGTGGATGTGGTGTATTTGGACTTTCAAAAGGCTTTTGACAAGGTCCCACATAAGAGATTGGTGTGCAAAATTAAAGCACATGGTATTGGGGGTAATGTACTGACATGGATAGAGAACTGGTTGGCAGACAGGAAGCAGAGAGTTGGGATAAACGGGTCCTTTTCAGAATGGCAGGCAGTGACTAGTGGGGTGCCGCAGGGCTCAGTGCTGGGATCCCAGCTATTTACAATATACATTAATGATTTAGATGAAGAAATTGAGTGTAATATCTCCAAGTTTGCAGATGACACTAAACTGGGTGGCAGTGTGAGCTGTGAGGAGGACGCGAAGAGGCTGCAGCGTGACTTGGACAGGTTAGGCGAGTGGGCAAATGCATGGCAGATGCAGTATAATGTGGATAAATGTGAAGTTATCCACTTTGGTGGCAAAAACATGAAGGCAGAATATTATCTGAATGGTGGCAGATTAGAAAAGGGGGAGGTGCAACGAGACCTGGATGTCATGGTACATCAGTCATTGAAAGTTGGCATGCAGGTACAGCAGGCGGTAAAGAAGGCAAATGGTATGTTGGCCTTCATAGCTAGGGGATTTGAGTATAGGAGCAGGGAGGTCTTACTGCAGTTTTACAGGATCTTGGTGAGGCTTCACCTGGAATATTGTGTTCAGTTTTGGTCTCCTAATCTGAGAAAGGACATTCTTGCTATTGAGGGAGTGCAGCGAAGGTTCACCAGACTGATTCCCGGGATGGCAGGACTGACATATGAGGACAGACTGGATCAACTGGGCCTGTATTCACTGGAGTTTAGAAGGATGAGAGGGGACCTCATAGAAACTTATAAAATTCTGACGGGACTGGACAGGTTAGATGCTGGAAAAATGTTCCCGATGTTGGCGAAGTCCAGAACCAGGGTATACAGTCCAAGGATAAGGGGTAAGCCATTTAGGACAGAGATGAGGAGAAATTTCTTCAATCAGAGAGTTGTTAACTTGTGGAATTCCCTACCGCAGAGAGTTGTTGATGCCAATTCATTGGATGTATTCAAAGAGGGAGTTAGATATGGCCCTTACGGCTAAAGGCATCAAGGGGTATGGAGAGAAAGCAGGAAAGGGGTATTGAGGTGAATGATCAGCCATGATCTTATTGAATGGTGGTGTAGGCTTGAAGGGCCGACTGGCCTACTCCTGCACCTATTTTCCATGTTTCTATGCTCATGCCTCACTCTGGAGTTACAATAAATGGGACTAAGGTCACAACAGCTCAAGTACAATACTAGACCTCGTGGAGTCATTCATAAGAGTATTAAAGACATAACACTCAGCGCCCTTCCGGATGCTTTCCCTCCACTTTGGGCAGTCTTGGGCCAGGAATTCCTAGGTATCGGTGGGGATGTTACATTTTTTTAAGGAGGCTTTGAGGTTGTCCTTGAAGCATTTCCTCTGCCCACCTGGGGCTCACTTGCTTGTCGGAGCTCCGAGTAGAGCGCTTGTTTTTGGATCCTCGTGTCAGGCATGCGGACGATGTGGCCCATCCAGCAGAGCTGATCGAGCATGGCCAATGCTTCAATTGGCCTGAATGGTGACACTGACGTTGGTGCGCCTATCCTGCCAATGGATTTGCAGGGTCATGCGGATGCAGCATTGGTGGTACTTCACCAGTGTGTTGAGCTGCCTGCTGTGCATAGTCTATGTCTCTGAGCCATATAGGAGGGCAGGTATCATCACTCCTCTGTAGACCATGAGCTTGGAGCCGGGTTTGAGGCCCTGGTCTTCAAACACTCTCTTCCTCAGACCTAAGGTTGCATTGGCACACTGAAGGCAGTGTTGGACCTCGTCGTCGATGTCTGCACTTGTTGACAGTAGGCTCCCAATGTATGGAAAATGGTCCATGTTGTCCAAGGCCTCGTCATGGATTTTGATAACTGGGGGGGCAATGCTGTGTGGTGGGGCTAGGTTGGTGGAGGACCTTTGTCTTACGGATGTTTAATGTAAGGCCCATGCTCTCGTACGCCTCGGTGAAGGTGTTGACGATGGCTTGGAGTTCAGCCTCCGAGTGGGCGCAGACGCAGGCGTCATCTGCACACTGTAGTTGGACGACGGAGGATGGGACGATCTTGGATCTGGCCTGGAGGCGGAGGAGGTTGAACAGATTCCTGTTTGTCCTGTAATTTAGCTCCACTCCAGCGGGGAGCTTGCTGAGGGTGAGATGGAGCATTGCAGCAAGGAAGATCGAGAAGAACGTTGGTGCGATGATGCAGCTCTGCTTGACCCTGGTCCGCATGAGGAATGGGTCTGTGGTGGATCTGTTGGTCAGGATTACGGCTTGCATGTCATCATGGAGCAGGCGGAGGATGGTAACAAACTTTTCAGGGCAGCTGAATCTGAGGAGGATGCTCCATAATCCATCATGGTTGACAGTGTCAAAGGTTTTTGTGAGGTCAAAGAAGGCCATGTACAAGGGTTGATGCTGTTCCCTGCATTTCCCTTGAATCTGCCGCGCGGTGAAGATCATGTCCATTGTGCCCTTTAGTGGGCGGAATCTGCATTGCGACTCTGGGAGGAGTTATTCAGCCATAGGAAGAAGGCGATTCAGGAGGATTCTTGCGATGACTTTCCCAGTGGTCGACTGCAGGGAGATTCCTCTGAAGTAACCGCAGTCGGACTTGTCACCTTTCTTGAAGATGGTCACGATTACAGCGTCTCTGAGATCTCCTGGCATGATCTCCTCCTTCCAGATAAGAGAGATGAGGTCATGGATCCATGCCAGTAGTGCTTCTCCGCCATGCTTTAGTGCTTCAGTGGAGATTTCATCTGTTCCTGATGACTTGTTGTTCTTTAGTTGTCAGATGGCCTTATCAACCTCGTGCCGGGCTCGGGTTGTGCTGACATGGTAGCGGGTAGCAACAACGGGATGGAGTTAAGGACGCTCACGTTGAAGACAGAGTCTCGCTTGAGGAGATCCTGACTGCCTCTCTGTCCTTGATGAGCACCTGTCCATTTTTGGTCAGTAGGGGGTAGGGCCTTGGGTGCTTGGGCCGTAGGTCATCTTGATTGCGCTGAAGAATCCTCGCATGTCGTGGTTGGCGGCTAGCTGCTGGATTTCTTGAACTTTCTCCACCCATCATCTGTTCTTTAGGTCGCGGGTTTTCTGTTGGACCTTGGTCTTCAGTCGTCCTCGAGTTGTGTTGCTGCTTCAAGTCCACGAAAGCCTTGCGCTTGCGGCATATTAGCTCCTGGATCTCCTGGTCTTTCTCATCGAACCAGTCTTGGTGTTTCCTAACGAGTCACCGAGCATCTCTTCGCAGGTGCTGATTATGGGAGCCTTGAGTGTTGACCAGGCACTGTGGACACTCTGGGTCACTGGGAGTCGTCAGCTTGGTAGTGAGGCACTGGCTGAATAGGGCTTTCTTAGCAGGATCTTTGAGTTCACCGGCGTTGATTTTCCTGCGGCATTGTTTCTGTTGCCGTCGCTGTTTTGGGGCGATGGTGATGATAACAGAGCGAATTAGGCAGTGGTCCATCCAGCAGTCGTCTGCTGCTGTCATGGTACAGGTGATGCACACGTCTTTGCGATCCCTCGCTTGGACGGTGACGTAGTCTAGCAGAAGCCAGTGCTTGGAGCGAGGGTGTTGCCATGAAGCTTTATATTTGTCCTTCTGATGGAACAGGGTTTGGTTATGACGAGGCTGTGTTCTAAGCATTTTGTCAGGAGGAGGGTGCTATTGGAGTTGGCTTTCCTTACCCCCTCTCTGCCGATCACACCTCCCCAGAGGTCAGTGTCCTTTCCGACTCTGGTGTTGAAGTCACCGCAGAGGATCAGCTTGTGGTTCGTTCGGACTCGGGACAGTGATACAGAGCGAGAGTCTCCCATTGTGGATGATTTGGCCTTTTTTATAAGAAGATTTGAATATGAGAGTAAAGATATCTTACTGCAATTATATAGGGCCCTGGAGTATTCAGTACAGTTTTGGTCTCCTTATATAAATGTTTTCACTCAGAGGGTAGTGAATCTTTGGAATTCTGTACCCCAGAAGGCTGTGGAGGCTCAGTTGTTGAGTATATTCAAGACAGAGATCGATAGAATTTTGGATATTAAGGGAATCAAGAGGTATGGGGATTGGGTGGGAAAATGGAGTTGAGATAGAAGATCAGCCAAGATCTTATTGAATGGTGGATTGAGGGGTCAAATGGTCTACTCCTGCTCCTAATTCTTATGTTCTTATGTCTTTAGCGGGGCCTGCATATTCTGTGAGTTCTGTGGAGGCTGACGCCTTGTGATTTAAATTGTTTCATAAAATGATGATTAAAGTCAGTTTCATTTCACATTGCAGAATGGGCTTGTTTGAACCTCTAAGATTATTTAAAAACAGAAAATGCTGGAAATACTCAACTGGCCGAGCAGCATCTGTGGAGAGAGAAACAGAGTTGACGTTTCAGGGCGATGACCTTTTGTCAGAACTGGAAAAGGTTAGAGATGTAACAGATTTTGAGCAAGTGCAGGGGCAGCGAAAATGGGGAGGGGAGGAAAGAACAAAAAGGAAGGTCTGTGATTGGGTAGAAGGCAGGAGAGATTAAATGATAATTGGGATGATGGTGCGAGGCAAAAGGAGATGTTAATTGAATGAGTAAAGAAACAAAAGGAGGTGTAAATGGGAATATCAGAATCATCAGCGATAGCTGCTTTCCAAAATAATGGGGGCAGAGATTATGATCTGAAATTGTTGAACTCAATGTTGAGTCCTAAAGGCTGTAAAGTGCCTAATCGAAAGATGAAGTGCTGTTCCTCGAGCTTTACATTGAGCTTCATTGGACCAGTGCAAGAGGCCGAGGACGGAGAGGTCAGAGTGGGTGTGGTCCGGGAGAATTAAAATGGCAGGTGATCGGAAACTCAGGATCACGCTTACGGATTGAACAGAGGTGTTCCGCAAAGCAGTCACCCAATCTGAGTTTGGTCTCCCCAACGTAGAGCACCGAATACAGTACACTAAATTACAAGAAGCACAAATAAATCGTTGTTTCAGCTGGAAGGAGAGATTGGACCCGGGACAGTTAGAATGGGAGGAGTTAAAAGAACAGTTGTTGCTTTTCCTGCGCTTGCATGGGATGGTGCAGTGGGGAGGGGAGGGGCTGTTGGGACTGATTGAGGAGTGAACCAGTGTGTCACGGAGTGAACGGTCCCTTCGGAATACTGAAAGTGGCAGGAGGACGGGAATATGTATTCTGGAAGTGGCAGAAATGGCAGAGGATGATCCGTTGAAGGTGGAGGCTGGTGGGGTGGAAGGCGAGGACAAGGAGAACCCTTTTGTGGTTCTGGGAGGGAGGGAAATGGTGAGAGCAGAAGTACAGGAAATAGAACAGACATGGTCGAGGGCCTTGTCAACCACGGGGGCGGGGGGGTGGAATCCTGGGTTGAGGAAAAAGGACAACCTATCGGTGGCATTGTTGGAATAGAAGTGTCGGAGACGGAGAAACTGGGAGAATAGAATAGAGTCCTACCAGAAAGTTGGGTGGGAGGAAATGTTGTGTATTGCTCTGGTACATTAAACGTATGATATAAGTACAATGGTGCACCACAGAGGGCGCTGTAGTGGGAGACCTGAAAGTACCAGCACGAGGCAGTATAAAAGGCTGCCCACCACACCTGGGGGCCACTCTGGAGCTGTTCAATAAAGGACGAAGGTCACAGCAGTTAGATCAACACCAGACCGTGTGGAGTCAGTGATTTGTGTGCTACATACACCACATTGGCAACGAGGAAGCGGATGAAATCCACGCAACCATGGCTACACTGGGCTCGCTAAAGGATTTTACCGTGGGCAATGATTGGGAGGCCTTTACGGAAAGGCTCGAGTACTACTTCACAGCAAACGACCTGACGGGGAGCACGGACGCAATGAGAGATAAGCGTAAGGCGATATTGCTTTCCAGTTGTGGCGATGAGGTTTACTGTCTCGTCAGGGATTTGCTGGCACCCGCAAGCGCCAGGGACAAGTCATATGAGGAGCTGGTCGCACTCATTCGTGACCAGTTGAAACCGAAGGAGAGCATCCTCACGGCCAGATACACATTTTACCATCACTGCAGACCTGAGGGCCAGGATGTCACCAAATATGCTGCAGACCTCAGGAGATTCGCGGCGCCATGTGATTTTGGCGCACACCTTGACGAGGCGTTGTGGGACGTTTTCGTTATGGGGATTGGCCATGAGGGCCTCCTTCACAAGCTGCTAGCCACGGAACCCACAGTCACCCTGACAAAGTCCATCACCATCAGCCGGACATATATGACCTCGACTTGCAGCACCAAGCAAATGATCCACACAGTCTCGAACCCGGCAGGCACTGTCCACAGGATAGCGCCCACCACGGACAGAACTGCAGAACGTGGCTCTGCCCGGGGCAGAGAGCACGGACCTCGGGGTCTTGGAACTCAGAGTCCGCTGAGGGGGCCAATCAAGCAGCACCATGCTGGCGCTGTGGAGGTAGCCATGGGGCTCACTGGTGCCTCATGCGCAGGATACGTGCAATACCTGCCACCTGAAAGGTCACCTTCAGCTTATGTGTAAAAGAAATCTGACTCACCGTATGGCTGAGGAGATGCGGGATGATCCACTATACAGCGAGGGGCAGGCAGAAGAAGATGAGGTGTTGGGACTGTATACGTGCACTGACGATTCACCCCCAGTGATAATGGAAGTAAAAATTGATGGAGTCCCAGTGAGTATGGCAGTGGATACGGGATCGGGTCCGTCGTTGATGAGTCAGAGAACATTTGAGAAACTGTGGGACAACCCGGCTGCACAACCCAAGCTGGCCCTGGTCACGGCAAAGCTGCATACCTACACCAAGAAACTGATACCTGTTCTCAGCAGAGCGGATGTGCAGGTATCTCACGGGGGCGAGACGCACGGTTTACCCTTATGGGTCATTGCAGGCGATGGGCCAACGCTCCTCGGCAGAAGATGGATGGCAAAGGTCCGTGAGAGCTGGGAAGATTTCTTCATTCCTCCACAGACTGCTGCTCCCCGGGTTTCCAAAGGGCAGCGCTGACCGAGCTGGAACTGCAGCCTAAATCCACACACAGGTGACAGCAGCCTAGAACTCCTGACCCCAAGCAATCCTGCAGCCTCAGCCTCCACAGACGAACAGACCCTGGAAGAACAGGTTTGCAGGTCAGCCTCCACAGATGAGCAGACCCTGGAAGAACAAAGTTGCAGGTGCGGGCCTATTGCTGGAGTCAGGCCGGCGGGGCGCTGCGGGCGAGAAGCGGGAGGCCCATCGGTGGCCGGCGGATCGGGGGGGGGGGGGCGGGTACACGCAGCAGAACAGTCGGGCGGCGGCAGCGGCTGCGATGGTGGCGGCCACAGCGGCCGCAGGAGAGGCGACAAGTGAGGAGATCAACAGCTGGAGTTTGCACCGGGCAAGTGTGGAGACAACGGTGGGAGCGGAGGCTGTGGCGGCGGCAGGCACGACTCGGGGGAACGTGAGCCAGAGCGGCGGATGCGGCAGCAGGCACGGAGCGACTCACAGGGACTGTGACTGATCGAGTCCAGACCGACTTCTGCAAGATGGGCCGTTTTTTTTTTTCTCTTTTTCCCCTTCCCTGCTTCCTTGTCCCCTCTTCTTTCTTCACCAGCGAGCTCAAGATGGCGGTGAGCCTCGTGGCAACGGAGCCCTGCAGGCAAAGGCCAGCAGAACACCTAAGATGGCGGCGCCTCGTGGGAAGCCACAAGATGACGTCTTAAAAGGGAAATGCTCCCGGGAGTCTTAAAAGGGCCTTACACCATTGGCGGTCCCCATGTAAAGACTTTTGTAAGGTAAGAGCGAGTCTAAATGTGCTATGTGAATGTAGGATGATGGATTTATGATAAGAATTAATATTTTAATGCTGGATGGTTACTGTGTTTAAAATAATGGATATGAATTGCGAATTACGATAAGAGTTAATATTTCAATGCTGAATGCTTACTGTGTTTAAAATAATGGGTATGAATTACGAAATATTATAAGAGTTAATATTTCAATGCGGAATGGTCACTGTGCTTGAAATCATGGCCATGAATCACGCGAAGAGTTGATACCACGAGGTTCAAGAAAAAGGGACATGGATCCGTGACTAACATTACCAATGGCCTAATGCGATGTTCGATTTAGGGGATTCAAGCAACGGCTTTTTGAACTGGCGGGGGAGTGAGATGTTGTGTATTGCTCTGGTACATTAAATGTATGATAGAAGTACAATGGGGCACCACAGAGGGCGCTATGGTGGGAGACCTGAAAGTACCTGCACGAGGCAGTATAAAGGCTGCCCACCACACCTGGAGGCCACTCTGGAGCTGTTCAATAAAGGACGAAGGTCACAGCAGTTAGATCAACACCAGACCGTGTGGAGTCAGTGATTTGTGTGCTACATACACCACAGGGAGTGTACTCCAGGTAGCTGTGGGAGTCAAATCAATTTTGTTTTTCATTCAGTTGTCCATATTACACAACTATAAATGTCTCCCATGTTAGAAAGATTCATCTTGAACAACACAATCATGAAATATTTATTGGCACGACTTCCTTAAGCTTTTTTTAATTAGAACTTTACAATTTACAATCTCACATTCAAATTCAGAATCCTCTGGAGTGTAATGTAGCCAAGTTTGCTGACGATACAAATATGGGAGGAAAAGCAATGTGTGAGGAGGACACAAAAAATCTGCAAAAGAACATAGACAGGCTAAGTGAGTGGGCAAAAATTTGGCAGATGGAATATAATGTTGGAAAGTGTGAGGTCATGCATTTTGGCAGAAAAAAATCAAAGAGCAAGTTATTCTTTAAATGGAGAAAGATTGCAAAGTGCCGCAGTACTGCGGGACCTGGGGATACTTGTGCATGAAACACTAAAGGATAGTATGCAGGTACAGCAAGTGATCAGGAAGGCCAATGGTATCTTGGCCTTCATTGCAAAGGGGATAGAGTATAAAAGCAGGGAAGTCTTATTACAGCTGTACAGGGTATTGGTGAGGCCACACCTGGAATACTGCGTGCAGTTTTGGTTTCCATATTTACGAAAGGATATACTTGCTTTGGAGGCAGTTCAGAGAAGGTTCACAAGGTTGATTCCAGAGATGAGGGAGTTAACTTATGAGGAAAGGTTGAGTAGGTTGGGCCTCTACTCATTGGAATTCAGAAGAATGAGAGGTGATCTTATCGAAATGTATAAAATTATGAGGGGACTTGACAAGGTGGATGCAGAGTGGATGTTTCCACTGATGGGGGAGACTAGAACTAGAGGGCATGATCTTAGAATAAGGGGCCACCCATTTAAAACAGAGATGAGGAGAAATTTCTTTTCTCAGAGGGTTGTAAATCTGTGGAATTCGCTGCCTCAGAAAGCTGTGGAAGCTGGGACATTGAATAAATTTAAGACAGAAATAGACAGTTTCTTAAATGATCAGGGGATAAAGGGTTATGGGGAGTGGGCGGGGAAGTGGAACTGAGTCCATGATCAGATCAGCCATGATTTTATTGAATGGACGAGCAGGCTCGAGGAGCCATATGGCCTACTCCTGTTCCTATTTCTTATGTTCTTATGTTCTTATATCTACTAAAAGAGTGGGAAAATCCAGCAGGGCAGATAAAAGCAATGAAATTCATGGCAACATCATATAAAAAGTCACGGAGAAAGCATTATTGAGTTGCAATCCAAACTTGCTGTGTTGGACTGATGTATTCAGCAAGCTTTCAGGAAGGTTTAACTTTCTGTCAGAGTGGATTGGTCCTCTGGCACTTTCTGCAGTTTTGGGAGGGAGAAAGATACACTCAATATTTTCGAGAGCAAGAGAAGTTGTGACAAAGGTTATCATTAATTGGAGAGTTGAAGGTTGGGGAATAGATCATTAATGAAAGTGGGGAGATTATGGAGGCGGCTAGTAGCTTTTATCAAGAGTTATATACAAAAGAAGACATTTCCAAATTGGCGATGGAGAAGGTTAGTGTTTTTATTGAAGAAGATTTATAGGAGGATGAGAGAACCATGTGTGACAAAGAAGTAGGATTAGCGGAAATAAAAGTACCAATAAGTGGAATGAAGGTGGGAACAGCCCAGGGTCTGATGGACTAAGTGCAAATTTTATAAATAATTTTTTTTTAGAGATTTTAAATCCATTGGTCTTAGAGGTTTTTAAGGAGATGAAAACTGACGGAAGCCTGGCCCCATCTATGAGCTGAGCTTATAAAAATAAAGGGGATAGAAGGGATCTGAAGAATTGGAGGCTCATCACATTATTAAATGTGGATAATAAGATCTTGGTGAGGCTTATGGCAAATCGTATGAAGGAGGTGATGCCACAGATAGTTTTACCCTCTCAGTCCTATGGAGTCATAGGCCGGGACGTCGCTGACTGTGGTCTCAATCCGAGATGTGATAGAACTCATGGAAGAGAGTGGGAGGGAAGCTTATGTGTTAAAGACGGATCAAGAGAAAGCCTCTGATAGAGTCTCTCATGAGTTTTTATTGATGGTTTTGGAAGCATTAGGTTTTGGGAAAAATTTCATTGAGTGGATAAAGAATTTTTATTCAAACACATTTAGCTGTGTTAAATGTAATGGTTTTTTATCCAAGTATTTTCCAATACAGAGATCAGTGATACAGGGTCGTCCCCTGTCCCCGTTGTTGTACACATTGGTAGCAGAACCATTAGGTTACATGATACGAAAGGAACAAGGCGTAATCGGGATTGCGGTTCCCAGTTCCGGGCAGATGTCGGTGATACACCAATTTGCAGATGACACGACCTTAACGTTGAGAGATGGGGAGTCATTGAGGAAAGCTATGGGAGTAGTGGAGGAGTATTGTGGAGATTCAGGAGCCAGAGTAAATTATAGGAAGTCCCAATGTCTGGTTGTGGGAAGGAGTAGGGGGGAATGGTTGGAGTAAAGCCCTTTTAAGGTGATGGAGTTTTAGAAGTTCTGGGGGTGCACATGGGATGGAAGAAGGATAGGGATGAAGTGGATCGACTAAATTGGGAACCAAAGGTTATGAAAATTAAAAATATTTTGGAAAGATGGGAAAGAAGGTGATTGAAAGTGCAAGGAAGAGCGACCGTGGTGTCAGCTCTCCTGCTATCTAAATGATGGTACTTATTGACGGTGGAGGATATTCCTGAGTGAACGGAAAAGTCTATCCAAGAGGCTTGTGTAAAGTTTTTATGGGAAGGGAAACCAGCCTTGGTTGCTTACAATACCATCATTGGACAGGGAAATCAGGGAGGACTCAATATTCCATAGGTAAGGCTCAATTTTCCACTTATTTGCGCCGTTTTTTTGGCGCTCTCTGCTTTTTTTGGCCTAAATTGAAATATCCAAATTTCCTCAAAGATTGTGCGCCAGTGTAACTCAGTTAGTTATGATGTTTTTAGGTTCTTTTTTTTTAATCTCATTGGAGGCATAACCTGCCACCCGCGCCAATTCTGGCCATTTAAGTAAGTTTGGCCAGCTCCAATTTACTCCAATTCTTCTTAGGACAGCGTATGTGACCGCTGTGGAAAAACCTTCTCGGCAGGAAATCAGGAAATCAGCTCAGCAGATGCAGTTCCATGGCCGGGACAGCAGCAGCAGAGAGGAAAGAGAGAGTGGGAGTGAGGAGGGGTGTGGGTGGGGGGGAGGTGGCCTTTCGGCCAGGAATAGTAGCGGGTACCAGCACTGGCATCGGGAGGCGGGGCCGGGAGGGGGGGCGGGGGGGGAATAGACTTTTGGCATAAACTCTTTAATAATTTAATCCTATTAAGCTGTTGCAATGTGTAAGGTGCTTGTGCAGGTTGCTGTGAGCTGGCCAGAATGTGTTGTATGTTTCACTTTCCAGCCTCAGCCCGCAGTGTATCCTTCGTCACCCTGGCAACCCGATCTTTTTGGCGCAGATCTTAGGCCTCGCCCCCCAAAGCTAAAGGACAGGCTAGGCGGCGCCAAAATCAACAATTCAAACAGGGAAACTTGGATGATTTTTTTTTTGCCGTAGTTGGGCCCCCAAAAAATGGGCGGAACTCCTCAAGTACGCTAAAACACAGCTTTGGGGAAAATTGAGCCCATTAAAGCGGGGCCAATTTTTTTTTAAAGTGTGCAGTTTATGCCAAAGGTGCCGAGGAATTTTTAGAACAAACCTTATTTTTGAACAGGTGGATCAACATTGAAGGAGAGGTATTATTTAATCAAGCTTTTATAAAAGCTGCTATTATATATGTGAAAGATGTATTACATGAGGTAGCTCTAGGTTGGTTGCTGGAAGCGGTAGTGAGGGACATGGTTTGGGAGGAGGATCAAGAGGTAGAGGAAAAAGCAATTAAGATCATGCATGAGAAGATTGTGAGAGCAATGCCACAGGATTGGATGGAAGAAATAAATACGCAAATCTCCAAAGGAGGTATAATGCGTCCCGCTTTTCCAAGCTTTCTGCTGGAGAAAGGGGAGGAATTGGTCCAAGTTGACAACTGTAACACTCGAGATTTCTATGGGGTATTTAGAGAATGGAGATTTAAGACCACTGTTGGTCAGGAGTTTTGGCAGAATATATACCCACAGCTGGACTTCAACCAGATTTGGAAGGGAGTGTGGGCAAATTTTAAAAGTCCAGAGTGGATTGAACTGGATTTCAAATTGGCTCATAACCGGATTTTTACCATGATCGTCTTATGTAAGATTGGGCAAGTGGAGGTGGCAACTTGCCCAGTGTGTGGGACGTGGGATGAGACTCTGTCCCATTTACTGGTATTATGTTCACAGTTAAAGGATTTTAAGTACTATGTTTGACAGTAGTGTGATGTTCTCTTGCTGGGTGAGGACCGAAGAGAAAGAATGGGAATCCCGTGGGACTCAATTTTGAGATGGGGATTGCAGGAGAGTCTGCCCGAGTCTAGCGGAGCAGCAATTAACTTAATGTTCAGTTTGGCTAGATTTGTGATTGTGCAAAGAAGGAATGCTCTGTTCTTTATGGGGAGGAGAATAAACCTAAAAGAGTATTTTAAATATAAACTAAAAGATCATTATAAGGCTCTGTGGATGTTTTATTCAGAAAAGAATTTAAAGATAATATTGTAAGACCAATTTGTAAAGTACAATAGATTATTATATGTTACAGGAGACAAATTAAACTTCAGGTTTTGATGTTAATAGGTGTTGGAGGAATGACTGTGCAGATGGGCAAAATGGATTTGTATGATAAAATGGAATGATCACGATGTTGTAAATGTTCTTAATGTTCAATAAATACTATTTTTTTTAAGTGGGTAGCAGTCTTGCCTCTGAGTCAGAAGTTTGTGGGTTCAAATCCCACACCAGAGACTTAAGCACAAAAATATATGCTGACACTCCAGTGCAGTACTGAGGGAGTGCTGCACTGTTGGAGGTGCCATCTTTCAAATGAGACGTTAAACCGAGGTCCTGTTTGCTCTCTCAGGTGGACGCAAAAGATCCCAAGGCACCATTTTGAAAAAGAGCAGGGGAGGTATCCCCGGTGTCCTGGCCAATATTTATCCCTCAATCAACATAACAAAAATAGATTAGGTGAACATTATTACATTGCTGTTTGTGGGAGCTTGCTGTGCACAAATTGGCTGCGCATTTCCTACATTACAACATGTCTACATTTCAAAAATACTTCATTGGCTGTTAAGAGCTTTGGGAGGTTCTGAGATTTTCTTTCTAATGTGCGCGCACCAATCGAGGGGTCCCATGCAGGCCACTCACCAGCTGCTGCCACTGGAATAGAAAGCGTGCATTCGCGGCAGCACGGCAAATTTAAAGGGACCGCACACCAAAAAAATAGAAGGAATATTGTCTGTGATGCCTCATTACCAGAGTAATCCAGAATTAATCCCACTGCCTTGCTCTTTCCCCAAAGCTAATATCTTCCTCTGCTTCAAATAGTTATCCAATTTTCAATAACAACCACAACTTGCATTTATTCAGCTTATTTAACGTAGTAAAACAGCCCAAGTGAATAGTGAGGAGGAAAGTGATAGACTTCAAATGGACAGAGACAGGCTGGTGGAATGGGCAGACACGTGGCAGTTGAAATTTAGTGCAGAAAAGTGCGAAGTGATACATTTTGGTAGAATGAGGAGAGGAAATAGTAGCTAAACGATACAATCCTAAAGGGGATGCATAAACAGAGAGACCTAGGGGTATGTGCACAAATCATTGAAGGTGGCAGGGCAGATTGAGAAAGCAGTTAAAAAAGCTAATGGGATCCCGTGTTTCATAAATAGACCTATAAAGTACAAAGGCGTGGAAATTATGATGAACCTGTATAAAACACTAGTTCGGCCTCAACTGAAGTATTGTGTCCAATTCTGGGCATCGCACTTCAGGAAGGATGTGAAGGCCTTACAGAGGGTGCAGTAAAGATTTACGAGAATAATTTCAGGGATGAGGAACTTTAGTTACGTGGATAGATTGGAGAAGCTGGGGTTGTTCTCCTTAGAGCAGAGGAGATTTGATCGAGGTGTTCAAAATCATGAGGCTCTAGATAGAGTGGATAGAGAGAAACTGTTCCCATTGGCAGAAGGGTCGAGAACCAGAGGACACAGATTTAAGGTGATTGGCAAAAGAACCAAAGGTGATGTAAGAAAAAACTTTTTTATGCAGCGAGTGGTTAATATCTGGAATGCACTGCCTGAAGGGGTTGTGGAGGCAGACTCAATCATTGCTTTCAAAAGGGAGTTGGATAAGTACCTGAGAGAATATTTTGCAGGGCTACGGGGAAAGGGCGGGGGAGTGGGACTACAGGGCTACGGGGAAAGGGCGGGGCAGTGGGACTAGCTGAAGTGCTCTTGCAGAGGGCTGGCATGGGCTCGACGGGCCGAATGGCCTTCTTCTGTGTTGTAACCATTCTATGAAGGCGCATCATAAGAGCGTTATCAATCGAAGTTTGACACTGAGGCACATGAGGGACATTAGGACAGATTACCTAAAGCTTGGTCGAAGAGTTTTAAGGAGTGTCTTAAAGGAGGAGAGAGAGGTAGAGAGGCGGAGAGGTTTAGGGAGGGAATTCCAGAGCTTAGGTCCCAGGCAGCTGAAGGCACGGCCACTGATGGTGGGGCAATTAACAGGTGCAATGGTATCCACCTCTACCACTCCCTGTGCCAAAATATTACGTGCTCCAACAAGCCAATGTGTGAAGCAATTTCTCCTAACCCAGCTCCTCACTCCCTTAATCACCATTTTAAATCGACATCATCACACATGTCAAATTTCTTCATAGAAATCCCGAATAGATCACTTAGCCATCCAGCAGAAATAATCCTAGTATCTCGAGTCTCTCCTCATAACTACAGTTTGCCATCCCTGGCATCATTTACAATGTGATGATTAAAGAGGATTTTCTGCAACACAAGGGAAGCCGGATACGTTTCACCCCCGTTCGTGTCAAATCACGGCATGATCTGCAACAGGGATGCAGTGCAATAGGCTGAGATTTGCAGAATAATTGGATGCAGTGGGGAATGGAAGCAAACGAGAGACGGTTTGGAATTCGAACATACGCATGTGCCAGAGCGATACAGCTCAGAGTTTTGTTTCATTGTTGGCTTTCAATCCCTCCTGGAATTAAATGAGAGTTTTGAAGGGGGAGTTCAGGCTGAAGATTTCCAAAGATCAGCCGCAGGGAAGGAGCTGTAGGCAGCTCCTTGGTGCAGCAATATAGCAAAGGGAAAATAGCATGAAAGGGACACGCAGGCTGCAGCAAGAACAACTGCAAGAAAGCAGCGAAGAAACTGAGAAAAGACAAGCAATATAAGTGAACAGTGAGTTTTTGTGTTTTTATTAGCTTATGGTGCATTTAAGCTGCAAATGTAGCCTTGCTGCAAAGTGGTTTTCACTTCACTGTGATACTAAAATGACAGGATAAATTCAGAATCCTGATTCTGGTAAGAAGTGATGTGAGATTCCCTAGAGGGGACAGCCTCGGGGTATTTGGGTTTGACACCACATGGTGTATAATTCCATGGAGTATAACCTACCTGAGCTTAATTACAATGTTTGCAAAGTGCAGATGCTCGAATCTATGCTGTATCAACATTTAAATTTAAACTGCAGTGGGTGAACAAGCTCAGTGCCTCGTTTAATCTGGAACTGAGCTTGAAACTATACATTTGAGCCACTATCTGGACTGTCTAGTTCCACCTCTACATCACCCTCCCCTCCCTTTACCTCACGCTCAGACCCAATGCAACCATCGTCCATGCCTTCATCATCTCTAGGTTCCATTTCTCCAGGCCCTCTTGCCAGACTCCCAAACTCTACTGTATTGGTGGTGTCAGCTGTGGCTCAGTGGGTAGCACTCTCGCCTCTGAGTCGGAAGGCTGTGGGTTCAAGTCCCACTCCAGGAACTTGAGCACAAAAATCTAGGCTGATACTCCAGACAGTGCTGAGGGAATGCAGCTCTATCAAATGAGATATGAAACCAAGGCCTTGTCTGCCCTCTCAGGTAAATGTAAAATATCCCAGGGAACTATTTCGAAGAAGAGCAAGGGGAGTTATCCCCATTGTCCTGGCCAATATTTATCCCTCATTCAACATAACAAAAAAAACAGCTTTCATTATCACATTGCTATTTGTGGGAGCTTGCTTGTGCGCAAATTGGCTGCCAGCTTTCCTACATCACAACAGTGGCTACACTCCAAAAGTACTTCATTGGCTGTAAAGTGCTTTGAGACGTCCGGTGGTGGTGGAAGGTGCTATATAAATGCAAGTCATTCTTTCTGTCTGAACCTGTCAAACCTCTGCCACCCACATCTTATCCAACATTAATTCCCGTCTCTCCATTGGCTCCCCATTCCTTAATGCATCAAATTCAAAATGCATGTCCTTGTCAATGTCCCTCCATCTTTCCCTAACTTTACAAGTTCCTCCAATGCTCCATGAAAGCGTGTTGTCCTATTCTTCCAACTCTAGCCTCCTTTGCCTCCCCTCCATCTCCACATTACCTGAGCTGTTGTCTTCATTCCTCTTTGTTACAGATCCCATTTAACTCCCACAACTTCCCACACCCACAATGAAATTCCATCCCCAACGGTATCATTTGCAAGTTTTTTGGGGATGAGAGCATGACTTTGTTTAATTGTACAAAAAAGCAACCACTGTATTTTTGGTTAAAATGCACAGCTGGCAGTAGTTTCAAAATTCAAATTTCAAAATATCCTGGCTAATATTTATACCTCAATCAACATCATTAAAAGAAAACTGATTATCTGGTCATTATCACATTGCTGTTTGTGGGAGCTTGCTGTGTGCAAATTGGCTGCCGCATTTCCCACATTACAACAGTGACTACACTCCAAAAGTATTTAATTGGCTTTAAAACCCCTTGGGACGTCCTGCGGTCGTGAAAGGCGATCTATAAATGCAAGTCTTTCTTTACCTCTGGTCGCAGTGTCTTCATTCCTCTTCATCCTTTACTCTGGCAAGCTTCCCTTAAACCCTGAAGTCTAACTATCTCTCGCCCTTCCTTCAAAAGTCTCCTCCAACCCTACCACTTTCACCAGGCCTTTGCTCGCCCACCACTGCCCGCCCTCCAACACTTCTGCTCAGTGGTCATTTTCACCGCTGTGATGTGCCTTTGGATATTTTATTATAGTAAAGACGCTATATAAATGCAAGTTGTTTAGAAGGGGAGAGCTGTGTTTGTAACCATATGCAGAACTCTGCGCTGGGCAGATGGATTGGAGTTCCACGCGGGCAGGAATTACGCAGTGTTATCAGGGTACTGCCCGGTACAGGCTGAGATTTCACAGGGCAGCCACCAGTCTCCAACATTAGATTCTTTTCTTTATAAATAGAAAGAAAAAGACTTGCACTTATAACAAGTAAAAATACAAAGGAAACAGCAGAGAAATGGTTCTATTGTTCTTGTACTTTACTTCCCCTGGTACATTTGCATGTAGAGGTGTTCAGAAAGCTATATATAGTCAAACAGAACAAAAATGCAAGGAAATCGCAGGAATTAAAGGGCACCTGTGGGAAAGGTCTGGTCGACATATGATAACATTGTAAAACTGCACCATTACCCAGCACAACCTGTGCAGCATCTGTAGGAGCAACCGGCAAGTTAACATTCAGGTATAAGGCTTCATCAGAACTAGATAAAACATTAAAATTGGACAGCATTTAAGAAGGAGTAAGACAACAGAAACCACTTTTTCTTAGCTGTTCAGGTGCTAACTTTAGGTGTAGCCATGAGGTTATAAAACTGCGGTCAGTGGTACTGTAGTTCCTGCAAGGTGCATGGTCACCAACATCAGGTTTCTGCCAGCCTCCTATCAGGATCCCTTGATTTTGACCACCAAACCAGTTACAAAAATATGTTGTTCCAAAAGCCAGTTGTAAGATTGAAATTCTAACTAATTGGCCTAATTATTTTATGCATTTGTTCATGGAATGTGGGTAATCCTGGCAAAGCGGCTTTAATTAAATGTTCTTTAGGGATGGAAATCTGTCGTCCTGACCCGGTCTGGTCTGTATGTGACTCCAGACCCACAGCAACGTGGTTGATTCTTAACTGCCCTCTGAAATGGCCTAGCAAGCCACTTAGTTATACCAAACCGCTATACTGCACGGACTGCAGCGGTTCAAGAAGGCGGCTTCACCACCACCTTCTCAAGGGCAATTCGAGATGGGCAATAAATGCTGGCCTTGCCAGCGACACCCACATCCCATGAACGAATTGGAAAAAAATTGCCCATCCCTAGTTGCATGAGCTGTTGCAGTCCTTGGGACGATATCGTGCCCCCATGATTGTGTTAGGTAGAGAATTCCAATCTTGATCCATTTTGATTGAGGAAAGATGCCCTTTTCAAAATGGATGGGTATACTTTATACTTCCACAAGGGGGTGCAAGTGCACCAATAAATGTTGCTCTTGACTTCCAGCTAGCCCCTTTTCCAAATTTCAGCTATTGCACACTGTAGTTAGGAGTCAGTCACAGGCACCATTGGAATGAATGGTCGTGTCCTAATGTCAAATGATGATGAGTCCTGTACTGAAATCTATACCCTATTCTGCAGTGCCTCTCCCCCTTCACATGGAAGAACTCAAGATGGCCAAAAAGAAGTTGCTTCTAACCAAATCTCTTTGGATGTCGAATATAAAATGCCATAAGAATCAGGGAAAGAGATTTGCATCCAATAGAAACTTACAAAAATCAGAATTCAGATACACCTGAGTACTTTGCATAATAACTAAATCCCTGCTATCTGCCGCCTATGGAGATGAATAAATAAATATATGATTAAATAAAATCAACAGAAATATATTTGCATCTGAAAAAGAGAAAGGAACAAGTTAGCATTTTGAGTGCAGATGGATTTATTTGTACCTGCAGGAAAATAAAAGAGAATAATTTTAGCCTATTATTGACTTTTTTTTAATTTAAAAGTTCTTGCACAAGAGGATAGAAAAACAATCATGCTAGACTCACTTTTTGATTAACTTAAATACAAAACATAACATGACACTGACCTGTGTGAAGGGTAATTGACCGAGCGATCCGGGCACCTGGATGGTGCGGTCCGAGGTTCCCCCTATATTGGGCCTCGGCCCTCACTTCCATCGAGCCGGCGAGCTGCGGACAGCAACAGGCAGCTCGCCGAAAAAGGGGGGATTGATGGTCGGGCGGCTGCATTGCCAGCAGCTGCCCTCGGGTAAGTGAGGATTGGGGCGACTGGGTCGTGAATGGGTCAGGAGGTAGCGGTGTTTGGCGCTGGGCGGGGGGGGAGGGGGGAGGCAGTCAGCTACAGCAGCAATCTTTGAATGTGGGATCGGGAGGTTCGCTGGTTGTGGCCTGTTAAAGAAAAAAAGAATTGCATTCATATAGCGCCTTTCACAACCACCAGACATCTCAAAGCACTTTACAGCCAATGAACTACTTTTGGAGTGTCGTCACTGTTGTAATGTGGGAAACGCAGCAGCCAACTTGTGATAATGACCAGATAATCTGTTTTTTTTGTTATGTTGATTGAGGGATAGATATTGGCCAGGACACCGGGGATAACTCCCCTGCTCTTCCTTGAAAATAGTGCCATGGGATCTTTTACGTCCACTTGAGAGAGCAGACGGGGCCTCGGTTTAACGTCTCATCCGAAAGACGGCACCTCCGACAGTGCAGCACTCCCTCAGCACTGCACTGGAGTGTCAGCCTAGATTTATGTGCTCAAATCCCTGGAGTGGGAAACACGTTAAGCTGCATGTAGGCCCGGTTTTCCTGAGTGCCAGTCTTGCAGTGGGAGCCTCAAACAGGCATATGCAAAGGCCTAACGCCTGTTTCAGGCATGGACCTCGCATGCTGACATTTTAGCCTTTACCAATATGGCAGGCGGCCCACTTTCGGCTCGTAATGAGCGCGCGCTTTCTGCCCTCCATATCAGAAGAAAACGAGATTGTTTTTTAAAAAATTAGCAATTATTCAAATTTGAGATAGATAGTTATTTTAAATCCATGTCCAATGAGAGTTTCTGAAACGTGAAGGTTTTAATGAAGCAGATAAATACTTTAATTAAAAATACCAGACGCAATTATAGATATCAAGTATAAAGTCTGTATTTCGTGCTTATTATGTGACTGGAGGTATTGAGGCTGATTTATATTGATTGCATGGTTTACTTGCTTTAATTTAGCTCGGAGTCGATCTGTTGAACCTCACCAGGTCAGTAAACAATACTGAAATGAACATCATAAATTTAAATCACCATCTGATTTGCAGCACTCTGAAAATGTGCACATCAGGCATAAAGCTGTCAGCTGACTGAGGTATTCCCATGTCTTCTGCCATATTCACTTAATTTGAAAAAGAGCTAAGTTTCTGTGTCAACAGCTGAGTGCTAGCCTTGTGAGGCTCAACAGGGGTTGGTCACTTCACACCCACTGACCCAGGGCACCAGGAGTATATTGTATAGTCTGGCTGCAAAGGGTAAATCATCACACTCGAGGTCTTGTTTCCTCGGATAAAAGCCAAATTAAATATTGGCTCCTCAAATGAACTGCATTTCTCAAGTAAACATCTGCAGGATAAAATTTGCAGTGCATACTCCGCTCTGAATGAGTGGAAATGGTGGAGATGTTGCTGGTAGAAGCAGGGTCAGTGCCCTAAAATTTATTATTTTCCAATTGTTTTTCCAACTTTTTTGCACAGGTTTACACATTAGGGTTGTAAAGTCCTGTCCCCTCAGTACAGATTCACACGAGGCATGTAGTGAAGTCAAGGTCACTCTGGACCTGCACCTTTGTTTCCCAGCTCTGGAATGCTGCACTTGCCTGAGACCTGTCCTTATATACCTGTCTCTTGCAAGTGCACCCCTGGTGGTAAGGTATGCTGGTGGTTACAGGTCATATCTTATTACAGTCATGTATAGCATGTTAGGATACAGTTATATATAATAATGTAAGATACATGACATCACCCTCCCCCAAGGACTTATTGTCTTTATAGGTTCAGTCTCTCAGGTGGTCTATGCTCTCGCGTGGAGCGCCTTAAGCTGACTGAGTACCATGACAGATAAGTTGTGGTTCAGTTGTTTGCCTTGGTGTCTGTTTCGATTGGTGTGATTGTTGTTGACTCGCTTGGGCTGTCTGTTGGAATTGCCCTTTCCTCAGGTTGTTCCCTCTGTCTGTCCACCAGGTGTGGTGCGAGTTCCACATTGTAGTCTGCCTCTGGTTCCGCAGTGTTGTTGGTAAATCTGCTTTTGACTTGGTCTACATGCTTCCGGCAGATTTTGCCATTGTCCATTTGTAATACCAGTAGCCTGTTTCCTTCCTTGCCCGTTACTGTCCCTGCAAGCCATTTGAGACCCCTGCCATAGTTTAGTACAAACACTTTGTCCCCTATCTCATTCCATCTCCCCCTCGAATTTCTGTCATGGTACTCAGTCAGCTTACGGCGCTTTGCCTCAACGATTTCGTGCATGTCTGGGAGGATTAATGAGAGCCTTGTTTTTAAAGTCCTTTTCATCAACAGTTGCGCGGGGGGGATCCCAGTCAGTGAATGCGGACGAGATCTGTATGCCAGCAGCAGTCGCGACAGGCGACCCTGCAGTGTGGGACCTTGGATTTTAAGCATGCCTTGTTTAATGATTTGCACTGCTCTCTCCACCTGGCCATTGGAGGCCGGCTTGAACGGTGCCGTCTTGACATGATTTATGCCATGGTCAATTATAAAGTCTTGGAATTCTGCGCTGGTGAAGCACGGACCATTGTCACTGACCAATATGTCAGGGATTCCATGCGTTGCAAACATGGTTGCGAGGCTCTCCACAGTGGTGGAGGTTGTGCTCGAGTTTAAAATTGTGCATTCGATCCACTTTGAAAATGCATCTACAACTACGAGGAACATTTTGCCCATGAATGGGCCCACATAGTCTACGTGCACTCGCGACCATGGTTTGGTAGGCAGGGCCAGGGGCTCAGTGGAGCCTCCCTGGGGGCATTGCTGAGTTGGGCACAAATGGTGCACTTTCGGACGCAGAGCTCCAAGTCGACGTCAATACCAGGCCACCAGACGTGGGATCTGGCTATGGCCTTCATGAGAACGATCCCCGGGTGCTCGCGGTGGAGCTCCCGGACAAATGCCTCTCTGCCTCGCAGAGCCATGACTACTCGGCTGCCCCACATCAGGCAGTCTGCTTGTAGTGATAGCTCATGCATTCGCCTGTGAAAGGGTTTTATTTCCTCGGGGCAGATATCGCGAACCTCTGCCCAGTCACCGGTTAGGACACATCTTTTTACTAAGAATAACGTGGGGTCACTGGCCATCCAGGCTCTGATTTGGCGAGCCGTCATGGGTGAACCTGTGGACTCAAAGGCATTGATTGTCATGACTATCTCACAGTCCTGTTCGTCAGACCCTTCCGTGGTCGCCAGGGGTAGCCTGCTGAGCGCGTCGGCACAGTTGTCTGTGCCTGGTCTGTGCCTTATGGTATAGTCGTAGGACGCCAGCATGAGTGCCCACCGTTGAATTCGCGCCGAGGCGTTGGCGTTTATTGCCTTGCTCTCGGATAGGAGAGACGTGAGGGGCTTGTGGTCGGTTTCTAACGCGAACTTGGCCCCAAAATGGTATTGGTGCATCTTTTTGACACCATACACGCACGTGAGCGCCTCCTTCTCTACCATTCCGTACCCGCGCTCCGCCCGCAAAAGTGACCTGGAGGCATAAGCTATGGGTTGTAATTTGCCCGCACTATTGACATGTTGCAAAACGCACCCGACCCCATACGCTGACGCATCGCATGTGAGAACTAGCTTTTTACCTGGGTCAAAGAAAGTCAAAACAATGTTCGAACACAGAAGGTTGCGTGCCTTATTGAAGGCGCATTCCTGGGCGTCCCCCCAAAACCAATCGCACCCCTTCCTGAGTAGCACGTGGAGAGGCTCCAGCAGCGTGCTTAAGTTCTGCATAAAGTTCCCAAAGTAATTGAGTAGCCCGAGAAAGGCGCGTAGTTCTGAGACATTTCAGGGCCTGGGTGCCAGGCGAATTGCTTCTGTTTTGGACTCTGTTGGGCAGATTCCATCAGCGGCAATCCTTCTGCCCAAAAATTCAACCTCGGGTGCGAGAAACAGGCACTTGGATTTCTTGACTCGTAGGCCTACCCAATCCAACCGCTTTAGTACTTCCTCCAAATTACAGAGATGGGAGTCGGTGTCTCTGCCCGTGATAAGTATGTCGTCTTGAAATACAACCGTCCCCAGGATGGACTTGAGCAAACTCTCCATGTTGCGCTGGTATATGGCAGCTGCCGACCTGATGCCGAATGGGCATCGATTGTACATGAAAAGGCCTCGATGTGTGTTGATGGTGGTGAGTAGCTTGGAATCCTCAGTCAATTCTTGCGTCATATACGCAGATGTGAGGTCTAATTTTGAGAAAAGTTTACCTCCAGCCAATGTGGCAAATAAGTCCTCCGCTCTGGGCAGCGGGTACTGGTCCTGTAGGGAGACTCTGTTTATGGTAGATTTGTAGTCCCCACAGATTCGTACAGATCCCTCAGGCTTCATGACTGGGACGATGGGACTTGCCCAGTCGCTAAATTCCACAGGTGATATAATGCCTTCCCACAGAAGCCTGTCTAGTTCGTGTTCAATCTTTTCCCTCATCACATAAGGTACAGCTCTAGCCTTGTGATGGACCGGTCTAGCATCCTGTGTGATGTAGATTTTGACTTTTGCCCCTTTGTAAGTGCCCACACCTGGCTGAAAGAGATGTTCAAATCGCTTTATAACTGTTGAGCAGGAGGTCCGTTCCTCTAATGACATGGCATGGACATCATCCCATTTCCAGTTTAATTTTGCCACCAGTTTCTCCCCAGCAGTGCTGGGGGGTCTCCGGGGACAATCCACAGGGGAAGTCGGTTCACTGTCCCTTTGTGTGTGACAGAGAGCATGGCGCTACCGAGGACTGGTACGATTTCTTTGGTATAAGTCCTTAGTGTGGTGTCGACCCTTGTGAGTTTTGGTCTGTCTCTTTTATGCGGCCACAGTTATTCAAATTGTTGAGTGCCCATGAGTGATTGACTCGCTCCCGTATTCAGCTCCATGTTGACAGATATCCCGTTGAGTAGGACCCTCATCATTATAGGAGGCGTCCTGTTGTAGGAGCAGCGGCCATTTATCGCATTGACCCGCTGTACACCGGTGTCCCAGGTACTGTCCCCACCATCTTCTGGTCCGCTTTCCAACCCATTTGATTCATCTACCTGCCCAGCTGCCTTTTTCTTTGCACATGCGGGCCAAATGCTCTGTATATTCACAATTTCTGCAAACAGCCTGCTGAAATCGACATCCCCTTGACGAGTGCCCACCCCAACACCTCCAGCACAGACCTGTTCCATTGTTCAAAGAGTTCCCAAAGAATGAGCTGCGTCTGGCTGATCTCTCTTGAGCTTCTCTCAGTTTGTAGTTGATTGCTCGCACTGTGGGTTGATGAGGTGTGAACGGCCATTCCTGTGGCCCTTGATGGCCTCTGCCTGCTATCGAGAGCCTGTTCTCCCGGTTTTGTCTGTGTGTGGGGATAGCAGCTTGTTTAGTGCTCTGAACTTCTTCTTCCAATATTTTGTTAGTTGTCGTGCCTGCATTGTAAATCAACCTCGTTTCTTCTTCCCCTACCAAGAATGTCTGTGCAACCAGTGCTGCTGCCGCTAAGGTCAGGTTCTTGGTCTCTATGCGCTTTCAGAATATGCCTGCGTGGCCTATTCCTTCAATGAAAAAGTCTCTCAGCATTTCTCTCCTCAGTTCATCGGAGAACTCACATAAACTAGCCAATCTCCGAAGTTCCACCACGAAGTCGGGTATGCTCTGGCCCACACAGCGTCTGTAGTTGTAGAATCTGTGTCTGGCCATTTGTAGGCTGCTCGCTGGCTTAAGGTGGTCTCTTACCAGTGTGCTCAATTCTTCAAACGACTTGCTTGCTGGTTTCTCGGGTGCCAACAGATCCTTCATTAAAGCGTATGTTTTCGAGCCATAGCTGGTCAAGAGATGGGCTCTTCTCTTGTCTGCCTTATCGTCGCCTAACCAGTCTTTGGTTACAAAGCTTTGCTGGAGCCTTTTTATAAAATCCTCCCAATTGTCTCCCGAATTGTACTTTTCATCTGATCCGTTGTTCGCCAGTCTGTGGATTCTGTAATCCCGTAACCCGTCGCCACTGTAAAGTCCTGTCCCCTCAGTACAGATTCACACGAGGCATGTAGTGAAGTCAAGGTCACTCTGGACCTGCACCTTTATTTCACAGCTCTGAAATGCTGCACTTGCCTGAGACCTGTCTTGCCTGAATTGGACAGAAAGAGACAACTGGCCAGGGGTTGGTTAAAATCACATGTCCTGAAGGTGGCTCACTGACTGGTCGTTAAGTCAATGACTTCAGCAGAGGAAAAGAGGGGAGCAAATTGTTAAGAATATAAACTATCCTGTTCTCATAGTTTATCCCCTTTACGGTTTGGATCAGTCCTGGTGCTCTTGTCTGTGTACTCTCCAGTGATAGTGTGTCTTTTTTGTGACCAGATTGTTAATTCAAAATGAGACAAGTAAACAGGACCAGAAGGCATAAATAAAACTGAGTGAAAAGTAAATTTAAAAGAGATATCAGAAAGAACTGTAGTCAAAGTCCCACTCCAGTGATTAGGCTGACACTCCAGTGCAGCGCTGAGGGAGAGCTGCACTGTCAGAGTTGCCATCTTTTGGATGAGACATTAAACCGAGGCCCTGTCTGTTCTCTCAGATGGACGTAAAAGATCCTATGGCATTATTTCGAAGAAGAGCAGGGGAATTATCCCCGGTGTCCTGGCCAATATTTATCCCTCAATCAACATAACAAAAACAGATTGGCCCGAAAATTCTGGTGAGGGGCTTCCCGCGGGCAATTGCCGCCGACCGGAGAATTGTTATGAAATTATCTGGTGGTCTAGGAAGCGCCCTGGTTTCTGGTGGGGAGGCCTTCTCCTCCCGCGCTGTGAAGCGCGCTCCCGTCCGGAGGGTTCCCACACAGAAGCTGCAGTCACGTGTGACTGCTAAGCCAATCAGATAGGTAATTAACAGGTTCCCATTAATAGCACTGAGACTCGCGTATCTACCAGTTCTCAGTGCTATTAATGGGAAAAAAACAAACACACACTAATAAAAAATAAAAAACAGACCTCAGATAATTAAAATTAATTGAAATTAAAGTTAATAAATGCCTTATAAAAAAACAATATATTTCCGATTTTTAAAAAAAGTTTTGTAATTCAGGTTAAAAATAAACTTACCTTAGTGGGCAGAGTTTTTAACAATACAATGTGTTTATTTATTTTAATTTTATTGTGTTTGTGTGTTTTTAAACACTTACGTCTGTAAAATTAGGCTATGTGCCTGCTTTTTCAGGCGCAAGAATTTTGAGGACATTTGTCGGGCAAGATATGGGTAAATCTCGCAATCTTGCTCGTGCAAATGTCCTCGCTCCCGATCTGTCTAGGATCAGCTTGACAGATCGGAAAAGCTGGTTTTCAGTGCATGTGCATTGCGCGCTGTAAACCGGCTTTTCCGATGCCTTCCCGGGTCCGTAGAAACTTCGTATGGGCCCGGAACATCGGAATTTCCAGGCCAATATCACATTGCTGTCTGTGGGAGTTTGCTGTGCACAAATTGGCTGCTTTGCTTCCCACCTTACAACAGTGACTACACTCCAAATGTACTTCATTGGCTGTAAAGCACTTTGAGACGTCTGGTGGTTGTGAAAGGTGCTATATAAATGCAAGTCTTTCTTTCTTTCAAAGATCTATCAAGAATTTGTGTGATTTTTTAATTAAGAATTTATTCTTTCAACGTTCATTTGCTACAGCTATGGAGTCATTTATAATGAAAGTTTTGTTAACCTCCTGACAGACTACCGAATGATGCAATATGGAATTTAGAAGACTGAGAGGAGATCTCATTGAAACATATAAAATTCTGACAGGATTGGACAGGTTAGATGCAGGAAGAATGTTCCCGATGTTGGGGAAGTCCAGAACCAGGGGTCACAGTCTAAGGATAAGGGGTAAGCCATTTAGGACCGAGGTGAGGAGAAACTTCTTCACCCAGAGAATTGTGAACCTGTGGAATTCTCTACCACAGAAAGTTGTTGAGGCCAGTTCATTAGATACATTCAAAAGGGAGTTAGATGTGGCCCTTACGGTTAAAGGGATCAAGGGGTATGGAGAGAAAGCAAGAATGGGGTACTGAAGTTGCATGATCAGCCATGATCATGTTGAATGGTGGTGCAGGCTCGAAGGGCCGAATGGCCTTCTCCTGCACCTATTTTCTATGTTTCTATGTTTCTAATATATGTGCACTTTCCTCAAATCACACATCTTGCTTAAACGTAATGGCTCTGGAATTGTGGTCTCCCTGACGATGACATAATCCATTTCAAAACCCCTGCAACGTCTGGGTTTCCGCATGTGCTTGCCCATGTGAGAAATCCGGAGCTTGCGATCTGTCAAGGAATGCCCTGACTGATCATATAAACCGCATGGAAGCACTGTATTGCTAGCGCAGAAACAACTGCCCACGAAACTCTAACAGCTAACAAAAGCAGGTGTAGGGCCTGCTTTCATCAACGTAAGGGTATATTTAAAATTAAACATTCAAAAATCAAAAATGATGTACATACACTTTAAATGAGTTTATGCAAAAATTTGCCCGGATTAAGATGTTTAAAATTATTTATCAAAAATTTAATTTTCTATTGAGGTTGGTGCAGTGAAGGGACTTCTGAATAAAATTGAAATTCAGATGATTTATATTTATTAGAAGTGTGTAAATGATATAATTATTTGGGGATTCCATTACATAGCTTTGGGGGATTCCCTTCGGAAATTATTGCAGTGTAATCCTCCTTTGTGATTGGAGGACCGGGCCCATGTGATCCCAGGTACACTTCTGAACTGCCTGCATCCCTGGGGTCCGTGGGCCTTTACGCTACTATCTGCCTGGAGGCCCGAGACCAGAACACTCCGCAGCCTGGCTGCCTGAAGGGAGGTTTGGATTTGTCCAGCAGGCCGGAGGCATACTCCGGAGGTACGCCTTCCAACAGCAATTGCTACTCCAATGCTTGCTTTAAACCTCACTTAGTTCAGAGATTGCTGATTATACCAGAATTTCTCTTTAATTCCTGAAACTTTTCCATAAATCCTTTCCTGACTGGCTCCATGAACAATGGCATGACTAATCTCTTTAAATAAACTGAAGTGTTTTGATGTTGTAAGTTGTAATTGGGTTATTGTATTATTTGATATGGTGGATCCCTTCTACTATAAACTCTAATTAAATATCTTTCTTGTTCAATTTATTCAAAATCACAATGTGTTATCCTGATTGAATTTTATATTTATTGCCATTCTCTCTAAATTAACTTTTCATTTATCAGAATTGAATTCTAGTGGAAGTGGGTATGGATATCAGTGGAAAAATACACATTAAATAAGTCTAAAAGATAGCAGCTATATCTAGCTCTTTTAATTTGTAGTATTTCCCTTACACATATACATCTAGTAAGCACCGGGGGACAAGAATATTTCATTTCCAGATCTTCAAAAGTTTGAAAAAATAAATCCAGCAACTTTTCAAGAATTGTTTGTAAGTGTGAAGAGACGAGCAAGACTCTAAACCTTGTAAGATGGCTTTCTTGCCTTAACAATTCATCTTTATCAAATAAAAATGCTTGGGGGCCATTAACTTCTCTTTGCCAAGTCTGAATTTCTTGATCAGCGCACTCATTGGGGGCACTAACATAAACGCCAGAAGATAAATATATATTTTTAAAAATAAGCTGGATGACATTTTTGGGGGATGCATGGCCCCTTTAAGGGGATGTGTGGCCCATTCACAATATTGCGCATGTGCGTTGTAAGATTCCAAAATTCGTGGAAACCCCCAGTGTTTTGACTCACTGAAAAGGAAATTCGATTTGGGTCTATTAAACAGAAAGTTTGGGATCCTAAAATGCATATGGAAGAAATGTACGAGTTTTAACCAAGTGTGGGATTTTAAAAGGCATGTGTTGGTCTGTGAGGGAAAAAAAAGGCTGCAAGACCAGGGGAGGGACCAGCCTCTGTAAATCCAGTTTGGATATTGGATCTAATCAAACTGTCTGGGGAACTGTTTACCCTCAGACCTACCCCCTAGAAGACATTAACATTTCAACAATCAACCCAAGGAAATACAGTTTCAGTCCAAGCACAGAACCCATCCAACACATGCATAATGCGAATCACCTTTCCGGCCTGCATAGAAATCTCGGACCCAGACAGGCAACTTGAAACCAGAAACTAACTTTAACAATAGCTGGGAGTTCATCAACTCAGAAAAGTCTATCAAGGCCAGATTAAAACACTCAATCAAGTTTCAGTTAGCTGGGCAGCAAAACCTAAACAAAAGAAACATTAGATTTAGCGCGAAGATTAAGCAGCCTCTCAGAGTATAATTAAGGGCCTGTCGTACCAAGAGAACTATCTCTATTCTGACCATCACAGGAAGAACTGTTCTGACCATCACAGAAATAATTATTCTGACCATCACTTTGGAACAACAAAATCAAGATCGAGAGTGTAAAGTCTTGACCCTGTAGAACAGACTTACACGAGGCACATGATGAAGTCAAGGTCACTCAGGACCTGCACCTTATTTCACAGCTCTCGAGTGCCACACTTGCCTGAGACCTGCCTTTATATACCTCTATGGAACAGGTATGCAGTGTCTCCTGCAAGTGCACCCCTGGTGGTAAAGTATGCTTGTGGTTACAGGTCATATCTAGTTACAGTCATGTATAGCATGGTAAGATAGTTATATACAGTAATGTGAGATACATGACATCACTCTCCCCCAAGGTCTTATTGTCTTTATAGATTCAGTCTCTCAGGTGGTCTACGCTCTCGCATAGAGCGTCTTAGTTGTGGTTCAGTTGTTTGCCTTGGTGCCTGTTTTTCTATCGGTGTGATTACTGGTATCTCGACTGGGCTGTCTGTTTCGTTCAGTATGATTGCTGGTTTCTCGCCTGGGCTGTCTGTTGGGACTGCCCTTTCCTCAGGTTGTTCCCTCTGTCTGTCCACCAGGTGTGGTGTGAGTTCCACATTGTAGTCTGCCTCTGGTTCAGCAGTGTTGTTGGTAAATCTACTTTTGACTTGGTCTACATGCCTCCAGCAGGTTTGGCCATTGTCCATTTGTACAACCAGTAGCCTGTTTCCTTCCTTGCCTGTTACTGTCCCTGCAAGCTATTTGGGACCCCTGCCATAGTTTAGCACAAACACTTTGTCCCCTATCTCATTCCACATCCCCCTCGAATTTTGGTCAAGGTACTCAGTTAGCTTCCGGCGCTTTGCCTCAACAATTTCATGCATGTCTGGGAGGATTAATGAGAGCCTAGTCTTTAAGGTCCGTTTCATCAATAGTTGCGCGGGGGAAACCCCAGTCAACGAATGCGGACGAGATCTGTATGCCAGCAACAGTCGCGACAGGTGGCTCTGCAGTGTGGGACCTTGGATTTTTAGCATGCCTTGTTTAACGATTTGCACTGCTCGCTCCGCCTGGCCATTGGAGGCCGGCTTGAACGGTGCCGTCTTAACGTAACTTATGCCGTGGTCAACTATAAAATCTTGAAATTCTGCGCTAGTGAAGTACGGACCATTATCACTGACCAATATGTCAGGAATTCCTTGCGTTGCAAACATGGTTCTAAGGCTCTCCACAGTGGTGGAGGTGGTGCTCGAATTTAAAATGGTGCACTCGATCCACTTTGAAAATGCATTGACGACTACGAGGAACATTTTGCCCATGAATGGGCCCGCATAGTCTACATGCACCCGCGACCAAGGTTTGGTGGGTCAGGGCCAGGGGCTCAGGGAGGCCTCCCTGGGGACATTACTGAGTTGGGCACAAATGGTGCACCGCCGGACGCAGAGCTCCAAGTCCGCGTCAATGCCAGGACACCAGACGTGGGATCTGGCTATGGCCTTCATAAGGACGATCCCCGGGTGCTCACGGTGGAGCTCCCGGACAAACGCCTCTCTGCCTCACAAGGGCATAACTACTCGGCTGCCCCACATCAGGCAGTCTGCTTGTAGTGATAGCTCATGCATGCGCCTATGGAATGGTTTGATCTCCTCGGGGCAGGCATCGCGAGCCTCTGCCCAGTCACCAGTTAAAACACATCTTTTGACTAAGGATAACATGGGGTCTCTGGTTGTCCAGGCTCTCATTTGGCGAGCCGTCATGGGCGAACCTGTGGATTCAAAGGCATTGATTGCCATGACCATCTCACAGTCCTGTTCGTCGGACCCTTCCGTGGTCACCAGGGGTAGCCTGCTAAGTGCGTCGGCACAGTTGTCTGTGCCTGTCTGTGCTTTATTGTGTAGTCGTAAGACGTCAGCATGAGTGCCCACCATTGAATTCGCGCCGAGGCGTTGGCGTTTATTGCTTTACACTCGGATAGCAGGGACATGAGGGGTTCGTGGTCAGTTTCTAACGTGAACTTGGCCCCGAAAAGGTATTGGTGCAACCTTTTGACACCGTACACGCACGCGAGCGCCTCCTTCTCAACCATACCGTACCCGCGCTCCGCCCGCGAAAGTGACCTGGAGGCATAAGCTATGGGTTGTAATTTATCCGCATCATTGACATGCTGTAAAACGCACCCGACCCCGTACGCTGACGCATCGCATGTAAGAACTAGCTTTTTACCGGAGTCAAAAAAGGCTAAAACACTGTTGGAATACAGAAGGTTGCGTGCCTTATTGAAGGCACGTTCTTGGGCGTCCCCCCAAAACCAATCGCACCCCTTTCTGAGTAGCACGTGGAGAGGCTCCAGCAGCTTCCTCAAGTTCTGCATAAAGTTCCCAAAGTAATTGAGTAGCCTGAGAAAGGCACACAGTTCCAAGACATTCCGGGGCCTGGGTGCCAGGCGAATTGCTTCAGTTTTGGATTCTGTTGGGCGGATTCCATCAGCGGCAATCCTTTTGCCCAAAGATTCAACCTCGGGCGCGAGAAACGGACACTTGGATTTCTTCACTCTTAGGCCTACCCGATCCAATCGACTTAGTATTTCCTCCAAATTGCAGAGATGGGAGTCGGTGTCCCTGCCCGTGATGAGTGTGTCATCTTGAAACACAACCGTCCCCGGGATGGACTTGAGCAGACTCTCCATGTTGCACTGGAATATAGCAGCTGCCGACCTGATGCCGAATGGGCATCGATTGTACATAAAAAGGCCTCGATGTGTGTTGATGGTGGTGAGTAGCTTAGACTCTTCGGTCAGTTCTTGCGTCATATACGTAGATGTGAGATCTAATTTCGAGAAAAGTTTTCCTCCAGCCAATGTGGCAAATAGGTCCTCTGCTCTGGGCAGTGGGTATTGGTCCTGAAGGGAGATTTTGTTTATGGTGGACTTGTAATCCCCACAGATTCGTACGGATCCATCAGGCTTCATGATGGGGACGATGGGACTTGCCCAGTCGCTAAATTCCACGGGTGAGATAATGTCTTCCCGCAGAAGCCGGTCTAGTTCGTGTTCAATCTTTTCCCTCATCACATAAGGCACAGCTCGGGCCTTGTGATGGACCGGTCTGGCATCCTGTGTGATGTAGATTTTGACTTTAGCCCCTTTGAAGGTGCCCACACCTGGCTGAAAGAGATGTTCAAAACGACTTAGAACTGTTGAGCAGGAGGTCTGTTCCTCTGACGACATGACGTGAACATCATCCCATTTCCAATTTAGTTTTGCCAGCCAGTTTCTCCCCAGCAGTGCTGGGAGATCTCCGGGGATAATCCACAGGAGAAGTCGGTTCACCGTCCCTTTGTGTGTGACAGACAGCATGGCGCTGCCAAGGACTGGGACGATTTCTTTGGTATAGGTCCTTAGTTTGGTGTCGATCCTTGTGAGTTTTGGTCTGTTGCTTTTGTGCGGCCACAGCTGTTCAAATTGTTGGACGCTCATGAGAGATTGACTAGCTCCCGTGTCCAGTTCCATGTTGACGGGTATCCCATTGAGTAGGACCCTAATCATTATTGGAGGCGTCTTGTTGTAAGAACAGTGGACATTGATCGCGTTGACCCGCTGTACCTCGGCGTCCCGGGCACTGTCCCCACCGTCTTCTGGTCCGCTTTCCGACCCTTCCGATTCGTATACCAGCCGAGCTGCTGTTTTTCTGCACATGCGGGCCAGGTGTCCTGTATAGTCGCAGTTTCTGCAAACAGCATGCTGAAGTCGACACCCCTTTGTTGAGTGCCTTCCCCCACATCTCCAGCACAGACCGCTTCCATTGTTTCCTTCTCTTTTGAGCTTCTCTCAGTCTGTAGTTGATTGCTCGCATTGTGGGTTGATGAGGTGTGAACGGCCGTTAATGTGGCCCTTGATGGCTTCTGGCGCCACTGCCTGCTGTTGAAGGCCTGCTCTCCTGCCTTTGTCTGTGTGTGAGGGTAGCAGCTTGTTTCACGCTGTGAACCCCTTGTTCCGATGTTTCGTTAGTTGTCGTACCCGCAGTATAGATCAACCTCGTTTCTTCTTCTCCTGCCAAGAATGTCTGTGCGACCAGTGCTGCTGCCTCTAAGGTCAGGTTCTTGATCTCTATAAGCTTTCAGAATATGCCTGCGTGGCCTATTCCTTCAATAAAAAAGTCTCTCAGTACTTCTCTCCTTAGTTCATCGGAGAACTCACATAAACTAGCCAACCTCCGAAGTTCCGCCACAAAGTCGGGTATGCTCTGGCCCACACAGCATCTGTAGTTGTAGAACCTATGTCTGGCCATGTGTAGGCTGCTCACTGGCTTCAGGTGGTCTCTCACCAGTGTGCTCAACTCCTCAAACGACTTGCTTGCTGGTTTCTCGGGTGCCAGCAGGTCCTTCATTAAGGCGTTTGTTGTCTGCCTTATCGTCGCCCAACCAGTCTTTGGTTACAAGGCTTTGCTGGAGCCTTTCTATAAAGTCCTCCCAATTGTCTCCTGCATTGTATTTCTCATCTGAGCCGTTGGTAGCCATTCTGTGGATTCTGTGATCCCGTAACTCGTCGCCACTGTAAAGTCCTGACCCTACAGAACAGGCTTACATGAGGCACATGCTGAAGTCAAGGTCACTCTGGACCTGCACCTTTATTTCATAAGAACATAAGAACATAAGAATTAGGAACAGGAGTAGGCCATCTAGCCCCTCGAGCCTGATCATGACCAACAAGATCATGGCTGATCTGGCTGTGGACTCAGCTCCACTTACCCGCCCGCTCCCCATAACCCTTAATTCCTTTATTAGTTAAAAAATCTATCTATCTGTGACTTGAATACATTCAATGAGCTAGCCTCAATTGCTTCCTTGGGCAGAGAATTCCACAGATTCACAACCCTCTGGGAGAAGAAATTCCTTCTCAACTCGGTTTTAAATTGACTCCCCGGTATTTTGAGGCTGTGCCCCCTAGTTCTAGTCTCCCCGACCAGTGGAAAGAACCTCTCTGCCTCTATCTTGTCTATCCCTATCATTATTTTAAATGTTTCTATAAGATCACCCCTCATCCTTCTGAACTCCAAGTAGTAAAGACCCAGTCTACTCAATCTATCATCATAAGGTAACCCCCTCATCTCTGGAATCAGCCTAGTGAATCGTCTCTGTACCCCCTCCAAAGCTAGTATATCCTTCCTTAAGTAAGGTGACCAAAACTGCACGCAGTACTCCAGGTGCGGCCTCACCAATACCCTATACAGTTGCAGAAGGACCTCCCTGCTTTTGTACTCCATCCCTCTCGCAATGAAGGCCAACATTCCATTCGCCTTCCTGATTACCTGCTGCACCTGCAAACTAACTTTTTGGGATTCATGCACAAGGACCCCCAGGTTGCTCTGCACCGCAGCATGTTGTAATTTCTCCCCATTCAAATAGTATTCCCTGTTTTTGTTTTTTTTCCCAAGGTGGATGACCTCACACTTTCCGACATTGTATTCCATCTGCCAAACCTTAGCCCATTCGCTTAACCTATCTAAATCTCTTTGCAGCCTCTCTGTGTCCTCTACACAACCCGCTTTCCCACTAATCTTTGTGTCATCTGCAAATTTTGTTACACTACACTCTGTCCCCTCTTCCAGGTCATCTATGTATATTGTAAACAGTTGTGGTCCCAGCACCGATCCCTGTGGCACACCACTAACCACCGATTTCCAACCCGAAAAGGACCCATTTATCCCGACTCTCTGCTTTCTGTTAGCCAGCCAATTCTCTATCCATGCTAATACATTTCCACTGACCCCGCGCACCTTTATCTTCTGCAGTAACCTTTTGTGTGGCACCTTATCGAATGCCTTTTGAAAATCTAAATACACCACATCCATCGGTACACCTCTATCCACCATGCTCGTTATATCCTCAAAGAATTCCAGTAAATTAGTTAAACATGATTTCCCTTTCATGAATCCATGCTGCGTCTGCTTGATTGCACTATTCCTATCTAGATGTACCGCTATTTTTTCCCTTAATGACAGCTCTCGAGTGCCACACTTACTGAGATCTGCCTTTATATACCTGTGTGGAACAGGTATCCAGTGTCTCCTGCATGTGCACCCCTAGTGGTAAAGTATGCTTGTGGTTACAGGTCATATCTAATTACAGTCATGTATAGCATGGTAAGATACAGTTATATACAGTAGCGTGAGATACATGACAGAGAGCACACCGCGAGAAAACACACGAAGAAACATCGCGACATCGGAGAAAAGAACTTCAAAAACCAATTAGTGGAACATCAATACCAACTGGCTTCAATACGCAGCAGAGGTCTTCTACCAGTTCCGGGGTACAGCAAGGCAAACCGGCTATAACCAAAGAACCCCGAAACTGCGAAACAGCCCTAGCTGTCAAAGGAAAGGATCTGGTGAGCATGAATCCCTGGAGCCCTCGAGTTTGACCTAGTTGGAGAGTAAGTGGGAGGTGGGAGGTATTTCTGTTGTGTTCATTACCTGTAATGAAGTATTCCCCATTGTTTAGAACCTTTTTGTAAGATTTTACAGTTTTATTGGAGTGTATTTGTGTTATTTGCTTTCTTGAATAAAATCCATACAAGTGTCTGCTGCACTTTATCACACCCTGATTAATAAATCCAGGCTCGAGAACCAGGGAGTGCGAGCGACTCGCAACAGCTCTGGTCAGAAAGGCAAGCTGACAGACCCACTACAGCATTTTTTCCTATTTAAAAGCCAGTGAGATAACCGCGCAGTTTAAAGGGAACATTGATGAAAATTAACCGGCAACTTAGCAAGGCGACCGTTGTTGCTAAGACCCTCTTCTTGCGTTTAGTGCAACTTAGTTTACCTCACTGTTGCGCCAGGGAACTCCTGAGTGCAGTCCTAGACGTTTAATTTACTAATACATCTTGTGGATAACAGATGTAGTGCTATAGGTGATTGTGCACGTGTAGCAGATAATCTTATGTCGCATTGTTATTGTCACTTCAATAAAATGTACTGTGTAAAACATTACATTGAGTAAAGGATCACAGTCATCGTTTGTTTCTCTATAAATATGATGAATGCAACAGAGCAGTATTTCGCAAAGAAATGTTTTAAAAGTATAAATAGACTTACCTGTCCTCCTAACAATAACTTCGATTCTGCTTTAAGTGTTACTTTTTGTTTTTAAAAACTGGCCCTGAATTTGCAGTTGGAGACTTCCCGCGGGAAAATGCCTCCGATCCGCAAATAAAATGCCCACATGCCTGGTGGTCCGGGAGATACGGAGATTTGTGGTCCTGGGACTCTCTGGGTAGGCAGAGCAGAGGTCTGTGTATCCCAGGGGCGCAGGCGGTTCACGAGCACCCCTGGGACCACATGGGCCGGCCCAACCAATGACAGTGGGGAATCCCCATTCATACTTATGGGAATTCCGTATATATGGACTCGGCAATAGTATGAGTGGGAATACCCCAAAATATACCTCTACACTTCAAATAAATAAACGATCACATATTTAAAATTAATAAAATGGCATTTAATTAAATATTTAAAACAAAAATTTAATTAAAAAAAAAATAAATGTACATGTTTGAAAGGGGGTAAAAATAACATTACCTTATTTCACAGGTTTTTAAATGTATACATTATTGATAAAATGTTCTTTTTCTTTTTTTTTACAACTCTTACGCTGGTAACGTAAGAATTTCACGGGCATGTGTTGGGCAAATAGCCCAACTCTCCGCCCGCGGTGGTCCTTTTCCGGGGATGCGTGTGATCTGGCAAGAAGATTCTTGACAGGTCCCAAGTTCCGGGTTTTTAAGCACATGCACAGCGCATCTCTAAACCTACGGGCGCATGCACATCTCGTACGCAGTCAGCGGGGCTGCAATTATGGCCCATTGTTTTTTGTTACATTGTGGGGTAATTGTTTGCCTTGATTCTTTTTCTGTATGAATCAAATGTTAGTTTTAATAGAAAGCCAAGCTATTCACTATTGTGGTATTACTTCAACACCATCTAGAACTAGCTAGGATACTTAGTAGCATGCAGGTTTGAGCAGTTAACAACCCCTGTGTAATTGGTCCAATTTGAATATGACTGACACTTCCTTTTTAAAACCTGAATAGACAGGTATTAAAAATCCGGGAAGTTCCAGTATCTCTTTCCTTGTGGATAAAATTGGCTGTGCTGTTTGAATCTGGGAGTCAGTGTGAAAATCTTTGAGAGAAGGGGAATACATTTGAAAATCTCTGAAAGAAGCAAATGGTCAATTTGAAAGTACTAAGAGGGAGAAAAAGAATGGAAACTTCCAGCAAATAGTTTTGATGAATAAAGGCTCCCACAGCGGTATGAAAGTTAAGCAAAGAAACAGCGGGGCCGAAATTCAGGCCCGCCAGAAACCTGGCGCACTTAATGTTTTTTTACCTGTTTTCACCGTCGGGTAGGATGAGGTCGACTCTTGATCGATATTCTGCTCTTTGTCTTTTTTTTTAAGTGGCCATAATGGGGGCGGAAGTAAGTGCTGGTAAGGGGCAGAAGTGGAGGCGGGCCAGATTCTCCGCCGCTATCACTCAGCAGCGGCGCGGTGCTGACATTATTGCGCGTCTGCGTTACCACGTCTCTCCCCTCCTTTTAAAGGGGAGAGAATCGGCGATTATTTAGGGCCACTTAAGGAGGGTTTCGGCCCGGCCGAACCCAGGGGCACAATAGTCCGACCAACATGAAAGTTGGCTGGCAAAAGACAATAAAATAACAACCACGGTATTGGGCCCTTGCCTTTAATGGCTGCCGCGCAGCCAGGGCCGACAGAGGGAATGAAAGCTGCACCGACAGAAATCTTATGCTCGGCGGGCATCAGATTTTTCGGGCTGGATTTCGAGGGAGGTGGGGGGTCCCGGCAGTGCGCGCACCTGATGATGCACTCACGGCCGCTTGGCAGTGGCGTGGCAGAGGTGGGGACCGCCAGAAAAAAAACCCTGATAAATTTAGCTTCCGGCGGCCATTCGACCAGAAATCGGCGACCGCTCGATTCTGCCGCAGGGCCGCCGCAATCCACCGGTAATGGGCCTTATTCGGGAGCTGAGTTTTGGCCCCTTAAGTGGTATGAAAATGATTTACAGTGCATAATGCTAACACTTAGACTTGTGATCCTTCATGATTTTATTTCACTTGAGTTAAGTGGAATGATTTCCATTATAAGTACCTATTGTCTCTGTTACTCAGTTCACTTTTTGTCTGATTTAATAAATTCACTTTATGGTTTTAAACTTAAAATGATCCAATGATGTTCTGTTTGCTCACTGGAGACCAGACAGATCTAATGAAGGCATAGGCTAAATGTAGTAGCTGAAAATAATTAACTGATGGGGTTTCCTCTTTGGTTATTTCACAAGAAGCTTACCTGGGTCTCGAGGGCGGGATAGACGCTCTGGAAGGTACGGGCATTTGGAACCCACCCATGAGAATCAGTGATATGAGAGTCAAAATAAGTTCAAGTAAGGAGGCTAGAAAAGACACCAGAACGTTGCGAGGAGTGTGTTTTACTGAACATCACAAGATAGTTGTGTTTATGTGTAAGCTGAAAGAATGGCAGATTTGTACCTTTAATCATCGATCGAGAAAGCCAGTTTTGGTAAATTAATATCAGTTTAACTCTTATTTTTTTTAAAAGAAGGAGATGATATCCTGATTTATTTATTTATTTATTTTGTCTCCTGTGAAGCGCCTTGGGACATTTTACTACGTTAAAGGCGCTACATGAATAAAAGTTTTTGTTGATACAAATTGAGCGAATATTCTTGATCCGAATTACAGGTGAGAACTACATTAAAATAAATGCACTGCAGTACCGCGGTGGCTGGATATTTTGCAATCGATGTCCAGTTCGAATCCTAAAGAAAAGTATTTGCCCGAACATGTTTTGAAGCTAACAGTGTTGTCAACTCCGGCAACAGCTGCAGCAGTTTGAAGGGTGCTGTCACCATTTCAGGGACTTGGAACAGCGGAACTACCATGTTGGCTGTCGGGCCTGGTTCCCACCACAGCAGATGTTGGATCCGGTGGGGGTTCTCTTAAATGCAGCTGACGTCTTTTTGTCTCCACGTTGAAAAGGAACATACCACATCATTTTCAACGACAATGTGTTTGCCTCGTGTTCGTTTTTCTCACTTTTTAACAGACAAGTGGGCAGGTTACATTTCACAGCTCATGTTCACCTGAAGCTTTTTGGTTCTACACTCACCCAAACTATAGGCTTAAGTCACCCAAAGTGCACTTAGTGAAGAGATAGATTCACACCGTTTGGCTTCACCCCAGCTCCAGTATAACTGCATTCCAGTGCAAAGCAAAGTTTACATTCCCTGGTAATGCAATGGAACAACTCGGAACTTTTTCGACTTCATACGTATGAAGCAGGAAAATCTTCTCATGTAAGTTGAAATAAATACATTGCTGAATCTCTTCAATGTTAGGGGAGAGCCAATAATCTGTTGACTCTCTGTTAGTGAAAGGCTTCTGCACAGACCACTTGCTCCCAGACATGGGTGGATTAGTAGGCCTTCTTCTGGGCATTGAGCATGATTGGGAGAATGAAGAGAGGCCACGTAGAGCAGGACAAGTCGCTAGAAGAGGGAGGAGGGGGATAAGGGCTCTCAGCAGAAACCCCCATCCGCAGAGGGTGTTTAGGGAACAACTCTCCTAACTGAACTTCAGCAACGACTGACGTTTGAGATGTTTGTGTTTCACTAAAAGTGGTTGTGACTTAAATTTGCCACCTGCTGCAACCACAACTCCGCAACATCAGAGCAGGGCAAGGACCCCATTGCCTGTGGTTGTCAAGGTGGCAGTGGCTCTGAACTTCTATGCATCTGGTTCCAAGCTGCTGGTGGAAATATAAGCCACATCTCTCAGCACTTCTGCACAAGGAAGGTCACCGAGGCGCTCTATGCAAATACAGACAGCTTCATCTCATTGAAGCTTGCCAGATGGAAGCAGGCAGAGTGAGCACATGGGTTTGCATCGATTACAGGCATCCCCTTAGTGCAGGGTGCCACTTTGCTTTGCGTACGCCTCGCGTCAACTCTGCCATACACCTGAACCGAAAGAGGTTCCACTCCCTCAATATGCATCATCATCATCGTTATAGGCAATCCCTTGAAACGAGCATGACTTGCTTCCACGCCAAAAAAGGAGAGTTCACAGGTGTTTCAATGAAGGATCTAATATTCCAGGTCCTGAATTACATCCTGAAGGGTGGAAGATGCCTGTGCGTGGATTTTTTTAACGTGGGGTGGCCGTTGCACACCAGCCACCACACGGGCCTGACAGAGCTAGGTCTTGGTCCGGTGGCAAAGGTTATCCAAGACGACTGGAGACCTGCTCTGCTGCATGGACCTAGTGCGTACGGCTGGTGTGTGACCACAGGCAGCGCAACATGCAGGTCAATGCCCGGGATCCTGGCAACAATCAAAGAATGCATTCATTTGGCAGCAGTCCTCTGTGCCAGCTCTATTTGAACCACCCTGGGAAATCAAAGGGTGGCTCCTGGGCGATGAGTATTATCCACTCATGACATGGCTCATGAACCCACTCCGCAAGCTACACACCCATGCACAGCCGGCAAACAACAAGAGTCATGCTACAAATCTTATAGAGCAGATCATTGGCACTCTAAAGCAAAAATTCCACTGCCTGGACTGCTCTGGAGGAGTCCTACAGTGCTCAGCTGAGCAGATTTCAAGATTTGTCGTGGTCTGCTGCATGATGCAAAACCTCGCCATCATGAGGGAACAGCCTTTGCCACCACCTATCAGGCGGAGGCGATAGTGACGGAGGGGATGGTGACGGAGGGGATGGTGACGGAGGGGATGGTGACAGAGGGGATGGTGATGGAGGGGATGATGACGGCGGGGAGGCTGCAGGCTAGATGGCCCCCTTCTGCCCGGGCTCTATGTGAACAAATAATTAGTGAGCGATCCCAGTTACCTCAACCCCAATTCCCCATTCACCAACAGTCCCACATTCCTTACCTTTCCTCTGTCACTGACCATCACATCGTCCTCTTTCCCACAATGCAAAGATCAAAGATAAAAGCCAATGCAAAATTGACATTCCAATCCAAATTTATGAATTAAATCGCGCCATAGTGCATACAAAAATCAATAAATGACCCTTGTACATTCCCTTAGTGCCTCTTCTTTGTGCCTTTGCCTGTCCCAGTGCTCCTATGAGGTGTTTCCCCAGTGGCTAGCACAGGGAGGTGGAAGGCTGCTGATTTTCAGTGCGGGAGACAGCAGATGACCTTGGAGGGCGACCTCGAGCAGCTCTGGGCGAGAAGGCCCGGCTTCAGACTGCACCATCTTGACCTGGGCTGCAGCAGTCTGGGCTGGCTGGCTGACAGGAAACAGCAAGGGCACTGGCGGAGTGGCAGGTGTCGTCCTGAAATAAGACAGCAGGTTCATGCTCCATGCAGCCACTGCCACTTCCCCGGGGTGGTGCCTCAGTAATCCTAGTACCCTGTTGGAGAGTAGGTTGCTGGTGTGCCGCGACGCCCTTTAAGCACCTTTGAACAGACGAGTCCAGAGCATGGCAGCAGTCTGAGTTTCCACTGCAACACTCTGATGTTGGGTGGATGCTGCCTCTGCTGGAATGGAAGCTGAGACATCGGCCTTCAAACGCTGCATCATGATTGGTTGGACAGCTGTGCTACTGGAGGCAGCACTCATTTTGTGGAAAGGATGTATTCCAACCTCTGCACAAAACCCTGTGTCAAGTTGGTGCCAGACTCCTCCATGCTCGTTCGCATTGAGCGCAGGCTTTGCAGGGCACCAAGCATTTGGGTGTTTATATGCATCAGCCTTCTTTTGTACCCTGGCGCATCAAAGACATCCTCCGAGTTCTCTGCAGCAGAACTAGTGTGCGACCTTGCCCTCCAGCAAGCTGGCACCTGCGCTGTCCTTTCCCCTGCCCTGGCGACAGTGGGTATGTGCCCAGCGGCTCACCACGTGCAGATCCCACCTCTATGCGATCCTCTAATTACGCGCAGTGTCAGTATCTGAACCTTTATCTTCACTGTCTTCTTGCACTTCCTCTGGTGCCTGGGTAGCTTGCAGTTTTTGCATATCTAAAAGGAAAAAGGGACAAAGGTAGGGTTGTGGTGAAGGGAGAGGAGAAAGTAAGAAGTGTGCATTACACCATCAGCAGCTTCTCACTCAGAAGAGATTGTGGGATGAGGGAGAGATGGGATGAGAGAAGAAGGATTAGGTTTGAGGATACCCTCATCTTCAATCGCTTCAGCCCTGTCACTGGCCACACCCTCAGCAACAGCCCTTCCCATAATGGCCAGCACCGTCTCCTCCATAGGGGTTAGAACATGCAAGCGCAGCTCTCCCTGTCTGGGGAGTTCCTGCTGCCTCCGGTTCTGCACCACCTTCTCCTGCAAGAGGGAGGGAAGTGTGTCAGTGAGTGTCCTGCAGTGTTTGGGTGATGTGGCTGCCGTGATTAAATAGCTGGCAGTGTGTACAAGCTGCGAGATGTGGGTGTGAGGGTGAGGTGAAGGATATGAATGTTTGGTATAAATCCTGATTGATAGAAATTATGGGTAGGTGAGTGATGGGGGTGTGGTGAATTGGGCAGTGGCTGAGGCTAGTGGTGCAGTTGGTGGGATATGGCTTTTGAAGATGTACTCACTGACCACTTGTCAGATCACAATGAACAGCGCTGGCTGTGTAAAGTCCTGTCCCCTCAGTACAGAGGCATGTAGTGAAGTCAAGGCCACTCTGGACCTGCACCTACATGTCACAGCTCTGGAATGTTGCACTTGCCTGAGACCTGTCCTTATATACCTGTCTCTTGCAAGTGCACCCCTGGTGGTAAGGTATGCTGGTGGTTACAGGTCATATCTTATTACGGTCATGTGTAGCATGTTAGGATACAGTTATATATAATAATGTAAGATACATGACATCACCCTCCCCCAAGGTCTTATTGTCTTTATAGGTTCAGTCTCTCAGGTGGTCTACGCTCTCGCGTGGAGCGTCTGAGTTGTGGTTCAGCTGTTTGCCTTGGTGTCTGTTTTTCTTTGGGTGTGGTTGCTGGTATCTCGCCTGGGCTGTCTGTTTCGATTGGTGTGATTGTTGTTGACTCGCCTGGGCTGTCTGTTGGGATTGCCCTTTCCTCAGGTTGTTCCCTCTGTCTGTCCACCAGGTGTGGTGCGAGTTCCACATTGTAGTCTGCCTCTGGTTCCGCAGTGTTGTTGGTAAATCTGCTTTTGACGTGGTCCACATGCCTCCAGCAGGTTTTGCCATTGTCCATTTGTACTACCAGTAGCCTGTTTCCTTCCTTGCCCGTTACTGTCCCTGCAAGCCATTTGAGACCCCTGCCATAGTTTAGTACAAACACTTTGTCCCCTATCTCATTCCATCTCCCCGTCGAATTTCTGTCATGGTACTCAGTCAGCTTACGGCGCTTTGCCTCAACGATTTTGTGCATGTCTGGGAGGATTAATGAGAGCCTTGTTTTTAAAGTCCTTTTCATCAATAGTTGCGCGGGGGGGATCCCAGTCAATGAGTGCGGACGAGATCTGTATGCCAGCAGCAGTCGCGACAGGCGACCCTACAGCATGGGACCTTGGATTTTAAGCATGCCTTGTTTAATGATTTGCACTGCTCTCTCCGCCTGGCCGTTGGAGGCCGGCTTGAATGGTGCCATCTTGATGTGATTTATGCCGTGGTCAATTATAAAGTCTTGGAATTCTGCGCTGGTGAATCACGGACCATTGTCACTGACCAATATGTCAGGGATTCCATGCGTTGCAAACATGGTTGCGAGGCTCTCCACAGTGGTGGAGGTTGTGCTCGAGTTTAAAATGGTGCATTTGATCCACTTTGAAAATGCATCTACAACTACGAGGAACATTTTGCCCATGAATGGGCCCGCATAGTCTACGTGCACCCGCGACCAAGGTTTGGTAGGCCAGGGCCAGGGGCTCAAGGGAGCCTCCCTGGGGGCATTGCTGAGTTGGGCACAAATGGTGCACCTTCGGACGCAGAGCTCCAAGTCGACGTCAATACCAGGCCACCAGACGTGGGATCTGGCTATGGCCTTCATGAGAACGATCCCCGGGTGCTCACGGTGGAGCTCCTGGACAAATGCCTCTCTGCCTCGCAGAGGCATGACTACTCGGCTGCCCCACATCAGGCAGTCTGCTTGTAGTGATAGCTCATGCATGCGCCTGTGAAAGGGTTTTAATTCCTCGGGGCAGGCATCACGAGCCTCTGCCCAGTCACCGGTTAGGACACATCTTTTTACTAAGAATAACGTGGGGTCGTTGGCCGTCCAGGCTCTGATTTGGCGAGCCATCATGGGCGAACTTGTGGATTCAAAGGCATTGATTGCCATGACTATCTCATAGTCCTGTTCGTCAGACCCTTCCGTGGTCGCCAGGGGTAGCCTGCTGAGCGCGTCGGCACAGTTGTCTGTGCCTGGTCTGTGCCTTATGGTATAGTCGTTGGATACCAGCATGAGTGCCCACCATTGAATTCGCGCCGAGGCGTTGGCGTTTATTGCCTTGCTCTCGGATAAGAGGACATGAGGGGCTTGTGGTCGGTTTCTATCGCGAACTTGACCCCGAAAAGGTATTGGTGCATCTTTTTGACACCGTACACGCACTCGGGCGCACTCCTTCTCTACCATTCCATACCCGCGCTCCACCCGCGAAAGTGACCTGGAGGCATAAGCTATGGGTTGTACATTGCCCGCACTATTGACATATTGCAAAACGCACCCGACCCCATACGCTGACGCATCGCATGTGAGAACTAGCTTTTTACCTGGATCAAAGAAAGTCCAAACACTTTTAAACACAGACGGTTGCATGCCTTATTGAAGGTGCGTTCCCCCAAAACCAATCGCACCCCTTCCTCAGTAGCACGTGAAGAGGCTCCAGCAGCGTGCTTAAGTTCTGCATAAAGTTTTCAAAGTAATTGAGTAGCCCGAGAAAGGCGCGTAGTTCTGAGACATTCCGGGGCCTGGGTGCCAGGCAAATTGCTTCTGTTTTGGACTCTGTTGGGCGGATTCCATCAGCGGCAATCCTTCTGCCCAAAAATTCAACCTCGGGTGCGAGAAACAGGCACTTGGATTTCTTGATTCGTAGGCCTACCCGATCCAACCGCTTTAGTACTTCTTCCAAATTACGGAGATGGGAGTCGGTGTCCCTGCCCATGATAAGTATGTCGTCTTAAAATACAACCGTCCCCGGGATGGACTTGAGCAGACTCTCCATGCTGCGCTGGAATATGGCAGCTGCCGACCTGATGCCGAATAGGCATCGATTGTACATGAAAAGGCCTCGATGTGTGTTGATGGTGGTGAGTAGCTTGGATTCCTCGGTCAATTCTTGCGTCATATACGCAGATGTGAGGTCTAGTTTTGAGAAAAGTTTACCTCCAGCCAATGTGGCAAATAAGTCCTCCGCTCTGGGCAGCGGGTACTGGTCCTGTAGGGAGACTCTGTTTATGGTAGATTTGTAGTCCCCACAGATTTGTACGGATCCATCAGGCTTCATGACTGGGATGATGGTACTTGCCCAGTCACTAAATTCCACAGGTGATATAATGCCTTCCCGCAGAATCCCGTCCGGGATCTCCGGGGACAATCCACAGGGGAAGTCGGTTTACTGTCCCTTTGTGTGTGACAGAGAGCATAGCGCTGCCGAGGACTGATATAATTTCTTTGGTATAGGTCCTTAGTTTGGTGTCGACCCTTGTGAGTTTTGGTCTGTCTCTTTTATACGGCCACAGTTGTTCAAATTGTTGAGCGCCCATGAGAGATTGACTCGCTCCCGTATCCATCTCCTTGATGACAGGTATCCCGTTGAGTAGGACCCTCATCATTATAGGAGGCGTCCTGTTGTAGGAGCAGCGGCCATTGATCGTGTTGACCCGCTGTACATCGGTGTCCTGGGTACTGTCCCCACTGGCTTCTGTTCCGCTTTCCGACCCATCCGATTCGTATACCAGCCGAGCTGCCGTTTTTTTGCACATGCGGGCCAAATGCCCTGTATATTCACAGTTCCTGCAAACAGCCTGCTGAAATCGACATCCCCTAGACGAGTGCCCACCCCCACATCTCCAGCACAGACCGGTTCCATTGTTCAAAGTGTTCCCAAAGAATGAGTTGAGTCTGGCTGATCTCTCTTGAGCTTCTCTCAGTTTGTAGTTGATTGCTCGCATTGTGGGTTGATGAGGTGTGAACGGCCATTCCTGTCGCCCTTGATGGCTTCTGGCACCACTGCCTGCTGTCGAGAGCCTGTTCTCCCGGTTTTGTCTGTGTGTGGGGGTAGCAGCTTGTTTAGTGCTGTGAACCTCTTCTTCCGATATTTCGTTAGTTGTCGTACCTGCATTGTAAATCAACATCTTTTCTTCTTCCCCTACCAAGAATGTCTGTGCAACCAGTGCTGCTGCTTCTAAGGTCAGGTTCTTGGTCTGTATGAGCTTTTGGAATATGCCTGCGTGGCCTATTCCTTCAATGAAAAAGTCTCTCAGTATTTCTCTCCTCAGTTCATCGGAGAATTCACATAAACTAGCCAACCTCCGAAGTTCCGCCATGAAGTCGGGTATGCTCTGGCCCACACAGCGTCTGTAGTTATAGAACCTGTGTCTGGCCATGTGTAGGCTGCTCGCTGGCTTCAGGTGGTCTCTTACCAGTGTGCTCAATTCTTCAAACGACTTTCTTGCTGGTTTCTTGGGTGCCAGCAGATCCTTCATTAAAGCATATGTTTTCGAGCCACAGCTGGTCAAGAGATGGGCTCTTCTCTTGTCTGCCTTATCGTCGCCTAACCAGTCTTTGGTTACAAAGCTTTGCTGGAGCCTTTCTATAAAGTCCTCCCAATTGTCTCCCGCATTGTACTTTTCATCTGATCCGTTGTTCGCCATTCTGTGGATTCTGTAATCCCGTAACTCGTCGCCACTGTAAAGTCCTGTCCCCTCAGTACAGATTCACACGAGGCATGTATAGAAGTCAAGGTCACTCTGGACCTGAACTTTTATTTCACAACTCTGGAATGTTGCACTTGCCTGAGACCTGTCCTTATATACCTGTCTCTTGCAAGTGCACCCCTGGTGGTAAGGTATGCTGGTGGTTACAGGTCATATCTTATTACAGTCATGTATAGCATGTTAGGATACAGTTATATATAATAATGTAAGATACATGACAGGCTGCATGCAGAAATCTTGGTAACTCACAAGCAGCACGATGTTGACGTCCTGCCTGCCTTTTAATCAATGGGCACGGATTAATAGCACATCCCTGCGCCCGTTTTCGAGGGTTATCCAATTGAAATTGGGACTGAGATAGGGACAGATGTTCAAGTAAGTCTTCTTGGTGATGGATCGGATATGGCGTTTAAGCGCAGCTTAGGATCGAACAGGATGCTAGGGTTAACATAAGAACATAAGAAATAGGAGCAGGAGTAGGCCATACGGCCCCTCAAGCCATGCTCCGCCAATCAATAAGATCATGGCTGATCTGATCATGGACTCAGCTCCACTTCCCTGCCCGTTCCCCATAACCCTTTACTCCCTTATCGCTCAAAAATCTGTCTATCTCCACCTTAAATATATTCAATGCCCCAGCCTCCACAGCTCTCTGGGGCAGAAAATTCCACAGATTTACAACCCACTGAGAGAAGAAATTTTTCCTCAGCTCAGTTTTAAATGCGTGGCCCCTTATTTTGAGACTATGTCCCCTAGTTTTAGTTTCCCCTATGATGGAAATATCCTCTCTGCATCCACCTTGTCGAGCCCCCTCATTATTTTATAAGTTTCAATAAGATCACCTCATTCTTCCGAACGCCAATGAGTATAGGCCCAACCTACTCAACCTATCTTCATAAGTCAACCCCTCATCTCTGGAATCAACCTAGTGAACCTTCTCTGAACAGCCTCCAATGCAAGTATATCCTATTTAAATACAGAGACCAAAACTGTACGCAGTATCAAGTATTTAAGAATGGAGTGAGGAGAATGAGTCAGTGACAAAGGGGCAGTTTGAGGCATGGCCCTTTGACGATAGCTGATAATGCTCAATGCAAGAATATTCTTCATTGTGACTGTCAAATATGCTAAAGAATGGAGATTTATTTTGAAAGGTATAAAAAGACAGTCAGTACTCTGAGGGTTAAAGTCTAGAACATGACCGATTAATGGAATGTTTTCACTTCTGCTGAGCATGGCCAATTGGTCTTGTGATCAAGGGAATTATCTCTCCTGTTTAACTCAGTTATTATATTGGAGAGACTGTACTCCCATTACAAAAATGAACACAAAAGTCAATAGTCCCTTTAGCTTTATTATATAAGAGCAAATACGCTTCATTGAACACAAGGTTGGAATCTACCAATGAATCGATTTAATTTTTAGTTTAATTAAATCCTACCTGGTGTTTAATTTATGCATTTTTGATTAATCAGGGTTCACAAACAAAATGAGATGATTTCAATTGTTAAAAAATACAATTAACCCTGCGAAACCTAACCCATTCAAACTTGTGTTAAAGGGGAGTGTTATTTGCTATGGTTCCATGGACGATACCTATTGTATTCCTAAATATAAGTGCATGAACGGCTGTTGGTGTATAATTATTGGAAGTGTGTGATAAAGAACATAAGAAATAGGAGCAGGAGTAGGCCATACGGCCCCTCGAGCCTGCTCCGCCATTTAATACGATCATTTTTTAAAATTTAATACGATCATGGCTGATCCGATCATGAACTCAGGTCCACTTCCCTGCCCGCTCCCCATAACCCTTTGTTCTCTTATCGGTGATGCAGTTCCTCCCCTGACTCATGCTGGGGAATGAATTCACCAATGCCAGCAGTATCTCACCCGAGTGGCCCTTCATCACACAAGAGCCTAGGGACAGTGGGGTAGATTATCGTGATCCCCACTTGCGGGTTAAGCATTGATTGAGGTAACTCATGGTGGCAAGGTTCGGCCGCCTATAACAGAACCAGCCTGATTTTACATCCAATAAAATGAACAGAGTGATTATTGCCAATGACTAGAAGCTGCGCAGAAGCGTTCTGCACATATATCTGTGGTGGTTTCAATATTAATGTTTATACTATCGTAATAGCACATAAATCGGTGGATTCTGGGGAGCCCCAGGTTGGTTTAATAATGTACAATAGTATCGCAGATTGGATTAAGTTTTAATTTATAATAATTTGGCAGGGGGAGGTTTGCGGGGATTTATATGTTCGGAGTGCTAACTCTGTGTGAAGGGAAAGGAGCAGAAAAGTAATACAAATGGATGTTGGCTGACTTTTGCTGCCAGATTGTCTTTTCCTGATGTGGTTGTGTTCGGCAGGATCAATCTCTTTTCCCCACCCTCTCCCCTCCTTTCTCTCTGAAAATGTTTTCTTTGTGACAATCATCGTCACAAAAAACAGATTATCTGGTTATTATCACATTGCTGTTTGTGGGAGCTTGCTGTGCGCATGTTGGCTGTCACGTTTCCCACATGACAACAGTGACTACACTCCAAAAGGACTTCATTGGCTGTGAAGTGCTTTGAGATGTCTGGTGGTCATGAAAGGCACTATATAAATGCAAGTCTTTTTTTTTGATGGCGACAATATTGGGCCGAAAATTCCACTCTCGCCGGGTCTGTACAAAGTGCGCATGGACCCGGCGAGGCCTCGCAGATGCCAGTTTTCGGGACGCGATGCGCAAGTGCAGAAAATCGGCTTTTCCAATCTGTCGAGATTTCTGTAGACAGAGCCTCCGCATCCCCGGGAGAAGGACATCCGTGCGGGAGAGATTGAGCTATTTGCCCAACTCATGCCCAGCGAATGTCTTTCAAACTTTTACGCCTGGTGAAAGCAGGTGTAGAGCTTTTACCAGTGTAAGAGTTTTAAAACATCTAAAAATTAAATTTAAACACTCATTTTTATATTAAAAACCTTGTCCATTAAGGTAAGTTTATTTTTAACACTATTAAGATACATAAAAAATATCCCCCCCAATATTTTTTGATATAAAACATTTAATTACATTTAATTGCATTTAATTTTAAATATGTGAAATGTATTATTTATTTATTATGCTGTGTTTCGGTGTTTTAGAGGGTTATTCTCATTGATAGTAATGGGATCTCATACAAACAGAGGTCCCATTTTTATCAATGAGAGTACTGCAGAGTGATTGGTGGTCTGGGCCCATGTGACTTCAGCATGTACGTACGTACCTGAAGGACATCTTCCCATGTGCTGCGCAGCGAATCTCAGCCTCCGACCAGAAACCTACGTTCCTCCAGAACCACCAGGTACTTTCGTAGATTTTATTTGGGTCAGAGGTGTTCGTACGAAGGAAGCCTCTTATCGCAATTTCCCCCCCCGCCCCCCCCATTCTCTTTTCAGTTTGCAAACAACCAAAATAACACTTGGTCTGCGCATGCGCAACTACTTCAACTTTATTGGCAGCAGTCGCTGCCTAAAATGAGTGCCCAGGGGATAAAGATGAAAATCCAGCCCAGTGATTGGCTAGTCAACGTGCACCCACTTTGTTGAGTCACCTTCAAGCACATGTTGAACTTGGAAAAACCTCCACAACTTTACACCATCATTAACGAAGGAATTTACTAAAAACTAGGCGGGGGGGGAAATTGGCCTCCTTTGCACCTCCCGTTAATGCCTCCGGAGGGCGATAACGAGACCAGGCACGGCGAAATTACCGATGCTCACAAACTTCCATGGCGGAAAACTTACCGCCTCGATCTCCTGCGCTCCAGAGATCATCCGGTGCACAGCACCCCGCTATCACCCCGGATGTAAAATTCGCTTCAACCCCTTGCAACATCGCCGGGCGTCAACAACGGCAGCTGCAGGAGGCGTTATCGCCTCGGCCGGCCGCTTGGGGGGGTGCACTAATTAAAGGCAGTGGTGGTCAGGTACGGCAAAATGTAATTCTGTCCCCTGTGTGTTGGATTTTGCGATTTTTGTACCCCGCGATTGCTCAGCCCTAAACACTGTCAGAGAGCTTGGGGCTGCTGTGCACATATCGCAGGTGCCGTCGCCCAATATCCACAACCTTAGGTTTCAATGAGCGCAGCATTTGCCCTTCCCTTTAGGAGCCTGTGAAAACGGCAGTGCTGCACTTTCCTCTTGGAGCACTGAACCGGAAGTTCCCGTTGAAATCAATTGTGTAGTGCCCAGCGATACTTTTGCACTCCCGCAAAAGTTACCGCCCCGAATGGGGCGTTGCTCACTTTCTGGCCCTTGGTGCGATAACCTGGTTATTTATGTTGTGGGTTCAAGTCTCACTCCAGAGACTTGAGCACTAAAAATCTAGGCTGGCATTCCCGGTGCAGTACTGAGGGAGCGCTGCACTGTCTGAGGTGTCGTCTTTCATCTGCTCTCTCAGATGGATGTAAAAGATTCCATGGCACTTTTTCGAAGAAGAGTAGGGGCGTTGTCCCGGTGTCCTGGCCAATATTTATTCCTCAATCAAGATCACTAATAAACAGATTATCACATTGCTGTTTGTGGGAGCTTGCTATGTGCAAATTGGCTGCTGTGTTTCCTACATTACAACAGTGACTACACTTCAAAAAGTACTTCATTGGCTGTAAAGCACTTTGGGATGTCTGGTGGTCATGAAAGGTGTTATATCAATGCAAGCCTTTCTTTCTTTCTTTGTAATTTACAGGCTTATTTGCATCACTTTAATTTTGTTTTTATTATTGGAGTGAAACCCTAGCGACCCCACCCAGGACAAAATCCTATTTAACATCTGCCTCTTCCCCAGTAAATGAAAATTGATCTTAAAGGAGCTGCATTCTGCTGGAAAACATGACTCATTGGGTGTGTCTGAAATAATTTAATGTTGTCTAAGGATTTAGAACTTCAATCTTAAAACACCCAAATTGTGCAAGATGTATGAACTCGGCTCGCAAATGTGACATCATTTCACTCTAACATCTGGTGTGTGTGCGTAGTTTTGAAAAGCATTTCTATCCAGACAGCCAATAGTATGTTTGTAAAGGTGCCACATTCACAGTGATTAAATTGGGACGAAACGGCTCGGATGCTTTAGAAACTCATGGTGTCTCCAACACACGACTGTAATTTAAGAACATAACAACACAAGAAATAGGAGCAGCAGTAGGCCATACGGTCCATCGGGCCTATGCCACCTCTCAATGAGATCATAGCTGAACTACCTTGACTCTAAAGGGCTGTGGATGCTGAATCATTGAATATATTCAAGGCTGAGATAGATAGATTTTAGATGCTAGTGGAATCAAGGGATAGGACGGGGAAAGTGGAGTTGAGATCCAAGATCAGCCATGATCTAGCTGAATGCTCTATTCCTGCTCCTAATTCTTCTGTTTTTATGTTCCACTTTCTCACCCTATCCCGCTATCCCTTGATTCCCTTAGTGCCCAAAATATTATTGAGAAGTTAATTTTCTTTGAAAATTCTGTTCAGACACTACATTAGGATTTGCCAACCATCCTTGATTCGTTGCAATTGATGAAGAATTGGTGCCTTGTATCCTGGGTCCAGAAAGGCTTATTCCATTATTTAATTTGCATAAAAGTGCCTCGCAGATCAAAAATGGCTCTGTCAGATGTGGTACAGAGCTAACTTCACTCATTCGAACAATGTGACACAGCATCAACTTCAGAGGAGCCCCCCTCCTCCCCCCCTTCCCCACCCACCTCCATGTTGAACTTTCCACTTCCCAAACCAACAAGCAATCCTTTCAGTCTGCCTTAAGGCCCTTTTGTAGTACTGACCTGACCTGCAGAGTGTTTGATTGTGACAAAATACAAAAATGTTCTGTTTACTAATCTTCCTCCCTAGGTTACAACAATGAGTAAACTGCAAAAATACTTAATTGGCTGTAAACCGCTTTGAGACATGGTACTGAATAACGTTATATAAATCCAAATTTATCTTTCTATCTTTAGATAACCGGGACAAAAAATGTTGTCTCATTTGGAGTGCAATATGAGCATATCAGTCATCTTCATGTGACCCTATACCAATCACAAGCAATGAACGATTATATTTAAGCACATTAAATGCTATCTTTGGGGAAGATGGCCTAAGAACACTATTTTCCCAAATTCAGCTTGCAAGTTGTGCCAGTGGTCTCTCTGAGTGCCGTTGGCAAAGTGATTCCAAGGGATGCTTAAAATCAAGGGAGATTGTGCTTCAGCCAGTGTAGCACTTAAGTTGGGCACTGAGACCAAAGAAAACATGGGTCTTCCTTGCCACTGATCTAAAAATAAATACCAGTAGTTTTACATTCATCTGCCTGCCAGCTGCGGGAGATCTGAGCGACTGAAGCTGGCAGCTGAAGATCATTGGAAAAGTCAAATTAATTGAATAATGGGCAGTTTAGTGTTGTTAGCTCCACCTACCCTCTCGATCAACTGGATTCATTGTACATAGGGCCCTTATGGCCAGTAGAAACGTTTCACCCTTCAGTCTGGGCTGGATACAAACACAAGCCCCAGAATTGAACGGTCATTGTGCTAAATTATGGGATGCCACCCAGTATTCAAAATGCCTCCGCCCCCCCCAACCCCCACCCCCAAAAATAAAGTTGTATGAAGGGCAGATAATCCCATTGGCACCATTGAAGAAGAGGAGGGGAGTTCTCCCAATGTCATGGCCAATATTTGTCCCCCAAGAAACACGACGTAAGAAACGATTAACCGGCTATTCACCTCGTTGCTGTTTGTTGCATTTTCCTGCAAAGGTAATTCATTAGCTGCGAAGTGCTGTGCAACATCCTGAGGATATGAAAGGCGCTTTATAAATGCAAGCCCCTTGTGATGATTGTCATGTATTTAACCAGCATTGTAACCCATGAAAAATCTGACCTAAGTTGTACACTGTGAGAACACTGACCACTAGGTGGTGAAGTTGTGGGAGACACTCCTAACCTCGACCTTCAGATATAAAAGGGGAAGCTCCACCCACTTCCTGTACTTGAGTGCTATGGAATAAAGGACAGGTCACAGACTGACCTTCTCTCAAGCATGGGCCTCGTGTGCATTTATACTGTATAGTAAGGACGTATTAATGGCGACAAGAAACTGGGATTTAAACCACGCGAGCATGGCCATTAGCAGAACAGACGAGAGGTACTGTGTTAAGGAATGGTTGGGACAGAGATTCAATATTGTTAAAGCAGCACACAGTTCTCCAGGCAGACAAGGGCAGCCGGGCATGCCCCAACATGTAGTCGAACCCAGAGGGGGAGTTCGACAGAGACAATGGCAAGCTGAACGGCGATTCACGCCATTGCAAGGGACAATGTGGCCAGTAATGGGGCCATCAACGCCTGTTAATGGCGCACTCAAGGACAATAACAGAAGCAGTCAGGGACGATCGACTGGCAAGGGACCTTTTGTTTCAAACAGTAGCTCATGCTGGAGGCGTGGAGGCACACACTCAGCCGGAGTTTGCAGAGATGAGCAAAATACCTGCAGAAATTGCAGAAATGAACGCTGGGGGAAATCGCTGGAAGCTGAAGTTCAGCGAGTTCATGTGGAGCACGTATACAGTTCATACATCAGGATGCCACCGATAATGATGAAAGTGCTCCTCAATGGCATCCCAGTATCACGGGGGTCAGCCAGTCCCTGATGGGTATCAAACAGTTCGAAAAGTTGTGGGCGTCCAAGGCCAGGAGGCCAAAATTATCGCCGATTGACGCACAGCTACGGACATACAGAAAGGAGATCATTCCGGTGCTAGGCAGCGCCACGGTAGTCGTGACCCACAAAGATTCAGAGAACAGGTTGCCACTCTGGGTTGTCCCGGGGGACAGTCCCGCACTACTGGGGAGTAGTTGGCTTGCTGTCATGAACTGGAAATGGGGCGATGTCAATGCAATTTCCTCTGTGGAGCGAGTATCATGCTCACAGATCCTGGATAAATTTGACTCATTATTTCAACCCGGCACTGGCACTTTCATGGGGGCTAAGGTAGTGATTCACATAAACCCGGACACCAGGCCAGTACACCACAAGGCCAGAGCAGTGCCGTACGTGATGCGGGAAAAGATAGAAGGTGAATTGGACCACCTGCTGAGGGAAGGCATCATCTCGCCAGTCGAATTCAGTGACTGGGCGAGCCCGATTGTGCCGGTGCTCAAGGCGGATGGGTCGGTCAGGATATGTGGCGATTACAAGGCCACCATCAATCGGGTGTCACTCCACGACCAGTACCCGCTGCCGAGAGCGGAGGGCCTCTATGCGACGCTATCCGGTGGCAAACTTTTTTCAAAATTGGACCTGACCTCAGCTTACATGACCCAGGAGCTGGCGAGTGAGTCGAAGAAGCTGACCACCATCACGTTTGTTGCATTTTCCTGCAAAGGTAATTCATTAGCTGCGAAGTGCTTTGCGACATCCTGAGGATATGAAAGGCGCTTTATAAATGCAAGCCCCTTGTGATGATTGTCATGTATTCAACCAGCATTGTAACCCATAATCTGACCTAAGTTGTACACTGTGAGAACACTGACCACTAGGTGGTGAACTTGTGGGAGACACTCCTAACCTAGACCTTCAGATATAAAAGGGGAAGCTCCACCCACTTCCTGCACTTGAGTGCTATGGAATAAAGGACAGGTCACAGACTGACCTTCTCTCAAGCATGGACCTTGTGTGCATTTATGCTGTATAGTAAGGACGTATTAATGATCACTTCAGTGTGCGGGCTGTGGCTGTGAGTCTGATTGGATTGTGTAAATGCAGTGATTCTCCGTGACTTTACCATATCTAGTTAATCCAATCTCTGTTGCTATGCTGCAGGGTTCAATCCGTATATGTATGGTATAACATTTACATTATTCTGTTGCAGTCTGAGATCATGTCCCCAAATGGGACCCCATTGTGTGGATGAGAAACAGCTGCTTTAAACATGAGGCAATGTTGCTCACATCTATTAGTATTAAACGTCCACCCAGAAAATTTTCCTGTAGTGCATTTATGGGTGTTCCAGTGTAAATACCTGTCCATGTCCGAGCAAGCAGTACAAGGACGAACTGACAGCCATTTTATCTTGTATATCTCACCTCAATGTGCTTTCCTCACCTACTTCTGCTGCTTCATACCATGATCAATAGCTGGATCGCTGCCTACTTTCCTCTCGCTCACTCTCTTCTCCCATCAACTAGCAGCTGAATCCAACACGGTGTATATATCCCTCTTCCAAGTTTGGAACCACACATTTAAAAAAAACTTTGCAAGGAAACCAGCTGCAAAATTGCCATTTTGTAATAGATATTGCGGAAAAGCCTTGTAAGGTGTCAACAATAATAACTTGTGTTTATGTAAATCAGGGGCCTAGCGCCTATTTCAGGTCCTTTTCCGTTATTTGACTGTGACGGACCGCAGCATGAGCCATGGAAGCTGCCGTCAGATTTCTCAGGCCAGGGGTCTTTAGCGGGACCGTTGGAGGATGTCGCCAAATACCTGCCTGAACATGGAGCATAAAGGGGCAGGAGCTCTCCTGCTGGCTCTACATTAAAACTACGGGCCGCTCTGCCTTCTTCGTTATTTGAGGCCTTGAAGACTGTGAATTTTTTACTCTGGCTCATCGTGCCTTCCTCACCTCTCGTCACCAACACTCATCATTTCTTTGTGTTTGGCCTTCACCTAATTTCAGGGATAAATTCCTCTCAATTTTAATAATGATTACTTTAAAACGTCCTCATATTTTTGTCACATCCTTTCCCTCTGCTGTTTGTTCCATATCATTTCCTTCATGTGTTTCCTATAATGTTGGCTCGCCTAAATTGACCTTTGTAGCCTCCCTTTTATTTTCCGGCTCTGTTTTCCCTTAAAAGTGTCAATATTATGACCACTTGGCCCAGGATGTTCCTTCACTACTACTTAATTTATGGCCCTCTTTATTAGTTTACATTAAGTCCAGCATTCTAGTATTGTGCTTTGTCAGTTCCCATACATGCAGTTTAGAAGCACATTCTGCATAGAAACACAGGAATAGCTGGATGAGAAAATAACAAGGTCCATCTCGTTTATCTTCTCCCATCCTGGTAGTTGCATGAGACAATTGTTGACTAATCATTGCAATCAATCTCTATCAATTAGTCGACAGCAGACCCAGACATGAGGCGATAAATCCTCCAGTGATGGAACGCTTTGGGAACCACAGATCCAAAGTCACCTCTTCCCCTCAAGTGTGCGACACCTACCATATGTCATGTCTCAAATTACTGATCTACTGTATCCCTAAATATTATTTTCTGAAAGAAATTGCTTCAATAAATTCACGCTCATGACTGGACTTTCCATGTTGTGCATTCCAGTCAATTTATTACATTTTCCATGATGCGACTGTGGAGCACTCGCCTATTACGTTCCCGCCCAGAGCATTTTATTTACCTCCATTTGATGAGTCTCCACGGCAGGGAACAAAGGGGACACAGCTGGAGCAAATTCCTAAAACTAACTGTGGCAAAAAAATGATGCACCTTTATCTCTGATGGATCACTTTATTAGCTTCTTTCTCTTTACCCAAGGTATATGCAAGGGATTTCAGAAAAACAGCTTCACTTACAGAAAGTGGCCCAGCACTTTTTGATGCACAGTAGCCCCAGAGCAGCCATTACTTCATCTGCTATCTCTGTTTTTTTTTTACCGGTGGCCTGCATGTTCCTTAAAGGGGCCACTGCAGGCTGTTCAGAAAGATCATTTGTAAAGAAATATTTGCTAGTGTTTTGTCATGTAAGCGTGGCTCAGTGGTAGGATTCTCACCTCTGAGTCAGAAGGTTGTGGGTTCAGGATCTGAGAGCACCATGTCTAGTGCAGTAGTGTCATAAGTGCCACATTTCAAATGAGACGTTAAACCGAGGCCCTGCCTGCCCTCTCAGGTGAACATAAATGATCCCTTAGCACAAGAAGAGCAGGGGAGTTCTCTCCGGTGTCCTGGCCAATAGTTATCCCTCAATCAACACCTAAAAACAGATGATCTGGTCTTTATCACATTTATGTTTGTGGGAGCTTGCTGTGCATAATTTGGCTGCCATGTTTCCTACATTATAACAGTGACTACACTTCAAAAAGTTCTTCATTGGCTGTAAAGCACTTTGGCAAGTCCGATGGTCGTGAAAGGCGCTATATAAATGTCTTTAAGACCCAACTCCATCCCGCAGCATGCTACCCGCCACCACCTCAGTGAGACCCCAACATTGCATGAGGTAGAAAAGGCCATTAGACATCTAAAAAACAACAAGGCTACAGGAGCGGATGGAATCCCTGCTGAGGCACTGAAGTATGGTGGAGAGGCACTACTGGCGCGAATGCGCGACCTCATCTCTCGCATCTGGAGGGAAGAGAGCATGCCAGGAGATCTTAGAGATGCAGTGATCGTGACCATTTTTAAAAAAGAGGACAAGTCCAGCTGCAGCAACTACAGGGGAATCTCCCTGCTATCAACCGCTGGGAAAGCCATCGCTAGAGTCCTCCTCAACCGTCTTCTCCCCGTGGCCGAGGAGCTTCTCCCGGAGTCACAGTGCGGATTTCGTTCCCTCCGGGGCACAATGGACATGATCTTTGCAGCGCGACAGTTGCAGGAAAAATGTAGGGAACAGCGCCAGCCCTTATACATGGCCTTCTTCGACCTTACAAAGGCCTTTGACACTGTCAACCGCGAGGGTCTATGGAGTGTCCTCATCCGTTTCGAATGCCCCCAAAAGTATGTCACCATTCTCCGCCTGCTCCATGACGACATGCAAGCCGTGACCCTTACCAATGGATCCATCACAGACCCAATTCATATCCGGACCGGGGTCAAGCAGGGCTGCGTCATCGCCCCAACCCTCTTCTCAATCTTCCTCACTGCCACCTCACAGTTGATAAGCTCCCTGCTGGAGTGGAGGTAAACTACAGAACCAGTGGGAAGCTGTTCAACCTTCGCCATCTCCAGGCCAGGTCCAAGACCACTCCAACCTCTGTCATCAAGCTACAATACGCGGACAATGGCTGCATCTGTGCGCACACAGAGGCTGAACTCCAGGACATAGTCAACGTATTTACCGAGGCGTATGAAAGCATGTGTAAAGTCCTGACCCTGCAGTACAGACTTACACGAGGCACATGCTGAAGTCAAGGTCACTCTGGACCTGCACCTTTATTTCACAGCTCTCGAGTGCCACACTTGCCTGAGACCTGCCTTTATATACTTGTGTGGAACAGGTATGCAGTGTCTCCTGCAAGTGCACCCCTGGTGGTAAAGTATGCTTGTGGTTACAGGTCATATCTAGTTACAGTCATGTATAGCATGGTAAGATACAGTTATGTACAGTAGTGTGAGATACATGATAGCATGGGCCTTACGCTAAACATTAGTAAGATAAAGGTCCTCCACCAGCCTGTCCTCGCCCACAGCACTGCCCCCCAAACATCAGCCCCCCAAACATCAAGATCCACGGCATGGCCCTGGACATCGTGGACCACTTCCCCTATCTCGGGAGCCTCCTATCAACAAGAGCAGGCATTGATGATGAGATCCAACACCACCTCCAGTGCGTCAGTGCAGCCTTTGGCCGCCTGAGGAAAAGAATGTTTGAAGACCAGGCCCTCAAAACTGTCACCAAGCTCATGGTCTACAAGGTCGTAGTAATACCCGCCTTCCTGTAGGGCAGAGACGTGGCCCATGTACAGTAGACACCTCAAGTCGCTGGAGAAATACCACCAGCGATGTCTCCGCAAGATCCTGCAAATCCCCTGGGAGGACAGATGCACAAACATTAGCATCCTCATCCAGGCCAACATCCCCAGCATTGAAGCACTGACCACACTTAATCAGCTCCGCTGGGCAGGCCACATAGTCCGCCTGCCAGACACGAGACTCCCAAAGCAAGCGCTCTACTCGGAACTCGTCCACGGCAAACGAGCCATAGGTGGGCAGAGGAAACGTTACAAGGACACCCTCAAAGCCTCCCTGATAAAGTGCGACATCCCCACTGACTCCTGGGAGTCCTTGGCCATAGATCGCCCTAAGAGGAGGAAGTGCATCCGGGAGGGCGCTGAGCTCCTCGAGTATCGTCGCCGAGAGCATGCAGAAATCAAGCGCAGGCAGCGGAAGGAGCGTGCGGCAAACCAGGCTCCCTGCCCACCCTTTCCTTCAATGACGATCTGTCCCACCTGTGACCGAGACTGTGGCTCTCGTATTGGACTGTACAGCCACCTAAGAACTCTTGCTCAGAGTCGAAGCAAGACTTCCTTGATTCCGAGAGACTGCCTATGATGATGATATAAATGTAAATCTGTCATTCTTTTAACACGCTTCCTGGTCTCACAAAAATCTTCCCGCCCACTGCTGGTCCCTAAGTGGTGCCCTCCCCCCACCGGGACTAACTTCCCCCCCCCATTAATCCTGGACTTCTGACTCAGCTCCAAGGAGGAGCTGCCCGGTTTCTCACCCACACCCAATCGGTGAGCTGTCTGTCAATGCTCATTCAGGGCTGGCAACTCGCTGATATTATTGTAATGAGGCCTAATTGTGAAAACAGTCCTTTGGGTGGTCGGAACGGACACCCTGTTTGCTGCCCACTCGATTTACGCGCAAATCAAAAATTGCCCTCAGGGTCTCCTGCTTCACTCAGTGAAATGATTTATAAACTCGTTGTCTTGAGACAACTCTCTGCACGTGGCAACATCAATAATGACTTATGTGCTGCCTTCATAGTTGCCACGTGAACTTTCAGTGCTCACTAGATGCTTTGTGGTTTACAATACACTACCTTCTACATTCTTTTGTCTCTATCCCAGTCCGAAGCTTTATTTATATACCAGCTAGAATGGCTAGAGGGAGACCCAGCAGTAAAGTCACAAACACTCAGAGGTCTAAGAAGTATTAGGAGGAAAGCCCAGACAAAACACACTCCAGGAAAGGAACAGAATTTAAGCCGTAGAGCAAATCTATCGCATGGATTTTTTACAGGACGTGGGCACTTTATGTGTAAGCTTGAAGTCTTCTTTGGGAATTGTTTGATTTTGTGTGTTTGTTATGTTATGAGTTGAAGTTTTTAGGTGCATATAATGGACGTATTAATGGATGGTCTGCAATTTAGTGGGAATGGGTTCGGGAGAGCAGGAGGTGAATCCAATGGACAAGAAGAGCTCGGAGGGGACATGAGAGGAGATTGGAGAAAGAGGTGGTGTTAGCAGATTTTCGTGTGGCAACTGACTCAACAAAGGGTTTTTAAGCCAGAGACAATAACTCCACTCAGATTCTAGCCCAAGTGGCTTTAAAACAACAAGCATTATTTACATTAACTAATAACAGTATTAGGCTTCACATAACTGTTCTGCAGTATCGTGTTAAATGACAAGATGACATGCAAATAATACAGCCTGGTTCCCAGGCCTGGATCGATCACTTCCAGCTCTCTGGGCTGCCTGCATAGCTGTGGGAGAGGGTTCCGACCCCCAAGAGAAAAACACATCCTGGTACCCATGGCCTGGAGCGACCAGCTCCAGCCCTATTGGCCACCTACGTGACTGGCTCCTGGCCACCCCGAGTACACTCCGACCTTGGGGGGAAAAGGTTCTATTCTTATACTATCGGATACCTTGTGCTGTGCCTATGTACAACATAATACGCAGGGGTGCGTTTGCTGAGGTGTTTACCCTGCTTCTAATTTTTTCGGCCGCCAAGCTCTGTTTATTGTACTGTAGGTGTGTAGGCCAAATTTTATCTTTTACTGTGGTATGTGATGTCTAGGCAACTATTCTCCTATCAAGATGGGCCTACTCTTGACCTGGTTGTTTATCATTTTCCCTCTAGTTTCCAAACTGTCTTCACTCATACATTCAGCGGAGAGTTAAAAATGCTAAACAAAGTAAGATATTCTAACAGGTGGGTTCTGTGTTAGGGTCGCGGGAAACCTTGAGAAAGCTTGGCTTGATGAGCCAGAGGAAGTGGGTGTTGCAGCGGAGGCAGCTGAATGATGATCTCAGTCTCAGTGACAAAGAAACCCATGAGGTTCTTGCGCTTGTTGTGGGAGGTGAGGATAGAGAGGCAAGGGGAGAGTAGTTTAGGAGATGTTGATAATCTTTGCATCCAAGGTTAATCCTGGAGTAGTGGGAAGTTTTAGCAGAGGAGCTGAGGGCCTGACATTTCTTGATGTGGTCCAGCAGATGAGCAGGCGATGGATGCCTAAACCAGTTGTGCACCAGAGATGTTCAAGTCTGCACCTCTTAGACTTGAGGTGATGATGATGGAGGCCGTACCAGGGGTAACAATGGGATAGAATAAGGGTTTTACTGGGGAAAAGGATATCAAATGCTGGCATGAGGAAGTAATTGAGCAGATCGACAGTTGCAGAAGTACTGTGGCGAACACAGGGCAAAAGGTTAGACAGTTGGGAGCTTGAAAGTACAATTATAAGTGATTTAGGAAAGTTTTTCCAGAGGCAGATGCAGAAGGAAGTAGGGGTTGGAATAAGGGTAGGGGTATGTGAGTGGTGAGGAAGATAAACCGCGATCAGAGATGGCCTTGTCTGTGACGGAGATGATGGGAGTAGAGAGGCCACCTGAGATGGTACAGTTGAGGGGGTGGCCGTGAATATGGGTAGGAGGGAAGGAGACTTCCTATGAAGGGAGAGTCTAAGGCGGGGTGGGGGGAACAGGAGGACAGTGAAGTCAGAGATGTGAAGGTAAGGTGAGTTGAGATGGAGATGACAATCACCGAGGATGATGATTCGCTCAGTGCGGAGACTGAGGGAGGAAATGAGGATATCTGGATGGGAAAATCAGGATGGAACTTGGGGGGAACAGTAGAGAGCGAGAATTTTAAAGTAGAGGTGAAAGGAGTGGAATAAGGTGAGCTGCTTTAAGGAGCAAAGGTTATCAGAGGAGTCGGGGAAGAGACCAAGGTGTGAATTAATAATAAGGCCACACCACCAACGCAGCGGTTTGGGCGGGGCAGATGATAGCCAGGCAGGATGGCTTCAGTAAGGGACAGTGTCACCACCTGTGAGCTAAGCTCGCGGACCTGCATTATTCTCATCCTTATGTTCAAATCCTTTATGGCCTTGCCACCGCCTATCTCTGTAATCTCCTCCAGCCCTACAATCCTCTATGACCACTGCACTTATCCATCTCTGACCTCTTACACATCACCTTTCCATTCGCCCAGCACTGGCTTTAGCGCTCTCGGCTCTAAGCTCTGGAATTACCTCTCTAAACTTTTCTTTCTCTCCACTTCTCTCTCCTCCTCGAACACTCTCCTTAAAATAGACTACTTTGATCAAGCTTTTAGTCACCCCTCCTAAAAACTCCTTTGGCTCGGTGTAAGTTTTTGTCCGGTTACACTTCTGTGATGTGTGTTAGGACATTTTCTTCTGTTAAAGGCACTATATAAATGTAAGTTGTTGTTGTTGAGAAACCAACATGGCAACTCAAAGAAGCTGGAAAATATATGTAGCTTTTGATTGATTTTCTGCTAATTAATGGCTGCTGATTGGTAGTTTCCTCATTGCTTTAGAGCAAATGAAAATAAATGCTTTTGTTTATCTGTCACATTTTCTTGATCAGATATTCTTCTCCAACTCAATTTCAGACTGCTATTTTTAGTTTTTCCTTACTTATGTTGTTTCGAAAAGTTTCTTAGTTTTATCTTAACTTTCTTACACCTACACAGACCTTTTGCATTCCTGATTTTATCACAATTTGAAAATTATGTGTATTGATATCGTAGAGGGTTAAAAAAATATCAAGCAAGGTTTTACGTGTAATGTGTTCAGTGAACACGGCAAGTAATGATATATTATCTGCTTCTACTCATTTCGCTTTAAATTAATGTGAGTTTTCTACGAGAGTGAATATCTCTGGTGGGAATTTTCCTCACCTTGACGGGTCCGCCACGGGCGCCTTTCATGGCAGGTCCTGACCCCGCTGTACAAAATGAACTTGCCTTTAATCAGGCCTAGTAAGCCGGCCCAGCACATTACCTGGCCCAATGAGATGGAGCAGGTCTGGTGACATCACTCACAACACGTTTTAAGTCTGGATCCTTAAAGGGACACTGGCCACATTAAATTTTAAGTTTAATCTAACATAGCGGGTGTTGAATCTTTACTATACAATAAAAGTTATATATGAGTGACAAAGAAATAATTAAATAAAATTATTAAGTAATATTAATCTACTTACAAATACAATCAAGAAAATAATTAAAAAGTACATTAATTGTGAAGTTATTGGTGCTTAAGTCACAAATCTCTGGCCTTTTGTATCAGTAATTGGTACAAGTAAAAGATGTGTGTGCATAGGTAATATATAAAATTAAGCAGATTTTAAATTTAATTGTAAAGGGGTGGAGTTACAATCTGATGCAAGTTCAGCAGAAGAGCTGCGGAATCCATGACAAACAGTGTAACTGGTGCTTACAATGTATTTCTGGGATTTCTTCAGCTCGTCCATTGAAGTTAACAATGGACAAGTGAGAGAACCTCTGCAGAAATTCAGACTGAAAAATTAAATTAGTCATATTCAGGGACTGAAAGCAAATTAAACCAGTGGAATGAGTAATGTGAATGAAATTCTTACAGTTGATGTCTTGATTTAATGTGTAACTGGACAATCATAATATACTGTAAGGAAAAACCTGACCAGAAACAACACAAAAATGTATTTAAATAGTATATGAAATGTTTTATAGTGCAGATCAATTCACTTCAATTACTGTTCAGTTGGAAGGCAACAGCCGAGAGTGGCCAGTGAAAAATTTACATTTACCAGTAGCTTTTCGAGTAGAACAGAATCTCCATCAATCTGTTAGCTGATGTAATCAACGTGTTTTTATTTTGGTTTGTTTTCCATGCTGTCAATGAATCAGCTGGAGCAATGGCCACGGAACTCCCGCCTCAGGTTGACAGACGTGGTTCCCGAGTTGTGTGAATCCCGTGGCCATGCAGGGAAATTTAAAAAGTAGGAGGTAATTCACAACCTGAAGTACCTCATAATGATTTTAATTGGGTCCCCCGCCGCTGCCGGTCTGGTCGGCCCCACGATGACAGATGACAGATGCATCTGTGGGAAAGGTGTATGGAAGAGAGTTGACAGCGGGTTCCCAACCCGCTGTGGAAAAAAACAACTTTCCCACCTAACTCGCCACCGATCGAACCCGCTATCACCATGGAAAATTCAAATCTTTGTACTTGCATCAAGCAGAAGGACAAAGCAGATTAAAGTAAAAGGCAAAGAAAAGATAACGCGGCCGAAATTGCCCACCGCCGAAAATGTGGTGCACCTACCCTGTTTCAGTTGTTTTTACCAATGCGGGGGATGCAGTGGCCCCTTGAGCGAAATTCTGCTCTTCGGCTTTTTTTTCCCCAGCGAATGAAGTTTCATCGCAATTAATACTGGTTAAAAACATAACACACAATTCTGCGTAGCTAGTGATTGCACAGAAAATGCTGATACATTCAAACACTAGAGCACATAATTAACATGTTCAAATCTATGTAAACAGCAAAAAAATTCGATATTTTCTGGAAGTCGGTCATAATGGGGGCTGAAGTGCGGTGGTGAGCGGAAGTTCGCAGACTAGAAGGGCGGAAGTTGGGGGCGGGTGGAGTGTCTGCCACTGTCACTCATCAGCGTAGTGCTGATGACATCATCACGCTGGCGCCTCACCATGTCTCTCCCCTTCACTTAAAGGGGAGAGCCGCTGCGAGCTCTGCAATTCAGGGAGGTGGGTGGGGTGGCTTGACCCATCCACCTCCACCTCCACGGAGGTGTGTGGGGGACCTGACCCATCCACCTCCATGGCACGAACCTGGTATTGCAGTACTTCCAGGAACGGTGCAGTGGCTCTAGGCCTTTTGGCTAAGAGCATTGGCGCAGAGTGATCCTTGAATGGGCCCAAGGTGACCTCTGGCGTTTGTGATTTGACAAAGAATTGGAACGATTGGCTACGAATTAAAAAAAAAAAAATTCTTTAAGTTCATCGCTTCTCGGCCTTTTGGCTAAGATCATGCGTAACTGACCTGACAGGGGAGTAACCATGACCCCAAAGTGGTTCTCCCTGGATCAGGAAGGTGGTTCTCCTATGCTTTTTGGAAATAGGAGGTGGGTGGGGTGGATTGACCCATCCACCTCCACGGAGGTGTGTGGGGGGCCTGACCCATCCACCTCCATGGCACGAACCTGGTATTGCAGTACTTCCAGGAACGGTGCAGTGGCTCTAGGCCTTTTGGCTAAGAGCATTGGCGCAGAGTGATCCTTGATGTGTGCAAGGTGACCTCTGGCGTTTGTGATTTGACAAAGAATTGGAAAGATTGGCAACGAATTAAAAAATAAATAAAAAAATTCTTTAAGTTCAGTCCACCAGGGAGGGTTTCAGCCAGGCCAGTGGCCCAGCATCCAAGGGGGGGGTACCAGGTGGCCCAGCTGAACCTGCAGCCATAATTGTTGGCCCCCCCATGGCAGTTGGCCGACAAAAAAAATTAAGATAGCGGCCACGGCAGTAGGCCCTCCCCTTTAACTGTGGCCGCACCGCCATTTTAGAAGCCCTCCAAACACACTGCACCAGCAGAAAAAGCTGCCAGTGGCACCAAGCGGCAGCAGCAAGATTCTCTCTGTGGAATTTCGCGATCGGGGGGGGGCACATCGGCAGTGCGTGCTCTGATGACGCAGTTAGGACGGATCGGCAGCAGTGGAGGGGTAGTGGGGGGAGCGGGTCACCGCCGGGATACCGCAGGAGCGGGATTTTCAAAATGACAGCCATTCCACAAAAAAATCGGTGGCCATTCCACTCCGCCGATTTCCGCCGGTAACGGGCCTTAAGGGAAGGGGCAATTTCAGCCCCAACGAGTTAAGTTAACACACCCAGTGAATTTTAAACAAGAATGTAAAGCCTGCCCACCAGTCCAATTTGGAGAGAGAGAAAATAAGAATTGTACTTTAGTGATCAGACTGGGAGACTCCAATGGGCTAATCTGCACCTTCATCACTTGATCAGTAAACTGGCAAAATGGATTAGACACCCATTGGAAATTAAAATTCTGTGAGTTCTAGAATGGGTGGGTGATCCACTCTGCCAGTTTCCTGCCCAAGCGATGACGGTGAAAGTTTCCCCATAAACCTGTTAGTCACACATTGGTTAGGGTAACACATTTATTTATATATTTTTCAAAGTGTATTTTCCTTCACTCTCAGGTAATTCATTCGATTAAAATGTAAAAATCAGTGTTCGAAGTATTTCGAAAAGCTTTTTTATTAAAGATGGTTCAGCTTCCCACATGGAACCACCTTTTCAAATCCCAGCTCAAGTGACTAATTTCCTGATCACATGTGGTTTTACTCATTGCAATGTGCCCCATCTGTCAGAAACTCCCCTATGATCTCTTTTAGGCTTATTTTCCAATTGCAGCTTGCAGCTGGAAATGTGCAAAATCTGAGTTTCAAGAAAAAAAAGTGGTTTCAGTCCAAGTTGAGTTTTGTCTTGGCCGAGCCCAGTCAACCAGCCAAACTGGGATAAGCTCATATTTCTGGTCGAGATATAAATTTATTCCCGGCTGGAATTGCATTTGTTGTGTTAACAGCTTGGCTATTCTCATTAACTGAGTTCTTAGCTGGGACGTTGGGTGGAGTTTTCCTGTTCACCCAGCAGAATGATACAAGCTCAGCATAGCATGGAGTGGAAAGTGTCAGCTGTGGCTCAGTGGGTAGCATCTTCACCTCTGAGTCAGCAGGTTGTAGGTTCAAGTCCCACTCCAGGAACTTCAGCACAAAAAAAAATCTAGGCTGACATTCCAGTGTCGTGCTGAGGGAGCGCTGCACTGTCGAAGGTGCTGTCTTTTGGATGAGATGTTAAACCGAGGCCCCGTCTTCTCTCTCAGGTGGCGTAAAAGATCCCATAGCACTATTTCGAAGAAGAGCATTCCCCGGTGTCCTGGCCAATATTTATCCCTCAATCAACATAACAACATTATCTGGTCATTATCACATCGCTGTTTGTGGGAGTTTGCTGTGTGCAAGTTAGCTGTCGTGTCATCCACATTAGAACAGTGACTACACCTCAAAATGTACCTCTTCGGCTGTAAAGCACTTTGAGATATCCAGTGGTCATGAAAGGCGCTATATAAATGCAAGTCTTTTTTTCTTTTAAAGTCAAAAGAGGATAGGGTCAGAGTGGGAAAGCTGCAGATTAGAGCGATAACAAGCAGAGGTGTTAACAAGAAGGGAATGTTAGAAGTAAGATTTTGATTGGCCAGTTTAACGCAGACTACATACACTTTTCCTACATTACAACAGTAACAACATTTAAAAAAATACTTCATTGGCTGTAAAGCCCTTTGGGAAGTCCGTTGGTTGTGAAAGGTGCTTATATAATCTAAGTCTTTGTAAATTACAGGCTTATTTGCATCATTTTTATTTTGTTTTTATTATTAGAGTGAAACCCTAGCAATCCCACCCAGGATAAAATCCTATTTAACATCTGTCTCTTCCCCAGCAAGTGAAAATTGCTTTCTTTCTTTTCTTTTAAACATGCAAGCTCTGTTTAATTTTCAGAATGATCTTCACAGGCAAGGTTACATTTTTAAACTAAAACAGGGAAATATCACTGCCAACAAGTGATACTTCGAAGGTCTGAAAAATAAATCTATTCTAATGTTTCAAAATATTATCTATTATTACCCTCTTTCGAATCCTGCAGTGATAATCAGTTTGCAATGATGACACTGAAGCTAATCTTACCCTTTTCATGATCTCAGTTGATGTTAGAGTTGCTGCTACATCAAAGCAACTATCATGTACTCGATGAATCCATCAACTCAAATGTAAAAGTTCAGAAATAGTTCATGATAAGAGATGTAGATAAATATTTGTTCTGATTACTGAGGATTACTAAGGTGAAGTTGACACCCAAACCCTGAAGTAAAAACGAAAGTTGTAGGTTCGATTTCACCCGACACTGCACCTGCCTCAGCTCATCTGCTGCTGAAACCCTGATCCATCCCTTTTTTTACCTCTAGACTTGACTATTCCAATGCTGTCCTGGCCTGCCTCCCATCTTCTACCCGACAGCATCCAAAACTCTGCTGTCCATAATCCTAACTCGCACCGTCCCATTCACCTAACACCCTTGTGCTCGCTGGCCTGTATTGGCTCCCAGTCCGGCAACACCTCAATTTTAAAATTCTCATCCTTGTTTTCAAATCACTCCATGGCCTCACCCCTCCCTATTTCTATAACCTCCTCCAGCCCTACAACCCTTTGAGTTCTCTTTGCTGCTCCAAATTCTGGTCACTTGAGCATCCCCAATTTTAATCACTCTACCATTGGTGGCCATACCTTCAGCTGCCAAGGCCATAAGCTCTGGAATTCCCTCCCTCAACCTCTCCGCCTCTCTATTTTGCTCTCCTTCTTCAAGAAGTTCCTTAAAACCTACCTCTTCGACCAAGCTTTTGGTCAACTGTCCTAATATCTGGTTATGTGGCTCGGTGTTAAATTTTGTTTGATAATCACTCCTATGAAACGCCCTGGGACATTTTACTGCATTAAAGGTGCAATAGAAATGCAAGTTTTGTTGTGCTGAGTTAATCTGAGCAAGGATGCCAATAAAGGCCTCGGTCCCCTTGAGCTCGCAAGGGAAATTTGATGGTGCCGCACTCATTTTGCAGTCTTAAAACCAGCACTTAAGCACCCAGTATGGCGGGCGGCATGCCACATTCATTCCACATCCAAAGTGCACCACCCACCATAGTAAAGGATCCTGCATAGGCATCCATAGCAGTGCGCCTGAAACAGACGTTAGGCTCTTTGAGTATTCAAACAGGGGTCTAACGCCTGTTTAAAGTCCCCTTTCCAAAATTAGTTTGCTGTGCCGTGCATGCTGAGGTGTTGGCAGCCAAACCGGTCGTCCTTGAAGGAATGACTGGAGGCTGCTTCAGGAAGGGAAAGTTTGAGCATTTTTACTCACGTTATTGTGGAGCCAGGAGGTGCGGGAGTGTTGCTTCCAGCCCACAGTAAATTTTCAGACTGCTGCCGGCCACTGCTCTCTCCCCAGCTCAATTGCCTCGCCGCCCCCCCATCCCGGAGTCTACTTACTGTCATGTATTTAACTATCATTGTAACCCAAGTATAAACTGACTAGTTGTACACTGTGAGAACATTGACCAATAAGTGGTGAACTTGTGGGAGACACTCCTAACCTGGTCTTTCAGGTATAAAAGGGGAAGCTCCACCCACCTTCATCACTTCAGTGCTGGAATAAAAGTTGCTGGTCACAGAGTGACCTTCTCTCAAGCATGGGCCTTATGTGCATTTGTACTGTATAGTAAGGACATATCATTGGGGACGAGGATGGGATTTAAACCACGCGAGCATGACCACTAGCAGCACAGACGAGAGGTACTGTGTTGGTGATGATTGGGACAACTTAATTGAGAGACTACAGCAAAGCTTCGTCACTAAGGAATGGCTGGGACAGGATTCGGCTCATCTCCTGACAGTTTGTGGGTTCAGGATGTACTCCCTGATGAAGGATCTTCTAGTGCCAGAGAAGCCAGCGGACAAGACTTTTGAAGAGCTCAGTAAGTTAATCGGGGAACACTTTTGCAGTACAGATTCACACGAGGCACATACTGAAGCCAAGGTCACTCAGGACCTGCACCTTTATTACACAGCTCTCGAATGCCACACTTGCCTGAGACCTGTCCTTATATACCTGTCTGGGACAGGTATCCAGTGTCTCCTGCAAGTGCACCCCTGGTGGTAAGGTAAGCTTGTGGTTACAGGTCATCTCTGGTTGCAGTCATGTATAGCATGGTAAGATACAGTTATGTTCAGTAGTGTGAGATACATGACATCACCCTCCCCCAAGGTCTTATTGTCTTTATAGGTTCAGTCTCTCAGGTAGTCTACGCTCTCGCGTGGAGCATCTTAGTTGTGGTTCAGTTGTTTGCCTTGGTGCCTGTTGTTCTTTCGGGGTGATTGCTGGTATCTTGCCTGGGCTGTCTGTTTTGTTCAGTATGATTGTTGGTGTTTCGCCTGGGCTGTCTGTTGGGATTGCCCTCTGTCTGTCCACCAGGTGTGGTGTGAGTTCCACATTGTAGTCTGCCTCTGGTTCAGCAGTCTTGTGGGTAAATCTACTTTTGACTTGGTCTACATGCCTCCGGCAGGTTTGGCCATTGTCCATTTGTACCACCAGTAGCCTGTTTCCTTCCTTGCCTGTTACTGTCCCTGCAAGCCATTTGGGACTCCTGCCATAGTTTAGCACAAACACTTTGTCCCCTATCTCATTCCACATCCCCCTCGAATTTCAGTCATGGTACTCGGTTAGCTTGCGGCGCTTTGCCTCAATGATTTCATGCATGTCTGGGAGGATTAATGAGAGCCTTGTCTTTAAGGTCAGTTTCATTAATAGTTGCGAGGGGGGAACTCCAGTCAATGAATGCGGACGAGATCTGTATGCCAGCAGCAGTCGCGACAGGCAGCCCTGTAGCGTGGGACCTTGGATTTTGAGCATGCCTTGTTTAATGACCTGCACTGCTCGCTCCGCCTGGCCGGTGGAGGCCGGCTTGAACGGTGCCGTCTTAACGTGATTTATGCCATGGTCACTTAGAAAATCTTGGAATTCTGCGCTGGTGAAGCACGGACCATTATCACTGACCAATATGTCAGGAATGCCGTGCGTTGCGAACATGGTTCCAAGGCTCTCCACAGTGGTGGAGGTGGTGCTCGAGTTTAAAATGGTGCATTCGATCCACTTAGAAAAAGCATCTACAATTATGAGGAACATTTTGCCCATGAATGGGCCCGCATAGTCTACGTGCACCCGCGACCACGGTTTGGTGGGCATTACTGAGTTGGGCACAAATGGTGCACCGTCGGACGCAGCGCTCCAAGTCCGCGTCAATGCCAGGACACCAGACGTGGGATCTGGCTATGGCTTTCATGAGAACGATCCCCGGGTGCTCGCGGTAGAGCTCCCGGACAAATGCCTCTCTGCCTCGCAGAGGCATGACTACTCGGCTGCTCCACATCAGACAGACTGCTTGCAGTGATAGCTCATGCATGACCCTATGGAAAGGTTTGATCTCCTCGGGGCAGGCATCGCGAGCCTCTGCCCAGTCATCGGTTAGGACACATCTTTTTACTAGGGATAATGTGGGGTCGCTGGTCGTCCAGGCTCTGATTTGGCAAGCCATCATGGGCGAACCTGTGGACTCAAAGGCATTGATTGCCATGACTATCTCACAGTCCTGTTCGTCAGACCCTTCCGTGGTCGCCAGGGGTAGCCTGCTAAGCGCGTCGGCACAGTTGTCTGTGCCTGGTCTGTGCCTTATAGTGTAATCGTAAGACGCCAGCATGAGTGCCCACCGTTGAATGCGCGCCGAGGCGTTGGCGTTTATTGCCTTGCTTTCGGATAGTAGGGACGTGAGGGGCTTGTGGTCAGTTTCTAACGCGAACTTGGCCCCGAAAAGGTATTGGTGCATCTTTTTGACACCATACACGCGCTCGAGCACCTCCTTCTCCACCATTCCGTACCCGCGCTCCGCCCGCGAAAGTGACCTGGAGGCATAAGCTATGGGTTGTAATTTACCCGCATCATTGACATGCTGTAAAACGCACCCGACCCCGTACGCTGACGCTAGTAAGAACTAGCTTTTTACCTGGATCAAAGAAAGCCAAAACATTGTTGGAACACAGAAGGTTGCGTGCCTTATTGAAGGCGCGTTCCTGGGCATCCCCCCCAAAACCAATCGCACCCCTTTCTGAGTAGCACGTGGAGAGGCTCCAGCAGCATGCTTAAGTTCTGCATAAAGTTCTCAAAGTAATTGAATAGCCCGAGAAAGGCGCGCAATTCTGAGACATTCCGGGGCCTGGGTGCCAGGCGAATTGCTTCAGTTTTGGACTCTTTTGGACGGATTCCATCAGCGGCAATCTTTCTGCCCAAAAATTCAACCTCGGGCACGAGAAACAGGCACTTGGATTTCTTAACTCTTAGGCCTACCCGATCCAACCGATTTAGTACTTCCTCCAAATTGCGTAGATGTGAGTCGGTGTCCTTGCCCGTGATAAGTATGTCGTCTTGAAATACAACCGTCCCCGGGATGGACTTGAGCAGACTCTCCATGTTGCGCTGGAATATAGTAACTGCCGACCTGATGCCGAATGGGCATCAATTGTACATGAAAAGGCCTCGATGTGTGTTGATGGTGGTGAGTAGCTTGGACTCATCGATCAATTCTTGCGTCATATAAGCAGATGTGAGATCTAGTTTTGAGAAAAGTTTTCCTCCAGCCAATGTGGCAAATAAGTCCTCCGCTCTGGGCAGCGGGTATTGGCAGCGGGGATGATAGATTGAGTAGACTGGGTCTTTACTCATTGGAGTTCAGAAGGATGAGGGGGGATCTTACAGAAACATTTAAAATAATGAAAAGGATAGACAAGATAGAGGCAGAGAGGTTGTTTCCACTGGTCGGGGAGACTAGAACTAGGGGGCACAGCCTCAAAATACGGGGGAGCCAATTTAAAACCGAGTTGAGAAGGAACTTCTTCTCCCAGAGGGTTGTGAATCTGTGGAATTCTCTGCCCAAGGAAGCAGTTGAGGCTAGCTCATTGAATGTATTCAAGTCACAGATAGATAGATTTTTAACCAATAAGGGAATTAAGGGTTACGGGGAGCGGGCGGGTAAGTGGAGCTGAGTCCACGGCCAGATCAGCCATGATCTTGTTGAATGGTGGAGCAGGCTCGAGGGGCTGGATGGCCTACTCCTGTTCCTAATTCTTATGTTCTTATGTTCTTATGTTCTTATGTCCTGTCGGGAGACTCTGTTTATGGTAGATTTGTAGTCCCCACAGATTCGTATGCATCCATCAGGCTTCATGACTGGGATGATGGGACATGCCTAGTCACTAAATTCCACGGGTGAGATAATGCCTTCCCGCAGAAGCCTGTCCAGTTCATGTTCAATCTTTTCCCTCATCACATAGGGCACAGCTCTAGCCTTGTGATGGACTGGTCTAGCATCCTGTGTGATGTAGATTTTGACTTTAGCCCCTTTGAAGGTGCCCACACCTGGCTGAAAGAGATGTTCAAATTGACTTAGAACTGTTGAGCAGGAGGTCCGTTCCTCTTACGACATGGCGTGAACATCACCCCATTTCCAGTTTAGTTTTGCCAGCCAGCTTCTCTCCAGCAGTGCTGGGAGATCTCCGGGGATAATCCACAGGGGAAGTCAGTTCACTGTCTCTTTGTGTGTGACTGAGAGCATGGCGCTGCCAAGGACTGGGACGATTTCTTTGGTATATGTCCTTAGTTTGGTATCGACCCTTGTGAGTTTTGGTCTGTCTCTTTTGTGCGGCCACAGCTGTTCAAATTGTTGAGCGTTCATGAGAGATTGACTAGCTCCCGTGTCCAGTTCCATGTTGACGGGTATCCCATTGAGTAGGACCCTCATCATTATTGGAGGCGTCTTGTTGTAAGAACAGTGGACATTGATCGTGTTGACCCGCTGTGCCTCGGCGTCCCGGGCACTGTCCCCACCGTCTTCTGGTCCGCTTTCCGACCCTTCCGATTCGTATACCAGCCGAGCTGCCGTTTTTCAGCACATGTGGGCTAGATGCCCTGTATAGTCGCAGTTTCTGCAAACAGCATGCTGAAATCGACACCTCCTTGATGAGTGCCATCCCCCACACCTCCAGCACAGACCGCTTCCATTGTTTCCAAAGGATGAGCTGCATCTGGCTGATCTCCCTTGAGCTTCTCTCAGTTTGTAGTTGATTGCTCGCATTGTGGGTTGATGAGGTGTGAACGGCCATTCATGTGGCGCTTGATGGCTTCTGGCGCCACTGCCTGCTGTTGAGGGCCTGCTCTCCTGCCTTTGTCTGTGTGTGGGGGTAGCGGCTTGTTTCACGCTGTGAACCCCTTGTTTCGATGTTTCGTTAGTTGTCGTACCCGCAGTGTAGATCAACCTCGTCTCTTCTTCTCCTGCCAGGAATGTCTGTGCAACCAGTGCTGTTGCCTCTAGGGTCAGGTTCTTGGTCTCTATGAGCTTTCGGAATATGCCTGTGTGGCCTATTCCTTCAATAAAAAAGTCTCTCAGTACTTCTCTCCTCAGTTCATCGGAGAACTCACATAAGCTAGCCAACCTCCGAAGTTCCACCACGAAGACGGGTATGCTCTGGCCCACACAGCATCTGTAGTTGTAGAACCTGAGTCTGGCCATGTGTAGGCTGCTCGCTGGCTTCAGGTGGTCTCTTACCAGTGTGCTCAACTCTTCAAATGACTTGCTTGCTGGTTTCTCGAGTGCCAGCAGGTCCTTCATTAAGGCGTATGTTTTCGAGCCACAGCTGGTCAAGAAATGGGCTCTTCTCTTGTCGTCGCCCAACCAGTCTTTGGTTACAAAGTTTTGCTGGCGCCTTGCTATAAAGTCCTCCCAATTATCTCCAGTATTGTATTTTTCATCTGAGCTGTTGGTCGCCATTCTGTGGATTCTGTAATCCCGTAACTCGTCGCCACTGTAAAGTCCTGTCCCTGCAGTACAGATTCGCACGAGGCAGATACTGAAGTCAAGGTCATTCAGGACCTGCACCTTTATTACACAGCTCTCGAATGCCACACTTGCCTGAGACCTGTCCTTATATACCTGTCTGGGACAGGTATCCAGTGTCTCCTACAAGTGCACCCCTGGTGGTAAGTAAGCTTGTGGTTACAGGTCATCTCTGGTTACAGTCATGTATAGCATGGTAAGATACAGTTATGTACAGTAGTGTGAGATACATGACAACTTTAAACCGGCGAGCAGCATGCACATGGCGAGACACCGGTTTTATATGCCCCGGCGGCGAGAAGGGCAAAGCATTCCAGACTTCGTGGCAGACCTCCGGCGACTGGCGAGCCTATGTAAGTTCCCACATGCATGCAGAGCGGAGATGCTGTGAGACTTTTTTATTGAGGGCATCGGGCACGCTGGGGTTTTCAGGAAACTGAGACCAAAGACTTGACCCTGGAAACAGTGGCTTTGATGGCCCAGACATTTATCTCAGGGGAGGAAGAGACCAGAATGATGTTGGACAAAAATATTGGTTTAAATGCAGCAAATGGATAGGGAATCAACATTGTTAATGCGGCACACAGTTCCCCAGGCAGACAGTGCAATCGGACATGCCCGAGCATGGAGTCGAATCCAAAGGGGGAATTCAACAGAGACAATGGCTAGCTGAACGGCAATTCACGCCATCGCAAATGACAATGCGGCCAGTAATGGGGCCATCAACACCTGTTAATGGTGTGCTTAAAAACAGTTACACAGACAGTCAAAGACGATCGACTGGTAATGGACCTTTTGTTTCCAACAACGGCTCATGTTGGAGGTGTGGAGGCAAACACACAGCCAGAGCTTGCAAGTATCAACAATAAACCTGCAGAAATTTCAACGTCAGCGGTCACTTGGCGCGGACGTGCAGGAAGCCTGCAGCCAGGTTGATATACGAGGAGGACGAGGACGATGTAAGCCCTACGGGGCCAAATGGACACTGGGGGAAATCGCTAGAAGCTGAAATTCAGCGAGTTCATGTGGAGCACATATACAGTTCATACACCAGGACGCCACCGATAATGATGAAAGTGCTCCTCAATGGCATCCCAGTATCAATGGAGCTAGACACAGGGGCCAGCCAGTCCTTGATAAGTATTAAACAGTTCGACAAGTTGTGGGCGTCCAAGGCCAGGAGGCCAAAATTATTGCCAATTGACGCACAGCTACGGACATACACAAAGGAGATCATTCCGGTGCTAGGCAGCGCCACGGTTGTCATGACCCACAAAGATTCGGAGAACTGGTTGCCACTCTGGATTGTCCCGGGGGATGGTCCCGCACTACTGGGGAGAAGTTGGCTTGCTGTCATGAATTGGAAATGGGGCGATGTCAATGCAATTTCTTCTGTGGGGCGAATATCATGCTCACGGGTCCTGGACAAATTTGATTCACTATTTCAGCCCGGCATTGGCACTTTCATGGAGACCAAGGTAGCGATTCACATAAACCCGGACACCAGGCCAGTACACCACAAGACCAGAGCGGTGCCATACGTGATGCGGGAAAAGATAGAAGGCGAATTGGACCACCTGCTGAGGGAAGGCATCATCTCGCCAGTCGAATTCAGTGACTGGGCGAGCCTGATTGTGCTGGTGCTCAAGGCGGATGGGTCGGTCAGGATATGTGGTGATTACAAATCCACCATCAATCGGGTGTCACTCCAAAACCAGTACCCGCTAGCAAGAGCGGAGGACCTCTTTGCGACGCTATCCGGTGGCAAACTTTTTTCAAAATTGGACCTAACCTCAGCTTACATGACCCAGGAGCTGGCAAGTGAGTCGAAGAAGCTGACCACCATCACGACACACAAGGGGTTGTTTGAGTACAACAGATGTCCGTTTGGGATTCGCTCGGCTGCCACAATCTTTCAATGCAATATGGAAAGCCTCCTCAAGTCGATTCCAAGGACGGTGGTTTTTCAAGACAACATCTTCATCGCAGGTTGTGATACTGAAGAACACCTCCACAACCTGGAGGAGGTGCTACGCAGACTGGACCGGGTAGGTCTGCGACTGAAAAAGACAAAGTGCGTCTTCCAACTCCAGAGGTAGAATTCCTGGGGATGAGGGTAGCAGCAGACGGGATCAGACCTACTGCGTCCAAAACAGAAGCGATCCAGAAAGCACCCAGACCCCGTAACACGACGGAGCTGCGTTCGTTTCTCGGGCTCCTGAACTATTTTGGTAACTTTCTTCCCAAATTGAGCACGCTGTTAGAGCCGCTGCACGTGCTCCTACGCAAAGGTCGCGAATGGGTCTGGGGGGACAGCCAGGAAAAGGCTTTTGAAAGAGCACGAAATTTGTTATGCTCCATCTGTTAACGCTATATGACCCATGTAAGAAACTTGTTTTAACGTGCGATGCGTCGTCCTATGGGGTCGGGTGTGTGTTGCAGCATGTTAATGCCAATGGTTAGTTACAGCCGGTAGCTTATGTCTCCAGAAGTCTGTCCCAGGCAGAACAGGGCTACGGGATGGTAGAAAAGGAAGCGCTTGCATGTGCATATGCTGAAATAAAATTACACCAGTGCCTGTTCGGCAGGAAATTTGAGCTGGAGACAGATCACAAACCCCTAACGTCCCTTTTGGCCAACAACAAGGCCATAAATTCAAATGCGTCGGCCCGCATACAGAGGGCCTATGCATTTGCCAGCTCAGCCGGCATCAGCCAGCTCCCACTAGCTACCACCGAGGCGGCAACCGAGCATGCTGCTGAGATGGTCATGGCTATGGAAGCTTTGGAAAGTGAAGGCTCACCCGTGACAGCCCGTCAGATCAAAATCTGGACAAATAGAGACCCGCTACTGTCTTTAGTCAAGAAATGTGTCCTTAATGGGGACTGGGCAGCCACATACGGGGCATTCCCTGAGGAATTCAAACCATTTCACAGGTGCAAGGATGAACTCTCGATTCAGGCCGATTGCCTACTATGGGAAAACCGAGTAGTCATGCCCTAGATGGGCAGAGAGATGTTCATCAGAGAACTCCATAATGAGCACACGGGCATTGTCATGATGAAGGCAATTGCCAGGTCACATATTTGGTGGCCAGGGATAGATGCAGACCTGGAACTTTGTGTTCGCAGGTGCAACACGTGCGCCCAGCTGGGCAATGCACCCAGGGAAGCCCCCCTTAGCCCCTGGTCCTGGCCCACCAAACCATGGTCACGCATCCATGTGGACTACGCAAGTCCTTTGATGGGAAATATGTTTTTGGTTGTAGTAGACGCCTACTCCAAATGGATTGAGTGTGACATTCTCAATTCAAGCACATCCTCTGCCACGATAGAAAGTCTACGGGCAATGTTCGCTGCCCATGGTCTACCTGACGTCTTGGTCAGTGACAATGGCCCGTGCTTTACAAGCATTGAATTCCAGGACTTCATGGCAGGAAATGGTATCAACCATTTCAGAACGGCACCGTTCAAGCCGGCCTCAAACGGCCAGGCGGAACGAGCAGTGCAGATAATCAAACAGGGGATGCTCAGAATCCAAGGGGGTTCCCTACAAAGCCGCTTATCACGCCTCCTGTTGGCCAATAGATCCCGACCACACTCGCTTACAGGGGTTCCACCCGCAGAGCTGCTAATGAAAAGGATGCTCAAAACCAGGTTATCCCTTATACAACCCACCATGAAAGAAATTGTTGAGAGCAGGCGCCAGTCACAATGTGACTACCACAACGGGAATGCGAGGGCATAATGTATTGATGTCAATGACGCTGTCTTTGTTCTCAACTACGCTGCAGGGCCTAAATGGCTCACAGGCACTGTGATTGCCAAAGAGGGGAATAGGATTCTGGTAGTTAAACTTACCAGTGAACAAATCTGACGCAAACATGTGGATCAAACAAAAAGGAGGTTCAGCAACCTCATAGAAGAAGCAGAGGACGAACACGATGTCGAGTCCACTCCTCCACAGGTGGCCGAACACCGGAACCAAGTGGAGGAGAGCCTGGTCTGTGTGGGCAGTCCAGACAGGCCTGAGGCACCGCAAACAGCAGACACTCAGACCAGTGCCCAACAACCAGAGCCCCAACTCAGGCGCTCTACAAGGGAGCGTAAACCACCAGAGAGACTTAACCTGTGATCCCAATAAGACTTCGCGGGGGAGGTGATGTCATGTATTTAACTGTCATTGTAACCCATGTATAAACTGACTAGTTGTACACCGTGAGAACACTGACCACTAGGTGGTGAACTTGTGGGACACACTCCTAACCTCAGGTATAAAAGGAGAAGCTCTACCCACCTTCATCACTTCAGTGCTGGAATAAAAGTTACTGGTCACAGAGTGACCTTCTCCCAAGCATGGGCCTTGGGTGCATTTGTACTGTATAGTAAGGACATATCACTTACGACCTCAGAAGCCGGGTTGTGTTCTCGGGTTCTCTGCGGCCAAATTTGGCGCCTGCAGCTCGCCGGTAAATAACAAATGAGGCAGGCGACCAATTTGCCGTGGTCCTGTCGCTGGCCTCAATCGGCGCATGCAGTGTGCGGAGCACCGGGATCGCAGGCCAATTCAGGTGTGTCCCAGTTTCGAAGCCAAGATATGGATACAGGGTGAGGCAAAGATTGGAGTTTCACTGTGATGCCCCCACTCAGCTCAAACACCTGCTGACACTCCCTGTCAGGGTTCACATTTAAAGAACGGTCACTTTAGCGGAGCTGCTGAAGGATTCCTAGCACCTGGAAAAGAATACTGTAATGTAACCTTAGCTTCTTTAATAAGACTCCAGAGTGCAGGTACCTCGTGGGTGGCTTGCTTATATACAGTGCTCCCAAGGGATGCTGGGATCCCCTGGGACTCCAACGGGTAGGCCCTCTGGTGGTAGTGTGATACAGGTTGCAAGGGATTAAATACATAACAGAGCCCATGCCATCAAGGAAGAAAAGAAGAACAAATTAAAAGCCGCTGCTTTAATTACCTTATCTCATAAGGAAAATAAAGCCCCCACAGCTCTGCACGCTCTATATCATTGTTTCACATCTTAGAAACAATAGTGCAATGCGACTTCTGTATCATGTTGAAATAACAACTTGGCAGTAATAATTCAGTCTTGCTACACTGACACTTCGACCTGAACTTTGTTCTTGTGGTTTATGGCACCATCAGGATCCCTTGATTAAATCACAGTCTTATAATTTTCTTCTTCACAGTCATTATTCTTTCTATGAAATAAACTCAATACTTAACCATTGGAGGGAAGGTTTCCTTGAGGCACTGGGTGCAGCAACTTGTAAGCACGTCCTTTATAAATGCATTTACCATTTTGCTACACCTCGTGCTCAGAGGGCATGTTTCCCCATGATATTTGCAAAGTTTGATTTTCTTTATCCCAATTGAATTTTTCTGTTCTCATATATTAATTTCAGTTTGATTCTGCCAGGTAGATTTCTCATTTCAGTCATTTAAATAGTAGTAAAATAATTGTAAAGCAGGAAGCAGAATTGTAGAAGGATAGCTCATGGTTTCGTTATCCAGGATATTGGGTTAGGGGTCCCATTGTAACATAGCCGAGCCCTCAGTTGGCCATAAAAAGGAAATTGCCTGAATAGTACAAAAACATATAAGGAGAGAAGAATCAGAGGAAATGACTGAGAAGGAGCAGAAAGTGAATACATGGGAGGCAGCTTCCCACAAACAGTGACTGTGTGGTCAGTAATAGTGCTATTAATCATGAGGGTGACCGTGGGTGGGCACACGGACTGCCACTCAAATAGAACAGGGAGATGGATCTGATAATGCAGAAATTCTGCAGTGAACATAATGCAGGAGTTAATGGAGTGAGTTAAATTACAATCTGATTTAATCAGAACTATGGCAGAGACTCGGAGATATAAAGGTCCCTAACAGTAGATTAAATCATGTCTTCAAATGTTTGGGTCAACCCTTCTGATGTTGTTAATCATAATTATTCTGCCATTGCAAATCACAATTTGAATTTCACAGGGATAACGTATGCTAAAAAAATATAAGGAGAGGCCATCTCAGTAGTGATGGTGTGGGTTATGGGAAGTGTCTTTACCCCATAGGTACAGCACTACATTCTAGTCTCTCTCACAAGTCAGAGTATACCTGGATTTAATTATTCCTGATGAGACAGTTAGGCCCTTCTGCAGGCATGCAGCTCTTGGTAGAATCTTAAGCATGTCGTGAAATTAATTCCGAGTGTTGCTGCAAATAAGAGTAAGTATACATCTAGACTTCAAACTTGGATTCAGAAAGTCTTGTTTCGAACCTGAACCCAAAGTTTTTTAAGGTAACATTAGTGAGCAATAAAATACCAGCCCACTCGCATCTCACATCCATTCTTGGAGCTTAAGTTTAAACAGTTGTAGTGCTTGACCATGCTTCTTACCATAGGTCAAGTTTCTTTATAAGGCCGTGGACATTTTGCAGACATGCTGAAGAGGGTGTGTAACAACAACAACAATCTGCATTTATATAGCGCCTTTAATGTAGAACCATGTCCAAAGCAATGTTCCCTCTAAATTGTGTGCATGCGCAGCCGCGCAGTAATCTGCAAGGTGCCGCGCAGGACGCTCACAAGCTTTTCAATTGGAAATAGTGCGCATGCGCTGAAATTTAAAGGGACCACGCACCACAATAAATAGGCCACGAACAACACAGGCAATTTATCGGGAACATTGTCCCAAGACACTTCACAGAAGCGCAATCAAACAAAAATCGAGCAACCAACTGCAGCTCTTTGGCTGGTGAACTGATAGCTCCTCAAGATAAATGAACCACCAATCTTACCCTGCCAGTCATCAAGATCCACAGCGCGGCCCTGGACAACGTGAACCATTTTCCATACCTCGGGAGCCTATTATCAGCAAGGACAAACATCGATGACAAGGTTCAAAACTGCCTCCAGTGCGCCAGCGCAGCCTTCGGCCGCCTAAGGAAGAGTGTTCGAAGATCAGGCCCTCAAATCTGCCACCAAGCTTTTGGTCTACAGGGCTGTAGTGATACCCACCCTCCTGTATGGCTCAGAGATGTGGACTGAATACAATAGACACCTCAAATCGCTGGAGAAATACCACTAATGATGTCTCCGAATCCCCTGGGAGGACAGACGCATCAATGTTAGTGTTCTCGATCAGGCCAACATCCCCAGCATCGAAGCACTGACCACACTCGATCAGCTCCATTGGGCGGGCCACATTGTTCGCGTGCCCGTACAAGACTCCCAAAGCAAGCACTCTGCTCGGAACTCCTATACGGCAAGCGAGTCCCAGGTGGGCAGTGGAAACGTTTCAAGGATACCCTCAAGCCTCCTTGATAAAGTGCGACATCCCCACTGATACCTGAGAGCCCCTGGCCAAAGACCATCCTAAGTGGAGGAAGAGCATCTGGGAGGGCGCTGAGCCCTCGAGTCTCATCGCCGAGAGCATGAAGAAAGCAAGCACAGGCAGCGGAAGGAGCGTGAGGAAAACCGGACTCCCCAGCCACCCTTTCCTTCAACGACTGTCTGTCCCACCTGTGACAGAGACTGTAATTCCCATATTGGACTGTTCAGTCACCTGAGAACTCACTTTTGGAGTGGAAGCAAGTCTTCCTCGATTTCGAGGGACTGCCTATGATAATGATGATGATGAATATAATGGCCCGAATTTTGCAGTCAGCAGTGAAGTGACAGTACTCGCCGCTAACCTCAAACAAAGCTGGCCACAAACTTTTAGCCGTCTCTGTGTCGTCAATTTCACCTTTTCCGACATGGCTTTCCATCTTGCGTCATCTTTAAGGGATCTCTGGCATCCAACAACAGTGATGTTATCAAGCAAGCTAAGCAGCCAATCACACTGAAGAATTCTCAAAGACAGTAAACCAGGAAGTAAAAAGCACATTGTATCATTAATTTTTTAATCATTTTATAACAGTGGTTTTGATGTGTCCTACAAAAAGCATGATTAGTTTCCAGGACTGCACCTGAGAATATATACTGTCTGCACTGTAGAATAGAGATTGGTTATACATCAATCCTTAAATAAGAAGACAAGAATTAGGAGCAGGAGTCGGCCATATGGCCCCTTGAGCCTGCTCCACCATTCAATAAGATCATGGCTAATCTTCAACCTCAACTCGATCCCTATATCCCTTGATTCCCCTAGAGTCCAAAATCTATCTATCTCAGCCTTGAATATTCTCAACGATTCAGCATCTACCTCCCTTTGGGGTAGAGAATTCCAAAGACTCACAACCTTCTGAGTGAAGAAATTCCTCCTCACATCAGTCCTAAATGGCTGCCCCCCCTTATCCTGAGGCTGTGCCCCCTTTCCAGCCAGGGGAAACAGCTTCTCAGCGTCTACCCTGTCAATCCACCTCAGAATCTTATATGTTTCAATGAGATCCCCGCTCAGTCTTCTGAACTCCAGAGATTATAGGCCCATTCTACTCAATCTCTTCTCGTAGGACAACCCTCTCATCCCAGGGATCAATCTAGTGAACCTTTGTAGCACCGCCTCTCAGGCAAGTATATCCTTCCTCGGATAAGGAGACCAAAACTGTGCATAGAACTCCAGGTGCGGTCTCACCAAAGCACTGTATAATTGTAGCAAGACTTCCTTACTCTTATACTGCCACCACCTTGCAATAAAAGCCAACATGCCATTTACCTTCCCAATTGCTTGATGTTCCCACATGCTAGCTTTCTGTGTTTCCTGATTAATCACAGCATTTAATGTGCTAATCATGTAGAGAAATTAAACAGCCTAAAGGTGATATTTTCTTCTTTGTCCAAAGGAAGGTTAATTATCCCTTCTTATTTATGGCTCACTACCGAAATGGCAGATACAAATGGATTTTGCACAGTTTAGTACAAAATGATTTTATTTGCAGTGCCAACTAAAATCAGCCAATCGCTATGCACCTGTAATAACTTTTAACATTTCACAAATTGTAACAATCCACCCATCCAGGATAAACGCTGAAAGTTTGTGAATATACTTGTGGAATGAACAACATTTGTGCAAAATAGTTGATCAGCACGTTTTACCATGAGACTTGTTTTCTGCCACCATTGTCAGAATTTTTCCTAATACAAGAATATTTTATTAGTCTGGGAGGTTCCCATATTTTGCCATGAATGTACTGTTTACTAATCAGGATCATAACTCCAGGTGGAGTCCCCAGCTCAGGCCTGAATTAAAATTACAGTCGGGTCTCAATGATGTCATTGGGTCACAACATGCATATGTAAAGAAGGACCCTGTTGGCTCTGGGTGCCTGTCGGTGCAGATGTTGCAATTATGGTGGCTTTTCGACAGCTAAGAGCCGGGGCGATTATAACTGCCCACCCGCCAGGTTTCTGCTGAGTGAGTAGGGTTAAAATCGTCCTTAATCTCCAGGATGCCCACCTTCTCTTGACTGGTTCTTTACAACAGCATGTGCTAAACCTACATTATATCAATCAATGGCACATGTTCACATATAAAACTAAAAATCTAGGTCACTGCTTAGGAGTTGAAAGTAGAGAATCATTTTACATGCGCGTCGTTGTGGTGAATGATACAATCGCTCACTCTGGGATGTGGATTTGCCTGATTCTGGCCTCAGTCCCAACTTCCTCTGTAGATTGGCCTCTACAGCACTATTTGCCTCTCGATTTCACCTCTCCAGCTCATGGTTTCCGATTCATCTCGCTTTCGTCCATGATCGCCCATTCACTTCTCTCCAGCTTATTGTCTCCCGTTAGCCTCTCTCTGCCTACCAGTCAGTGTGCAGCAAACATATGGTGCAGTCAACACATATTCAAATCAAATTTCTTCTCTCAGGGGAGTCATGGTGACTGATGGGTTGTGTTGTAACAGAGTCATCGTTTTGTTTTTCCATTGGAAATCGGTTATGGGGGATCATTTTATACACAGCTCACTTTGTATCCGAATATAAATAGTAAGCAATAATATACAGGCAATGTAATGGGCAGTATCATGGGTAAGGGATTTGTATTGTGACAAATCACGAGGAGCGAGCAGCATGAGGCCAAGATAATGAGGGAAGATACAATGATAATAGAGTTCTAGGCCCCGATAGTAACTGCGAAGTGGAGAGGAAGTTTCCCATCGGGCCTGCCGAACTTAACGGCAGGACCTCTTTTGAATTTTTTGACTGCGTTACCCGGCAGGCAGCCAGCCAGATTGAGAGGCTGGCTGGCTGTCGAACAGGAAGGCCTGCAGCACTAGGCCGCAGCCCGGGAGCGGTCATTAGAGGAAGGGAGAGATGCGGGGGGCGGGGACATTGTAGAGGGTCGCAGAAAAGGGGGGGGGGGGCGGAGGAGACATTGGAGGGGTCATGAGTAGATCAGGGTTCGATCGTGGCTGGGTGGTTCCAATCGCGGAGGCTTCCGATCGTGGGAGGTCGATCACGGGGAGGGAAGCAGATGAGCTTGGGGGGGCTGGGGGGGAGCAATCATGCTTGTTCTGGCTCACAAACAGTGCTGTAAAGGTACTTACCTGATGGATTTGGCCCTTCTCCCCTCCCTTCAGCTGCCGGGTTTTCCGAGGCCTGGGAAACCAGGCCCACACGCGTTAAAAGCAATGCTCTGGTTAAATTGGAGGCACATAGCCTCATTAAAATATTTTACTGACCCACCCACCTCCTGAGAGCAGATTAATTGCTTGCTCCCAAACCCGCCTCCGCTAAAACCGGAAGTGGACGGCTCAGAGGTGGGTTGGGATTGGGCTTGCCACTTAAAACATTTTAACACCTTCCATTCGCCTCCCCACCGCCCCCACCCCCAAACACCACCTATCCTTGCGGGTTAGAATTCCCCTAAATTCCCCCTCCCCCCATAGAAGATCAAGAGAGACTGTACATAAAACAATGTAATAGAGGCTGAACACAATGTAGTCGTGGCTGAGATGTTCTTTGTGGATGGAATAATAAAATACTAGAGACAACGCTCTCAAGTCATTTGGAAGTTCTATGATTTGTCAAAGTTTCCTTAATTCCAGTAAATCATACAGAAAATCTATACAACAACGTGCATTTATACATGTGGTACATCACATATAACTTTCCCATGTGAATATTATGAACTTTGATTTGTTTTATGATCCATTTTTTGAACTTTAGAAGAATGGGTCAGAAGGAATGATGCAAAATCTCCCTCATGGATTGGAAAAAATGGGCTAAACTCCCTGATGCTTGTAACCAGTGACAAGCCTCCAAAGCGGAGGAGGCACAGTCCCAGTTACCCGCAGTCTATATAAGACATGCTTCGTGCAGTAACAGTACAGATCACATATGCATAAACAAAGATTTGTAGCAAATTTTTGTGGCAGTTCTTCAGGTGTCCTTTTGGCCTCTTGTGCGGCTCTCAATCACTGGTGGTCGTGCCTTCAGCTTCTAACCCCAAAGCTCTGGAATTCTCTCCCTAAACCCCTTCGCCTCTCCACCTCTCTCTCCTCCTTTAAGCTGATCCTTAAAACTTACCTCTTTCACCATGCTTTTTGTAAGGGGCCGAAATTGCCCCCCTCTTTAAGGTCCATTACTGCCTCTAAGGGGCGGTAATGGGGCGGTAAGGCCTTTCCGACCCATCTGGAATTGCCCCCGAGCCGGGAGCAGCGGAAATAGGTCGCTGCCCCACCCGGCATGCTCGCCCCGTTGGGCACGCACCAACCCCTTACCGTGACCCCTTTCCACCCTGCGAGGGAAGTTGCTCCGCAGGAGCAGAGCCACCGCCGCTCAGTGTCCCCGACAGCTTAACCCGGCAGGAAGCTACCCTTAACAGGGAGGGTGCTCCGCTGCGGCCGCCATTTTATTTTAATTGTCGGCCGACCCTGAAGTCGGCCCAACAATGGCGGCCACGGGTTCGGCCAGGCCGCCAACTTGCTGCCCGGCACCCGCTCTTGGCTGCTGGCCCGGCCGAAGCCCTCCTTGGTGACACAGTGGGTGCCACTGAAGTGGCTGCAGAGCTCGCAGCGGCCCACCCTTTAACTGAAGGAGAGGGACGGTGCTACGCGTCGGCAGCGCACTGACATGCTCAGTGCGGCGCTGATGACACCACCCATCTTACGCCCCGCTCCCAAAGCACTTCCGCCACTCAGCCACCCCAAACACCGCCCGGACAAATTAATAAAGTTAAAGAGGCCAATTTCCCTCAATTCTCCATCCCATGGATTCAGGCGGAGAATAACCATTTAATTCAAATTATCCGCCCCGCAATTTCGGTCCCCTAATGTATCCTTATGTGGCTCGGTGTCACGGTTGTGTGATTAGGCTCCTGTGAAGTACCTTGGGACATTTTACTATGCTAAAGGTGCTATATAAATGCAAGTTGTTGTTGTTGAAGAACCAACGTGGCAATTCAGAGAAGCTAGCAAAACGTAGATTTTGGTCATTGTTGTATTTAGTGCCAAAAGTGTCAAAAGAAAAGTTGACACAATAGAAATTTCCAGGCAGCCTGTTCCAAAAATGGTCTATCTGTACAGAAACCATGGTAACCCTGGACCAGAGTACTGTTTAAAAACAAAGTGGTAGGATCCAGGTTTGAGCACATAAGGTCCCCACATTGTTACTTCCAATCTCGGCTGCTCCGGACCATGGAACGTGGAGGCAGAGACCAAGCAGAGACCATCTGAGCTAGAGAAACAAACTGAACGCAAGGGCCACGACTGCAGAGATGCCGAGTGCTATTCCATTCCATCAAATCCCGTGAGAGTTGTCATCGTCCTTTATTTTAATTTGTGCTGGTGCATGCATTTCCTGTTGCACATGTAAACAATTATTTACAGTACTAAGATTAGCCTGTGTACTGGAGTTCATCTCGCAGAACAGGGCTTGCTGGTAATTTTAGCTCACAGGAGCAGCCTTGCTGAAATCAAATCCTGTTTTGAATCTCATTTATTCAGGTGTAAAACTTCCACTTAATAGCAGCTCTTATCACACCAGGTTACAGTCCTTTAAGGCAAAGGGTTGTTCATTCTGACACAATCGAGAGGCACTGTCATTATTAACCTTTTGAAAATCATGCAGTTGAAAGAAAAGTTTATTCATTGCTTGTTGCCATTGATTTTTTTTTTAAAGAATTAATGTCGTTTAAGCAACGGCTGATGACATTTACACAATGAGTGCTGATGACATCACCAGGGGAACGAAAGAGTGGCACCTGCATTAACATGCACAGTTGGAGCAAGTCACTGACTGCATCTTTACCGATGTTAAATCAGCTGTCACGCTGTCGGGCTCAATAATGAGAAAGGCTGAATGAAACGAAGAGTGTGTGGAGGAAATTACTTTCAAGTACTCCTCCCAAGTAGCTTTCCTATCTGTTAGTAGAAATCATGGCCTAGAAAAGTGTTGATGTTGCGCCCGTTTTATTGCCGTAAAAGGGCACTGAAGCCTCCAATATTGTAAGTGGCATTCGCACCCACATGGCGGCCACCACCAGTTTGGTAAAGGCTCCAGTATAGGCGTTAGGCCATTTGCATATGCAAATAGAGGGTTCTGACGCTTGTTTGAGGCCCCGTTCTCGGAATTGGGCTGCCCTGCAATGGTGCCAGCAGCCCCGATGATCATTGCCTCCCTTCTCCCTCTTTCCCATTCAATCGACTCTCACCTTCCCGAATTCCCCTTCCCTCCCGATTGCCCCAGCCCATCCCCCTCGTGGAGCACTGCAACTTCAGCCTTGGGGAACTGGCGAGATGCCTCCGCTGCTAAGCGGCAACATGGCAATTTCAGGCGAGCGTCGGATATTTAGGCACGCAAAACTAGAGTGCCGCCTACTTCAGGCCCGAAAATGGACCAAATCGAATTTCCAACCCCATTATTATTTGCCACCATTCGGATCGGAGTCGATCATCAGCTGGTTACAAATCATCACAATCTGCTAAGTGTCTCTCTTGCAGCTTTTAGACTAACATGCTGACAGCAAGGCAAGCAAAACACAGATTTAACCTGACTGACAGATTGTTTTTAACGTAAATGATAATTGACATAACAGAATCAGAAATAGAATGCAAATCAGATGCAAATTACACCATGCGTCAAAATCTCTGCTTTTATAAGAACATAAGAACATAAGAATTAGGAACAGGAGTAGGCCATCTAGCTCCTTGAGCCTGCTCCGCCATTTAACAAGATCATGGCTGATCTGGCTGTGGACTCAGCTCCACTTACCCGTCTGCTCCCCATAACCCTTAATTCCCTTATTGGTTAAAAATCTATCCATCTGTGATTTGAATACATTCAATGAGCTAGCCTCAACTGCTTCCTTGGGCAGAGAATTCCACAGATTCACAACTCTCTGTGAGAAGAAATTCCCTCTCAACTCGGTTTTAAATTGGCTCCCCCGTATTTTGAGGCTGTGCCCCCTAGTTCTAGTCTCCCCGACCAGTGGAAACAACCTCTCTGCCTCTATCTTGTCTATCCCTTTCATTATTTTAAATGTTTCTATAAGATCACCCCTCATCCTTCTGAACTCCAACGAGTAAAGACCCAATCTACTCAATCTATCATCATAAGGTAACACCCTCATCTCCGGAATCAGCCTAGTGAATCGTCTCTGTACCCCCTCCAAAGCTAGTATATCCTTCCTTAAGTAAGGTGACCAAAACTGTACGCAGTACTCCAGGTGCGGCCTCACCAATACCCTGAACAGTTGCAGCAGGACCTCCCTGCTTTTGTACTCCATCCCTCTCGCAATGAAGGCGAACATTCCATTCGCCTTCCTGATTACCTGCTGCACCTGCAAACTAACTTTTTGGGATTCATGCACAAGGAGTCCTGCAGGAACCGCTGCTCGGGAATCCGTACCTCCACGGCCGAGGCTTTATGTGGCGGTCGGAAGAGAGGGCTGTGGCTGGTGAGGTGACCAGGGTCAGGGACCTGCTCGATGGCGGAGGAGCGGGCTGGATGGCGCCAGACACGCTGGCGCGGCGCCTAAATTCTGCCAACGTCCGCCACGCGGCCGATGCCATCGAGTCGCTAAAAACAGCTCTGGGCCCTGACTCCGTTAGGTGCATCGAGGAGGCTCAAGCACGTGGGGAGATCCCGTCCGAACTGACCCCCGTCCGGACGGAATTCCTCATCGGCGCCAAACCCCGGAACCTCCCTCGGGGACCGGCGCCTCACAACTTGAGCCGCCTCGGGGAAATCCCCTCCGTGCCTTTCAGTTCCGCGCGGAGGGGTTTCCTGTACGGGCTGCTCCTGCACACCCTCAACTTTGCCATCCTCGCCGGCCGTCCGGACACGCCATGGCATACCATCTTGCCGTCCGGAGGAGGCGGGGGTCCCCGATGGAGGGCACTCTACGCAGGGGTCCTCCCACTATTCATCGGGGACTTGGCCTGGAGGGTGGTGCACGGAGCAGTGCCGTGCAACAAATTTTTAAGCCGGTTCACGGACTCCCAGGCCGCCTGCAATTTCTGCGGTCTGGAGGAGTCCGTGTTCCATGTTTTTATTGAATGCACAAGGTTGCAGCCCCTGTTCCACTATTTGAAGGGGCTGCTCCTGAAATTCTGGCTGCACTTCAGTCCCACACTCCTGATCTTTGGGCACCCTGTGCGGAGGGGAGTGGGTAGGTCCGAAGGCCTCCTCGTAGGACTGCTCCTGGGCACGGCCAAGGGTGCCATCAGCCGGTCCAGGCAGCGGGCGGTCGAGGGGGTCGTTCAACCTGACTGCCTGCCTCTCTTCCGCTCTTACATCCGGTCCAGGGTGTCCTTGGAGATGGAGCACGCGGTGTCCACCGGTACGCTCGCGGCCTTCCGCGAGAGGTGGGCACCGGAGGGACTGGAGTGCATCATCACGCCCGGCAACCAAATTTTAATTTGATTTTACGTTTTTAAGTTTAATTTGTTTTAATTGCCGGTGCTTTTAGTGTCCCCCTTCCCTTTTATAGGGGGCACTGGGGAAAATTTGATTTTAGCGCCCCAAAAAAAAACCAAAAAAAAAAATAATTTAAAAAAAAGGGGCTTTGAAAATGTCTGCTGTGTCACCCAGGTCGGGTGGCATGGTCTTAATGTTTTATGTTTTGCAGGTAAACTCAAAAGAGTTTCATGCACAAGGACCCCCAGGTCCCTCTGCACTGCAGCATGTTGTAATTTCTCCCCATTCAAATAATAATCCCTTTTACTGTTTTTTTTTCCAAGATGGATGACCTCACACTTTCCGACATTGTATTCCATCTGCCAAACCTTAGCCCATTCGCTTAACCTATCTAAATCTCTTTTCAGCCTCTCTGTGTCCTCTACACAACCCGCTTTCCCACTAATCTTTGTGTCATCTGCAAATTTTGTTACACTACACTCTGTCCCCTCTTCCAGGTCATCTATGTATATTGTAAACAGTTGTGGTCCCAGCACCGATCCCTGTGGCACACCACTAACCACCGATTTCCAACCCGAAAAGGACCCATTTATCCCAACTCTCTGCTTTCTGTTAGCCAGCCAATTCTCTATCCTTGCTAATACATTTCCTCTGACTCCGCGTACCTTTATCTTCTGCAGTAACCTTTTGTGTGGCACCTTATCGAATGCCTTTTGGAAATCTAATTACACCACATCCATCGGTACACCTCTATCCACCATGCTCGTTATATCCTCAAAGAATACTAATACTTTGATGTTGAAAGAAAAAGAAAGACTTGCATTTATATAGCGTCCTTCACGACCTCAGGACATCCCAAGGCACTTTACAGCTAATGAAATACTTTTGAAACGTAGGAGCAGCCAATTTGCACACAGCAAGCTCCCACAAACTGCATTATAATAATGACCAGATAATTTGTTTTTTTTAGTGATGTTGGTTGAGGGATAAATATTGGCCAGGAGAAGTCCCTGTTCTTTGTCGTATAGTGCCATGGGACCTTTTACATCCGTTTGAAATGGCAGGCCAGGCCTCGGTTTAACATCTCAACCGATAGTTTTAATGTTGCACTCGTGACCAGTGTCATCTGATCTGGAAACAGGTCAGAAATAGCCCATCCCATGTAGTGGTCTTCCTTCTCCATTCAGCTGTGATGGTAGCTGCTTAGTTGTGAGGCTGGATGGAGGAGAAACGTGAGTGCTGGCATGCTAAAGGGTCGGTGCAAACAGCATTGCAATCGGGAAGAGAATTGGGCCCTAAGCAATGTTCCCTCTTAGCTGCGCGGCGGTGCAGAAACGGGAAAGGTCCGGGCAGGCCGATTACCGACATTTCCATTGTAAGTACCGTGAATACGCAGTAAAAGAAACAGGCTGCGCAGAACAAAGCATAGCTTACAGCGAACATTGGCCCCAGGTACACATCTCAAGGGCAAGCTGGGCTAGCAAATGTTTCAGGTAACATCTTCAGAAATAATAGTGGCAACCTTTCCTTAGAGGAAATGGACATCCTCATTAATAAAATCCACAAACAAATGAGGAAGGGGCTGTTTGGGAAAGGCCAGAAAAAAACAAACTCCGACAATCATAAGGCCTTCCAGGGTGGAACATACAGGAACAGAATTCTTCCTCTTCAGGAATGTGAATGAATGGCCTATGACTTACCCTGACCTTAATTTCATTCTTTTGAATCGTAATTTTTACCACGTGTTTTGTAATATCCACAATATCACTGGCATGATGAAGAGAACATAAAGGACAACTGTCATCAGAAATAAAAGAGGCAGTTCTTCCCTAGCTCCGATGGGGAGACTATTTCAATTATTTATCAAAGACACTTCAGATCTCGTTTGCTGCACCATCAAGTAAGTGAGCCATGAGCCAGAAAGTCTTCAGTTATAATCATCTCCCTGAGTAGAATTGGGGAGCTAGGAACAAAAGGGTATAATGTTACTGGACAAGTAACCCAGAGGCCTGGACTAATGATCCAGAGATGTGTGTTCAAATCCCACCATGACAGCTGGGGAATCTCAATTCAGTTAATTAAATAAATCTGGAATAAAAAATTAATGTCAGTAATGGTGACCATAAAACTACCGGATTATCGTAAAAAACCCATCTGGTTCACTAACGACCTTTTAGGGAAGAAAATCCGCTGTCCTTACCCGGTCTGGCCTATATGTGATTCCAGACCCATAGCAATGTGGTTGACTCTTAACTGCCCTCTGAGTTGTACCAAATCGCTGCAAAGAAGTGTCACCACACGGACTGCAGCGGTTCAAGAAGGCGGCTCACCACCACCTTCTCAAAGACAATTAGGGTGGGCAATAAATGCTGGCCTTGCCAGCGACGCCCACATCCCGTGAATGAATAATTTTTTTTTAATGCACATGAAATCCTTTTTTATTGCATCAACAACAGTTTTTTTTTTCCCACTTTCCACACCAACTACCCTTCCGTTATCTCGGAGTGCGATTGCCAATTTTGCGAAACTAGGAACAATATGTGCTGTTGGCCCACATCCATTGAGGAACTAGGTTGAGACAGCCTAGATTCACTTCCCTTTTGGATGCTTACAGCCAACAAATCAACTCTGGCCGAATGGAATTCAAACTCAAGTCTCCGAGGTGGAAGGACAGTGTGCGAATCTATTGTGCCACTCCCAATAACAAAACTGGCTAACAACAAAACGCCACATAGAATTTTTTTTTATTGCTGAGATATCCAAAAGCAATTTCTACATGTGCTAAAGTACACTATTTATCAAGGATTATAATATATGAAGCATAATAACAATACCTCACACCAAAAAGTACAATAAGAAAATACCTGGATGTGCCAGCTGGCATCGACTGACTTTGTTAAATTTACAATAACTACGCAACATTGCATAGAAAGGATTGAGTGAATTTCAGCCTAACCTACTGGAGGTAACAATGTGTAAGATATTGGGGGTAAAATTCCAATTGGAGGCTTCCTCCGGACGAATGCCTCCGACCCGAAATTTTTTAACGAAAATACCTGTTGATCCTGGAAGCGCCTTCGATTCTGGTCGGAGGCCTTCATTCCATGTGTAACGTACAGGAAGATGACTTTTCTGTATGTACGAACATGCTGGAGTCACATGGGCCTGGACCACCAATCACTCTGCAGTATTCTCATTGATAATAATGGGAACTCTGTTTTTACGAGTTCCCATTATTATCAATGAGAATAAACCCCTAAAACAAGAAACACAACATAATAAATAAAAAAATACCCCACACATTTTAAATTAATTGAAATTAAAGTTAATTAAATGTTTTAGAAAAAAATATATATTTTGGGGAATATTTTTTATGGGCTAGAAATTCAGTTCTTGGCAATAACTGTAATTTTTTAACAAAATTATCGTTATCGCAATGATATTGCTATGAGGCTATAAATTCAAGGTTTAATTTGCGCCATGGTAAAAATCGGCATTGCACGAGGATTCACGACGCAAACCGCAATCCTCCCCAACTTTAGTCCGAGGCCAATACTGCTGCAAGTTGGGCCCAAGAAGGGCGGTGAAATTGGAAAAAAGAAAAAAAAATCACAAAACATTTACGAGACACTTATCAAGCGAATTGCTGCAAAAGAATTAAAAAATAAAAACTTTGGATCCAAATTTGGCCTGTAGAGATTTCCGGCACACTCACCAGAGAGACCTGTCCTCCCTGCCCACCCGTGGAGCAGCAAGTCGCCACTCTGGAAAAACTCACCAAGCTCCTGGGATGGTTGCCCCGGTAGTGCCAGCACTGGAGCTGCCACTGGAATGTTTAGGCTATGATCTACAAATGGATCATGCCAGATATGCACAACTATAGTCTCTCAGGTGGACCTAAAAGATCCCATGACACTATTTAGAAGAGCAGGGAGTTCTCCCCAGTGTCCTGGCCAATATTTATCCCTCAACCAACATCATTAAAATAAAACAAACAGATTGTCTGGTTATTTATAACATTGTTGTTTGTGGGACCTTGCTGTGCACAAATTGGCTGCCACATTTCTTAGATAACAACAGTGACTACACTTCAAAGGTACTTCATTGACTGTAAATCGCTTTGGGATGTTCTGAGGTCGTGAAAGGCGCGATATAAATGCAATTTCTTTCTTTGTTTTCTTTCTTTTATAAATAAAGTGGGAATTGAAATACTATTTCCATGGAAGCTATGAGGAGATTTAATAATAATTCTTAAAATTATGAAAGTTTTTAACATAGTGAGTTGAGAAATACTATGGGCTGCGTCCCGTCTGGCGGGGGGGGGGTCATAACTTTTGCTGTAACGCGAAAGTATCGCAAGGCGCTACACAAGCGATGCCGATGCGAATTTCCGGTTTAGCGCTCCAGGAAGATAATGGAGCACTAAATCAAGCGCTACCACTTTCCTTGGAGCGCTAAAGCTGGCAAGGGGGCCGGTAGCAGTGCAGTGATGCACAATGTCGAGTGCAGCTCTGCTGCAATCCGAGGCTCCTTCCCTCCCTTAAAGGGAAGGGCCAGCGATGCAGGCTGTGCATTACGAGGCGTGAGTTCAGGGCCCAGAAGAGGCGAGGGCCCAGGGGCAGCCCAGACTGCGATATGTCCGTGCAGCAGAGCTGGTCTCCGGTCGTCCTGGTTAATCCTTGCCACTGGACCAAGACCTCGCTCTGTCAAGCCCCTGTGTTGCCTGTGTGCAACGGCCACCACACGTTAAAAAAATCCTCGCACAGGCATCTTCCACCCTGCAAGATTTATTTCGAGACCTGGAATTTTAGGTCCTTCATTGAAACACCTGTGAACTTTTGGACGTGGAAGCAAGTCATCCTTGAGATACTGCCTATGATGATGTATTAAAACGCTGACCCTCATCACCGACGGTAGTTGCGATCCATGATCAGCCCCAAGCCACTCTAACAGAGTGCAGGGCTCATCAATCTCGGCAGAGCAAAATGGAAAACAAAAATCACCCAAGGGCTGCAAACAAATTTTTAAGTTATCCAAGTGGCCCTACCTTTAAATACCGTGCCACAATCGGCCGGCCTCCCTGCCAACATCTCCTGCAACTGCCAGTGTTGACGCCTGGCGATGCTGCAGGGGGCCGAACCGAAGCTCGCATCTGGGGCGCTACCAGGGTGCTGCTGCGCAGCCGGGTGACGTCATGATCTCCGGGACACATGAGATCGTGCTGCCAGGGGTCACCGCTACGGCAAATCTCCACAGCAATGTTGCGGGCGTCCGTTCTCTCGCCGCGCCCAGTCACAGAGCTGGTAGGGCCCCGTTATCGCCCCCCCAGAGTCGCTAAAGGGAATCGCAAAGGAGTCCAATTTCTCCCCCTATATCCTTTTGGTTAATGAATCAGTTACAAGTATGATCATTTTAAATTGTCATCAATAGCGTGAGGACACATATCTATGGGCAGAGAATTGTTGGAGCTTCCCTGCTTTTCCACAGGGAATAAATAAGGGAGAAACCATTGCACCTTTGAAAGGCTAAACATTTTAAAGCAGAGGGAGATACAGAGCTAGGGGGAGGGAGCAGGGCGATGGGATTGGTTTTGGACTGTTCTAAAAAAGAGCTAACGGAAATGATGGGCAAAGGCCTCCTTCCTTGCTGTATACCTTTCTTGTTTTATAGAAAATGAAGTCAATTAATTTCTGATCAATAAAGCTGCCCTGATAATGGATTGGTGTGTTGCTCAACCTGTAACCCCTCACCTTCCAAGCTTCTGACCATGGTTAGGCCATCAATGCAAGGCAATTCCTCACGGAGAGGAAGGGGAATTGGTGGCCAAGTCAACACAGCCTGCTCCCACACATCTCCCAACAGGCACAGGTAGGGAGGCAGGCCCAAGAATAGGCTGTCTACCCTCTCTTTTCACCAGGATATCATCCATGTTTGTTCAGGGACAAACTTAAAAGCAGAAAATATTAGCAGATGTATTTTACGTCCTACAATAGCACATAATCTTTGCGAATCATAATTTTCCCAGAATCTTTACATGTAAGTTTGTGTCCATCTTTGGCTGGTAGCGAGCATGATTTGTGGCAGGTCGAATGGGAAAATTGTTATTTTTGACAGAGAGTCAGGAACCCGCTGTCATCCCACCCCCGCGTGCCTTTCCCTGCATGGCCACGGGATTCACTCAGCTCAGGCACCACGTCTGTCAACCTGAGGCGGGAGTTCAGTGGCCATTGCTCCAGCTGATTACTTCACAACATCAAATGTACAGTAAAAGCTCCCACCTGACAGATGATCACTTTCCTCGGGCAGGAGCTGTTGCTCAGTCCATTTCCAACACAGAATCTACAAACTGCTAGTGTTCCCAGCAAAGTCTACATCCGATCTCACCTCATTGGAAGAACTTTCTCACCATTGACAGATTGCTTGTGTCATCTCTACTTCACCAGTTGTCTGTTCCATCAACATGGGTGCCGTTTATACTGTCTCACCTTGGTCCTCAGAATCGGACCACGATGAGCCCAACACCAGCAGCACTAGGCACACCAGCGGCACCAACAACAATACCAAACTTCTCCGCAATCATCTGATGCAGTACAGGACAGAGGGCATCAGCACCCAAGCACATTGCTGCCCAGGATGCCAAGGATGGCCTCATCATGGCCAGATTTAGATAACTTTATACTGTACGGCTGACTCATGATGTGCCAGGTTGGCATCACCCCATGCCAACACCATAAAGCATCCCTACAATGCCCAAGCCATTCCTTTCACACTTATCACCAGTGCGGGGGTACCCTTATGTCTCACCATTCGCTGCAACTCACTAAACCACTTCCAAAGGTGCACACACATCTGTCTAAGACCGGAATGTGTTGAAAATAAAGATTTTTATGTTTGACACCACATTAACAGAAACTTTACATTAGCATTGCATAAAACACCTAAGTGGCTACCATAGTGTGTTGTTAGTTGGTATGATTGGACTAGGATGAGGGTGAGTGGGAGGGGTGGCTAGTGAGATGGGATGTTATAATGTAGAGGGGATGGGTGGAAGTGCAAGTAATGTTGTGAGTAAGGATGTGCAAGAGTAGGGTAGGGTAGGCAGAGTGATGGGGATGTGATGAGTAGCACAGCAGATATGGTTGAGCGTGGGTTTGTACTAACGTTTCCTGATCTAATGAGATCATTAAAATGTTTGTGGCACTGCACCTTCATGACCACATCCCTGTTTGTGACCTCCTCTGCAATGTGCAACCAGGCTGTGTTGGCCTCCTTGGGAGATCTCTTCTGCCCATTGGAAGGGAAGAGGACCTTCCTGCGTGCTCTGACTCCCTCCATAAGCATCGGGAGGGAGTCATCGGAGAGCCTGGGTGCAGCCCTCTGCCTCTGTGCAGTCTTTGTCAGTGTTTGCAGCAGCTCAATGCTATAGTACTAACAGCACCATGTTAGATTAAACTTCAAATCTAATGTGGTCATGGTCCCTTTAAAGATCCCGCTGAAAATGTGTCATGAATGATGTCACCAGACCTGCCCCATCTAATTGGGCTGGATAACGCGCTGAGCAGGGTTAATAGACCCCATTAAGGTAAGTTCATTTTCAACAGCGAGATAGAGCTACAGATATTGCCCACACCGGACCCGCCCAGGTAGGCAAAATACCTGTCAATGTTTCAATAATTGAGGTACATGTAAGGAAGTAAATAAAATACAAATGGACAGTAAATTATTGCAAATGCTGTAAGTTTATTCATGGGAAAATAAACATTAATTTGTGTTTGTCTCACCATATCATTCTCTCTTCCTCTTGTTCTGCTAGGTAATTAATAATTGTGTCAATTTACATCCTCTCTATCAATAAACCATACCTCCATGTATGCATTACTCCAACACTAATGTACATATCTCCAATTTCAGATGATATAAAAACCCTTGTTACATTCAGTTCGATTTCATGTGGAAGTATTGTTATTTGACATATTAATTTAACTGTTTCTTCTGCAGTGTTATTTGTAATGATAGTTGCTTAACGCACGATTAAATTCTATAAGCTCAGCAGCCCGTAATTTTCCTGTCAATTAAGATGAATATGAATGGGGTTGCGGGATGGGGGTGTCATGCTGCCATGCCACCTTTGAAATGGACAGCAGGTTTGTGATCTCTGCATGTGTTTGCGCAGGTGTTAAATCCCAAACTTGCGAGCTGTCAAGTTACACACGAACATACGAACAATGACTGACAGGTAAAGACCATTTGGTCCATCAAGCCTGTCCCACACAATTGTGATACCTTGTATATCACGACATATACACTCCACCCCACCCGAAACCATGGTGATCTCCTGGGAGAGGCCAAAAAACAGTTTAAAAAACCCAGGCCAATTTGGGGGAAAAAATCTGGGAAATTCCTCTCTGACCCATCGAGGTGATCGAAACTAGTCCAGGGGATCACTCTGGCTAGTAAATTCCCTGCAGTACCTACCTTCTGTAAGAGGTGATCTCTGCCACAGCCAGAAACAAATCCAGCTTTTGCTTGGAGGAATTTAGCGAATCTGCATCCACCACATGAAACGGCAACTTGGTCCAGAGGTCTACTATTCTCTAGGAAAAGAACCACCTCCTGACATCTAACCTAGACCTTGCCCTATAAAACTTAAATTTGTGACCCCTCGTCCTGCCTAACCTATTTAATTGAAATAAATTCTCAGTTGGAACACTGTCTATTCCCTTCTTTATCTTATAAACCTCAATCATATACCCCCTAAAGCTACACTGCTCTAAGGTATAGAGTTCCAACTCTTTTAACCTATCTTGATAACTAAGGCTTTAGACCTGGGATTAGTCTAGTGACCTTCTTCTGCACCCTTTCCAGAGCCTCAATATCACCCACCATGTGAGGAGACCAAAACTGAACACAGTATTCCAAGTGTGGCCTGACTATGGTCTTGTACAAGGACAAAACAGTATGCCTCATCTTATACTCAAATTGTCCGATGGATACACCCCAACACCCTAATTGCTCTAGCTATCGCTGCACGGCATTGCTCGTGTACCTTTAAGGATATATGCACTAGAATGCCCAAATCTCTTTCTATCTCCACCATCTTTAATGCCTTTCCCTGAAGGGTGTATGAATGTTGAGCATTTGTCCTGCCCACATGCATAACACTGCACTTATCTAAGTTTACATAATTTTCCAGTCTTGAGCCCAATCTCCCAACACATTAAGATCTGCCTGAAGCAGACGAGCCTCTTCTACAGTTCCAACACTCACACAGATCTTGGTATCATCTGCAAATTTGCAAACTGTGCCACCAACCCCAAAATCCAGATCATTAATAAAAATAGTAAAAAGCAAAGGTCCCAACACTGATCCCTGCGGGACACCACTGGTAACCGCTCACCAAACAGATCCAAATCCATCTATAACTATTCTTTGCCTGAGACCTGCAGTTCCGACTTGACAGATCATCCACTCGGACTGTGAAAGCCTTACTGCTGGCGCAGAGTTGGGCTAATTGGCCACCAAGTGCCCAGTAATTACGCCGTACAATTTTACGGCTGGTGCAAACAGGCACCGCGTAAGGGGAGGGGCGGGGATATGCAGCAGCTTGAAATATACACCCGTTATGATAATAAAAACTTCAAAATGCATATCTATAGCCACCTAACTATCTCTTGATCCCAACATAACTCTAACAGGAATGAGGGACTAGTTTATTTATTCATTTACTGGGGTGAATGAGAGTAAAAAATTATGAATGGGCACTGGAGATTTCTGTTTTCTGATTGGAGCACCGCCCCATATTATCCCAGGTACGCTTACGCACACGGTGCACCCCTGGGATATGCTGCACTCAACTCCGTAGCGAAACAACGCAAGTTGTAGAAGGCGGCCTCGTATCAGGTAAGTGCGGAATTAGCTACGCCGCCGACCACAATTTCAGGGCCAAAGATTTGTGTGGCTGCCGGACTTCACTGGGTCACCACGTATAGTAATGAAGAATATATAAAAATGGATTCAATCAATTCTCAGACACATTGCTGAAGCTACAATCCCAAACACATTGGCCCAGAATTAGCAGTCAGAGGCTTTCTACAAAAGTATCTGTTGTTCCCGGAGTTTCGCGAAGACCCGCGTGGAGGCCCACGTATCCCAGCAGCATTTGCGCTTCATACGCATCGCTGGGATCACGTGGGCCGGCCCAGCCTATCAGAGATGGGGTATTCCCATTCATACTTATGGTGATTCCAATCACCATATGGATGAATGGGAATACCCCCAAAAACACACAAGCACTTAAGATAAGTTTTTTAAAAATCACATATAAAACGAATCAAAATGGAATTTAATTAATTATTTAAAACAAAAATATAATTTTTTGATAAATTTACACATTTTAAAGGGTCTTAAAATAAACTTACCTTATTTAATAGGATTTTAAATGTTGAAATTATTGATAACAGTGTATTATCAGTCATAAGAATTTGAAGGACATACACTGGGCAGGAGTTGGGCAAATAACTCAACTCTCCGCCCATGGAGGCCCTTTAGTTTAGGAGCTGTGCGATCTGTTAGGAGAATTCTTGACAGATCGCAAGTTCTGGGTTTAGGCGCATGCGCTTCACATGCCAAAATGCGCACCTCATACCTGCCCGTGGAGCATGCGAATTCTGGCCCATTAAAGCACTTCTCACAACATTCATTCCAGGACTTCAAGATTCTGTCTGACTTGGCAGGGTAAGGGTTAACAGGTACGTACCTAATTGAAGCACACTGCACTACTCATATCCCAAAGGAAATGATCTAGCACAGAATCTAGGGGAAAATGCTTTTCATGAAGGGATATGTAACACAGAGAAAGCCGTTATAAGCTAATGCTTTCTTTGTTTTTCTACTGTTTCCTGATGCTGCTACAGCTATCCATTTAGCAATCACAAATACATCCATTTATTCCTCTCTGTTGAGTGCACGTGGGGGCCTGTTTTTCAGTATCCCTGTTCCTGAGTGCGTTTGTCATTAAAGGAGGTGGAGAGAATGGGAGGGGAGTTGTGACTAATTCAGTATAAAATATCCGGTCTCAACAGAGACCACTCCATACCAGACTGTGTGTAGTGCTAGGAACTGATTTTACAGAGTAACCAACAAGAAGCTACAGCAAGAATTTAGCAATGTCTGTCATGTGGAGTTTGGTGAACATTTCAAAAGGACAGCAGTTCTCCTTAATGCTGTGTGCCTTGTGTTTAATTGGTAAGTAAAAGTACGGAAATAATTACCAGGCAGTTGCTTCGGATGAAATAAGAAAAAAAAAATTGCAATAAGTTCCAACTTCAACAAGGAATATGACTTTTGTTTAGTATATGTGTTTATTTTCTTCTAAATAGAAGTATTCATAAAAAGGAAAGAAAGATGAATGCTAGACTTTTCAAAGGCAATTAGAATTGTTCTTACAAGAAAATCTATTGAGTATCATATTTTTAATCTTGTTAAAATGTCTATGATAACTTAGAGAATTAAATCGATGGGAATTGTCAAACTTCATGAAGTGAACTTGTAACATTGAGTTGCTGATAGGTATTCGGACATAAACTTTTGTTCATCTTGTACATGGTAATTTCAGTCTGGAAAAAAACCCCAACACATTAAAGATAATTGCTATAGCTTTTATGTTTTTCATTTAAAGATTCAAAAACATTTTATAACTTTCTACCATTTAAAAAACAGTTGTTTGCTTGAAATTGTGTGAAAAGTTTATATATTGCTCATAGTCCCTACAAATAGTCCATTGTTTTAAAACCATACCAAGCAAACATGTGCAGATTATTTCAAACGTACTATATTTCTAGCAAGTATTGAAACAAAGTGATAAAATGGTTTCCAAAGAGTTAATCGATTAACAGTCATTAAAATCAAGCATGCTATTGATCACATTATCTTGAGAATGTTCATGAATATGTGCAGAATACAAGGAAATTAATGAATGCGATTTAGATAACAGCACAGGGAATTTCGAACAAAAAAATGATGCTGGGGAAAAAGGAATGAGTCGCGATCTAGGAGATGGTGGGTGGGATAAATTGAGGATTCTGGGACAAACCCTGAACATTGAATGAATGAATGAATGAATGAATAATTGAAAGTGTGATACTCAGGAGAATGTCAGTGGAATTTTTATTTCAGTTCACATGTTTGAACAATTAAGGATTGCTGTTGTAAATTGAGTGGAGAGGAAGCGAAATCCCATTATTCCCTTGGCTCCACCCTTGACAAGAAAAGCCAAGCATAGGTACATTTTGCACTGGAATTTCAGATATTGAATGATAGCAGGGTTCCAATTGGTCAGGAATAACTGCAGGGAGATTTAAGCCGTAACACTTGGCTCCGCCTTGGGCCAGAATAATCAGTGACATGGTATACTGATACATGTACGACTTATTTTATTGTCTAATTCTTAACTAATTAACATTTTCTTTAATCACTTGGGCGCACAATACCAAATAGAAGAGTCTCCAAACCGACATACTGAGAAATCCAAATAAGCAGAGTTTCTGTTTTCCCAACGTGGAGGGCAGATACTCTCCTGGCAATGTAACGCTCCAGTTACCGCGAGCTCATGTGCAGATTAGCAAAGCTAAATCTTAGCAAGTTTAATCTGCTAAAATAGCACATCATGCCAAACAAAGCACTGGTAGGCTTTTTGCTTTTTGTACAGCCAGAACCACACTACCCATCAGGGATTGTCTGATACAAATTTCTGAACTGAATGGGAAGAATCCCAGCCCACAGTAACAGGTCACCCTTCTAGATTCCATGATGGAATAAGATGTATGTCTCTAATGTCCAGGAAGATGGTGATAGTTAACTAATGACCAACCAGCTACCATCACCCCAAATCTCTTTGTTTTCCATTCTCTATACAGTAGACTTTTTGCCATTAGTGTGGTGAAAGAACCTAAACAGGACAGTTTACAATGTGATATTCTAAATGTCCAAGTTGGACGCAGTGTACCAGGCTTATTCACCATCAACTGTATAATCCAGGTCCTATTGTGAAGGGCTTTAGTGAAGAGCTATGCTCCCTGTGGAGCTGACTCCAGGGTCCTCAGTGATAAGTCAGTACAGGTCAGAACCCTCCTTCCCTACAAACTGCTTCTTGCCACAAATTCAGTTCACGGTGACCATATTGATCTCGCAGTGATTGGGTTGCAAAGAGATAAACTGGAATCACACCATAGAGTATAAGATGTGTTTATGTTATGTTAAGCGCAAGAGGATGGTGGCAATGCTTTCACACATTTTATGGTGAGTTGTACTGTTCCCCATACCCCTTGTGAGGAGTTCCTTGGAATATGAGGAGTGATCCAGTGATTTAGTATTCCAAGATCGTAGCCTATGAAGTTAAATCTATAAAACTGCTCATTGTGTAGCTGATGAGTTGAGCTGTTGCCATGTTATTCATAAGGAGTTCCTGGTGCCTGCTGTCTGCGTACTGAAGGCTCGAACCCAAATAAATAAATAAGTTCCAAAGTGTCTCACTTTTATAGCAAAGTACATTCAAATAATATACAGCTAACAACACTTTAAGATAATTGTCCAAAGAATCAGAGGGGAGATGAGGAGAATTTATTTTCCGCAGTGAATTTTTATGATCTGGCATGCACTTCCTGAAAGCAAATTCAATAGTAACTTTGAAAAGGAATAAAATAGTAGGGCTATGTGGAAGACACAAGGGAGGGGACTAATTGGATAGCTCTTTCAAAAAGCTGGCACAGGCACGATGGGCCAAATGACCTCCTTCAGTGTTGCATGATTCTGTGACTTAATAATGAAGTGAAGCCTTCATGACTGCTGGAAACGATTTACTTTACTTTAGGGAATTGTACAACTTTGAATTGCTCTTGGTTGCCAGAGGGTTAGTGATCAGTAGAGCAGCTGCTAAAGTTCAGCAGTGAAAATTTGATCCATTACTTGCCCGGTGCTTTTCCAGCTACTAGTTCCTCACACAACTAAACGAGGGACATCATTGCAAAGTTTACCAGATCAATTATGGTTTTTTTTTCAGTACTGTAACCTACACAACACAGTTTCCTTTACCCACCGTAGCCTTGTGTCTTCAGTGACTTGTAGCTGAAAGTCTCACGCCCATTTCCTGGTTGAAAATGAATGCAACTGTTAAATATTTGGAGCAGTGTCTTCCCACCCACATGGGATCCTGTCAGCAGGACAGATTTTGCAAACCGCGATTCGATATTTTGATCAAGTATTAGTTTAGTTATACAGTGAGTTCCCAATGTGGGACAATGCAGAATGTTCAAAGATTACATCCGGTGTGATTGATTTGCAGTAGAGAAATGTGTTACAGGACCTCTTTTTTTTAGTTTAAACTGTGACTTCAATACTATCTGTATTTGTCAAAGTACGTGGGTTTGTGATTCGCTCATTCTTCACATCAAAGGGATACTTGTCTGAGTCTTTAACTAATTGACAGGAACAGACTTTTGGAAATTAGTAGCAATGTACAATTGACGTCGTTGAGCGAAAGAGAGAACTAGATGGTTCAGTGAGTTAATGTCTCTCTGGGACCAGGGTTTGAATACAGCTCAGATTAATGGTATCTCCTCTTTCTGCAATAATAAAAGCTGTGCATGAAATGGGCCTGGCTCTCTCAAGCCCAGTCAGGATGGGCTTGAAGTCACAGCACAAAATGTTCACAATTTGCCCAGGCTTAATCAATGGCAGAGTTGGCATGTACTGTGTGGAATTGAGTCATGCAGATACCTGCTGTTCTCTGCTAGTTGCTCTAGGCTGGAGCAGCATTTGCGATCCTATAATTGACCTCAGTATTCCTGGGTGAAGAGGGGGTGATTATCTTGAAGCGTTCCCTCTCTGTCAATCCTGCTGAAAAGTGCACCTTGGTAGATGTCAAGTGAGAGCAGGATGGGACTCAGTTGTTTTGTTCTGCATTGGACTTGTTTACCAATGTTCGCTGTCCAGGCTCACGCACATAAACATGGCCATTTGGTTGAGGTACCAGTACCCGTGAATTAGTGCTTATGGGAGAGAAATTAGAAGAAGAAAATTAGTCTGGATTCATCATCATCATCATCATTATCATATGCAGTCCCTCGAATCGAGGATGACTTGCTTCCACATCAAAAAGTTCACAGGTGTTTCAATGATGGACCTAAAATTCCAGGTCCGACCTAAATCTTGGAGTGGAAGATGCCTGTGCTTAGACTTTTTTTAACGTGTGGTGACCGTTGCACACCAGCCACTACATGGGCTTGACAGAGCTAGGTCTTGGTCCAGTAGCAAGGATTAACCAAGACGACTGGAGACCAGCTCTGCTGCACGGACCTAGTGCGCACACATATCGCAGTGTGGGCTGGCCCGTACTGCCCCTGGGCCCTCGCCTCTTCTGGGCCCCGAACTCACACCTCTCCTGGGCCTCGATCACGTCCCTCTAGAGTCTCTCGCCGCTTCTGCGCCCCGATCTCACCGCTCCTGATGTACCTGCCCACGCTCCAATCACCGACCTGGTCCTTGGTGACGTCCCTTTTCACTGCCGTTGCTCTCCTGCTCCAGCATGTGCTGCTCCCTGAAGTGATATGCTGCCACACTGCTCCTTCCGCTCCCCGGCCTGCTCTGATGCTGCACCGGGGAGCGGAAGGAGCAGTGTGGCGGCCTGGCCCAGCAGTCTGCGCGGCCCCCTGGCCTGCGAGCACCATCTGGATTCATCGGGGGTGATGTTAACCCTACCCTCCCGGCAGAAACAGGATAGCTGGGCAGTTAACATTAACCAAATTACTTTCCACCCTGGAGCCACTGAGAGCGAACTGGTTCTGACTTGCACCCGTTCTCCTGAGCAGGCGGCGAGTCCACCCACCCAAAGCTGGTGGGGTCCTTTTTAATGTATGCATGTTGGGGTCCCGTTGTCGACATTGAGACCTGACTCCATTTCTGCTCGGGGGGCCTGAGCAGTAAACGGCAGTGAGTTTCCCACCAGGCCCACCCTGCGAGGAAGCGAATCAGGGCCAGAAGATGCCCAAAAAGTTTTACCATTTGATTTTACTTTCCTTTAACTATGATGAATGTATGAAGGTGTCACCTGAGAATGATTAAATGATCCGAACAATGTCATCTATGTAGGTTTAAAGGTTAAGCCACAGGCTGCATCTGAATAAACATCAGTATGTAACTGCTGTAATTATTTCTTAGTCTTATTAATCATAGATTTGATGACATATTTATGGTAGAAACACAGTTCAGCCAGATTTTAAAGCACATCCTGTCTGTTCTGCTTTAATGATCACAGTGATTTTTTTCATTCAAACAATGCAGACCTCTTTTTTTTTTAAAAAGAGGAATCGTGTTTGTTAAGAGGCCTACACAGAGCCCTGGTACATTGCTTCTGTCTTTTTGTGTATATGTAATTGGGACTAATAGAGGCTATAATGTCTCCCCTATCATACTTTCTGGTGAAGCAGTTACAGTGTCAACACAATTCCTCCTTTTTTGCAAAATATTGGGCTGGATCTTGCTGGGGCGAAGTATCCCACAGCATGCACCGTTTGGTAGACTTTTTCTGCACCCTTCAGCTCGAAAAAACCTTGGGCTAAATTTTCCACTTTTGCGCTTATCGATCAAAAGTGGGTGTTATTTCCGGCGTGGGCGGTAAAAAGGGTTTTCAGATCGCCGGCTTCGCGCCCATTCTCAAAGCACCTAGTCTCCATTTTTTAAAATGGGCATTACCGCGAGCGATTTGAAATGGGCGGTAGTGTTAAATCTCGCTGACCTTCTGCCGTAAAGTGTCGCCATCCTGAGCAACGACATGGCAACACTCGATTCCCGCGATTCAGGAGGTCAAGGGTCATCATGACATGCGCAGAAGAGGAGACAGAGAGAGAGGGAGCTGAGAGGGACTGAAGGCATTTGTGGCTGTGGTGTGTGCTTGTTTGGCTGTTGTGGGAGGCATGAGGGAGATTCACAAGCAGCAAAAAGCCTACTAAGCACCAAGAACATAGCTGGCACCGAGTTTTTGTCCAACAAATAAGATATAACATGGAAGGGATGGTGGAGGCCCTGGAGCTGGTAGCCAGGAACACTGGTGGCAGAGGGCTCCCAGTGGTCCTCAAGGTGCCGTACTCCCCCATTGCCAGCCGCACATGAGAGCCAGCAGCAACATCTTGCTTCTGGCTTGGAGCACGTTCCCACCTTGGGACTGTCCTCTCCCGTATCCGTCCAAGCAGCGTTTCAGTCGTCATCCCCCCCTCCCCAATGAAGATCACCTGAGGAGCTCCTCGGCCAGGCGGCTTGGAGTCAGGAGGCGAAGGGGAAGGGATAGAAGTGGGGAGGAGAAGTGGTGGGGGGGGGGGGGAGGGCGGGGGGAATGGTTGGTTTGTACAGAAATACTGATGATTTCAGACTAATGTTTGGTTTAAATGTTTTTTATTTAACAAAACCCATAATGACACAACTTCAATCAACTTAAACTTTAACTGTCACCAAGGTGATGCCCACCATTGATGTATGACCTGCACACCCAGCAGTGTGTCAGCCTTGTAAATAACACCAATGTTTTTTCAGGCAAAGCGATCATTGATGAGCTCCTGACGTAAGACTCTTGCAGCTATCATGCCACCATGGGCCCTTTCATGCAGTCTATGGGGGGGGGGGGGTGGCGGGGGCATGGCTTAAGCATCAGCCTGATTGGGCCGATGTCAGCGTTCGTTTCCTCATCCTCCTCTTCCATTCTCTGGTGAGGTGGACTGTCAGACTCACCAGGCAATTCTTGTCCCCTCCTGATAGCCAAGTTGTGCAGCATGGAGCACACCACCACGAATTGAGCTACCTGCTCAGGGTGATATTGGAGGTCACCTCCTGAGTGGTCCAAGCATCTAAAAAGTGCTGCTTAAGCACTCCAATGGTTTTCGCCACGATATTGCGAGTAGCTCTGTGGCTCTCGTTGTATCGCCTCTCGGCTTCAGTGTGGGTGTCACGCAGGGGGGGGCTCATCAGCCAGGTGGCGAGGCCATATCCTTTGTCACCAAGCATCCAGCATTGACCTTGTAGCTGATTGTTAAACAAGTCAGATACAGTGCTCTCACGCAAGATGTGAGCATCATGGATGCTGCCCGGAAATTGAGCATTCACTGCCATTATAATTTGCTGGTGGTCGACAAGTTGGACATTCAGGGAGTGGAATCTCTTGAGGTTCCTGAAAACCTCTGCATCCTGCAGGGAGTCTATTGCTCCCTTCACCTTGGGGAAGTTTGCAATTCTGGAGAATCCTAGAGCCCTCTCACTCTGTGCCTCCCTGGTCATAGGAAAGCTGATCAAGTCCCTCCTGCATGCATACAGGGCTTCAGTGACCTGTCTAATGCAGCAATGTGTGGCATGCTGAGAAAGTTCACAAATGTCGTCAGCTGTGGCCTGAAAAGAACCTGAGGTATAGAATGACAGTGCCGCAGTGACTGTGGCCTCGACAGACAGTGCAGTACTGATGGTGCTGGCAGGCTGCAGATCTCCTCTTATCAGCTGGCATACCTCAGTGATAACCACTTTGTGGAAGTGCAGTCTCCAAAGGCAGGTGGTGTCAGGCAAGTCGAGGTAAGACTGCTTCTCCCTGTACTCGCAGGGGGTGTAACGTCTGGTCCTCCTCATCAGTCTGGCACGTCTTACATTGGGCACATAATGCTGTGGAGCGTACCTTCGGCAGATCTTGAATCTGCTGCATGTAATTGGTCATCAAGAGAGGGTGAGAAAGGACAGGCCCCATTGCAATAGCTCTCTGTTTTCCACCGATTGATCACAAACAATGAATGTCCCGACGAAGACACCTATTCAATTCCAATCGGTCACAGTATGGTCAAGATGATTTGTACAAATGTTCACATCAACTCTAACGACCTCCAGAGTACATCCGAACTTCCCCGAGGTTGAAGCACAGCGGCCTTTTAAAGGATGCGACCTGTGATGTAGAACATGGTGTCCATAACGTGTGATTAGTTCCGGTTAGTTCCACTTTTTCTGGGCGTTTTTTTGGACGAGCGATATTGTGGGCGATATGTGTGCGAGGTGGTGAAAGTGAGGCTGGGCGATCTCATGGCCGCTAGTTTTGGTAAATATGCTCTTTACGACAAAAAAAGTGGGCAGGCGGTATTACTGAATCTCGGCGTTAAATCAGTGAGGAAATTAATGCTGGGCGATATTATGGGCGTTGATTTCGCCCATTCTGATGATGCCGCCCCAAAAAATTGGGTGAGCGGTATTATTTTTTCCCGGCGTTAAGCACATGGGGAAAGCAATGCTCGGTGATAAGTTTCCGAAAAATACCCATCAGTTTTCCTTTTGTGGCTAAATGGGCGATATCTGAGCGTTATACATCATTTCAACGGTAAAATAGGCGTTAAGTGGGCATTAAACATGCAAAATAAAGTGGAGGTTCTAGCCCCTTGCGTCATAACCAATAAGATTTAATGATTAAGAAAGAAACAATGGAGAAGGAAGGTTTATTAAAGTCAAATCTATTACAGAAAGGAAAATAAAGAGAGGGGAAAAAAGATTGGATTAAGACAGAGAGAAAGAAAAGAGACAGAAAGTAAAAGTAAGAAAAAATTAAAAATTTTACTTGAAATGTTTTCATCTCTAACAACAATTTACTACATGCAGGAATGAAACTCTATATTTAAATTGTTCCCTTTCTGGGCAAGAGAGGTTGATTGGCATTGCCTTAACAATCATCACATAATTTAAAAGGTGCTTACACTCTTAATTAACAAACTTAACTTTCTGTGTCAAGTTTAATGGTCAATTAACGTACAAATCCAGCAAGTTCGTAAAAACAGCAGGGAGGCTAAAGGCCAGATGCCGATTGTGCGAGGCAGAGTGGCATAAATCGACCAGCAAGTTCTGAAGATTCACAACTCACGATGTATCTCTTAATCCCCTGAACTTTCTGGCTGATTTGTGCAGTAATAACACATTGTTATTGTTCCAGCATGATCAGGCCCACTAACACACAAACAGGCTTCAGGTCATCAAATAACCTTTCAGTGCTTTAGAATTCACAAATTAGTCAACAAATGTTGAAACCAGGCAACAGCAAACAAAAGGTTGGTTTTGTTTCGAAGAAGTCATAGTGGTAAGAACATTTCACAAAACAGATTTCTGAATGAAATGGTGCAGCTTTCTTACTAGAAAATGGGGCATCTGTTGCAAACTAATGTTGAAGGCCTTCTGTCACTTCCCCAGCTCTTCTCCCAATATTTCCCATGTCCATGTTTCACACTCTGTCCCCCTTTCCCGCCATCTTAGAACATTTCAATAAATTGTAGGCACTGTACAAGTGTAAGCTGCTGTTACTGACAGCGTGACACTCTATAATGTGTCACCATTTGGTAACACTCGAATAAGATACTTTTTGAAGTCTGACTCTCCTCACGCAAGCTGGGATGAGCAGTGACCAGCCAGTTAGAACGTTATTTCCAACACGGTAATTAAATAATATTTTACGGCTCCTGATAAATTATGAAAACGTAAACCAATAATTAAAGATTTTGCAAAAAGAAAATTATACCTAGTTAAGCCAGATTTTATCATCAGCTCATTGTAGTATATCTTGGATCAGGAAAAAAGGTATGATAACATGGGAATCTGCAACGATGGTTATAAGAACATAAGAACATAAGAAATAGGAGCAGGATTAGGCCATACGGCCCCTCGAGCCTGCTCCGCCATTCAATAAGATCATGGCTGATCTGATCATGGACTCAGCTTCACTTCCCCGCCTGCTCCCCATAACCCCTTATTCCCTTATCGTTTAAGAAACTATCTATTTCTGTCTTAAATTCATTCAATGATCCAGCTTCCACAGCTCCCTGAGGCAGCGAATTCCACAGATTTACAACCCTCTGAGAGAAGAAATTTCTCCTCATCTCTGTTTTAAATGGGCGGCTCCTTATTCTAAGACCCCTCTAGATCTAGTCTCCCCCATCAGTGGAAACATCCTCTCTGCATCCACCTTGTCAAGCCCCCTCATAATCTTATACGTGTCGATAAGATCACCTCTCATTCTTCTGAATTCCAATGAGTAGAGGCCCAACCTTCTCAACCTTTCCTCAAAGTCAACCCCCTCATCCCCGGAATCAACCCAGTGAACCTTCTCTGAACTGCCTCCAAAGCAAGTATATCCTTTTGTAAATATGGAAACCAAAACTGCACGCAGTATTCCAAATGTGGTCTCACCAATACCTTATATAGCTGTAGAAGACGTCCCTGCTTTTATACTCCATCCCCTTTGCAATAAAGGCCAAGATACCATTGGCCTTCCTGATCACTTGCTGTACCTACGTACTATTCTTTTGTGTTTCATGCACAAGTATCCAGGTCCCGCTGTACTGCGGCACTTTGTAATCTTTCTCCATTTAAATAATAACTTGCTTTTTGATTTTTTTTCTGCCAAAGTGCATGACCTCACACTTTCCAACATTATACTCCATCTGCCAAATTTATGCTCACTCACTTAACCTGTCCATGTCCTTTTGCAGATGTGTTGTGTCCTCCTCACAAATTGCTTTTTTCCCATCTTTGTATCATTAGCAAACTTGGCCTCGTTACACTCAGTCCTTTCTTCCAAGTCGTTAATATAGATTGTAAATAGTTGGGGTCCCAGCACTAATCCCTGGGGCACCCCACTAGTTACTGGTTGCCAACCAGGGAATGAACCATTTATTCTGACTCTCTGTTTTCTGTTAGTTAGCCAATCCTCTATCCATGCTAATATATTACCCCCAACCCTGTGAACTTTTATCTTGTGCAGTAACTTTTTTTGTGGCAGCTTGTCAAATGCCTTCTGGAAATCCAAATACACCACATCCACTGGTTCGTTCCCCTTTATCCACCCTGTTCATTACATCCTCAAACAACTCCAGCAAATTTGTCAAACATGACTTCCACTTCATAAATCCATGCTGACTCTGCCTGACTGAATTTTGCTTTTCCAAATGTCCTGCTACTGCTTCTTTAATAATGGACTCCAACATTTTCCCAACCACAGATGTTAGGCTAACTGGTCTGTAGTTGCCTCCTTTTTTATATTATACTCTCATGTTGTGATCAACCATTTTCTATACTTGGTATCGCACTGACTGTGGAGCCATCGCTGTGGATACACTGTGCAAAAGAAGTTCATGTGAAGCAAAGTTAAACTAATGCGGAAAACAGATTAGAGATGGATTGCTGCACACAAATACGATAATTACACAATCCTCTAAATTGCAGTCTTTAATGTTAGATAATTGGTAACATCTGTAATTTAGAAAACCAGATGTAATATACAAACAAACCTGCTCTATAAAGTTTTTCACAAACTATCGTTTACCTTACCCCAATTGCTTTGACATACTTGCACACCAAAATGTTACTTTAAAATAAGCCACCTGTACGTAATGGTTGAGAACTTTGAAAAGCATCTGCAGTATTTCTATGTGTACAGAAAATGACGCTTGTCATTTCGGGGAGCACAGTGAATAAAGAAATGTCCAGAATGAATCTCGGCGTCTGTAACATTCAGTCCATATTTCAGGTGCAAGAAACAAATGCAACACAGATGATAACTTTCCCAATCTATTTGTATTCTTCATATTCAGATGTCATCACCAATGACCCAGCGATCAATTGGCATTATTCATATCTCGATCGCGATTCTCCATCTCCAGTATATTAATGAGAAAATGCTTGTGGAACTGGTTGTTACCCAGTTTACTGAGATGGTCATTGTAATGTATTTGCTTCATGGGTTCTTTGCTTGAGAATTCACAGCAACACTTTGCTATTAAGAACTAGTTGGTTCATTAACAAAGGTTACCAGTTCATCCACTCAGCTCACAACTGCATACCTCATCGTGGATAACCTAGACTCAATTGACTGGGATTTTACTGAGTCTTGTGAACAGGCTAAGCCACTCACAAGACAGCAACTCTACAACTCTTTTGAGAGAGAACAATAAATAAACATTAAATCAAGTGCCCCCTTATTAAAGGGGGGGGGGGGGGTGGGGGAACACTCCAAACAGTTTTCAAGTGCCCTTTTTGGGTTTTTTTTGTAGGGGATTTTTTGTGGGGTTTTTTGGGCACTAAAACCACAAATTATACAAGTGCCCCCTGTAAAAGGGGAGGCGGACACTAAAACCCGGCAATAAAACAAATGAAACTTTACAACATATAAAATCAAATTAAAATTTGGTTGCCGGGGGTGATAATGCACTCCAGTCCCTCCAGCGCCCACCTCTCGCGGAAGGCCGCGAGCGAATCAGTGGACACCGCATGCTCCATCTCCAGGGACATCCTGGGTCTGATGTAAGTGCGGAAGAGAGGCAGGCAGTCAGGCTGAACAACCCCCCCTCGACTGCCGCTGCCCGGACCAGCTGATGGCAGCAACTCTACAACTCTTTTTGGGGGAACAAAATACACATTAGATCAAGTGCCCCCCGATCTGGGGACACCCCAGGCACTTAACTGCCCCTTTTTAAAAACATTTTTTGTTTCTTTTTTTTGTTTTTTTGTGATTTTTTTGGGGGTCATTAAAATCATATATTTTACAAGTGCCCTCTATAAAAGGGGAGGGAGACACTAAAAATCCGGCAATTAAAACAAATTAAAATTTAAAACATATAAAATCAAATTAAAATTTGGTTGTCGGGGGTAACGATGCACTCCAGTCCCTCCGGCGCCAACCTCTTGTGGAAGGCCGCGAGCGTACCGGTGGACACCGCATGCTCCATCTCCAGGGACACCCTGGCTCGGATGTAAGCGCGGAAAAGAGGCAGGCAGTCAGACTGAATGACCCCCTCGACTGCCGCTGCCCGGACCGGCTGATGGCAGCAACTCTACAACTCTTTTGGGGGGGGGGAACAAAATAAACATTAGATCAAGTGCCTCCCCCCCCCCGATCTGGGGGACACCCCAGACATTTTTAACTGCCCTCTTTTTTCTTTTTTTTTTCTTTTTTTTGTGTTTTTTTGTGATTTTGTTTGGTGGGGGGTCATTAAAACAATATATTTTACAAGTGCCCCCTATAAAAAGGGGAGGGGGACACTAAAAATCCGGCAATTAAAACAAATTAAACTTTAAAAGATAGAAAATCAAATTTAAATTTGGTTGCCGGGGTAACGATGCACTCCAGTCCCTAGCAACTCTACAATTCTTTTGGGGGGGAACAAAATACACATTAGATCAAGTGCCCCCCGATCTGGGGGACACTCCAGACACTTAACTGCCCCCCAACAGCTCTACAACTCTTTTGGGGTACAAAATAAACATTAGATCGAGTGCCCCCTGATCTGGGGGACACTCCAGACACTTTTAACTGCCCTCTTTTTTTTTGGGGGGGGGGGTTTGGGGTTTTTTTTTGTGTTTTTTTTGTGATTTTTTTGGGGGGCATTAAAATCATATAATTTACAAGTGCCCCCTATAAATGAGGAGGGGAACACTAAAACCCAGCAATTAAAACAAATTAAACTTTAAAACATAAAATCAAATTAAAATTTGGTTGCCGGGGGTAATGATGCACTCCAGTCCCAAGCAACTCTACAACTCTTTTGGAGTAAACAATAAACATTAAATCTTAAACATTAAATTGTGCCCCCCCCCCCCCCCCCCCCGATCTGGGGGACACTCCAAACATTTCCCAAGGCCCTTTTTTTTTTTTTTTTTGTATTTTTGTAGTTTTTTTTGTATTTTTTTGGGGGGCTCTAAAACATAATTTACAAGTGCCCCCTATAAAAGGGGAGGGGGACACTAAAAACCTGGCAATTAAAAAAAAATTAAACTTTAAAACATAAAATCAAATTAAAATTTGGTTGCCGGAGGTAATGATGCACTCCATTCCCCAGCAACTCTACAAACCTGTGAGCATACTCACGGGTGCATACATTACAATCATGATGTTTTTAATCTCAAGAATTCAAATATACTTTTGTTTCTTACCAATGCACCTCCATTATTAAACTAAGTCAGTGTGTCTGTGTGTTTTTTTTGTTCTAACCACATAGAATTATCAGTCATAGTTCAACACAGACAAATCTGATCTAAAGACTATTAGAAAACTGTCTTTGTTTGATTCCACACCAGCTTTTCTGCTCCCAGCCTGATTCTGTAATCGGCCTCCCCATATCCATTCCTTCTAATTATGCAACCAACCTTCTCCATCCTACTGGCCTAATTCCCAATGGAGTCTTCCTGCTACCTGTCCACAACCAACTCCCTGTCTCCACATCAATGGCTCCATATCTCAGTCCAGTGTCCAACCTCAACCAGAACCGTGGTCCTATCTACAGCCTCGGCTTTGAACTGCCACATCAGCCCCAGGTAATCTTACAGAACTTCCCCATTACCTGTTCTTCGTCCAATCATTTTAGCCGCATCGCACCATGACCCTGGCAACCAATCACATACAAAATTTTTACAGGGCTTGACAGGGTAGATGCAGGGAGGATGTTTCCCTGGCTGGGGAGTCTAGCACCAGGAGTAAGAGGTCGACCATTTAGGACTGAGATGAGGAGAAATGTCTTCACTCAGAGGGTGGTGAATCTTTGGAATTCTCTACCCTAGAGGCCCATGGAGGTTCAGTCGTTGAGTATATCCAAGACAGAGGTCGATAGATGTTTAGATATTAAGGTAATCAAGGGATATGGGGATAGTACAGGGAAGTGGAGTTGAGGTAGAAGATCAGCCATGATCTTATTGAATGACAGAGCAGGCTCGAGGAGCTGAATGGCCTACTCCTGCTCCTATTTCTTATGTTCTTATTTAGATCCTCACCCCAGCCTGTGTCCCACCCTCTGACTCAGAGTGAATTCTTGCAGGTAAGTAAACGCTGCATAGGAAACAAAATCCAGAAAAACTTGTGAAAGCCACTGAATTATATTAAACATTCAAACACACAGGCTGAATAATCATCAATATATATTTGCTTTGAAACAGGTTGTATTTGATAACTCCTGTCGGCATCTATTGATTATACAACAATGACAACTTGTATTTATATAGCGCCTTTAATGTAGTAAAATGTCCCAAGGCACTTCACAGGAACATTATCAAACACAATTTGACACTGAGCCACTTAAGGAGATATTAGGACAGGTGACCAAAAGCTTAGTCAAAACGATAGGTTTTAAGGAGCTTCTTAAAGGAGATCAAGAGGCGGAAAGGTTTAGGGAGGGAATTCCAGTGCTTAGAGTTGAGGCAGCTGAAGGCAGCTGATGGTGGGGTGATGAAAATTGGGGATGCTCAAGTCATACAAGCTATGACCGAATGCAGCCCTATCTGAACCTAAACCTCACATCAAAATACCAATGGCATTCTCTCTTACTTTTCTAATTTTACTATTAATAGATATATTTACATTTACAATTTGATATTTTATCTTATAATCCAATATGTAACAATATAAATAATTTTAAATTACATAATTTCATGTACTTACATTCATATGCAATTGAATGATTAGATTTATGTTTTCTATTACCTATTCGCTAATATTTCTACATTACACCATATATTGTATAGCCCGTATGTTTTTGATAGTCATCTATTCTATTTCTAACCAATGTATAAAAAGGGACAGCTGCAGCTGAGGGACATAATTTTGTTACTGTTAATCTTGCTTCCTTTGAACTGAAATGTTTCATTCAGTACAACGCAATCAGAGAGGTAATGTACCTAAGTGAACAATGATCCCATAGTATAGTATTAGTATTAGGCAGTCCCTCGTATCGAGAATGATCTGCTTTCACACCAAAAAGGGATGAGTTCACAGATGTTTCAATGAGGAACCTAACAATCTGTGTCCCGAACTACATATTGAATGGTGGAAGATGCCTGTGTGTGGATTCTTTTAACGTGGAGTGGCCATTGCACACCAGCCACCACACAGGCTTGACAGAGCTAGGTCTTGATCCAGTTGCAAGGGTTAACCAAGACGACTGGAGACCAAGCTCTGCTGCACAGACCTAGTGTGCACACATGCTCCTACTATCCTTAGATCGCAGTGTGGGCTGGCCCGTGCTGCCCCTGAGCCCTTGCCTCTTCTGGGCCCCGAACCCGACGTTCCTGGGCCACGATCTCTCACCGCTCCTCCGCCCCGAGCAAAAATGGAGCAGTCAGTAACAGGACATCAGTTAGCCTCCTCTTATCTTGGAGACATCAAATATCAACACACTGTTATTTGAAATATCAAAATATTAAATGATCCCATATACCTTCAATAAAGGGTCGATCTTGACTTGTAGAGGGTGACTGGCGGAGCCATGGATAGATCTGATGAATAAATGGCCTGGTGATCAATATTGAATATTTTTAACGTCTGGGCAAGCTTTGTGTTTAACACTGGTTAAGCAGTTCATTTTGGCAACGGTGGGTCATTGTCATGGCTGTGGTATCGGCATATGAGACAGATAGTGGGGCAGAAATTCCAGCCTCCCAGGTCCGGACTGAGTGTTTACGGACTCGGGAAGGCATCGCAAATGCCGGTTTTCAGCGCACAATGCTTGACAGATTTCCGTATCTCGGGAGCGAGGACACTTGCACGGGCAATATTGCGGTATTTACCCATATCTTGGCCAGCAAATATCCTCAGAACTCTTGCGCCTGATAAAAGCAAGGGCATAGCCTACTGTTACAGGTGTAATAGTTTTAAAATACACAAACATTTTAAAGTAAAATTATAAAAACACATTTTATTGTTAAAAACTCTCTCCACTACGGTAAACTTATTTTAAACCATAATTTAATTTTTTTTTTAAATTAGAAAAATATATATTTTTTAAATACATAAATAACTTTAACTTAAATTAGTAAAAATATGTGCTGTATTTTTTTCTATTGCTTATTATTGGTTTTGTATGTTTTGGGGGCTGATTCTCATTCATAATAATGGGAGCTCCAACTTAGAGTTCCCATTATTATGAATGGGAACATACTATATCTGATTGGCTGCCCAAAGCCATGTGACTCCAGCTCCAGGCCTGCGCACGTCCAAACGCGCAGTCAGTGTAGACCTCAGGACCGGAAATTCACGTGGGTGCAGCAGGATAAGGTAAGTGCGCATAAATGTTAAAGTTTTTTACCCGATCGCCCGCAGGAAGCAGCCGACCGGGATTTCAGGGCCAGTGTGTTTACACAGTCAGTAGTAATACTAAAATCCTTCAAAGAAATATTCAAAGTATAGAGTCCTTAATGATTTGAAACAAGACATACCGGTCACACTACTTGTTTCTAAAACTTCTCAATAGTATATAAAGACGACAATATAAACGCCTGGATATTACTTAGTGGGGATACCAACAGATTTCATTTTATTGCACTGGCTTCAGATTCTTCCTAGCATCTCATACTGGTGGTGAGCAGAAGCTGCTGAAAAGGCTGAATTTGCATAGTCTGGTCTTATTTGTATGCTATAGGGCAGGATTTCAACCCCCTCTGCCCTGTGATAACCAGGTGGAAAGGGAGTTGAATTCCAAGGGGTACACTTACCACTCATTTCCAGCTAAGCAGCTATTTTATATGCAAATCGGGGGTCATATAACTTAAATAGGACCCCAATGTTATATTAACTGCTGACTGAGCGGGCCCACTCCAAAAGTATAGCTACCCAAACTCCCTCCTTAGCAACTTCCCTGACTGCCAACCTGGGGACCTCAGACCCACCCAATCTTCATAGGCCCAGATCCAGTAAGCTGTTTCTGGACACGCATTTCAGCTGGCCAGAGGGATGGCAATGAAGGCCTGAGTGGGTGGCTCGTTCTTCCCACCAGATTCCTGCCCGAGAGTTAAAATTCTCCCTTATTTGTTTTTTTTTTAAAGTCCCGAATCCACTTGGCCACAGCTGAAAATCAATCATCTGTTGGGCAGAAGACAAGCTCTCTATTTTGGGCCTGGAAGGTGTAGTTAATTAGACACTAGTATTTCAACCCTGGCATTTGGGTTCAAATCTAATCCAATGGGAGGGCAGCCTCCTCTGGCTGCTGCCTGTAAGAGTTCTGCGTGATTTGTATTTGATCATTCTCCAACCTGTTGCTAGTGGGCATGGGTGCGGTTTCCACAGCCCAGAGCTGTCCTTAATGACAACAAATTTGGCACTCCCATTGAGGGAGGTCAAATGATAGCTGGTGTGGGAGCTGGAAAATGTCACGGTGTCACAGTGGTGTGGAGTGAATTGCCCACACATTATGGAACCTACCCAATTTTTATTGCATGAAATCAATGGAATGCAAATTGGGGTGGGAGGGAAAGAGGAGTGGGAGGGGGTGGGGGTTCTAAAACAGACGAGGGATCAACTCTGCCAGGTCACCACCCAGGCGGTGAAGATGAAAATCTACTCCGTTGCTTTGGTGAAATTTTAATACCAAAGCCCTAAAAATACAGCATGGGCCACTAGTCCACGCAAACTAACACATTTGTCCGAAATTCCTTGTCTGCGTCTGCTAGTAACTTTAGAGTCCAAGATTCTTTCCACACTAAATAAAAAAGGCATTGTGATGTTTAGTGGGACATATGTTGGTCAGTGTTCCTCTGCAAAGATTAATTACCTACTAACTTTTGTTTTTCCCATGGGCTCGGTGTAAATTCTATTGTTTTTCATGCATAACAGTTGCTATGTAATTTTTTTAAAGAACCAAACCCTCGAGCTTGGTTTTGGTGGGAGTCGGTTGAGGCTAAGGTACAATAAGAAGGAAGATTTCCTTTAAGTCTGGGAATTTTGTACTCCATATTGCAATTACAAATTCTAATCTATTAATCGTTCCTCTGTGGACCAGGTCATAGCCAGTCTAAATATTATATTTAAAGCCTGTACAAGCTCTTAAACTTTGGTCAGTACAAAATAACATTGTCAAATTAGTTCTTGTTGTATACATACATCATGTTGATGCCTAACTGTGGATAATCATCTGAAAGACTAGTGACAGGAATGTACGATATATTATCTCTCAAACATTGGTTAAATGTCTTCAACGTGATATATTTGTCTTTGGCATATTTGTTTTACATAATGTTGCTTTACGACAATGAATTTATGAAAAACAATGTTTGAGCATTCAATGGCTGATGAACCTCAAATAATAAAATGATGTTGTCCAGATAGCCGTTACTTGCAGAATAATGCAATCTATTCCAAGAACATCTGTAACTTTATTATACAGTATCTCATCAATGGATTGAGGTTTGCCAAGTACGATTCGTGAAACATGATGAAGGCATTACATCAGTAGAATTAGGTAAGATTTTCCAGAGCACAGCTGGAAAACATAACCCAGTCAAAGCTCTCTTAAGAGGCTTCTTCAATCCCAGTTCCAACATGTTAACCCTGTGAAGAGTAGAATGATATTTACATAGTGTTTGAAAGAAACATACAAACCAGGACGTTTTGAACACAATGCTGATAGCCCTCTATGCGCTGTCATTTATGGGTTGGCAACTGTGGCCCAGAAATTGCATTCGGAGGCATCCCGCGGGCGGATGCCTCCGACCTGAAAAATTTCTACGAATCTACCTGATGGTCCGGGAGGTTCAGAGACTTGCACTCCTGGGCCTCTCAGCGAAGGCCTGCATAAAGTTCCACGTATTCCAGGGACGTAAGCGCTTTGTACGCGTCCCTGGGATCACGTGGGCCGGCCCAACGAATCCAAGTAGGGCTTTTCCCATTCCTACTTACACCTGCTTTTATCAGTCGCAAACATTTCAAGGGCATTCGCTGGGCAGAAGTTGGGCAAATAGCGGAGGCCCTTTACTTCTGGATGCGTGCAATCTGTCAAGAGGATGCTTGACAGATCGCACGTTTCGGGTTTAGGCGCATGCCCAAACCCAGAACTTGCGGGGCACCCACGGGCACGTGCGGAACCTCATACGCACGCGTAGGGGCCGCGAAATCAGGGCCTATGTGTTTTGCTCCATTGGTTAATCAAAGCAATATCTGACACAGAAACTTGTGGCCAGACAATAGTATGATGTACTGACAACTGAATGAATCTATATATTTGACCCATAGGTTACTTTTAATTATTTCTATCAAGGAGAGGGATTGCTTTGGTAAGCCGTAAAAAAGTATGGGCCCAGATTTTAACATACTCACCATTTGGTGGAAACCAGGTGGGGGAGGTGGCAGTTAAAATGAGGACAGTGACTTACTTGCTCTGATCCCGCTGCCCACATGTCGTGTTCCGAGGTTAACCTGTTCATTTGAGCAGGCGAGCAGGACACCCACAGGATGGAAGTTGGGCCCTCTCTAAATATGCAGATTGATGTCTTCAGGACCCGATCGGCTGACTTAGTTGGAGGCCTGAGTAGGGGGAGCAGCGACAGCTTTCCCGTATGCCAGACCTACTGGGAGGTGGATCGTGGGCCAGAAGAGGCCCAGCAAGGTAAGTTGTTGAATGTTATTTTAGATTTCCTTGTTGGCCAGGAGGAGCAAAAGAGCTGTCCCTGGGCCTTACGAAGAGGCCTTGAGCCTCCCTTGGCCCAGGCTCCCCCATTACTCTCCCCCCCCACACCATTGTGTCCAGTGCCCCTTCCCCTCATCACATACCTGACTGCTGGGACCATTCCTGCAGGACCCCGGCTGTGGCCTCCTGCCACCGAAATCCCACTCTCACCCATCCGCCAGATAGTGGAGCTGGCCAGGTTCAGGCGGGAGTAGGAGAAAATTTAGGGAAATGAGGCCCAGCGGTTAAAATTGGGCCTGTCCTCGACTTCGCACTTACATTTGGGTGCACTGCCTACTTCAGGGCTTACGTGCACCTTTCCCTACCCCTCCCATTGAAATCAAGGCCATGGAATCAGGAAAGATTATTGGGTTGATCAAGCCTGTTCTTTTTAGACCATGTATAACTTGTTCTATTATACTCGATGACCTACTTAATTCCCTCAATTCAGACTTGGACAAGTTCCAATATTTTTCATGATAATATTAGAACTGCAGAAAGAAACTGGAGTTGCTTCTGAAGCTAATTTTACGTTGTTACTGAGCTGAAAAGAAATTAATATATTTATTGGGCTGGATCTTGCTGGAAAAATAATGGCATGTTAATGATGTACACTGTTATCAATATGCAAATCGTCCAGCAAATTCAGGGGATTAAGAGATGCACCATTAGTTGTGAATCTCCAGAATTGCTGGTTGATTTACGCCGCTCTGCCGCTTGCTTCACACCAATAGCATCTCGGCCTTAGCCTCCCCATTATTTTTAAGAACATGCTGAATTTGCACATTAATTGGCCATTAGACGCACCACAGAAAGGTAAGTCTGGTAATTAACAGAGTAAGTACCTTTTTAATGATGTGATAATGGTTAATGAAATGACAATCAACTGACCCAGAAAGAGAACAATTCAAACTGTTCAATCTCATTCCTCCATGTAGTCAATTGTTATTAGAGATTTTATAAATGTCAAATTTTAAATTTTTTTATGTTTTCTTACTTTTCCTTTCCATCTCTTTTTTTTTTCTCTGACTTAATCCAATCTTACTCTTTATTTCTCTTTCTGTACCAGGTTTGACTCTAATTCACCCTGTTGTTCCTCTGTTTCTTTCTCAAATTTCCTTGGTTACGGAGATAGACTGTTGGTCCCACTGTTCACTGAGGTCCCAGATGGCCAGTGGCCTCGCCCCACCGTTAACAATTCGCACTTCCAGCAAGTTATGGCACAAAAACATTTTGAGCTGAAAGGTGCAGAAAGAAAGTCTAACATTGCACGCCACGAGATGCCCCGCCCCAGCAAGATCGGGCCCATTATGTTGGGCAGTGTCTTGGTTCAATGGACTTAGCTGGGATTGGATTCAACCAAACAGCTCTAATATACTGCTGCTAGGTCACTTGTCTTATTCTGCTGCACAAGAATATTAAATATTGCAGAACTGCTTCTCAAGGAAAGGCAGAACAAATCCCACTTTAGCTGTTCTCTGACTTTTATGTCATTTACAGTTTCCGAAAAAATATTTTTATTCAATTATACTTTTTACATATAAAATGACAACAAATGTTATTGAAATGTGACTGCATTGATAAGAATTGGTACTGTCTGTTGGACGTTCCTTTATTGTTGCTATGAAGATGTGTGATCATACGATGAGGCATAACAATATTGGGAAACTTGCGCCTAATTGCCTTCAGGCACTCTGTTTAATTATGATATTAACAGAACTTCTCCTGTATAATTTCCAGAGATACACCTAAACTGACCTCAAGCTACTGCAGCAGTGTGACATTTACTTTCCCATACTTTCAATTCTTTTGTTGTCACAATAAGAGTGCTTAATTAATCCAACGCAGTAATACATAATGGACTGTTTATGCCATGAATTTTGTCAGATGGGAATTGAGTTCAAACCAGAGTCATACTACTGAGGCGTAATTAATCTTTTTTATATTTAGAAACACTATTATCAAAAGTAACGTGCACATTATATTGTTCTACCCTCAATCCTTCCTTCTTTAATCAAAAAAAATCATAGAATGATATAGCACAAAAGGAGGCCATTCGACCCATCGTGCTTGAGCCAGCTCTTTGAAAGAGCTGTCCAATTAGTCCCACTCCCCTCTTTCCCTATCATCCTGTAATTTTTTTGTCTTTCAAGTATTTATCCAATTCCCTTTTGAAAGATATTATTGAAGCTGCTTCCTCCATCAGGCAGTGTAGTCTAGATTACAATACCTCGATGCGTAACAAGAAATGTCCTCATGTTGCCTCTGGTTCTCTTACCAATCACCTTATATATGTGTCCTCTGGTTGCTAACCCTCCTGCCACTGGAAACAATTTCTCATTATTTACTCTATCAAAACTGTTCATGTTTTTGAACAACTCTATCAAATCTCCTCTTAACCTACTTTGCACTGAGGAGAATCCCAGCTTCTCCAGTCTCACCATATAACTGAAGTCCTTCATCCCTGGCATCATTCTAGTAAACATCTTCTGCACCCTTTCTCAGGCCTTGACATTCTTCCTAAAGTGTGGTGCTCAGAATAGACTCCAGCTGTGGCCAAATCAGCAATAATCTTGAAGAATCTTCCTCCATGCATCTTCCTTTAGGCAGAATCATAGAATCATAAAAATTTATAGCATGGAAGGAGGCAATTTCAGCCCATCGTGTCCGTGTCAGCCAACAAAGAGCTATCCAGCCTAATCCCACTTTCCAGCTCTTGATCCATAGCCTTGTAGCTTACAGCACTTTAAGTGCATATCCAAGTACTTTTTAAATGTGGTGAGGGGTTCTGCCTCTACCACCCTTTCAGGCAGTGAATTCCAGATCCCCACTACTTCTGGGTAAAACATTTTCCCTCAAATCCCCCTAAACCTTCTACCAATCACTTTAAATCTATGCCCATTGGTTATTGACTTCTCTGCTAAGGGAAATAGGTCCTTCCTATCCACTCTATCTAGGCCCCTCATAATTTTGTACACCTCAGTAAGGTCTTCTCCAAGCCACCTCTGTTCCAAAGAAAATTTGCTTAATATAGCCCTCACTGAGTCTGCCAGTACTGGAAACAGGCTTAAAAATGAACCTAAACATAAATACCGTTGGAAAACATTGGCAAATAAACACAGATTGGGGCCATTTTATAAATGAACATTGTAGTTGCAAATACATTGTGATGTTGGCATTTCTATTGATAAAGATCATACTCCATAGTTTACTCAACGTGTTGATTTCTACCATGGGCATAAAGAATAAATACTTCTTGCAGCTTTGAATGGATCAGTTTGAAAAAGCAATAAAAGTGAGGTGGATTCATCACATTTTAATGGTAATAGTATCATAGAAGTCACTGGGCTAGAAATTGGCCTCCTTTGCGCTTCCCGTTACTTACCGACCAGGCGCGGCGAGAGTACCGTGCCCGCTAAATTCCCCTGGAAGTTTGCGGCGGCGGTAACCCCGAGCACCCGATCTCCTGCACCCGGATATCGTGACGCCATCGCCATGCGCATCGCCCCGGTAGCGACCCGGACCCGAACTTTGGTTCTGCCCCCCGCAGCAATAGCGGGCCACAACACTGACAGCTGCAGGAGGCATTGTTCAGGAGGCCGATCGCTTCAGGAGCGCTGTTTAAAGGGGATGACGGTTGCTGGGGGTGGGGGGGAAACATTTTTCGTGATGCTTAACTTTAATTTTTGATGATTTTCTTGGGCCACGATTGATCAGCCCTATGCTCTGCTCGAGTAGCTTGGGGCTGATCCTGGTGGGTCGTGGCTGCCGTCGGCAACGAGGCACCTATTTTCATTGCAGAACTTGCAACAATGGCCCTTCCCTTTAAGGGAGGGAAGGAGCCTTCATTTCCAGCAGCACTGCACGGGACATTGGGCAGCGCTGCACCGCTACTGCCCCTCTTGCCGGCTTTAGCGCTTCAACAGAAGTGGTGACGCTTGATTTAGCGCTCCACTTCCTTCTGGAGCGCAAACACCCAATTTAGTGCAACCTGAGAAACATTAGCGCCTGCCGCTAATTTCTCAGGATTTCAAAAGTTAAAGCCCCAAACAGGGCAATACCGAATTCCTTCTCTATAATCTTCACAGCTGCCAGTTGTTGGTTCTGCAGTGTTAGACTGTAACTCCAGAGGCCATTTTAATTGGTTAGTGTAGGCCTCCTATTTGATGGTTGTAGAATTGTTAGGGGAATATTTGCTGTTCAGTGCCTGGATTTCTATAGTGCGCAGGAGAAAGATAAAACTGCTGGAGTTTAAACATGCAGCATGTTCTGCTATTCGCATGTAAGTAACTGAGGTAATAATATCATAAAAATACTGTGTGTTTGTGCCAAGATCACCACTCCTTTCTCTACTTTCTTGCTGCCCTGAATTTCTGTAGCTCACACGTAATACTCTTAACAATCTTTCTCATCGGTGTATAAAGTGTGTTTCATTCCTTTTCCACAACTAGTTTCCTCTGATTAAAGTTTTTGGTTTGTGGAAGAGTTAACTTGGGCAGATGAAAAATAAAGTTCTACTCTGCAAGTGATAAGCAACTTTGAATTTTTTTTTTGAAAAAAACCTATCACCAGAAACAAAATCCCAACATAATTGTTAATTTTATATACATAAATAGAGCTTCCATGAAAATGCTTTGCAGTTGAGTTAAAAAGGATCTGACCTGTTTGACAGGAACCTGGTATTCAATCCCTTGGGATACTAATTTCTTACTCTCTGTAAAAAGAGGAAGAGGAACTCAGTTCCCCATGAAATAACATCCCGCGGGAGTACTCTCAAGCAATCTGGCCTTCATACAACATAGAAGTTTTCAACTGTGCATCAGGGGTGTGTGATTTTTGTTTGTTTTGGGTAGATGAAGAGGCCCACATAATAGGAACTGCACAATTAGACTTAAGAACATTCCATGCAATAGACCCTCGCTAAAATGTGGTCTTTGTATGAAGAAAACCTTGTGAAATATATCAGTCCTAAATTGGCCCTTTACTAGTTTGAACCTGCGACCCCTCATTTGACTCTTTTCATATAATTGAAAGTAATTTTCCAGATTCACCTTTTCTATAACATTTACTATTTTAAATAGCACTGTAAGATCACCTCTCTGATGCCTCCTCCGAAGGATGAAAATCCCAAGTTTCTCCAATCTTTCTTTATAACTCGGACCTTTAACGATAAGGTTCAACCTCAAGTCTGTTATTCTTCACAGTCTCCTGTGCTTGAATGGAAAGATAGAAAGAAGGAACTTACATTTTATTGCACATTAGAGACAATGGAGTGAAATTCAATTTTGGTCGTGGTGCAAACCCAATGGTGGGTCGGCCGTTTGTTAGACACCCTGCCAGGTCCTCGTATCCATTGAAGTCAACATTTGCTCAGCCAAATTTGAATTTCACCCCAAATGTGGGGGCAAGAAAGTGAGATATCGACTTCATTCCTTTTCAAAAAGCAGAGCAGGGGCTAATAATGTAAATTAAACCATCTTGTTAACCACTTTTTGATATTTCTTTTTAAATGCAGTCCAATGGAGTTGTCACTGTTCAGCAGAAGATCCGGTACATTCCATAAACCTCGGTGCACAGTCAGGTGAGCTTAACCATCAGGATGGGCTATCATCTTTATCATTTCAATTTAATATATCAGTATTTTGAAAATAATTAGTGTCAAAAGGCCACAAATGACTCAATATCTGTACTAAAGGTGTGGGGAATAAATTGGATAGCGTGAGCATAATTGAGTAGATTTTCACCTCGTTGGCAATTTCCCGTTACAGAAACTGCCTGGATTTTCATTTGCGTTGATTTCAACACCGGTTATACGCCCAGGTGAAAATCTACCCCAATGTCTTCAGCTGTGCGGACTGGAACTATGTTCTTAATTGTCTCTCAACGCTGCCAACTAGCCCAGAATATATACTGGGGACGAAATTGCCCTGCGCCCTGATTGGGGGCGGTAACCTGCTGGGGTCGTCCCAGCCACTGAATTGGACTTACCACCCCTCAAAGAAAGTGGAGCGCAATCTCGCGCACTCCACTTCCTTTAGGGGTGGGTCCAGGGGCAATGCTGGGGCGAGTTGTGCAGCGCTATGCTGACGCTTCACGTAGCATGCTTCATCCCCACTCTCCTTCACTTAAAGGGGAGGGCCACTGCGCACTCTGCAAGGCCTGTGTTGGCCTCCACTAGACCACCAGAGCAGTGTGGTACCAGGCCTGCAGCCCGGCATCCAAAACAAAGTGCCGGGCTGCACGATGGCGGCCCGGACCACGGAAAACAAAACAGGTTAGTGAGCCGACCTGAGAGTTGACACCCATGTCATCGCCGGGGCGCTACCCGCGGGGTCGGCAAAGCCATGGGAGCACCTCTGCAAAGTCCTGGGCAATTTCCCGGGAGCCGGTAGTGCTCTCCCCCCCCCCCCCCCGCCCGGCGAACAATGTCTTAAGCCCCATTAGCACCCCCCAGAGGCGCTATCGGGCCTCTGAAAAAGGGGCAATTTTGCCCCCATTATTATTTTAATCAGTGAGCTATTTTAATTGTGTAGCTACACGGCTCTAAAGCTCTGAAAATATTGTTGATGGTGCAAGGAAAGTGAAAGTTTGGACTGTAGATTTTGTCGCTTGGTTTCATCTCCCACTCCTGCCCAGCATTAACACGTAAGTAGCTTGGTGGAAACTAGCTTACACATTTTGAAAGATGTATGTGTATGGAATGGTTCCCAGCCTGCTCCTGAGAGATGGGGCAGGAGCAGCTGCTGTTGGAGGCAAGATGAAATGGTTAAAGTTTTAACCTTCGCTAAATAATAAATGGTGAATGCTTGGGGTTGTATTTGGTTTTTTTTTAAACTTAATTCCTACTAAAGGGATTTTTTTTTTTTTTTTAAATGAGAGCTAATCATTTCTGGTTAATGGTAGATAAATTGGCATGAAGGTCAGTATTCACGGGCACCCCATTCTTCTTATAATCTCCATTACAATTGTTAAAACATAGCGTAAAAATGCAAAGAAAGTGATGTTGAGGCGTCTGGTATAAACACAATTCTCTATGCTGAGTGCAATGAAAATGAGTTGCATTTTGATGAAGCTTGTTGCTCCATAAAAATTTTGTTAAATTGCATTATCAGGATACCCCCTCATGAAAACATTTTCAACCCCTCCATGTTTCAACTATGAAGAAACCTGCAGCCATTAACTAATAAATTATTGTGTGAGGATAAAAAAACTTATCAGATTATTTGCAAAACACTCTAAATTAGTATGATCTACTCAGTTCTCTGAGGAAATTACTTATTCCATTTCCATGCTGATACCGAAAATAAAACTAGATTGAGAAACATGAAAATACATTAAAATGCATTCACTGTATCAACGCAAATTAAAATCCCGGCAGTTTCTATCTGTTAAAGTATGTATTGCTCCTTTTGTTCCATTTTGTCTATCGTGAGGCAGAACAGTTACTTCTATAAGTTATAAAGTCAGCCTCACTTGTATTAAGTACTTTATCAGATGGTCTCTCTCTCTCTCACACACACGCATACATTCATATATACACACACATACAGATACACAAACACACACACATATGCATGCAAACAGACACATACGTATCATCATCATCATCATTATTATCATAGACAGTCCCTCGAGTCGAAGATGACTTGCTTCCACGCCAAAAAGTTCACAGTATACACACATACATACACGGACACATGTATACACACAAATACACACATATACACAGATACATTCACACGCACACATTCACATATGCACAAACATATTGGTTTTACTTCTGCTGATGGCTCTGACTGGAGTGGCACTAGACCATATAGACTAACAGGTCCCAAGGCTCCAGTTGATTCACTACAATACTTTTGCCTCAGTGCCTCTGCGCCAGGGATCAGAAAAACCTGTTGGGGTTCCAGCTCCTTACTGCTCACAATGGTTAAGAGAGTGTGTGCGCGTGTGGACTTTGGGTGTGAAACTCAGCTTGGGGGCAATATCATGTGTGGTCAACGTGCCTACCGACACTCAGCGTCTATGCTCACCCATGCACCAGAGAGCTGTGGGTACCCCGACAAGAGCTGGTAGCTTTCAGAAGAAGAGGGATTAAATGAGAAGAACTAGTTTATTAGTACAAAACATACTGCCAAAACTGAGATTTGAATCTTCCTGATGTTTAGTGTTAAAGTTCAGTAAGATTTGTAACATCCATAGCCTGTGAATACTGAAATTGCCAGACATGTAGTGAGTACAAGTCTTTTAACAAGCCAATATATTTGTATTTTTGTCTTGATGCACACAGATGTTACTTCAACAATCGAAAACAAACTGAATACATCTATTGCTATTGCTACTGCTGCACCTGGAGACTCAAATACTTCAGCTCTAAGGTCAGCTGAAAATTCATCGGACCAAATAAGAATTGATGTCACGACACTTCAGAGCACCCAAAACATGCTCAATCACGGTGACATCATTTTAACCACTTTAAGTTCCACAACAGATTACAAATTCATCGAGAGGGGAACTAATTCCAATTTAGGAATGCAGGTAAATGGGTAGTCTATAACTTTATTCATTCTGCTCATATGGAGAATTGCTGTGTTGTAAATAGAACCACAATAATAGTCGGAATGGTAACACCTCTATCAGAGTAATGTAAAGATAGTAGTGCTGCACAAGCTTGGATTTTCATTCTGCACATATGTGAGTTGAGGATCATTTGCATAAAAAGATATACACAATAAAGTCAGAATTGAACAGAAACATTGTAACCGAAGTGGGGAAACAACTGAAGGCAACAAGTGCACATTTTCTGAACATATTTCTAAAAGTTTGCAAGCTGAAAGGGTAAAATTCTTAGGTTTGCTAAACCCAAGTTTTGGATCGAACATTCTTCTATGAACTTCGTGTTTCAATATATTTGCTACAAAAACAGGAAGCGTGCTTCTCCGGTGTTTCCTCACCTCCCACGTACTGACAATAGATCTGTGGAAGTCACATCCACTAATCTCTTTCAAGAAGTAAACTTTTAACATCCTTCTCTCAATTGGCTTCGGAACCGTGCTTCCTGATGTTGATGATTTGCTGTTAAAGCACATTTTGAAACAAAGTGAATTGCCATCCTTGCGTGATTGCAGGAGCAGGTGGTTCATCCAAAAGACTGTAAACATTTCCCCTTTTTGTCCGTGTCTTCTGTGCTGCGTTCCAGTGGCAATAACAACTTTATCAACAGCTCTGTTGTATAGGTGAAATGGTACTATTGGGTCTGCCAGCACAGAGAAAGAAAAAAAATGAAAGACTTGCATTTATATAGCGCCTTTCACGACCACCGGATGCCTCAAAGCACTTTACAGCTAATGAAGTACTTTTGGAGTATGGTCACTGTTGTAATGTGGGAAACGCGGCAGCCGATTTATGCACAGCAACTCCCACAAACAGCAATATGATAATGACCAGATAAACTGCTTTTTTGTTATGTTGATTGGAGGGATAAATATTGGCCAGGACACTGAGGATAACTCCCCTGCTCTTCTTCAAAATATTACCATTGGATCTTTTCCATCCGCCCGAGAGAGCAGACGGGGCCTCGGTTTAACGTCTTATCCGAAAGAAGGCACCTCCAACAGTGCAGCACTCCCTCAGCACTGCACTGGGAGTGTCAGCCTAGAATTTTGTGCTCCACCTCGACAAGTCATTGACAGATAAATAGTTGCTCGCGAGCCCCATTTTTTTTCTAGCATGTAGAACTGGTTCTATAACATTAACACAATATCCGAAGACTGATGCCAGCTTCAAGATTGAGAACGTGGGTGATAGGGCAGGGGAGACGATGTTTTTAATTTATGGACTGCTTTCGCAGACTGGTCTGGGACCCTCGCGAAGCTGCCAGGGGCATCTATACATTCCCTCGAGTGGCTTACTGAACAACTCAAGTGCATATTGCCCATGGCATTGGCACGAATAGGTTACAAGCACCACTGCACCACCAGAAATGGGACACAAACATGGATTCATGCAACAGGTCGGATAGAAACATGGAAAATAGGAGCAGTAATAGGTCATTTGACCCTTTGAGTCTGCACCGCCATTCAATGCATGGCTGGTCCTCTATCTCAACACCATATTCCTGCTTTTTCGCCATACCCCTTGATGTCTTTTGTGTCTAGAAATCTATCTATCTACCTCTTAAATATATTCAGTGACTTGGCCTCCACAGCCTTCTGTGGTAGAGAATTCCACAGGTTCACCAGCCTCTGAGTGAAAAAATTTCTCCTCATCTTGGTCCTAAATTTCCTACCCCATATCCTGAGATTGTGACACCTTGTTCTAGACTTCCCAGCTAGGGGAAACATCCCACCCACATCCAGTCTATCCAACCCAGTCTTCACTTAGAATGCAGTGGATAATGTTGTTCTGCAGGAATTTGAAATAAGATATAACCAGGGAGAATTAGGAGAGAGATGCAGAAGTTATATTGTAAATCTAGGCCATTAGCAACGTAGTCGTGAGCGTGTTGTGTAGATCACCCAGAGCCTTGCACTATAAATCGTACCTCATCCAGGGCTGCAGCAGTCTGTTGAAATATACTGAATTTTTCTTTGACTTAATTGGTTATCCGACTTCTTGTTTCAAGCTTGGCAGAGGGAGTTTGTGCCCCAGTTGGTGTGCTGCCAATTTAGAATGTAGCACAATGTTTAGCGGCCTGGTGATATTACAGCACAACCACTGTGCGCAGCAGGCATTGCTGCATTTTGCATAATGCAGAGTCTGTTTCATTGTAATTCACTATCCAAAGTAACCCGAAAATACTGATTCTGTGAGATTTTAAATCACTCATTTTGTGCTTTTATGTTCTACTTGACCCAGCAGAAACCCACAACCAGTGCAACCTTGGAAAACACTGATCCTGCATCACTTTTTAGAAGATTAAGACATTAAAAATGACTGTCAATATGTACAATTTGTTAAACGTCTTGTGTGCAGGGCTTCATTCCTGTATGTGTAATATTTATTTCTCGTAGCACTTTCCTGTCATGATGTTATCATCGTGCTGTTTCCTTCATGCTTGTCTGCCGGGCCTATGTGTCACACTTTTTGTTCATGATTAAACTTAGCTATTCACTTTACTAACCTCGGAATTGAGTCCTCCAAGCTTAATCGCTCAGGTCGGTTGTGATACTTTTGAGACCTCCCAGTTCCACCTCCAAGTTAGGTGGTGCTGTTGTCTACTGTGTCTCCTGTCTTCGAGCTGGTAAAATCGGATCTGTGGACCAGTGCCAGTTGCCCCTCCCTGTTGCCTTCTCTCGTGGCTGCAGTGGCCCTCTCCCCCTCCCAACTGCTGCAAATATATATGTTAAATATGGCTATTTCACTGCTTCATAAATACATTATATTTAAAATATAAACAGAAAATGCTGCCAATCTCAACTGGTGAGGCAACATCTGTGGAGAGAAAGCAGAGCTAACGTTTCGGGTCAATGGCCCTTCGTCAGACCCGAAACATTAACTCTGCTTCCTTTCCACAGATGCTGCCCGACCTGCTAAGATTTCCAGCATTTCCTGTTTTTATTCCAGATTCCAGCGTCTGCAGTATTTTGCTTGTGTGTCATATTTTAAAATCCATTATTTTAAATAATACCAGATTCTCTTGGTCATTGCTGGAGAAACTCTCTCTTCCATACTTCTGGGAAGTGAAGGAAATTTATTCTGTTTCATCCAACTTCACCCTCTGCATCTCTGTCCTCACAGAGTGCCTGTATTTTCCTTTTCTTCTCATCATTCCCTCCTATGGACTCTGACTCCTCCCGTACTGAGCTACCATTTTCCCCCCTCTCCCCACGTCCCCACATTGTTTCTTCCCACTCTCATGCTAACCACCACACTTCATTCCTCACACCCCCTCAGAGGACACAATTGCCATGCTTTTGCCGTGGCACTCCATAATCCCCTTCCTACGGGAAGCCTCCGATCAGAAATTCTACCCCTTTATAATAATGCTTCTGTGAATAGGAAACACCTGTGAACTCATCCTTTTTTGGTGTGGAAGCAAGTCATCCTCGTTTGGAGGGACTTTTTTTTTTAATTCGTAGCCAATCTTTCCAATTCTTTGTCAAATCACAAACGCCAGAGGTCACCTTGCACACATCAAGGATCACTCTGCGCCAATGCTCTTAGCCAAAAGGCCTAGAGCCACTGCACCGTTCCTGGAAGTACTGCAATACCAGGTTCGTGCCATGGAGGTGGATGGGTCAGGCCCCCCACACACCTCCGTGGAGGTGGATGGGTCAAGCCACCCCACCCACCTCCTATTTCCAAAAAGCATAGGAGAACCACCTTCCTGATCCAGGGAGAACCACTTTGGGGTCATGGTTACTCCCCTGTCAGGTCAGTTACGCATGATCTTAGCCAAAAGAGGGACTGCCTATGATCATGTGTGAATGCAACACTAAATGTAAGAATTGTAGGGGCCGAAATGACCCCTTTCCTTAATGCCTATCACCACCGGAAATTGGCGGCCACGCTGCGGAGTGCAATGGCAGCCGTCTTATCATGTAATGGCCGCCATTATCAAAATACTGCCTCTGCGGTATCCCGGCAGTGACTTGCACCCCCCCACCGCTCCGCTGCTACTGATCCATCCTAAGCATGTCATCAGAGTATGCACCGTCAATGTTCCACCATCCCCCCCCACCACCCCAGACGGCAAAATTTCACGAGAAAATCTTCCTCCCGCTGGGCGGTGCCAAAAGCTGCTTTTTTCAGGCAGTCCAGTGAGGCTGTGGCCTTCTAAAATGGCGGTGCGGCTCCCATTAAAGGGAAGGATGCACTGCCGCTGCCGCCATGTTTTTTTTTGTCGGCCGACTGCCATGTCCAGCCGATAATTACGCCCCCGGGTTCGACCGGGCTGCCAACAGGCAGCCTGTCACCCCCCCTCTTGGGTGCCAGGCCACTGGCCCGGCCGAAACCCTCCCTGGTGGCCTAGTGGACCGACCTTTAAAAATCACGCAGACTCTCCCCTTTAAGTGAAGGGGAGAGCTGTGGTGACGCAGCGCCCCGTTTCCAGCGGTGCGCAATTTCGGCCCCGTAGTCTTTAGTCCCAACTGCAAAAGATCATTTTTATTTATTCTTGTTACGGAGAGGCAATCTGAGTATTGATTCAGACTGAATCACAGAAGGAACAGTTGAATAAGCTGAGGTGCAACTCTGGTGAATTGAGCATTGTTCTGCAGCAATAATCACCCAAAGATAATTAATCCTGACGCGAGCAGAAAACTTCTTGGCAAACTCGGCCCAAGTTTGTCAGGCTTCAACTACGGTATATCTGTAAAGGAAATACTCAGGGTGACAAGTGTTTCCACTGTGTAAAAATATTTATGTGGGTTAAGATATTCAGATCATATCCTGTTTGCTGGGCTTCTCATTATTTGCCCTGAAAGAGTTCATTTTCCATTAGCAAGTTAAGGTCTGGCTGGTTATTATTCCTTGTAGTTTTCCCATGGACACTTCAAACAATTTTTGGTTTAAAAATGAAATAGATTTCGCATGTGCATCCTCAGTGCCAAGAATTTTCTCTTGGCAGTTGCACTGATTGCTGACTAATTTTTACCTGGCTATAAAAGTTATGATAATTCAAAACTCATGCTAGTGACTTACTGACAAAAAGAATATCATAATTAGTGGTGGGGTATGGTGAAGAAATTACTGATCCGTCTTATTTACTCCACATTTTATTTTGAAGAAAGCCCCCTGCCCAGAAGGTTTGTGCACAGCAAGGTAGCTTTTGGGAGGCAACGCACCAAAGAAGTTGGACATGTTAGTGGCTATAGCATGAACCCCACTTCAGATGCTTTCTGTGTCACCACTGCTTTTGGGGCATGAGATAGGCTATTATCAATATCTTAGCCTCTCTTTGCCTCTTTCCTGCTCTGGCACTAGCCTATTGTCACTATCGATCAGTTACATTCTGGAATGGATGCTGAGAATGGAAGTTTCGTCTCCCATTAATATTCCCCAAATCTAACTTCTTGTTAAAAAGGCAAGAGCAGGAGGCAGTAGTACTGTGCAACAGAAATGTGTCAGTAGGAACAATTGCACGCACGTTGCATGGGTGGAAGGTCCAAGAAATAATTTGCACTTCCAGCAAAATGCCTCAAGCGCTTCAGGTATTTGCCAGCAACACCCTGACCATTTGCTAATGTCAAGCCAAGTTCATGGCAATAATATCCTTTGGAAGAAAAAAAATGGCAGAATTAAAAAGATAATGGCCTGGAATTTGTGGTCAGTAGCGATGCGAAGGCCTATGAGCAAGCAGCAAGTGGAAGCAAAATCTGTCTCTCAAGAAGTGGCAATGAAGAATAAGCATTCAGAAAACAGCCACGAATAAAACAACTGAGAAGAAGATGAAAGCAATCGTGCCAAATACTTTTGGCTTCCATCTTGTTTTGTCAGTAACCTGAAAACATGGCGTTAAAAGTAAGGTTTCTAACATAGAAAACACATTTAAAAATTGCACAATTTGCAATAAATTTATCATATATACATGCATATTTTTTTGTTCTTCAATGGCATTGGTCTCTGGAGGCTTGGCTCTCTTAGAAATTGCCTCTTTTTATAGCCCCGTTAACGTCTCCGGAGGTGCGCTAATAGTGCACAAGACACTTTTTGCCCAATGGACAAGGAGGCTACCGTCTCCCAGGAAACTGCCCTCACCGCCCCGACCCCTTCACGCCCCATGAGGCTGGTGCGAGCGGATGTGAACGCCATCCTTGCAGGTCGCGAAGCTGGCCGACATCCGCTCTCGGAGCAGCGCTTAAAGTGGAGGTTGCCAGCGCCCTGGGCCGCCATCTGTTTTTGTCAGCGAACTCTCAGGTCGGCTCAACGATGGCGGCCCTAATGTGGTCCGGGCCGCCATCGTGCAGCCCAGCACTCCGTCTTGGGTGCCGGGCTGCAGGCCCCATGGCACGCTGCCCTGGTGGCCTAGTAGAGGCCATCAGAGACTTTGCAGAGTCCTCTCCTTTAATCAAAGGTAGAAGGAATGGCACGCTCGCCTTCAAGACCCAGGGTTAAAAAGGGAAAATGTAAATGAAGCAGGGCTCCCATTTTCTTATCACTGTCTACCAAACCCCAGAAGGATGCCTATTGTATTAGGTGAGGGCAGTGGGCTCAGTTGTCCTGCTCATTTAGAAGAATAGCTTTCCAAATTTCGCTGTCATGACTTAAATGTGAATATTTGGTCGAGGTACCAGAGGTGAGCGATGCCCACAGCAAAGAGTCAATTATATCCGAGCAGAGAGAAGACAATTGACAAGGCATTGCAGGTTGGACCTCTGTGGTCCGTCACCCTCGGGGCCTGACCGGTGCCGGAACAGAGAATTTTCCAAACCACGGGAGGTCACGCTGAGCCTAGGCTGACCGGTACCTGTAGACAGTGCCCGGGCTCCTGAACATCTCTGGCTCAGGCTACGAAACTCAGGCCTTGCTCTCTCTCTCTCCGCAGCAGTGAACACTGAGTGCCAGTTAGCGCGGGAAACTGGGACGCAAAGCGGCAGTTGCGCACTGATCACAGAGCTAGGAAGCATGGGAAACCGATGCTGAAGCCGAACCATGGATGTTTCTGGACCAGAGAAGTCCAACCTGAATAAATAAATATATGTTTTACATATATACATATATATATAATATATATATATATATTATATATATATAATTTATATACATTATATTTGTGTGAATATATATATAATATATACAGCTTCACAGAGCAGTATTCATCCCTATTCTTTTGTGACTGTGGAAAGCTCCCATAGATATAATTTAGCTGTCATAGTCCTTTCCATTAGTGAAACAACAGCTGGAATTGCTGGTTGCTGCTGAGATACTCCATAAGCATGTGAATCCTGGTAAATTTTTAAGCTCATTGTTTAATTAATTCTCAAACTTTGGAGTGCAGCCAACCATTAAATGCTACTTGACTGATGCCATTTGTCATTTCTGATATTGACACATGCAAAAAAAATAATTCTATATCCAATGCAATTACTGTAAAATAAATGATCTGCTTCAAATGGACATTCTTGTGAGTAATCCCATATTGATGTTTTGTCTTTACTAATTCTACACTGATATTTAATATCAAATATTTCAAAGTACCTCTGCAGAGGAGCTCTGAATTGCATTGTCTATTAACTTGACCGGTTTGATGACGCATCTCAGGGTAGCTAACTTTGAACCACAGTGTGTAAATGAAATGTAATAGTGATAGGACAATTAGCTGGAGAATGGCACAGTGAGTCATTCAAATATAAATACAAAACATCATACATTGTGTCATTTTAAAATATCAAAAATTTGCCCAGACTAACCACACTGCAGCAGATTGGCACAGAACTGCCAACTTTAGCAGAAATCAAAATTAAATTGACAATCTCAGTCAAAAAGGCCATAAAGATGATTGATGTAGGAAATGAAAAAAAATCACAATCATGCAAAAAAAGATCCTGTTCTAAGCAAGAGGATGAGAAGTGATGTGACAAAACACATCATGGAAAGTGTACAAGAATGGATATTTATTCGTTCATGGGATGTGGGCGCCATTGGTAAGGCTGGCATTTATTGCCCATCCCTAATTGCCCTTCAAAAGGTGATGGTGAGTTGCCTTCTTGAACTGCTGCAGTCTGTGTGGAGAAGGTACTTCCGCAGTGCTGTTAGGGAGGGATTTATAGGATTTTGACTCAGCGACGATGAAGGAACAATATTATATTTCCAAGTCACGATGGTGTATAAATTGGAGGGGAACTTGTAGGTGATGATGTTCCCATTCGTCTGCTGCCCTTGTCCTTCTAGGTGGTTGAGGTCAGAGTTTGGGAGGTGCTGCCGAAGAAGCCTTGGCGAGTTGCTGCAGTGCATATTGTAGATGGTACACACTGCAGCCACATTGCGCCAATGGTGGAGGGAGTGATTGTTTAAGATGATGGATGAGGTGCCTGTGATGTATGTAACACTCAAATCACTGACTCCACAGAGTCTGGTGTTGTGGCAACTGCTGTGACCTTGGTCCTTTATTGTGTAACTCCAGAATGCCCTTCAGATGTGGTGGGCAGCCTTTTATACTCTGTCTCGCAGGTACTTTCGGGTCTCCCACCACAGTGCCCCTTGTGGCGCACTATTGTAACTATACATTTAATGTACATGGACAATACATAACAGTGCCAATCAAGTGGACTGCTTTGTCCTGGATGGTGTCGAGCCTCTGCCACTGGAAACAGTTTCTCCTTAGTTACTCTATCAAAACCTTTCATGATTTTGAATACCTCTATCAAACCTCCTCTTAACCTTCTCTGCTCTAATGAGATCATACATTCCTAAAAGGCCCAGTTGAACAGATTTTTCTATCTGTTCATCATACCCAAGAGAGGGCTCCGTGGAAGAAATGTTTTAGTCCTCGAGGCTTGACAGACCTGTGTAAATTCTCCTGATTGAATAGCAAATAATAGGTGCCTATTGAGGATTCTTCACTGTCCTGTGCCTCATCTCTTCTCTTACTCTGACATAGTTATGGCCTCATGAACAGATACCGTGGAGGAGGATAAATATGTTTATCTTGTCTCTAGAGAGTAGGCATCATGAATTTAAACCTGGTAGATGGTGGAAACTGATTAAAAATTGCTTCAACTGTTTGAATCCGAGAGTAATCTATGCAGTTAAAATGCATCTGAGGAATATTTGTTTTATTCCTGTGTCTTGCTGATGATATAAACTGACATTAGCAAACCGATTAAAGTAGCAATAATGGGCAGTACTTTAAAAAAAGACCATTATGTATGTTAATTCTTTCGAAAGAAACCATGTGTTGTACTTGCCAAACTGCTGAGACTTTAGGGATCCAAGCGCTCTCCTGAGTTTGAAATACTTGGCAAACATGCGCTTTGGCCGTAGCAGCATTGTTAGGCACCTTGGGGCACTTCTGGGGTACTTAACGACCATTGCTTATGCTAATCCAGTTTCTGAGGAGCCACTCATTTTAATTGTTAGGGGCCGAAATTGCCCTCCCCCCCCTCAAACGGGGCAGATAATTCAAATTAAATGAATATTTTCCCCCCGAAACCATGGGGCGGAGAATAGAGGGAACTTTCCCTCTTTTTGTGTTGTAATTCATTGCGCCAGTGTTAGGGGCGGCTGAGGGGCGGAAGGGGGGGGCGGTGGCATCAGCGCGATGCGGACGTGCCATGTCGCACTGACACGTAGCAAAGTCCCTCCCTTTCAGTTAAAGGGGAGGGCCGCTGCGAGCTCTGCAGCCACTTTAGTGGTGCCCACTGGGTCACCAGGGAGGGCTTCAGCCGGACCAGTGGCCCGGCACCCAAGAGGGACTGCCGGGCTGCCTGCTGGTGGCCCAGCCGAACCTGTGGCCGCCATTGTCGGCTCAACTTCAGAGTCGGCCAACAATTAAAATAAAATGACGCCCACGGCGGAGTGCCCTCACCTTTAAGGGCAAACATGCCGCCCAGCCAGTGGCAGCTCCCCTGCCAGGAAAAGCTGTCAGGGGCACCGAGCGGCGCCGGCTCCGCTCCTGCGGGGCAATTTCCCTCACCGGGTGGTAAGGGGTCAGCATGTGCCCAACGGGGCACGGTGGAAACCCAGAATTTCGGATGGGTCAAACCATCTGCCTGCCCCCAGTCAGAAATGTCTTACTGCCCCATTAATGCTTCTTAGAGGTGGTAATGGACTTTAAAGAGGAGGGAAATTTCGGCCCCTTATTCCTTTGCCAATAAACCTGCAGTATTTGTTGTATAAGGTGTCAGTCGTGGCTCAGTAGTAACATTTTCGCCTGAGTCAGAAAGTTGTGGTTTCAAGCCCTACTCCAGCAAATTTGAGCATATAATCCACGCTGACACATTAGTGCAGTACTGAGGAAGTGATACATTGTCAGAGTCACTGTCTTTTAGATGAGAGGTTTGCCCTCTCAAGAGGGCATAAAAGATCTCGTGAAACTATTCGAAAAAATGTGTTCTCCTGGGCAATAATCAATGTTTAACCCTCAACCATCATCACTAGAACAGATTATCTGGTCATGTATCTCACTGCAGTTTGTGGGAGCTTGCTGTGGCACAAATTAGCTGCCTACATTTAAACAGTGACTACACTTCCAGTGTGGGGAAACGTGACATTGGCTGTAAAGCGCTTTGCTACGTTCTGAGGCTGTGGAAGGTGCTATAGCAATGCAAGTCCTTTTAGATTTTTCGAAGTCAACATTTGGAGTCGGAAGCAAGGATTGTGTTGCAAAGAATGCATCTTTGTATTTAACAGATTGTTTCACTATGAAAAATAGTTCTAAAGCAGCCGTGGTTGTTTTTAATCAGTTTGGCTTTCCCACTCATTCTATGATTAGCATTCTTTGCATATATTAGGACAAGTAATGTACCATTTCCACTTGCTGAGATCAACAACCAACCGTCTCAAATCTAAAAGCCTGTTTTGGACTGTTGCTGAAGCCCTTCAGCGATCTCCCCTCAGCTTCGATGACCGATGGCGAAAAGCTTGGAAGATCAGTGACATACGGAATGGATTCCTTATCGAGGACCCCACAGCACAATCTGAAGGATCAAACCTTCCTCGCAAACAGTGGACAACCATCGACCGCTTCAGAAGCTGCCATGGTAGATGCTGCCACCTTCTCCGTAGGGGGAAGATTAAAGCAGCCCCTTCATGCGACTGTGGAGCTCCTAATCAGACCCTGGAGCACATCATCGAACACTGCCCTCAGAGGGAATTCGCAGGCAGCCTACAAGATATTCATGCTGTTACACCGGAAGCTTTGGCCTGGATATCCAACTTAGATATAGCCATTTGATTTGATTTGCTACTACCATACAGAAGAAGAAGAAGTATAACGTGGATAAATGTGAAGTTATCCACTTTGGTAGGCAAAACATAAGGACAAAGTATTATTTAAATGGTGATGGCTTGGGAAATGTCGATGTACAGAGGGACCTGGGTGTCCTTGTACACCAGTCATTGAAAGCAAACATGCAGGTGCAGCAAGCAGTTAGGAAGGCAAATGGTATGTTGGCCTTCATTGCAAAAGGATTTGAGTACAGGAGCAAGGATGTCTTACTACAGTTATATAGGGCCTTGGTGAGACCACACCTGGAGTATTGTGTGCAGTTTTGGTCTCCTTACCTAAAAAAGGATATACTTGCCATAGAGGGAGTGCAGCGAAGGTTCACCAGACTGATTCCTGGGATGGCAGGACTGTCGTATGAGGAGAGATTGGGTCGACTAGGCCTGTATTCACTAGAGTTTAGAAGAATGAGAGGGGATCTCATTGAAACGTATAAATATCTGACTGGGTTGGATGGACTGGATGCAAGGAGGATGTTTCCCCTGGCTGGGAAGTCTAGAACAAGGGGTCACAGTCTCAGGATACAGGGGAGAAAATTTAGGACCGAGATGAGGAGACATTTTTTCACTCAGAGGCTGGTGAACCTATGGAATTCTCTACCACAGAAGGCTGTGGAGACCAAGTCACTGAATGTATTTAAGAGGGAGATAGATAGATTTCTAGAAACAAAAGACATCAAAGGGTATGGGGAAAAAACGGGAATATGATGTTGAGATAGAGGATCAGCCATGATCATATTGAATGGCGGTGCAGACTCGAAGGGCCGAATGGCCGACTACTGCTGATATTATCTATGTTTCTATGTCTTTCTGTGATGATAGATATGAAAATTGCAGCTAACCTCTGATCGCGTGTCTTATTTTGATGACCGTGATACATGAAGACAGCACTTGGCTAAATTTGCAGTATTAAATGCCCAGACACGATGTGACTGCATTTAATGTTACATAACTTTGTAAACTGCCTTAATGCCTCAGAATATCACCTGATTAACTTTAAGTCATTTAAAAATGTTTGATAGCCGACTGCTATCCTTTGTAGAATACTGAAACGCATTTTGTCACACTGAGATTATTTTTCTTTCTTTCCAGGGTGATAGCAAGCCTTCCAAAGCAGACCAACCTGTGGTGTTGATCTCATTACTTACCTGTGGATTGATTGTTGCCGCAATGATTCTGGCTGCGTACTATCGCATGCACAAGCGGAGCTGGACCCCACAGAGCAAGAGACTGGTAATTGTCTGATGTGCAGAGCAGGTTTAATGGCATTCTATAAAAGTGGTGGGAACAAAATGGGAAACATTATAGTGAAATGTATCTAATGATGCCAGCAGGGTGTCTTGGTGTTGATTTGTGTATAGTTCCTCATCTCCCAAAGCATTATCAGAGTGGTGAGATTCATTTGCTGAGCATCAGTGTCACTAAAAGCTTCACATTATGTTGTGACAAATTTAGTGGCTCTGTTTATAGTGTACAAACATATTAATATGAACACAGCTAGAAAACAATCCTTTGTTCAGTCCAAACTATTATGTAAACATGTAGGACATGAGGAATTAAATTGGTGCCTAAGCAAATGCTCCCTTTCAAAGTCTACCTATTAACTGGAGGCCTGCTAATTATGTTATCGTATGCTTTCCTCACAGAAAACATAGAAACATAGAAAATAGGTGCGGGAGTAGGCTATTCGGCCCTTCGAGCCTGCACTACCATTCAATAAGATCAAGGCTGATCAGTCACCTCAGTACCCCTTTCCTGCTTTTTCTCCATACCCTTTGGTCGTTTTAGCCGTACGGGCCATATCTAACTCCCCCTTGAATATATCTAACGAACTGGCCTCAACAACTTTCTGTGGTAGAGAATTCCACAGGTTAACCACTCTCAGTGAAGAAACGTAACAAAGCTTCAACTCCAATCCATTGAGGTTTAAATTGTTTATTGCATATTAGGTGCAGCCATCCGATAAGCCTTTAATAAACAGAGAAGGGGCAGGGCAATTCTTTGCTTCCTTTCAATTGTAAAAGCATTTTTAGTCTACAAAAATCAATCTTTGATCGATTCTCATGCTAAATATAAAGCAGAATTAGAATACATACATAAAACTTTGAACTTCACAATTTCTGGAATAAATAAAGAATTATAGGCCTCGCTATTACACCTCCCAAGACAGATAGGAGCGACTCGGGCTGGAGGGGTGAGGGGGGCGGGGGCGCGGGTATTAAAGTGTAAATACGAGCAACGAGACCCCTACCCACAAGCGCATTCGCTCACCGCCTTTTTAACACCGCAGGGTATCGGGGCATCAGAGTGTCCCTGGCACACAAAGCACAAGCTCTATCCCTGATGTGAGAGCACACTCTATCCCCGACAACAACAACAACTTGCATTTATATAGCGCCTTTAGTGTAGTGAAACATCCCAAGACACTTCACAGGAGCGCTTCAAACAAAATTTGACAATTCGCCACATCAGGAGATATTAGGACAGATGTCCAAAAGCTTGGTCAAAGAGGTAGGTGTTAAGGAGCATCTTAAAGGAGGAGAGAGAGGTAGAGAGGCGGAGATGTTCAGGGAGGGAATTCCAAAGGTTAGGGCCTAGGCAGCTGAAAGTCCCATAAGAATGCCCCCCCTACCCTTTACCTAATTCCACAGAGCTTTGACACAAATTGGCAACAACTAAGCTTAGGATTCCCTAAATTGGTAAGGAGTGTCACCAGCTAGTACTGCTCTGCTGGTACGATTCCTGCTGATTGTCCAGCTAGACCACCCTAACAATATGACATTGGCTTGCAGGGATTATGGCGACATTTCCAGTTCCCGTGAACTATAATGCCTAGTCCATTAATAAAAGCTCTTTGAAGTACAACAGACCTGCCTGGCTCAAGTTGGTTCAAGATGAGATTTTGTGGGATAGAAAAAGGTCAATCTATCGATCTCTGTCTTGAATATACTCAGCAACTGAGCCTCCAAAGAATTCCAAAGATTCACAACCCTCTGACTGAAGAAATTTCTCCACATCTCAGTGATAAATGGTTGACCCCTTATTCTGAGACAGTGACCCCTGGTTCTAGACTCCCCAGCCAGGGGAAGCATCCTCCCTGCATCTACCCTGTCAAGCCCTGTAAGAATTTTATATGCTTCAATGAGATCACCTCTCATTCTTCTAAACTCTATGGAATATAGGCCAAGTTTACTCAATCTCTCCTCATAGGACAATCTCCCAACCCAGGAATCAGTCTGGTTAACCTTTGTTGTACTCCCTCTGAGGCAAGTATATCCTTCCTTAGGTAAGGAGACCAAAATTGTACACAGTACTCCAGGTGTTGGCTTACCAAGGGCCTATATAATTACATCAGGTTTCTGCCATGCTCCTATCAGGATACCTTGGTTTTGACCACCAAATCTGGAATAAAAATATGTTTCTCCAAATGCCAGTTGCAAGATTGAAATTCTAACTAACTGGCCTAATTTTTTATGGATTTGTTCATGGAATGTGGGTAATCCTGGCAAAGTGACTTTAATTAAATGTCCTTTAGGGAAGGAAATCTGCCGTCCTTACCCAGTCTGGCCCATATGTGACTCCAGATCCACAGCAATGTAGTTGACTCTTAACTGCCCTCTGAAATGGCCTCGCAAGCCACTTAGTTGTACCACACCGCTCGGACGGCAGCGGTTCAAGAAGGCGGCTCACCACCACCTTCTCAAAGACAATTAGGGATAGGCAATAAATGCTGGTCTTGCCAGCAACGCCCACATCCCATGAACGAATTGAACTTCACCTCATTTCTGGAGAAGCAAAGAATTATAGGCCTCGATATTAAACCTCCCATGACAGATAGGAGAGACTCTGGCTTGGGGGGGGGGGGGGGGGGGTGGGGGGAGGGGCTGTTAAAGAGTTAAATACGAGCAACTAGACCCCCTACCCGCAAACGCATTCACTCACTTTTTAACAGCGCAGGATATCAGGACGTCAGATTGTCCCTGACACAGAAAGCACGCTCTATCCCTGATGTGAGAGCACACTCTATCCCCGACAACAACAACTTGTATTTATACACCACCTTTAATATACTCCAATCCTTTTGTAATAAAGGCTAACATACCATTTACTTTCCTAATTGCTTGCTGTACCTGCATGTTAACTTTCTGTGATGTGTTTACAAGGACACCAAGGTGCCTCTGAACACCAACATTTCCCAATCTCTCACCATTTAAAAAATATTCTGCTTTTCTATTTTTCATGCCAAAGTGGATAACTTCATATTTCTCCCCATTAAATTCCATTTGCCATGTTCTTGCCCATTCACTTAACCTGACTATATCCCTTTGCAGCCTCCTTGCGTCATCCTCACAACTTACTTTCCCATCACCTTTGCATTGTCAATAAATTTGGAAAGATTACACTCGGTCCCCTCATCAAAGTAATTTTCCACTATATATATATATATATATCGGCCCTGAATTCGCAGCCCCTATGGGTGCGTACGAGGTGCGCACACACCCGTTGGAGCCCTGCAAGTTCAGGGTTTAGAAATGCATTGCGCATGCACCTAAACCCAACACTTGTGATCTCTCAAGAATCCTCTTGGCAGATCGCACGCATCTAGAAGTGCAGAGCTGCCGCAGGAGGAGAGTTTGGCTATTTGCCCAACATCTGCCCAGCGAATGTCCATGAAAGGCCTGCTTCTATCAGCGTAAGACTTCTAAAGGACAGAAAAATAATTTTTTTTGAATAATATAAACATTTAAAATCCTGTTAAATAAGGATAGTTTATTTTTAGACCCTTTAAAATATCTACATTTATTTTTCAACATTAAAAAAAAATAATGAATGAAATTCCATAATTAATGAAATTCCATAAAATTAATGATTCATTTTAAATATGTGATGGTTTTCTTCCAATTTATTTTAAGTGTTTTTGGAGGTATTCCCATTCATATTTATGGTGATACATATGGAAATCACGACAAGTATGAATGGGAATACCCCTACTTGGATTGGTTGGGCTGGCCCATGTGATCCCAGGGACGGGTGTGAAGCGTCTACGTCCCTGGGATATGTGGGCCCTGACGCAGGTCTTCGCATAGAGCCCCAGGACCACAAGTCTCTGGACCTCCCGGGCCACCAGGTAAGTTCGTAGAAATTTTTCAGGTCGGAGGCATCCGCCCGTGGGACTTTCTTTCATTGCAGCACAACAAAAACAGCGGATGCTGGAAATCTGAAATAAAAGCAGAAAATGCTGGAAATACTCAGCAGGTCAGGCAGCGTCTGTGGAGAGAGAAACCGAGTTAACCTTTCAGGCCGATGACCTTCCAAGATGCTGTCTGACTTGCTGAGTGTTTTCCAGCAGCTTCGGTTCTGATTTCATTGCAGTAGTGTGCTCTGTGTAAAGTAAAGGTTTCAGCTTTCAATATTTGGTCATTTTATTTTCTGATATATGTAATATTGTTAATGGAAAGGCAAAGAAGGATCTTCCAGCCGTGGGGAACTTGTGCAAAATTATTTAAATAGTTTTTATTAAAATATCGCTTCTAAATTCCTTGCAAACAGATGGCTGGAATACAGCGCACTGAAAATGTGGTTCGCATTCCATCCAAGCCGGTGGGGGGGGGGGGGAAGGAAAACAAAACATTAGGCATTTGTAGCATACTTATCATATATTTGTCATTTTCACTGCTCCTTCCTGAATGTTGTAAAGTCAAGTGAGGCTGGTACCCATCGACCCATCCCCTATTCTGACCACATGGACTAAGAGCTACAGTAGATACCATCCTGAAACTGGCCTTATCTGCCAGAGTGTCATAGCACCGTTTAAAACTAGTGTAGATTCGTCGCATTTCTGGGAAAGCCAAGCCATGATCACTGTAGCCATGCCTGTTATTTTACTGCCAAGTGTCAACCCATGGCTCAGTGGGTAGCACTCTCGCCTCTGAATCTGAAGGTTGTGGGTTCAAGTCCTACTCCAGGACTTGAGCACAAAATTCTAGGCTGACACTCCAGTGCAGTGTCAAGGGAGTGCTGTACAGTCAGAGGTACCATCTTTTGGATGAGACGCAAAACCAAGGCCCCCATCTGCCCTTCACGGGGGACGTAAAAGATCCCATGGCACTATTTCGAAGAGCAAAGGAGTTAAAACCTGGTGTCCTGGCCAATATTCATCCCTCAATCAACATAACAAAAACAAATTAAGTGGTCATTATCAGATTGTGGAAACTTGCCGTGTGCAAATTGGCTGCCGCATTTCCTATATTATACCGGTGACTACACTCCAAAAGCACTTCTTTGCGTGTAAAGCTCTTTGGGATGTCTGGTGGTCGTGAAAGGCGCATATAAATGCAAGTCTTTGTCTCCTTTCTTTCACATCACACTGCTAAGCTCCATTGCATCTCGAAACCCAGTTTCCCTCATTTTCACTGGCAATACTGTGTGTGGGAACCTGATTAGCGTTTAAGCTGCCACTAATGAAACAGGCGGGTGCTATGTCACCGCTTTGTCTGACTAATTTGTCCTGCTCACATTATGGGCCCAAGTTTCGGGTGGAGTTGCTCCTATTTTTTTGAAGCAACTAGTTTAGTTTGGAGTATCTTAGAAATCGCAATTCTCGGCATTTAGTTTGCTCCAGTTCTAGTAAGTTAGTTTACTTTTGTTTTAGTTCAGTTTTTTTTTTCAAAAGGGGGCAGTACCAGCTATTTACGCCTGTTTTGCAACTTAGAACGCAGTAAATGTCGACTTTTGTACGCTCAGAAAACCTTGCGTACACTTTAGAATTAGGCGCAGGTAGCCAGAGATAGGGGGGAAAGGGAAGTTAGAGGATTTTCCAAAGCATTAAATACTTCACTTTTAAAAATAAAGAACCATCATCAATAATAAATGATCAATAAATAAAATAAAAAAAATTAAAAATAAAAAAAAATAAAAAATAAAAAAATAAAAAATAATTCAATAAATCAATAAATAAAAAATAAAAAGTTCCTACCTCACCTACCCATTCGTGAGCACCGGGATCCCAGCCAGGGCTAGGGGCTGCATGCTGCAGGCTAGAAATCGGCACTCTGGCCACGATGAGGGAGCCCATTCGGCCAGTGACTTTCTCCTCCACTGTGAAACCCCTCCAATATTTCTTGACTTGGGGAGATATCCATTCAGCCTTATTGCAGCGGGGAGCCCATTTGGCCAAGGCTAGGGGCTGCGTGCTTCGGGCCCCTCCCACACAGAATCTGCGGGCCAGGAGCTACTGCGCACGCGCACAGACTCCACTGCACACGTGCGCAGCTGCCGGCACTCTTTTTGGCCCAGGGCTGTAGCTCCGCTCCTCCCCTCCGCGCTCCCCCCCCCCCCACACACACCGGCCCCCTGCTGTTGTGCTGCGTCGCGCTGACTGCTGAACAGGCCTGCTGCACTCGGAGAATCACGAGGTAAGTTTTTGCCGCGCTTTTCATTCTACAAAATAGGCGGGCCTCTCGGAGGTGCGTCGTTCTTGTGGATATCAGAAACTTGGGCCCTATATTGCTAACTTAGCAAACCTAAGAACTAATGTAGATATGAGTGTTTTGCTTTCCTTCCAAAATTAATTTGTGTAAATTAGTCATAGGTATTGCTCCCTACTTTAGATTCTGGGGAAGGATAGGGCAGCTGCACATTTGATGCCTATCAAATAGGTAATGAGAGTCCCCAGTTGGCCTCCAATGGATCTACAGGAGGGAGTCAATAACAAATAACATCAAGCTCCCTGGCACTCTTATTGTACCAGAGAGGGCGTGCGTAGACGTGCTTGGTAAACTGTAGCTGTAATATATTTACTTAATCTCTTGTTATCTCGACTGCTCGCATTTCATTTGAATAGACAGAAGGAGGCAAAAATAACTAGATATTTAAAAAGTACATTAAAGAAACAACAGGAATCAGGCCGACTGCATCAGCTGACTTAGGCACTGCAACTCACCCCTGGCGGCTCCAGGTTATGACTGGTTATAAATCGATTTATACCCAGATTTGAATTCTATGAAATAATGTATAAAATCCTGAGCTAGCTCTCACTATGACAAACAATGGCCAGAATGTGTGTGTGCCTTTTTTACTCCACTGGAAGTGACAATAATCACCACTTATGAAGGCTTAAATATCCACCCATCAGACACCTGGGAGCCAGTTTTCATAGCCGCTGCCTGCAGTGGTAATAAATATCCCCCAAACCTAAGTGGGCTTCAGTTTAGATCCATTACACCAGCCCTGTTCCAAATGTTATTCGCACACAGGATAAGACTTGAGTTGTGTCCAATAGGAGAAGCGATTTCAAAGAGACATTAAAGAAGTGGTGTAACGACCAACTTCGAGCCATGTCTTATCTCTGCTGCCATCCATAAAAATGGAAAATCAGATGATAAATCATGCACTCTTCCAACATTTCCCTATTAGACTATCCGGACTATCGGTGGTAAGTTTTCTGTTATTGGCACTTTGATCCAAAAAATACATATCTGAGATATGCTCTGCTTCCAGTAGGTTAATAAAAACTATTGAACAATTCTGGCAGTATACCTGCTCCATGTTACTGCTTGTCCTGGTTAGAGTTAGCCCAGTATCCTAGGTGGCATTTTACAGAGTTCTTTGCCTTATTTTCATCTTAAAAAAAATAAACTAAACTAGTGGTTCTTCCAAGACATAGATCACAGTGAGTCACAGGTTAGAGTGTCTTATAACACTGACAAAACAAGCCCCAATGACAACCATGCGCCACACTCCCAGTAAAGCATTAGATGGCCCACAATAGGGTTACTCTGCCTTGCTATTTCTTCCTGACCTTTGTCCTTCCTACTTATTAGATTGTCTCTCTCTATCTGTCACTATCTGAAGAGAGTCTCTCTATCCCTTCTCTTGAACATGAACAAGTTCTCACTCTCTTCTTTCAGAGGGCCTTTACTCATTGCAGTTCAGAAGAATGAGAGGTGATCTTATCAAAACATATAAGATTACGAGGGGGCTTGACAAGGTGGATGCAGAGAGGATGTTTCCACTGATGGAGGAGACTAGTACTAGAGAGCATGATCTTAGAATAAGGGGCCGCCTATTTAAAACAGAGATGAGGAGAAATTTCTTCTCTGAGGGTTGTAAATCTGTGGATTTTGCAGCCTCAGAGAGCTGTGGAAGCTGGGACATTGAATAAATTTAAGACAGAAATAGACAGTTTCTTAAACTATGTGGATAAGGGGTTATGGGGAGCGGGCGAGGAAGTGGAGCTGTATCCATGATCAGATTAGCCATGATCTTATTGAATGGCGGAGCAGGCTCGAGGGGCCGTATGGCCTACTCCTGTTCCTATTATTTATGTTCTTATATCATCCTCTCGGAATGAGTGATCACAGTATGGTTGAATTTGTAATACAGATTGAGGGTGAGGAAGTAGTGTCTCAAACGAGCATACTATGCTTAAGCAAAGGGGACTACAGTGGGATGAGGGCAGAGTTGGCTAAAGTAGACTGGAAACACAGACTAAACGGTGGCACAATTGAGGAACAGTGGAGGACTTTTAAGGAGCTCTTTCATAGTGCTCAACAAAAATATATTCCAGTGAAAAAGAAGACGGTAAGAGAAAGGATAACCAGCCGTGGATAACCAAGGAAATAAAGGAGAGTATCAAATTAAAAACCAATGCGTATAAGGTGGCCAAGGTTAGTGGGAAACTAGAAGATTGGGAAAATTTTAAACGACAGCAAAGAATGACTAAGAAAGCAATAAAGAAAGGAAAGATAGATTACGAAAGTAAACTTGCGCAAAACATAAAAACAGATAGTAAAAGCTTTTACCGATATATAAAATGGAAAAGAGTGACGAAAGTAAATGTTGGTCCCTTAGAAGATGAGAAGGGGGATTTAATAATGGGAAATGTGGAAATGGCTGAGACCTTAAACAATTATTTTGCTTCGGTCTTCACAGTGGAAGACACAAAAACCATGCCAAAAATTGCTGGTCACAGGAATGTGGGAAGGGAGGACCTTGAGACAATCACTATCACTAGGCGGGTAGTGCTGGACAGGCTAATGGGACTCAAGGTAGACACGTCCCCTGGTCCTGATGAAATGCATCCCAGGATATTAAAAGAAATGGCGGAAGTTATAGCAGATGCATTCGTTATAATTTTCCAAAATTCTCTGGACTCTGGGAAGTTCCAGCGGATTGGAAAGCAGCTAATGTAACGCCTCTGTTTAAAAAAGGGGGCAGACAAAAGGCAGGTTACTATAGGCCGGTTAGTTTAACATCTGTAGTGGGGAAAATGCTTGAAACTATCATTAAGGAAGAAATAGCGGGACATCTAGATAGGAATAGTGCAATCAAGCAGACGCAACATGGATTCATGAAGAGGAAATCAAGTGTAACTAATTTACTGAATTTCTTTGAGGATATAACGAGCATGGTGGATAGAGGTGTACCGATGGATGTGGTGTATTTAGATTTCCAAAAGGCATTCGATAAGGTGCCACACAAAAGGTTACTGCAGAAGATAAAGGTACGCGGAGTCAGAGGAAATGTATTAGCATGGATAGAGAATTGGCTGGCTAACAGAAAGCAGAGAGTCGGGATAAATGGGTCCTTTTCGGGTTGGAAATCGGTGGTTAGTGGTGTGCCACAGGGATCGGTGCTGGGACCACAACTGTTTACAATATACATAGATGACCTGGAAGAGGGGACAGAGTGTAGTGTAACAACATTTGCAGATGACACAAAGGTTAGTGGGAAAGTGTTGTGTAGAGGACACAGAGAGGCTGCAAAGAGATTTAGATAGGTTAAGCGAATGGGCTAAGGTTTGGCAGATGGAATACAATGTCGTAAAATGTGAGGTCATCCACCTTGGGAAAAAAAATAGTAAAAGGGAATATTATTTGAATGGGGAGAAATTACAACATGCTGCGGTGCAGAGGGACCTGGGGATCCTTGTGCATGAATCCCAAAAAGTTAGTTTGCAGGTGCAGCAGGTAATCAGAAAGGCGAATGGAATGTTGGCCTTCATTGCGAGAGGGATGGAGTACAAAAGCAGGGAGGTCCTGCTGCAACTGTATAGGGTATTGGTAAGACTGCACCTGGAGTACTGCGTGCAGTTTTGGTCACCTTACTTAAGGAAGGATATACTAGCTTTGGAGGGGGTACAGAGACGATTCACTAGGCTGATTCCAGAGATGAGGGGGTTACCTTATGATGATAGATTGAGTAGACTGGGTCTTTACTTGTTCGAGTTCAGAAGGATGAGGGGTGATCTTATAGAAACATTTAAAATAATGAAAGGAATAGACAAGATAGAGGCAGAGAGGTTGTTTCCACTGGTCGGAGAGACTAGAACGAGAGGGCACAGCCTCAAAATATGGGGGAGCCAATTTAAAACTGAGTTGAGAAGGAATTTCTTCTCCCAGAGGGTTGTGAATCTGTGGAATTCTCTGCCCAAAGAAGCAGTTCAGGCTAGCTCATTGAATGTATTCAAGTCACAGATAGATAGATTTTTAACCAATAAGGGAATTAAGGGTTACGGGGAGCGGGCGGGTAAGTGGAGCTGAGTCCACGGCCAGATCAGCCATGATCTTGTTGAATGACAGAGGAGGCTCGAGGAGCTAGATGGCCTACTCCTGTTCCTAATTCTTATGTTCTTATAACCACAATAGAGCACTTGTCCCTGGTCAAAACAATCTGATTTGCTTCTTCGCACTGGGCATACCAACCACCAAACCTTTGCTTCACTAGAGAGAGTCCTAGCAATGCTCCCTCCACCTTAATTGTCTTGTTTGGGATATGCAAAGGGTTCTCTGCAAACAAAGGAAACACGGGAGAGTAATGTATTTGCTTCATGAGTTCTTTGCTTAAGAATTCATAGCAACACATTGCTATTAAGAACTAGTTGGTTTATTAGCAAAGGTTTAACAATCACACTACACATTAACAGTTCATCCACCAGGCTCACAACCACCTGCCTCATCATGGATCCCCTGAACCCCACTGGCTGGGGGTTTATTGCGTCTTGTGAACATCACGTGACTGGTTAAGCCATTCCCAACTCAACAGCTCTACAACTATTTTGTGTAGAAACAATCAAGTGCCCTTGATTAAAGGGGATCACACTCCTCGAACTTTTCAAGTGCCCCCTTTTTTTCTTTCTTTCTTTTTTGAGGGCACCAGAAAACACAAATTATACAAGTGGCCCCTGGCTAAAATCGGGGGGGGGGGGGGGGGGCACTAAAACTGACAAACTTAAACAAATTAAACTTTAGATATTGTGATTCAAATTAAAATTTGGTTGCCAGGTGTGATGATGCACTCCAGTCCCTCCGGTGTCTCAACAGCTCTACAAACCTGTGAGCATCCTCACAGGTGCATACATTACAGGGGGGAAATCTGAGATCCAGCACATCAGATCCTGATCTAGTTTGTGGCCCTTGCATCACATCCCCTCCAGAATTACTATGGGACCGTACCAGGAGGGTCTAGTGGTTTCAGGCACAAAGACTTAATCAATTTAGAAAAGAAAATTCACAGATTTAACGGTCATGATGTAGATAATGGTCGCCATAGGTCAGGAAAGAAAAGAGAACTGATGTGGATTTTGCACCCACCCTAATTTCCAGAAGGCACGAGAGAGCAACTAATTGGTTAATGACAATGGCGGCCCAGTTTTCTTGGATTATGGCCTAAATCACATCATATTTTCCAACGGGATTATACTGGCAGCATTGTTCTTTTAAAGTGGCAATCTCTAAATATAATTGGAGATACATTCAGGTGCCTGACAAGGATAGAGAACATTCATCAAACCAACATTGCAAAGAGTAATCACCAAGTGACTTCAGATAACAATACTGCTCCTATTGTTTGCTCTTTGAATTTAATAGCAGTGAAGATCAGCCTCTACGCAATCAATCTGTCATTCCTGTGTGTTTCAGTATTCCATAAAAACACACTGTAGAATAGGTGTAGATAAAGTCTGGGACACATAGAACACATGGGAATGCCAATTGTGGTCTCAAAGGTCTCTGTTTCCGTGTTTGCTTAACTTGAGCCCGAATTAAACATTGTCAAATTTGTTATGTTGAAAAAATGTATTGACTCTTGTGCGTTAAAATGGGGCTCTTTAAAGATTAGTGAACACATACAGTATTAGGAAAGTCCTTTGCCAATAAGAGAGACGTTAACCTATTTAAAATAAATTGATTAATGCCTAAAATTAAAATAGCAAATAAAATAACTTAATACAAAGACTTCATCGGATAATTTTCAAAGGGCTCAATTTTAAGGCACTGTGAAAATGAATGAACTTGTTACTTTATTTACTGAAATAAAATATCTAATTGTAGCTCAAAGGATTTGACTCCAAACATGGGTTAGAGCCAAACTTTCAACACTTTTAGAATTGAGATTCATATTACGGCTGCCCCCTCCTCCCTCTTCCTATATGGTTAGGAACCAGACTGTACAGTTTCAAGTGATTCGAATTTTATAAACTGCAAATTGGGCACCAAAAGCCAATCTTTAAATATCTCAGTCTTATGTTATAGAAGTCATAAGTTATTAAGATGTAAAATGAATTTGCATCATTAATTAAGAGAAGAGAGCTAAGGCCATGATTTCACCCAAAAAAAAAAACATTCTGCCCCCCACATTCAGTTTTTGACTGGGCAAAAGATAGTAGTCCTCCTACAAGGTGTAACAGTCCAAGCAAACTCAAAAAGCGTCCTTTGTGAAATCACTGACCTAGTAAAATCCAACACCTCAATGTTACCAGCAGCTTAGCAACACAGAACAAACAACGGCAGACATCCTCAGCGCGCAGGAGTGCGCTGGCAACAAATTCAGTTTGTCCTTTCTCTTTTAAGGACGAGGAGCCCGATGCACAGGATCATGATAGCACAATGTTTTCTGTCGCTTCAGAGGACCAATCAGATGCACATGCGAAGCCAAAACTGAACGGGGACACACAGGAGAACGGGGAGAACCAAAGACCTGCGGCAGCAGCGGCAACAGGAAACGGTCACCAGAGGAAGGTAGTAGAGGAAGCCGACACAGAACTGTAATCCACGGCAGGAAGAAATCCAGATCTCGGTCTCCTATTCTGTAATTTATGACTCTATGGCAGGTACTATATATTTGGCTAACAGAACTGAACATGAATCATTTCATCTTTCTGAAAACAAAATTAAAACAGTTGCTCGCAAAAAGGTGTCAAGGACCGTCCTTTAACTCTGTGACTTGGTTTACAGTTCAGCGTAGGTAAAAGTGGCATGAAAGTTTCTTGTTCTGTGGCCAACATTCTAGATTAGATCAGCTTGAGCAAAAACTAATCAACAAGGTGATTGAATGCATACAAAATTAATGTGAACTATTGGTGCGGAGGATGATGAGAGGCAATGTCTGTTTAATGAGGGGGGCTGAGCAGGGTGAAGCTTGACATTGAACCAGTGCTCAGTGCCATCACTTGATGAAAGATGGTGAAATGTTCTGTTCCTCATCACTGCTCCACCTCACTTTGATGAGTATACTTAAAGAGAATGGCGCGTCACATCATATTACATTCATTCTGATGCAAAGAAAAGTTAATCAGATGTGCCATTGATTCAAATAGCTAAGGTATCCCTGTCAAACAGATAGCCAGGGAAGACAAACCAATTACTGAACTTGTTGAAAAGACAGGCTTTTAGGGAAAATTATATGAAAAATTTTATTTTGTACAATCAAAATAGATGAAGGTACTAAGAGGCCTTTTATAGATATCATGTGATATCCCCCTTCCCGCAGGGCAGTGCCTGATGTTCTCTCCATAGCCATCCACAGTGGCATCACTAAACTGAAAACCCAGGTGGAATCATAGGCATGAGAGAAATTCACTTCCCTTCGTTGTATGTTCTGTCCTTTGAAATCCTTGAGTAACTGGTCTGCCATTCATGGGTGTTAGAGAATTACATGACGACCCATGAAAAATCTGGGAATGCATATAACCATCAACTGCACTCTCAAGACATTTAAATATTTGCCACCTAGTTTCAGACTGCATTAGGTATTTGGATTTCTAACCTCATCAAAGAGAGGTGGTAAGTGATAAAGATGAAATGAAGTGCCAGCTGGCTGACATGTTCTAAGGTGACACATGGAAATGCAGTAACTTGATAAAGAATTCTCAACAGTCAACTAGATACATCCCATGTGGCATTATTAGGTGACACCTTAATGTGCACAGAGCACTGAATGAAAACCATCCCCTGCAAATAACTTTGTCCGCAACAACCTTACATTAACTGTTCTGTTTCACCTATTTCACTGCGAATATTCTTTTTAAACGTGTCCGCAATCTTGTAGCAGTGGCAGTCGTAGGAATTCTTCCAGCTGTGTTTATATTGTCACTAACACGGCGAACATTATCTCCACCAATTCAAAGCGCTGACAGCTTCAGCAACATAGGAGCGTTTCACCCCGGTTGCCGCATTAAATTCCTCAAGTTTTTCTTTTCTACGTTAATGCCAGAGTGGCGTTTTGTGCCGTTTTTGCTAGGTGTCCCTGGACGCTGGGCTCAGGCACTCCCAACAGGTTTACGTTAGTCTCACTGACTATGGGAGGCCCAATGCTTGGGGAACCCGCGACATAAACATTCCATCGCACCAGCGCAAAGGCAAATTTAGAGCGATCTGTTCAATTTCCTTTTTGAATAAAATGTTTTTACAAGAAAGCTCATCTTGTTCTGAGGGCTGACCTATAGTACCAGATTAAGCAGATTGGAACAGCAGTACTTTCTACATATATTGTTCCATCTTGGTGCCATAAACATATGTTATAGCATACTGTAAACAGTTAGTTTCTAAACATCAGTTTAGAATGTTCTACATTTAGTATAAAAGATAATTTTACGATCACAATATATTTTTATCTTACTGTGTTAATTCTACACAACGTGATCATAGAACCATAAAAGGCATTAGTTATAACTAATGTGATGTACCAGGAATAATTAAAAGAGATGCTTCCTGCGTCAGTGGACTATATTTTAAAATGGTGAATTTACTTTTGCCTGAGGAGATCTGATGGGGAATTCATGTCAGAAACTATTAACTCTTTCCGCAAGGTTTGCAATATCCTCGAAATACTGAAAAGTGGATGCAGTGTTTAAATTGCATATGTCTGATTATCGCTATGCACTAAAACGTGTTGGTACTTTCCCACCTTGCTACCGATACCTGCAAGCCTCAGATTTCTCAGCAATGTGTCCTGATATGTGCCTCTAAAGTTTGATCTTCAGACCAGAATTTAGAATATTTTAAAATATGAAATGCATTGTGATGAATGTTTCAATCTGCGTGGGTGTTTTTTAAAAATTGTTAACTGCATGTTTTTGACGAAAAATAACAAAACATAGTTTAGAGAAAAGTATTGCGTGTAACAAGATTCTGATATGTTTTGTCTCAGCTTACCATTTCTCTAGGATTGCAGTGTTAAGATTACTAACACATAACTGCTCACTGTGGTAAGGTGTCCAAAATGTTTTAACATTTGTCTGATAAATATGATTTATACTTCCAAGCAAAAATAATAAAGATGGTTAAAAAAATGTTGATCTTGTGCAGGACTCATTGATTGCTGAGAAGCATGCTTATCCTTCTTCTCAGGCGATCACTCGTATCGAGGATGACCTGCTTCCACACTAAGTAGGGATGAGTTCACATATGTTTCAATGCAGGACCTGACATTCCAGGTCCCGAACTACATGTTGAAGGGTGGAAGATGCCTGTGCGTGGATTTTTTTAACGTGTGGTGGCCTTTGCACACCAGCCACCACACGGGCTTGACAGAGCTCGGTCTTGTTCCAGTAGAAAGGATTACCCAAGACGAAACATGCTTATACTTACTACTGATGGTAGAATTGAATAGATTCACCATGAGGCAAAATATCGGTTCTATTGGTGCATGAAACACAATTATTTTCCACCATTATTTATTGAAATGCTAAATTAAATCTTCGTCCACCATGCTGACACATCACCATTGATTGACAGGAGCACTGGGGCCGAGCAGCCACACACCCCCCCCCACCTCAGTGCAGTGGATCAGTGGGCAGCACTCTCGCCTCTGAGTCAGAAGGTTGTGGGTTCAAGTCCCACCCCAGGGACTCGAGCACAAAAAATTCTAGGCTGACACTCCAGGGAGGTGCTGTCTTTCAGATGAAATGTTAAACCGAGGCCCTATCTGCTCTCTCAAGTGGACATAAAAGATCCCATGTCACTATTTCGAAGTGTTATCACCGGTGTCCTGGCCAATATTTATCCCTCAATCAACATAACAAAAAAACAGATTATCTGGTCATTATCACATTGCTGTTTGTGGGAGCTTGCTGTGAGCAAATTGGCTGCCGTGCTTTCCTACATTACAACAGTGACTAGACAACAAAAGTACTTCATTGGCTGTAAAGCACTTTGAGATGTCTGGTGGGCATGAAAGGAGCTATATAAATCCATGTTTTTCTTTCTTACACCCCGCTATATTATGAAAGTACCAGTGATGTGCCATACATGCCTCCAGGAACGCAGGACACTACCTTGTGATATTTTACATTGTTAGCCAATATGGACCTTTCCCTGACATTGGGGAGAGTCAGACTCTACCAAAATGAAAGATGCAAAAGGGACTTTGAAGTAATTGAGCACCCACAATTGTTTCTCTGGAACTTTTGGTGCTCGGAATCCCACCCTGCAGTGTGAATGGGGCTAACAGCCAACATGAGTTATGGAAGGGGTTCTGCAATTTAAAAAAAATGGTGTATTAAAGTAGCCATTTCGCTGGATACTATCATCTTTTTTAAGTCTGAAATGATCATGAATGTTATTTAGGATCCTTCTGAGTCTGGTGTCCTTATGTAAAATGGTGCATTATAAAAATTCATCTAATGATTTGATTACGGAGTGGCATTGTGACTTTAACGCTGGCCCAGATCTACCCAGCAAACAGAACTGAGCCTTCTACATTCTTATTCAAATGGGTTTGTCCAATTCCAATCAATTTGCCAATAGACATGGCCCATCACACAATGCGGCAATCTCACGCAAATTCAGTAAAGCACTCAATAAAGGTAAACTCCCCTCCAAGCTCAGAGAGTAAATGTATCTATGTTCTCATCTCCATATACATCATGAAGATCCTAGATCATTTCCTGGTTTGCGTTGAGTTAGATAATCTCTGCTGGGACACCAGAAGGGTTGCTATATCATCATAGGCAGTCCCTCGTATCGAGGATGACTTGCTTCCACGCCAAAAAAGGATGAGTTCACAGGTGTTTCAATGAAGGACCTAATATTCCAGGTCCTGAACTACATCCTGAAGGGTGGAAGATACCTGTGCGTGGATTTTTTTAACGTGTGGGGACCGTTGTACACCAGCCACCACACGGGCTGGACAGAGCTAGGTCTTGGTCCAGTGGCAAGGGTTATCCAAGACGACTGGAGGCCTGCTCTGCTGCACGGACCTAGTACATACACATATCGCAGTGTGGAGGCCCCGATCTGCATGAGAACACCAGCGGCAGGTCGGGGCCATAAAAGAAGCGGCGAACAGCGGCCTTGGTAGCTACAATAGACATTTCAATCACATTTACGTAATGAAAAAAATATCATCCAAGATTTCCAACCATATGTGCTATCTAATGACTCCTAATAGAAAGTAAATGCTGGATATTAGGTCAGGACAGGTGTTGATTACATAGGATAATACGACATAGAAACAGGCCATTCGGCCCAACCAGTCCATGCTGCCATTTATGCTCTACTCAAGCCTACCCCCCCACCTTTCCTCAGCTAAATCATTACCCTCTATTCCCTTCTCCCTCATATGTTTGTCTAGCCTTCCCTTAATTGCATCTATACTATTCTTTTCAACCACTCCCTGTGGTAGTGAGTTCCACATTCTCTTGTCTTATCTTGTTTCTTGCGTTTCCCTTTTCTTCTCTCCTCCCCTGAAGGTGGTGACATGTGCTGGGTTATAGTTCAATGGGTGCTGCTAATCCTTGGGTACTTCCTTCAACAGAGTGTTCACTATGACCAAGAAGGCATTCTCCAAACAGTGAGAGCATGCATTACAGTCCATCTCTTTGGGTAAAGAATTTTCTTCTGAATTCCCTCTTGGATTTCTTGGTGACTGCAATGCCCTTTCAGCATTCAAGAAGAACGCTGTAGATTGCAGGAAGATATCAATGAACTGATCAGGTGGGCAGAACAGTGGCAAATGGAATTCAATCCAGAGAAGTGTGAGGCAACGCATTTGGGGAGGGCTAACAAGGTAAGGGAATACACAGTAAATGGTAGGACACTGAGAAGTGCAGAGGAACAAGTGAGTTCCAGACCCCCGTCACCCTCTGGGTGAAGAAATCTCCCCGTAACTCTCCTCTAAACCTCCCCCAATTACTTTAAATCTATGCCTCCTGGTTCTTGACCCCTTTGCTAAGGGAAATAGGTCCTTCTTATCCACTCTTTCTAGGCCCCTCCTAATTTTATACACCTCAATAAGGTCTCCCCTCAGCCTCCTCTGTTCCAAAGAAAACAAACCCAGCCTATCCAATCTTTCCTCAAAGCTAAAATTCTCCAGTCCAGGCAACATCCTCATAAATCTCCTCCATACCCTCTCTTGTGTAATCACATCTTTCCTGTAATGTGGTGACCAAATCTGCACACAGTACTCCAGCTGTGATTGAACTAGTGTTTTATACAGTTCAAGCATAACCTCCCTGTTCTTGTATTCTATGCCTCAGCTAATAAAGGCAAGTATTCATATGCCTTCTTAACCATCTTATCTACCTGGCTTACCACTGTCGGGGATCTGTGGACATGCACTCCAAGGTCCCTTTGTTCCTCTACACTTCTCAGTGTCCTACCATTTAATGTGTATTCCATTGCCTTGCTAGCCCTCCCCAAATACATTGTCTCACATTTTTATGGATTGAATTGCATTTGCCACTGTTCTGATCAGTTCATTGATATCTTCCTGAAGTCTACAGCGAACTTCTTCATTATCAACCACACAGCTGATTTTAGTATCATCTGCAAACTTCTTAATCATACACCCTACATTCAAGTCTAAATCATTGATATATACCACAAAAAGCAAGGGACCTTGTACTGAGCCCTGCAGAACCCCACTGGAAGCAACCTTCCAATCACAAAAACACCCATCCACCATTACCCTTTGCTTCCTGCCTCTGAGCCAATTTTGGATCCACTTTGCCCTGGATCCCATGGGCTATTACTTTCGTGACTAGTCTGCCATGTGGGACCTTATCAAAAGCCTCGCTAAAATCCATATACACTACATCAAATGCACTACTCTCATCGGCCCTCCTTGTTACCTCCTCAAACAATTCTATTAAGTTAGTCAGATGCGACCTTCCCTTAACAAATCCATGCTGACTGTCCTTGGTTAATCTGTGTCTTTCTAAATGAAGATTTATCCTGTTCCTCAGAATTTTTTCCAATAATTTTCCTACCAGCGAGATTCGGCTGACTGGCCTGTAATTACTCAGTCTATCCTTTCTCCCTTTTTCACAAATGTACCACATTAGCAGTCCTCCAGTCCTCCGGCACTACACCTGTAGCCAGAGAGGATTGGAAAATGATGGTCAGAGCCTCTACTATTCCCTCTTTTGCTTTTCTTAACAGCCTGGAATACATTTCATCCAATCCTGGGGATTTTTCCACATTCAAAGCTGCTAAACCCTTTAATACTTCCTCTCTCATTGTGTTTATTTCATCTAATATTTCACACTCCTCCTCCCTGATAACAATGTCCGCATCACCTCTCTCTTTTATGAAAACAGATGCAAAGTATTCATTAAGAACCATATCCACGTCTTCCGCTTCCACACACAGATTACCTTTATTGTCTGTAATAGGCCCTCTTAGTTATCCTCTTGCTCTTAATGTATTTATAAAACCTCTTTGGGTTTTCCTTGATTTTACTTGCCAAAATTTTTTCATGCTCTCGCTTTGCTTTCCTAAAATCCAGAACCGCTCCTTCCCTTGTTGGGCTTGCTACGTACTGGCTGAAAGAGTTCTCCTGAATGCATTTTAGGAATTCCACACCCTCTATTCCCTAATTTTATCCCAGTTAACATTAGGATAGTTGAAATTCCCAACTATTACTGCCCTTTGGTTTTTGCACTTCTCAGAAATGTGCCTACATATTTGTTCTTCTGTCTCCCTCTGACTGTTTGGGGGTCTATAGTACACTCCCAGCAGAGTGATCACCCCTTTTTTGTCTTTCAATTCAAACCATATGGCCTCATTTGATGATCCTTCCAGCATATCGTCACTCCTGTAATTGTTTCTTTAATCAAACCGCGACTCCCCCTCCTTTTTTACCCCCGCTCTATCCTATCTGAAAACTGAGGAATGCTGAGCTACCATACCTTCTTTCAGCCGTGTCTCAGTAATAGCTATAATATCATACTGCCAAGTGTCTATCTGTGCTCTCAGAACATCTGCCTTATTCCCTATATTCCGCACATTGAATTATATACCATTTAGCACTGCCAAGCTTCCTTATTGTCTATTTTCTAACCCTTGTTTCTTGTCTTCCAAATTCACTTTCTACTTTTCTGCTTTCCAATTCCAGCTTTGCTTCTCTTCCAACAGAATCTATTATCAGGTTCCCATCCCCCTGCCAAGCTAGCTTAAACCCTCCCCAACAGCACTAGCAACCGCGCGCCCCCCCCCCCCCACTCCGGTGAGGATATTCAACCCGGCTCTGTTGAGGTGCAACCCATCCAGCTTATATTGGTCTCACACCCACCAGAAACCATCCCAAGCCTCAGGATCCTGTACCATGGGGCAGCAACTTGAGTGGGGAGGGGGTGGAGCTCTCTCCTGTCCAAATAGCTCAAATTACACTTTGCAAAGTCACTGAGAACTTGGGCTGGGCGGTTCTAATTACACATTCCAGAGAAACTGCTGGGTGTGTCTTATCCCCCAAGGGGACCAATCAGCAATCAGATCATGTGATCAATGGGACCCAATCAGAGCATTTTTCTGTTGCAAATAATCACGTCCCTATATAAATACAAGTTTTGTTGTAAAGGCTAAGTTAAAGGAAATCTCCAAATCAGTTACCAATTGCAGCTCTTTAAATGTAGACAAATCAAGGAAAGCTTATTAAAGTTAGAATGTTGATAGGTTTAAAATCCTGAAAATATGACCGCGATTTCACCTACCTTGGCGGGTCCAATGTGGTCAGGGTCGATGGCGGGTCCTGACCTTGCTGCTGGGTCTAGCCCGCTGTGTAGAAGGATTTTACGTTGATTGGGCTTGTTGAGCCCCGCCCAGTGAGGTTCCAACCAATTGAAGGAAGTGGGTCTGATGACTTCATTTGATGACGTGTCATCAGCCGGTTTCCTGAAAGGAACCATGCCAACATTCATTTTGACAGTTGTGCTCTTAGTGTTCTACAGCATTGAGGTGCTGCAAACACTGACAATCATTGCACAAAGGTGTATGGCTGCACCCAGGCTCTCCCATGACTCCCTCCATATGCTTATGGAGGGAGTCACAGCACACAGGGAGGTTCTCTTCCCTTCCAATGGATGAAAGAGATCTCCCCAGCACACCAACGCAGCCTGGTTACACATTGCACAGGAGGACACTAACAAGGATATCATCAGGAGGACAAAGCTGCAGTGGTGCAAACCTTTCAATGATCTCAGTGGATCACGAAACGTTACTGCAAAGCCACATTCAACTTCATCCTTCTGTGCCACTCATCGCCTCTCCATCCCTCTGCCTTCCTTACCCTACACCTGCACATCATTAACTCACACCAATTTACCTTGCACATCCACCCATCCCTCTCTATCTACATTATCACCTCCCCATCTCACTAACCACCTCACACTCACCCTAGTGCAATCATACCCACTAACATAACACAAGGATAGGCACTTGTGTGTTTTAGCCAATATTCATGTAATGTTTCTGTTAATGTGCTGTCAAACATTGAAACCTTTATTCTTGGACAAATTTGTGGTCACCTTTGGAAGTGGCTTAGTGAGTTGCAGGTGAATGGTGAGACATAACGTTACCCCCCCCCCCCCCACCCCCACAAGGTGATGAGTGTGAAAGGAAGGGCTTGGGCATTGTAGGGATGCTTTATGGTGTTAGTGTGGCGTGGTACTAACCTGGCACATTATGTGTGTAGAGCATCAAGTAAAATAAATCTCGCTATGGTGAGACCATCCCTGGTGTCCTGGGCAGCACCGTGGTCGGGAGCTGATGTCTTGTGTCCTGTCCAGGATAAGATGATTGCAGAGAAGGTTGGTGTTGTTGTTGGTGTTGGGGATGATTGTGGTGGGATTCTGAGGACCAAGGTGCGATAGTTTCAAGAGCAACGATGTTAATGGAATAGGAATGTAAAAGGATAGTATGCAGATACAGTAAGTGATTAGGAAGGCCAATGGTATCTTGGCTTTATTGCAAAGGGGATGGAGTATAAAAGCAGGGAAGTCTTGCTACAGCTATGTAAGGTATTGGTGAGGCCACATCTGGAATACTGCATGCAGCTTTGGTTTCCATATTTACGAAAGGATATACTTGCTTTGAAGGCAGTTCAGAGAAGATTCACTAGATTGATTCCGGGGATAAGGGGGTTGACTTATGAGGAAAGGTTGAGTAGGTTGGGCCTCTACTGAATGAGAGGTGATTTTATCGACACGTATAAGATTATGAGCGGGCTTAACAAGGTGGATGCAGAGAGGATGTTTCCACTGATGGGGGAGACTAGAACGAGAGGGCATGATCTTAGAATAAGGGGCCGCCCATTTAAAACAGAGATGAGGAGAAATTTCTTCTCTGAGGGTTGTAAATCTGTGGAATTCGCTGCCTCAGAGAGCTGTGGAAGCTGGGACATTGAATAAATTTGAGACAGAAATAGACAATTCCTTAAATGATAAGAGGATAAGGGGTTATGGGGAGCAGGCGAGGAAGTGGAGCTCAGTCCATGGTCAGATCAGCCATGATCTTATTAAATGGCGGAGCAGGCTCAAGGGGCCGTATGGCCTACTCCTGCTCCTATTTCTTATGTTCTTATATCAGGTGAACTTGAGATGACAGAAGCGATCTGCCAATAGTAAGAGAGGTTGTTCCAATGAGGTGACACTGGATAGAAAGACTGCTTCAAACCCTTGCATAAAGCTCTATGGGCTGGATTTTCCGGTCCTTTGTGCTCCGAGTTTCGCCCTGAAGTGGCATGAAAGGCAGCGTTGAGGTCTCCTGCACCCCTACGCGATACTCCGGTCCGTTTTTGCGGCGGCGCTGAGTAGCACCACCGGGAAGAGCTGTGCCGCGTGTGCAACGCCTCTTGTTGCGACACCAGCAGTAATTGTGTCACTTCCAAAATCTGTCCACCCGGAAGTATGCCCACAATGACCACCTGGGAAATCTGTGCAGTCCAGCCATATCGGCGGTTGTGAGCAAGGTAAAGTACTCCGAAGGTCAGTGCGAGTGTTTGTTCTTTTAATTTTTTTCAGCGATTTGTGTTGTGGTGGTGTGGGCAATGTTTTGGGAATGTTTTTGTGGTGGTTTTTTTAAGGTTTCACCAGCCCACAGGTCTCTCTCGGAGCACACATGGCCCGCATTTTAGTTGGCGAGTTTCCCATTTTTGCACCTCAAAGTACAACACCTCCCTTCACACTGCGCCTCCCCGACGCAAGGCCCAGATGGCCAAAACCCGTTACCAAAGTGCAAACTATTCCCGGCTGGTAACTTTCTCACCCCGCCTCCATTTTCGCCCCGAAAATAGAAAAGACTAAAATCTAGCCCAATGTGCCTTTCAAATGCAGTAAGCAACAGCTTTTGATCTTGGAAGGTGAACAGCGGGGAGATGGGAGCTTTTATAGCACATTTGTAGCTGTCAAGTAAAGAAATGAATTAATGGTGACACAACTCACGATCTCCTTACCTGACGTGATCCCCGAGCTACGTAGACCCTCATGGATAACCTGTTAAAATGGTAAGTTTAGCTTTAAATTATTTTTAATATGTACTTAATAAGGTCATGACTTAAATTGTCTCCCCCGCAGCTGCGTGTCGGGTCTGTTCAGCGTTAACAGACCCGACATCTGGGAAAGTAGTGCAGCGGCGGGTTCACAGCGGGGTCCTAACCTGCAGACAATCATTTTAAATGTAATTCTGACCCACCACCCACTCCGTCCTCTGAGCACTGGCAAAATTCCGGCCTAGGTGTTTAATGTTGCTCTCGGATTTCTAATGTCCCCTGTTTTGTGGACTGTTCTACTATTGATTCTATGTTTTTAATCTCATCCTTCTGCCTATGAAATATTGATTCATCTCTCAATATCCAATGGAACAGTTCTCAAGAAAAAAAATAATTTTGGCCTCGACATTCAAAGTGCACATTCCGGATTGTGAACTTGTCTACAATTGGTTTTAATTCAGTCAGAATGTTTGTTTAAAAATATGCCTATGCTGTTAGCTCCCTTAATAGTGCTAACAGTTGCACTTATACAGTTCATCTTGTATTAAAATATCTCAAAATGATTTACTATTTGACTATTGAGGCAAAGGGACTAAAGACAATGCTGAGACTGATGTGTTGCGAGTCATTGCAAGCACCAGACATACTTCCATTTATATGAATGGCTTTCTTAGCTTACAGCTCAATCTTTCACAATCACGAAAGAACTGCTGCAGCTCACCATCTTCAGTAATGATGCTTCCTTTGTTTATTTTAACAGTTCCGTCAGCAATGCCGTCAATTTGTGTTTGTCAAAGGTTTGTGTCAGTACTCGCAGATCCTGACCAATCCTTTGCAAAGATTTCCTCCATGTTCCTGTACAGCTTTACAATGCTTCCTGTGCACTGTCATAAATTAAAATGCTTCAATAAAGTATGGAAACATTAAAATTCTGTTGCTGCTCTGCCAATATACATACTGCATGTTTATCAGTACATAGGTAATTAAAATAAACCTTTGAAACTGGATCTTTATTACACAAGACAGATGATGCTTTTGTTAGTCTCAAGCGCAATCGTCATAAACATTGTCCCACTAGATGTCTGCAGTTGTACATTAATTATTTTTCATGCTGAATATGTTGACTCCCGGGATGGCAGGACTGACATATGAGGAGAGACTGGATCGACTGGGCCTATTCACTGGAGTTTAGAAGAATGAGAGGGGATCTCATAGAAACAAAAAAAAATTCTGATGGGACTGGACAGGTTAGATGCAGGAAGAATGTTCCCGATGTTGGGGGGAGTCCAGAATCAGAGGTCACGGTCTAAGGATAAGGGGGTAAGCCATTTAGGACTGAGATGAGGAGAAACTTCTTCACTCAGAGAGTTGTTAACCTGTGGAATTCTCTACTGCAGAGAGTTGTTGATGCCAGTTCATTAGATATAAAGAGGGAGTTAGATGTGGTCCTTACAGCTAAAGGGATGAAGGGGTATGGAGAGAAAGCGGGAAAGGGGTACTGAAGTGAATGATCAGCCATGATCTTATTGAATGGTGGTGCAGGCTCGAAGGGCCGGATGGCCTACTCCTGCACCTATTTTCTATGTTTCTATGTTTAAGGTATTTTTGCCTTCCCATGCTGCAATATGCAAGCCAAGTGAATTCACCCTCTTTGCATTGGATTCTTAACTTCTTTAAACACAATGGGGGTTATTTTGGTGAAAGGATGAAAACAGGCACTAAATGGGCACTGTGCTAATAAGACACACCTGTCTGAAAGTTTAGCTCACAATTTTGGTCCTAATTACCATAATTTGAACTTGTTGGAGATGCTAAAACAGACACCTGCCGGTTTAGCACTTGAGCGCTGATTAAACACAATTTTCATGGAACAGTATATGTGGGCTCCACTCACACTTCCACTGAAGGTGTGGAGTGTGCTGCCTGGTATACAGTGACACTTTGCAGGATGGCTCAGGTTCTCAGACATGGCACTGGAGGTCCAGAGGAGGAGCGATGTCCTGTTCCTGTAGTGGGGGGAAGGATGCCAGCTCACCCTCCCTCCTGCAGCAGCTGGTGCTGCTCTGCCTGGCCTCATGTCCTCCTCCCATTCCTCCTGCAGACCAAGGGGGACCCCAGCAAGGTGCTGGTGACCAAGCACTCCCTTTCTCCTGGTGAGTTCTATAAAGTAGAGTAGTACAGAACTCACTCATTTTGGTTGAAGTCCTCAGAGAATTTCTCAAATAAATGTTGACAGAGTGTTGGTGAAGTCTGGACAAAGTGTCTCAGAAAGGCTCCCAATGTGTTTCAAAAGTCCTCTTCAAACCTCCAGCAGCAAGTGAACAGTAAATGATGATATACCTTTTTAAGTAGCACTCAAAATCCTCAACAGCACCTTGTTTAGTTCCAATCAGCAATCAGCTGGTTGGTGTTGGGAGCGGGCATTAGGTCAAGCACTATCCACTAAAATGCCATGCAGTCTTTTTACTGAGCACTAGCAGGCAATTTAAGTGGTTATCAGCCCCTTAATGATCCTCTTGGTGGCCGTTCCTAGTGAAAGCTTTATTGCTCCATCATTTACCAAGATGGCATCTTGCATTAAACGCAGGTTAAACTGGTGTTTCAGCTTAAGATCTCAACTTGGCCACCTCTGAGGATCTTTAGCACCTAAAGTATCTAGGAAAAATTACCCCCAAAGAGCCAAATGTTGCATTAAAACCAATGGCAAACATGTATTGAAGTAGCACAATGACCAAAAGAAATCCCTGCACACCTTCGATGTGACAAGATTCCAGAATGCTGTCTATTTAAATTAGCCTTCGAAAAGAATGCTTAGCTTTTTTTCTCTGTTCAATAATCTATTTTCAGTCAGCAGAACGCAAGCAGCCGACTTCTATGTGGGCATCAGATTAGAATATAATGAAAATTCTAGCAAATACTTTGGAGGAGGTGGGATATCATGGTTTTACTAGAGCACAAATATAATTTGATTGCAACACATGAAAAATTCTTGCTGTTTTGTAAAACTGTTATGCTGAATATACTGATAACAAAGTATTGACAGTGACAAAAGATGATATGTTCTGGTCAGCATATTCATAATAATAAGACATTTGTGCCTTTTAACTTTGGGTGTTACATAGAAACATAGAAAGTAGAGTTATTCTAAATCATAGATTTAGATAGGTTAAGCGAATGGGCTAAGGTTTGGCAGATGGAATACAATGTCGGAAAATGTGAAGTCATCCACCTTGGAAAAAAAAACAGTAAAAGGGAATATTATTTGAATGGGGGGAAATTATAACATGCTGAGATGCAGAGGGACCTGGGGATCCTTGTGCATGAAACTCTTTTTTGAGTTTATCTGTGAAACAAAAAAAACATTAAACCGTGCCACCCGCCCTGGATGACACAGCAGACATTTACAAGGCCCTTTTTTTTTCCTTTTTTGTGTTTTTTTTTTGTGTTTTTCTTTTTTTTTTTGGTTTTTTTTTTGGGCGCTAAAATCACATTTTTCCAAGTGCCCCCTCTAAAAGGGGAGGGGGACACTAAAAGCACCGGCAATTAAAACAAATTAAACTTTAAAACGTAAAATCAAATTAAAATTTGGTTGCCGGGCGTGATGATGCACTCCAGTCCCTCCGGTGCCCACCTCTCGCGGAAGGCCGCGAGCGTACCGGTGGACACCGCGTGCTCCATCTCCAAGGACACCCTGGACCGGATGTAAGAGCGGAAGAGAGGCAGGCAGTCAGGTTGAACGACCCCCTCGACCGCCCGCTGCCTGGACCGGCTGATGGCTCCCTTGGCCGTGCCCAGGAGCAGTCCTACGAGGAGGCCTTCGGACCTACCCGCTCCCCTCCGCACAGGGTGCCCAAAGATCAGGAGAGTGGGACTGAAGTGCAGCCAGAATTTCAGGAGCAGCCCCTTCAAATAATGGAACAGGGGCTGCAACCTTGTGCACTCAATAAAAACATGGAACACGGACTCCTCCAGACCGCAAAAATTGCAGGCGGCCTGGGAGTCCGTGAACCGGCTTAAAAATTTATTGCATGGCACTGCTCCGTGCACCACCCTCCAGGCCAAGTCCCCGCTGAATAGTGGGAGGACCCCTGCGTCGAGTGCCCTCCATCGGGGACCCCCGCCTCCTCCGGACGGCAGGATGGTACGCCATGGCGTGTCCGGACGGCAGGCGAGGATGGCAAAGTTGAGAGTGTGCAGGAGCAGCCCGTACAGGAAACCCCTCCGCGCGGAACTGAAAGGCACGGAGGGGATTTCCCCGAGGCGGCTCAAGTTGTGAGGCGCCGGCCCCCGAGGGAGGTTCCGGGGTTTGGCGCCGATGAGGAATTCCGTCCGGACGGGGGTCAGTTCGGACAGGATCTCCCCACGTGCCTGAGCCTCCTCGATGCACCTAACGGAGTCAGGGCCCAAAGCTGTTTTTAGCGACTCGATGGCTTCGGCCGCGCGGCGGACGTCGGCTGAATTTAGGCGCCGCGCCAGCATGCCTGGCGCCATCCAGCCCGCTCCTCCGCCATCGAGCAGGTCCCTGACCCTGGTCACCTCACCAGCCACAGCCCTCTCTTCCGACCGCCACATAAAACCTCGGTCGTGGAGGTACGGATTCCCGAGCAGCGGCTCCTGCAGGACGGCCGCCACTCCAGCCGGCGGAGAGCTGCGCTTGGTGGAGACTTTGTTCCAGACCCTGATGAGTTCCTTGTAAAAGACAGGCAGCTCCCGGAGGGCGGTCCTGACACCCCCCAAGTTCACAAACAGGAGCTGCGTGTCGTAATTGAGGTCGCGCTGCTGGCGGAAGAAATACGTCGTCCTTGTGCATGAATCCCAAAAAGTTAGTTTGCAGGTGCAGCAGGTAATCAGGAAGGCGAATGGAATGTTGGCCTTCGTTGCGAGAGGGATGGAGTACAAAAGCAGCGAGGTCCTGCTGCAACTGTATAGGGTATTGATGAGGACGCACCTGGAGTACTGTGTGCAGTTTTGGTCACCTTACTAAAGGAAGGATATACTAGCCTTGGAGGGGGTACAGAGGTGATTCACTAGGCTGATTCCGGAGATGAGGGAGTTACCTTATGATGATAGATTGAGTAGACTGGGTCTTTACTCGTTGAAGTTCAGAAGGATGAGGGGTGATCTTATAGAAACATTTAAAATAATGAAAGAGACAGGCAAGATAGAGGCAGAGAGGTTGTTTCCACTGGTCGGGGAGTCTAGAACTAGGGGGCACAGCCTCAAAATATGGGGAAGCCAATTTAAAACCGAGTTGAGAAGGAATTTCTTCTCCCAGAGGGTTGTGAATCTGTGGAATTCTCTGTCCAAGGAAGCAGTTGAGGCTAGCTCATTGAATAGCGGAGCAGGCTCGAGGGGCTAGATGGCCTACTCCTGTTCCTAATTCTTATGTTCATCAGTTAATGAAAGGTAGATACAAATTATGTTCGAATTTCCTAGCATATTGAGGCGGATGTTGTATTACTGATGCAATTCTTCGATTCTTGCGTCACTTTCTTTGGATTCCAAATCTGATTTTGTATCCAAGTTTTGTTTTGATGAAATATCATAAATGGAAAATTAATATCTACTGTGTAATTTTAATAGTCAAGTGCAATGTCACACCTGTTGCTCCAAAATGAATCCGTGTAGAAAGTGAGTAGTCTGTTATGCAGGCATTGACGACGAGATCCAACACCACCTCCAGTACCCGCCTGTGGAAAAGAGTGTTTGAAGACCAGTCCCTCAAAACTGCCACCAAGCTCATGGTCTACAAGGCTGTAGTAATACACGACCTCCTGTATAGTTCAGAAACATGGACCATGTACAGTAGACACCTCAAGTCGCTGGAGAAATACCACCAACGATGTCTCCGCAAGATGCTACAAATACCCTGGTAGGACAGACGCACCAACATTCGTGTTATTGACCAGGCCAATATCCCCAGCATTGAAGCACTGACCACACTTGATCAGTTCCGCTGGGCAAGCCACATAGTTCGCATGCCACACACAAGACTCCCAAAGCAAGTGCTCTACTTGGAACTCCTTCACGGCAAACGAGCCAAAGGTAGGCAGCGGAAACATTACAAGGACACCCTCAAAGGCTCCCTGATAAAGTGCAACATCCCCACTGACACCTGGGAGACCCTGGCCAAAGACCGCCCTAAGTGGAGGAAGCACATCCAGGAGAGCACTGAGCACCTTGAGTCTCAGAGCCGAGAGTGCGCAGAAATCAAGCGCAGGCAGCGGAAAGAGCGTGCAGCAAACCAGACTCCCCACCCTTTCCCTCAATGACTATCTGTCCCATCTGTGACAGAGACTGTGGTTCTCATATTGCACTTTTTACAGCCACCTAAGAACTCATGTTAAAAGTGGAAGCAAGTCTTCCTCGATACCAAGGGACCGCCTATGAGCGAGAGATAGGGTTTCCAGCTATTGCAAACTTTGATATTATTTATATAATTACAGGCATTATTAATTATGAATTTGATTGCTGCCCAAAAGCACAATAGGGATAGAATCTGAATCTAAACCAGGCGTTCACAAATTCAACTCTCTCAGGCTTACTTGCTGCAGTTCCATAGGTTTAGTCATTTCTCAGCCAACCCCATAAGATCGAATCAATACTGCGTTGATGGCTCTGCCTCTCGGGTAAGCAAAATCTTCTACACTCCTATTCACTCCACAGAAGAATATTGCCCAGGATGTCCCATTATTCTTAGCATGAGGTCATTGTGTGGGGATTACAGTCACTTGATGTGATGTGTCACTTTTCATTTACAACTTTTAAAATGTTTTATGAAACATTTTATAAAAACAAATGATTTGCTGGAATTACACAATTGATAATGTCTAATTGTATTAATGTGATGTGGTCATTTATTGAGGAAATCGAGGTGCACCACTTCCCCAAATCACAAAGTGTTTTCACCTCTATGCAATTGCTGTTTTCCCAATGCACAACTCTATATCAATCACAAAAGAGACCGGTCACTCAATTATGCAGGTTGTTTTATATGCAAAGTAGGAAATCTTGCAGGTGACTGCAAATTCTCTTGTTCAACTCACAACACCTTCATGTTATCAATCAGCAATGCCTTTGAACAAGGAGCTCAAATGAATAGACAGTTCCTTGGGTCCATAATTATAGTGTGAAATGGGCCCTGTGACAACCCTCTATCACCAGAACTGTACAGGCATAGTGAGGCACATCGGGCAAAATAAAACATCACCGCAGTAATACTGTCATCCTGAAGCAAAAAGTGCATAAAGTACTTACAGTCTACTGCATGCTTCATAACCATGCCTGGCAGGCTGCACTGCAGCAAGTCACCGAGATTGATCCGACTGCACCTCCCACCCCATGACCTCTACCACTGAGGGGGACAAGAGCATTTGAACATCATCACCTCCAAGTCACATGCCACCCTTACTTAGACATGTATCACCATTCCTCCATTGTCATTGGGTTAATATCTTGGAATTCCCTACCTAACACCATTGTGGAAATGCCATCTCCCACAAGGACTGCAGCAGTTCAAGGAGGAGGCCCAACATTATCTTTTCAGGGAAATTGGGAATGTGCAATAAATGTGGCCTTACCAGCAACACCCACATCCTGAGAACAAATTTTAAAAAGTTGATGCACAAAGAAATCTCACAATGGCTCAGTGGATAAAGGCAGCGACCAACATAGCACCAGCAAGACAGAAAAGAAGATTCCCATTCTGTACAGATTTACTGGTTCCCAACTGAGGTCACAGCTGTGGCACCACAGTTAGCTCAACACACTCAGGTGCAGGAGCAGAAAAATCAGCTCGGGTTCCCCTCCTAATTGTTATCCATTGATCCCTGTCGAAAAATGTGCGAGTGCAGTCATAGTGAGAAAGGAATCAGTTTCTTCTGTGATGCTCCTAGTACCCAATAATCTGCTGGTACTTGCTCCTGGGTTCACACATGAAGAATCAGCATTTAGGTAAGGTCCCCACAGAACCTATTCTGGAGAGGAGAGTGATTGGGAAATTAAACTAAAAGTAGAAATTTCGGCTAAGGTGGGAGTTCTCGCCAAAGAGGATTTGGAACTCCAACAACCTGCAAGAGAAGAAGAAACCCTGGGAATTCAAAGAGAAGCAGAAACAGTGGAGGTCCAAAGAGATTTGGGGGTCCAGGTACATAGATCATTTAAATGTCAAGAACAGGTACAGAAAATAATCAAAGAGGCTAATGGAATGCTGGCCTTTATATCTCGAGAACTAAATACAAGGGGGTAGAGGTTATGCTGCAGCTATACAAAACCCTGGTTAGACCACATCTGGGGTGCTGTGAGCAGTTCTGGGCACCACACTGTAGGAAGGATATATTAGCCATGGAGGAAGTGCAGCATAGGTTTACCAGAATGATACCCGGACTTCGAGGATTAAGTTACGAGGCGAGATTATACAAATTAGAGATAGGGTTAGGGTTAGGGTTCCTAGAATTTAGAAGGCTAATGGGTGATCTGATCAAAGTTTTCAAGATATTAAGGGGAACAGATAGGGTAGATAGAGAGAAACTATTTCTGCTGGTCGGGGATTCTAGGATTAGGGGGCATAGTCCGAAAATTAGAGCAAGACCTTTCAGAAGTGAAATTAGGAAACACTTCTACACACAAAGGATGGTAGAAGTTTGGAACTCTCTTCCGCAAACGGTAATTGATGCTAGATCAATTGTTAATTTTAAATCTGAGATTGATAGTTTTTTGTTAACCAAAGGTATTAAGGGATATGGGCCAAAGGCGGGTATAATGGGTTAGGTCGCAGATCAGCCATGATCTGATTTAATGGTGGAACAGGCTCGAGAGGCTGAATGGCCTAATCCTGTTCTTTTGTGGTCCAATTCCTATTTGAAGGAATATATTAACAGGTAAGAACTGTTCTTTGTCCGGCCAAAAAATATCTGACACACCAAGATGTCACAACACAGCCAAATCAACACAGTTCCAAAATCTTCCAAACAGACCTCTTGTATCAGCAAACATTGTATGAATGCTGGCTCCTTGGTGCATTGCCAATGGGAGACAATGAGAAAAAACACTTCTCTGGACTGAGGAAGATTACCGTAGTAGGGAAAGCTGATGCATGACCACTAAACACATGTGCCATCATATCTGCAATGCAGCCCCACCCCCCAGCTCCTAAATATCTGAAGTTGCCTCTACAATTTGCTAACTTCCAAACTATCGGGCCTGAAATCGCGGCAGGTGCGTATGAGGTAAGCACGTGCCCGTAGGGGTCACGCAATTTCCAGGTTTAGGCACGCACTGCACATGTGCCTAAACTCGGAACTTGCAATCTGTCAAGCTTTCTTTTGTCTGATCGCACGCATCCCTGGGAGAAAGGCCTCCATGGGCAGAGATTTGGGCTATTTGCCCAATTTTTGCCCAGTGAGTGTCCTTCAAATTCTTACACCTGGTAAAAGCAGGTGTAAGGCCTGCTTTTTGCCAGCGTAAGAATTTTAAAAGATAGAAAAATAAAATGTTATCACTAATTTTTAGATTGAAAACCCTGTTCGTTAAAGTAAGTTTATTTTTACCCCTGTTAAAACATATTTTTAAAAATTCAAAAAAATAATTTTTTGTCCGAACCATTTAATTAAATTCAATTTCAATTAATTTTAAATATGTGATGTGTTTTTTTAAATTTATTTAATGTGTTTCTGTGTTTTGGGGGCTATCCCCATTAAAATTACCATAAGTATCAGTGGAATTCCCCATTTTTATAGGTTGGGCCGGCCCACGTGATCCGACTGATGTGCACGAAACACATACGCTGATGGGATATGTGGGCCTCTGCGCCCGGCTGCGCACCTAGACCCAGGACCAGAAGTTTTCGTGCCTTCGGGACCACCAGGTACTTTCGTAAAAATGTTTGCGGGTCGGAGGCATCTGCCCACGGAAAGCCTCTGACCGCAATTTCGGGGCCGATAGGTTTCCTTTCATGTACCGATGCCTGGACTAATAATCCAGAGAATGTGTGTTCAAATCCCACCATGGCAGTTTGAGAATCTAAATTCAATTAAAAAAAAATACAGGAAAATAAAAGCTGGTGCAAGTGACCATGAAGCTCTAGTACTGTCGCTAAAAACCCAACTTGTTCACTAATACCCTTCAGTGAAGGAAACCTGTCATTCTTACAAGGCAGTTACAAGTAAGATGCTAAAATTGTTTGTAATGTAAAGACTGCTTTAGTTTTGATAGGTTGGGTTACTGCACTATAGCTGGTGCTGATGCCAGAGCAGCTATATTGCTCTGAAATTAATAGCCACATCTGTCCCTCTCCTGCAAGGCACTATACAGTGTCCAAAACCATTGGGACCAAGCCCAATGCTATCATAGAAACATAGAAAACATAGAAACATAGAAAATAGGTGCAGGAGTAGGCCATTCGGCCCTTCTAGCCTGCACCACCATTCAATGAGTTCATGGCTGAACATGCAACTTCAGTACCCCATTCCTGCTTTCTCGCCATACCCCTTGATCCCCCTAGTAGTAAGGACTTCATCTAACTCCTTTTTGAATATATTTAGTGAATTGGCCTCAACAACTTTCTGTGGTAGAGAATTCCACAGGTTCACCACTCTCTGGGTGAAGAAATTCCTCCTCATCTCAGTCCTAAATGGCTTACCCCTTATCCTTAGACTGTGTCCCCTGGTTCTGGACTTCCCCAACATTGGGAACATTCTTCCTGTATCTAACCTGTCTAACCCCGTCAGAATTTTAAACGTTTCTATGAGGTCCCCTCTCATTCTTCTGAACTCCAGTGAATACAAGCCCAGTTGATCCAGTCTTTCTTGATAGGTCAGTCCCGCCATCCTGGGAATCAGTCTGGTGAACCTTCGCTCCCTCAATAGCAAGAATGTCCTTCCTCAGGTTAGGAGACCAAAACTGTACACAATACTCCAGGTGTGGCCTCACCAAGGCCCTGTACAACTGTAGCAACACCTCCCTGCCCCTGTACTCAAATCCCCTCGCTATGAAGGCCAACATGCCATTTGCTTTCTTAACCGCCTGCTGTACCTGCATGCCAACCTTCAATGACTGATGTACCATGACACCCAGGTCTCTTTGCACCTCCCCTTTTCCTAATCTGTCACCATTCAGATAATAGTCTGTCTCTCTGTTTTTACCACCAAAGTGGATAACCTCACATTTATCCACATTATACTTCATCTGCCATGCATTTGCCCACTCACCTAACCTATCCAAGTCATTCTGCAGCCTCATAGCATCCTCCTCGCAGCTCACACTGCCTCCCAACTTAGTGTCATCCGCAAATTTGGAGATACTACATTTAATCCCCTCGTCTAAATCATTAATGTACAGTGTAAACAGCTGGGGCCCCAGCACAGAACCTTGCGGTACCCCACTAGTCACTGCCTGCCATTCTGAAAAGACCCCATTTACTCCTACTCTTTGCTTCCTGTCTGACAACCAGTTCTCAATCCATGTCAGCACACTACCTCCAATCCCATGTGCTTTAACTTTGCACATTAATCTCTTGTGTGGGACCTTGTCGAAAGCCTTCTGAAAGTCCAAATATACCACATCAACTGGTTCTCCCTTGTCCACTCTACTGGAAACATCCTCAAAAAATTCCAGAAGATTTATCAAGCATGATTTCCCTTTCACAAATCCTTGCTGACTTGGACCTATCATATCACCTCTTTCCAAATGCACTGCTATGACATCCTTAATAATTGATTCCATCATTTTACCCACTACCGATGTCAGGCTGACCGGTCTATAATTCCCTGTTATCTCTCTCCCTCCTTTTTTAAAAAGTGGGGTTACATTGGCTACTCTCCACTCCATAGGAACTGATCCAGAGTCAATGGAATGTTGGAAAATGACTGTCATTCCAGGTGTAGTACTTTCTTTGGAACTGAAACATAAGAGATGGAGAGGCATGTTAATACAATACAACAACTACAACTTGTATTTATATAGCGCCTTTAACGTAGTAAAACATCCCAAGGTGTTTTGCAGGAGTATTATAAGACAAAAAATTTGACTCCAAGCCACATAAGGAGAAATTAAGGCAGGTGACCAAAAGCTTGGTCAAAGATGTAGGTTTTAAGGAAAGTCTTAAAAGGAGGAAAGAGATGTAGAGAGATTTAGGCAGGGAATTCCAAAACTTAGGGCCGAAACAACTGAAGGCAGGGCAGAATTAGAGGAAGACATATATCTTGGGTGGGTGGGGGGCGCGGTTTGTGGGGCTAGAGTAAATTACGGAGATAGGGAAGAGCGAGGCCATGGAGGGATTTGAAAACAAGGATGAGAATTTTGAAGTTGAAGCGTTGCTTAACTGGAAGCCAATGAATGTCAGCGAGCACAGGGGTGATGGGTGAGCAGGACTTGGTGGGAGTTAGTACAGGGGTGATGGGTGAGCGGGACTTGGTGCGAGTTAGGACATGGGCAGCAGAGGTTTGGATGAACTCAAGTTTACGTAGGGTAGAAAGTGGGGAAGGGAAGAAATATTAACATAGACAAACCCAGAGAGGAATCATGAGTGGAATAATGTAAAGCTCGTCTCAGTCAAGTAATGGACAGAGGTATTAAGATATTAAAGAAAAAGAGTACAAAAATAATTAAGGAAGTGGGAATGCTGGGCAAATGTGAGGAAATGGGAGTGATGGAAAGCATGGTAAAACTGGGGGTCAGGTATGAAATTAAAACTGGTTTGATAATAAGGACAAAATCAAAATACTGAGGATGCTGGAAATCTGAAATAGAAGCAGAAAATTCTGGATATACTCCGAAAGTCAGGCATCTTCCATCAGAACTCCCTCTTTGCAATAAAAATGAGGATATGGCTAAATTCAGAAGTGACTGAATGTTTATATCAGATATGTGCTGAGAGTGCTTGAAGTGAGTGTTGAGTTTCAGTGGAACAGTGCACAAAGCCAATGACAGAGATGTAAGAGTGGGAATGGGAGGAGGATTTTAAGTATCAAACCGCAGGTAGCTTGCAAGTGCACTTGTAGATAGAACAAGATGTTGAGCAAAGCAGTCACTTGATCTGCATTTGCTTTCCCCAACATAGAGGAGACTGCACTGTGAACACCGAATACTAGATTATGTGCACTTAAATTGCTCTGTGTTGGTTGGACATATTAAGCATGGAGTCTGATAAGACTCCGAGACATCATTCATGAAGTGCATATTCGCTTATTTTTCCCTCCTTGGTGAAGCACTTTACAATTTGCATTAAATTATATCTGTCATTTTTCTGCCCAGTTACATATTTTGTCCAACTCATTCTGTCATTTCGAAGCTGCCTCCTCCAATTCAACTGTCCCCTCCCAGTGTGATATCATCTGCAAATTTGATCACTTTGCCTTGAGTTTCTGAATCCAGGTCATTTATGTAAATTAGAAATAGTAGTGTCCCCACAGTGAGCCCTGAGATACCCCACTCAGTACTTCCACTCTCTCGGACATAAGTCCGCTAACAAATAGTCGTCACTTCCTAGCCTATACAGTGCAATTACATTTGTGACAATTTAATTTTATATTTTATGTTATGCATATTTTGCAGCAAAATTATTCATATTCACAGACAGTAGGTGTGTCTGCTATAAAAATGGTTGCGTTGTGTTACTATGGGATTTTATACAAACGTTACATCTGTTACCAAGTTTCCATAATAGCTCTATGCTGCCCCCTGTTGGAAGGCTATGCTTTTGTCATCACTGAACAGCAGAGCTGGTCCAAATTAATTTCTGGTTTGCGATCCCACAAGTTACAATTAGTTTTTTTTAAGCTAGACTAATATTTGCATGGTTCTCTATTCACACATTGGAATATTTTATGACAGTGTTACTATTAATATGCTCACTGTTCAACTGACTGTCAAATCTTATGAGATAGAGTGCAGTCTGAGAAGAACATGAATTTGGCAGTAAAATTTAAAGTATGTATTTAGGCCTGTAAAGTTAAAATATGTTATTGCTAGGGGATTCCAATTTAACCCTATATCCTAGTGTGCCATTGTAATCTGTAAAACGTAGGAGAAGTGTATGTGTCAGCTGTGGCTCAGTAGATAGCACACCTTTGAGTCAGAAGGTTATAGGTTCAAATCCCACTCCAGGGACTTGAGCACAAAAATCTAGGTTGACACTCCAGTGCAGTGTTGAGGGAGTGCTACACTGTCGGAGGTGCTGTTTTTTGGATGAGACGTTAAACCGAGGCCATGGCACGATTGTGAAGAAGAGCGGGGGAGTTTTATTCTTGGTGTCCTAGCAAATGTTTGTCCCTAAAATCATCATAAGGAAACAGATTATCTGGTCATTATGACATTGCTATTTGTGGGAGCTTGCTGTGCACAAATTGGCTGCTGCATTTCCCACATTGCAACAGTGACTCCAAAAATACGTCATTGGCTGTAAAGCGCTTTGAGACGTCTGGTAGTCGTGAAAGGCGCTATATAAATGCAAGTCTCTCTTTCTTTTCTTTAACTCTGTTGTGGCGTCTGGCTACTCACCATGGACCAAGGTGGACAGACTGTCAGCTTCTAGTGTAACAAGAAGCAACGTGATTTTTCTGCCTAACAAATGCATGAAAAGTTGTTGTTAATTAGTTAAAGATCCTGCTTTGCAGTACTCTTAAGTATTATAGAATGCTGGGGAGAAACAATATAGAATACAAAGCTAGCCAAGAATCTATCTGGTGGTATCAGAGTGGACAATATTACATAAAAAGGAGGAAAGGGAGCAAAATATGGGCAGAGGTCATGCTCTGAAATTGTTGAACTCGATGTTGAGTCCAGATGGCTGCAAAGTACCTAAACGAAAGATGAGCTTGCGTTGAGCTTCATTGGAACAGTGTAGGAGGCCGAGGACAGAGATGTCGGAGTGGGAGTGGAGCGGAGAATTAAATTACAGGCGACCGGAAGCTCAGGGTCACGCTTATGTTATGAACATAGGTGCTCCGCAAAGCAGTCACCCAATCTACATTTGTTCTCCAATATAGAGGAGACCACATTGTGAGCAGCGAATACAGTATACTAAATTGAAAGAAGTACAAGTAAATTGCTGTTTCACCTGGAAGGAGTATTTGGGGCCTTGGACAGTGGGAAGAGAGGAGGTAAAAGGGCAGGTGTTGCATCTCCTGCGCTTGCACGGGAAGGTGCCGTGGGAAGGGGAGGGGGTGCTGGAGGTGACTGCGGAATGGACCAGGGTGTCGCGGAGGGAGCAGTCCATTCTGAGCGCTGAGAGGGAAGGGGAGGATGTGATCGGTGGTGGGAACACGTTGGATGTGGCGAAAATGGCGGAGGATGATCTGTTGAAAGTGGAGGCTGGTGGGATGAAAGGTGAGGATAAGGAGAAGCCTGTTGTGGCTCTGAGAGGGAGGAGAAGGTCTGGGAACTAGAACAGACATGGTCGAGGACCATGTTAACCACAGGAGGGGAATCCTCGGTTGAGGAAAAAGGAAGACATGTCAGAGGCACCAGTGTGGAAGGTTGCGTCGTCAAAGCAGATGCAACAGAGATGGAGACATTGGCAGAATGAAATGGAGTCCTTATAGGATGCGGGGTGGGAGGAAGTGTTGTCCAGGTAGCTTTGGGAGTCAGTGGGCTTTTAGTGAATGTTTGTCAATAGTCTTTCCCCAGAACTGGAGCGAGATAAGTCGAGGAAGGGAAGGGAAGAGTCGGAGATGGACCATGTGAAGGTGAGGGAAGGATGGAAATTGGATGCAAAGTGAATGAAATTTTCTAGTTCAAGGTGAGAGCAGGAAACTGCACTGATACAGTCATCAATGTACCGGAAAAAGAGGTGAGGGAAGGGACTCGACTTCCTCTGCAACAATAATGGTCACTGAGGCATTCAAGCATGGAGGCCTAGATCACTGTATGGCTTGATCGTGAATTCCTCTGACTTGTATTCTACTGTATTGACTTGTTCAACTTTCTGTTGGTTTTGTTGGTTGCTGCTTTGCATTGGTTGGACATTTTGAGCACTAAGCCTACTGCGACTCAGCATCAACTTCATCTTTAACGATTTCAACATCATTTATGGCATATATCTATTTCCCATTTATCCTGCCAATGTGGACTACAACTTACATTTATCTGTATTAATCTTTGTTTGCCCACTTATTTATTTTGTCCAGTGCAAAACTACAACTGTCCAAGGTGCCGCATTTCAGATGAGATGTTTAACCAAGGTCCATTCTGCCCTCTATGGTGGATATAAAAGATCTTATAGCTCTATTTGAGGAAGAGCAGGGTAGGTTCTGCCCAGTGTTCTGGCCAATTTCTGAACAGTCTCCTCTGATTCCATTAACCCGTCTAATTTAATATCAGTTGTAAGTTTCACCATTTTGAATTGGGTTTCTGAATACAAATTATTGATCTAAATTGCTAACAGTGGTGTTCCAGAAACTAATCCCTACTCAGTATTTCCCCCACCCCAATGCATCGCCTCTAATGAATCTCCATTATTTTTAAGAACATAAGAACATAAGTAATAGGAGCTGGAGTTTCCCTTCCTCGACTTATCTGTCTCCATTTCTGGGGATAGACTATTGACAAACATTCACTAAAAGCCCACTGACTCCCAAAGCTACCTGGTCTACACTTCCTCCCACCCCGCATCCTGTAAGGACTCTATTTCATTTGGCCCCTCGAGCCTGCTCCGCCATTCAATAAGATCATGGCTGATCTTCTACCTCAACTCCACTTTCTTGCACTATCCCCATATCCCTTGATTCCCTTAATGTCCAACAATCTATCGATTTCTGTCTTGAATATACTCAATGACTGAGCCTCCGCAGCCCTCTGGGGTAGAGAATTCCAAAGATTCACCACCCTCTGTGAAGAAATTTCTCCACATCTCAGTCCAAAATGGACGACCCCTTAATTCTGAGAATGTGACCCCTGGTTCTAGACTCCCCAGCCAGAGGAAACATCCTCCCTGCATTTACCCTGTCAAGACCTGTAAGAATTTTGTATGTTTCAATGAGATCACCTCTCATTCTTCTAAACTCTAGAGAATATAGGCCTAGTCTGCTCAATATCTCCTCATAGGACAATCTCCCCATCCCAGGAATCAGCCAGTGAACCTTCGTTGCACTCCCTCTATGGCAAGTATATCCTTCCTTAGGTAAAGAGACCAAAACTGTACACAATACTCCAGGTGTGGTCTCAGCAGGGCCCTATATCATTACAGTAAGATGCCTTTACTCTTATACTCCTCAGTCTTAACCATGCCCAAGAATTACCAGAGCTTTGAACTTAATTCATAGATTTTCATGCAAAACTTTATCAAATGCCTAAATTCAATATCGGTGGGCCCGTTCTACGAGTGTAATTGGTGCAATGATAATCAACTGAACAGTGCAGCGGCCTGTACCACATCTGGACAGGTGTGTGGGACACTGCTATTTTGGTCGGAACCTTATTTTGGGTGGATCTGGTAGGTGCCTGAAATGAGTGCTGGCCTCCTGTGCAATATTGCCATGAGGCCCTTGGGTCGCTATCGGACCGGACTCCTAATTTTTAATCAAACTAGTGGGAACTTGAGATATGCAGTAGTTGTGGGTCTTGAGTTGTCGATAGAGATCGCTGGAGGACGTTCAAAAAAAAAGGGACAAAAATCTTGTGAAACACTGGGGGTGAAATTCATTATTGCCCTGATGGGGGGCGGTAACAGTCGCTAGGCGCTAAAGTCTTACCCCTCTCCAAAAATTCGGGTTATCACCCTCAGAAGGAAGTGGAGCGCTAACTCAATCTGCCGCATCCAAGGGTCCCTTTCTTCACTTAAAGGGAAGGTCCCATGCTGTCGACTGTACAAGTGAGAAAGGGACTTTCCTGGACCACCGAGGAGCGGGGGTGCCGTCCGATTGGCCCGGCACTCAAGCAGAGCGCCAGGCTGAGCGATCGTGGCCAGGACCCTGCAACTGAAACTGGGCAGCAGTGGGAAATCCAAGATAAGTGTTTCTTTGACTCTCCCTCGAACACCTCACCTTTAACCTTTGCCCCAGTAGCGCCCGGCCGCCCGATCCGTGTCTCCTGCAGCTGTCGGTGTATTCGCCCAGCGTTGTTGCAGGGGGTCGAAAGTGAATTTCGGGCCAGGGCGCTAATCACGATCTCCGGGCGCAGGAGATTGGGGTGCAAAGCCGTAACGCTGACGCTAAACACCCGGCCAATATGGTGGAAGTCGTTAACAGCGCCGCGCCCGGTCGGTAGCTCATTTGCATCCCAGTAGCGCCCCCTTGGGGGCTCCAATGGGAGGTGCAAATGAGTTGAATTTCTAGCCTTTTGTTTTTGTGGATTCAGAAGGAGCAGGAGTGCTTCTACTAACTCCACAAAAGAACTGTGCTCCACTGGCAGCCCCCATCGTGTCCCCACATCCACCCCCCCCACCTCTGATCATGCCCACCCCAGCCCCCACGTCTCGGAATTACCAGCGGGCCTTGACGCCAGTGGAAATTGGGAAAGCCCAGTCAGGAAACTGCATCGGCTGTCTGATTGTCGCCCCCAGCTCATCTGAATTACGATGATGAGGCCTGAGGACGTATTCTGTTTGATCCTGATCCCTCGCCATTATGCCGTGCCATTACTGCACATGACTGGAACCTTGCCCAATTTGGGACGCTAACGAATTTAGGCCCCCTTTATCTCATCAAAAGCACATTTAATTCTCTAGGGGATGTAAATATTTATTTATATCATTTGTATTTCTTTTTTTTTTTTTAAAAGAAGTCTTTTTGCTCCCAGACCCAATATTGTGGGCAAGTCGTTTAAATGCACCACTCCACGATGCTGTTTGGAGCAATGCAGTGATAAAGTATGCCTGAAGCATTGAGGGGCAGAACAATCAAAGGCAGCCATTCAACGGCTCCCCCTCCACCCCCAAAAGATGCTAATATCACCCCATGAACCTGCTCCCACTGGCGCCCCCACACACATTGAATGAAAGCCCCGAGCCAACACTCTTTCCCCCCCCATCAGAACCTCTGGCCCCCTTTCCTGATTGGAAACTCCTCCCAGCCCCTTGCTGACTGAAAACAATCTTCTCCAGCAAACCACTGAGACAAGATTCACATTCTGGCACCACTTCTCCACCTCAACTGAGGCAAAATTACTCAACAGCACCCACTTCCACCCCCACCAAGGCAAATGTTGCCGTGCACCTCTCCCCCTCCCTTCCTTCCCTTTGCTCCTTCCCTCATTCCTTTTCCTTCAATCCCTTGAACTTCCTTCCCATCCCCTCCTTTCTCCATCTTCCATCACCCCCTCTCTTTCCATTCTCTCCTCTCTCCGTCTTTCCATCTTGTTCTCGCCTCCCTTTCTCTCCAATCTCTCCCCCCTTTCTGTCCCCTCCTCTCCTCTTCTCTTCCCCTCCTTTCCTCTATGGGGAAAGAACAAAAGTTAAAGGTCCCCTTTGCCTGGCTCTTGTAATTGCTTAAAAGCTGTTCATCTTGCAGTCACTGACTTGAAACATTAACTCTGTTTCTCTTTCCACAGAAGCTGCCTGACCTGCTGAGTTTTTCCAGCATTCTACGGTTTTAATGCAGATTTCCAACACCCGCAATAATTTGCGTTTTCAATTCAGCACAGACTGGTGCCTGGCAGCAATTATGATGCTTTTTCTTTAAGACAGCCCACCATACACCCCCGCCTGCATCCCCACCACCACTCCCCTCACCCCCACCCCCCACCAACCCTCCACCAGATCATAACAATTCCCTCATGTTGCCTCTGGGTCTTTTACTAATAAATATAAATCTGTGTCCGCTGGTTATCGACCCTTCCACCACTAGAAACAGTTTCTCCCTATTTACTGTATCAAAACCCTTCATGATTTTGAACACCTCTATCAAATCTCCCCTTAACCTTCTCTGCTCTGAGGAGAACAATCCCAGCCTCAGTCTCTCCACATAATGGAAGTCCCTGGTACCATTCTAGTAAATCTCCTTTGCACTCTCTACAAGGCCTTGATATCCTTCCTAAAGTGTGGTGCCCAGAACTGACCACTATATTCCAATTGGAGCTTAACCAGTGTGTTATGAAGGATTAGCATAGCTTCCTTGCTTTTGTATTCATGCCTTTATTTGTAAATCTCAGGATCCCATATGTTTTTAACAGCCTTCTCAACTTGTCCTGCCACATTCAAACATTTGCATACGTACCACCCTCCCTCCTCTCCCCCCCTCCCTCCTCCCACTCCCTCCTCTCCTCCTCCCTCTCCCCCCTCCCCCCTCCCTCTCCCCTCTCCCTCTCTCTCCCTCCTCTCCCCCTCTCCTCCCCTCCCCCCTCTCCTCTCTCCCCCCCCTCTCCTCCTCCCCCTCCCCCCCTCTCCTCCTCCCTTCTCCTCCTCCCCCTCCCCCCTCTCCTCCTCCCCCCATCCACCTTCTCCTCCTCCCCCCCTCGCCACTCTCCTCCTCCCCCACTCTCCTCCTCCCCCCACTCTCCTCCTCCCCCTCCCTCTCCCCCCCTCTCCCTCGCCCCCACTCTCCTCCCCCTCTCTCTCCCTCTCCCTCGCCCCCACTCTCCTCCCCCCTCTCCCCCCTCTCCTCCCTCTCCTCCCCCCTCTCCCCCCCTCTCCTCCCCCCTCTCCCCCCTCTCCTCCCCCTCTCCAAAACCAGGTCTCGCTGTTCCTGTACCCCATTTAAAATTGTGCCATTTTGTTTATATTGCCTCTCCTCATTCCCTACCAAAATGAATCATTTCACACTTCACTGCGTTAACTTCCATCTATCACGTTTCTGCCTCGACTGTCTGTGTCCTCCTGAGGGCTGCTGCTATCCTCCTCACGGTTTACTACATTTTTGAGTTTCGTGCTATCTGCAAATTTTGAAATTATGGCCTGTATACCCAAGTCCAGGTCATTAATATATATCAAAAAGAGCAGTGGTCCTAATACTGACCCCTAGTGGATACCACTGTATACTTCCCTCCAATCTGAAAAACAACCGTTTATCATTACTCTCTGCTTTCTGTCCCTTAGCCAATTTTGTATCCACGCAGCCACTGCCTCTTTAAACCCATGGGCTACAATTTTGCTACTAAGTCTATTATGTGGTATTTTGTCAAATGCCTTTTGAAAGTCCACATACACAACATCAACTGCATTATCCTCAGTAACCTTCTCTGTTACTTCATCAAAGAACTCCATCAGTCAAACACAAATTACCGTTACAAATCCATGCTGGCTTTCATTTATTAACCCATATTTTCTCAAATGCCAATTAATTTTGCCCCTGATTATTCTCTAAAAGTTTCTCCACCACTGGCGTTGCTGTGTTTTCCCTCTCCCAGTTATTGAACAGGGGTGTAACATTTGCAACCTTCCAGTCCTCTGGCAGCAGTCTCATATCTAACGAGGATTGGAAGATTGCAGCCAGGGTCTTCGCAATTTCCATCCTTTCTTCCCTCAGTAACTTAGGATGCATTCCATTTAAACTGGGTATTCTGAGCACTGCCAACCTTTCAAGTACCTCCTCTTTATCTATTTTTATCCTATCTAATTTCTCTACTACCTCACCATTTACTGTGACTTTGGCAGCATCCTCTTTAGTCAAGACAGAGGCAAATACTCATTTAATACCTCAGCCATGCCCTCTGCCTCCACAAGAAGAGCTCATTTTTGGTCCCTAATCGGCTCCACCCTTCCTTTGACTTAAACTTTTACTATTTATATGTTTGTAAAAGACTTTTGGGTTCTCTTTTATATTACCCACTAATCTATTCTCATACATTATCTTTGCCCCTCTTATTTCCTTTTCAGTTCTCCTCTGTACTTTCTGCACTCAACTTGCTTGTCTATTGTATATGAACCTGACATTTATCATAAGCCTCCTTTTTCGGTTTCATTTTAATCTCTATATATTTAGTCACCTAGGGAGCTCTAGCTTTGGATATGCTTCCTGTCCCCCTCAGGGCAATACGTATAGTCTGTACCCAAACTGTGTCCTCTTTGAAGGCCTCCCATTGCTCATTTACTATTTTGCCTGCTAATCCATGACTCCACCCACCTGGGCCAGATGGCTTTTTGACTCACTGAAATTAGCCCTCCTCCAGTTGAGTATTTTCACATTTTATTTTGCCTCAACTGCTCTAAATATGCAGGGTGAAGCAGAGGTTCTGATGCCTTGACATATTAGGGCATCATACAATATGGCCTTCCCAAAGTCTGACACATCATCATATTCCACACCTTCACAATACAAGGAGTCAACATGGACCACTCAGAGGAGAAGAGAATGAACATCAGCAAGGAGACAATGTACAGGAGATGGAGGAAGCTGAGGATACAGCTGATCACCTTTACCAGCTGCTAGAGCCATTCACCAGGCTGTCGAGCGTGCGGCAAACCAGTCTCACACAACTCTTCCCTCAATGACTATCTGTCCCACCTGTGACAGAGTCTGTGGCTCTCGTATTGGACTGTTCAGCCACCTTCATGAATGGAAGCAAGTCTTCCTCGATTCCGAGGGACTGCCTATGAAGGGATGCTATGACTGACCTTAAAGCCTCTGTCATGGGGCTCCACTGCAGATGTCCTTGAAATTGCTATATGTTCCTTAATGGGCTGTAGTATTTTCCATTTATCAACATAGTGCATATGTCAGTTATGTATTATTCCACATTAGCCATTATCTGCATAAGATTGTTTGCCACAGACTTCAATGGCTGGAGTAATCTGTGATGCTCAGAAAGTATCCTTTTAAAATCAGGTCTTCTGAGCTCTGGATCTGTGTACTCATCAGTTCAGGGTGGATGCAGGCACCCCCTCTGCCATTACCACCTGCTCCTGCTCGCTCATATGTTGTGTTTCAACTAATACATCTTTTCAACCTCACTCTCGAAAGTCCCCCAAGTGGGAGTGCTCCTGACCATTGTGTTTTGCAACGTTCGGGTGAAGAAAGATGTGTGCGATAAGCTGTTGGCTTCTTCCAGCTCAACTTCACGTGGCATACCTAGAGAAACAGAAGAGCGACAAATGCTACAATGCTGTCCTCATGTCAATTCTTGACATGTAGTTTTCCACTGAATGACTTCAGTTTAATGGTTTGCTTCCAGTGAATGAGTGAGTAGGATGAGAAAAAAAAAGAGCAGGCCTCCTACTTCCTATACCCTGGTTTCTCTGCTCTGAAAAGGTTGGTCTGCCTGCTCAAAGGAGGTAAGGGTACAGAGGTTGGAGGGGGGTCTAGATCCTGTGCAGGTTCTCCGCCTCTGGTTATGCACGGTGTTTTCCTGTGACAGATTAGAAGAGATTGACAAAGTTAAATTGTCAGGAGGAGTGGTACGTATTCACTGTTACATGTGAAGATATCCATATATCAGCATGCAGCCCATAATGGATCTGATTACATAAACGTGCTTCATACCGGTACAGTGGATGGAAATATTTGTCAAGGTGAAAACATTTGAGGATGTAAATGAAGGAGCGCTTAGTGGGAAAAGAGAGCTCTGGTAAAGTGTACCCTGCAGTATAATGGGCATTCATGGGAGCAACCAAAGTACACTAAGCCTGCATGAGTAAGAGGTAATCACTTGCCATGCATGCTTAAGATTCAGCTGTCCTGACTGCAGTGCCATAGATAGTTTATTCACCTCACCAAGTGTGCCAAGATAGGCGATCCTATTGTAGTCTTATGGCATTAACATAATGTTATAGTGGGGTTTCCTACTTTGACACACATGGTTAGTCATTGAACATTTGCAGAACTGCAAGCAGATTTGATGAAAGGCGCAGCTTACATTAATATATGTCCCTATCTCCTGTCAGGTACCCTGCCCAACAACCATCGATAGAAAAGAAAAGCTCTCTCCTCTGGCATACTTGCTACAATAATATCTCTCTTGCCATTTCAGTAAATCAGAGCACCATGCTGTTGGAACAACTGTTTTTGAACATACCTGTTCCTTTTTCCAATATTCTGTGATCACCTTTGCCAACAGAAACAAATACTGCTCTTGTAAACTTCTGCAGGCCTTTACGAACACAATTTCCTGCCGTCTAATGGGTGAGCTACCAATGACAGGTTGTCCACAAAATGCAAATGAAGCTGACCCCTAGAATGTAAATAAGGTCAGCCCACTAACGGTTGGGAATGCTAATAACATGTTGCTTGACTCACTGCAATGGAGGTTCCAGACAGTGGATGACAGTGGGCTGGCTCTCTAACAAGTAACTCTAACCTAATGGATTTCAGCTGTCCTAAGTAGCTTGTTTGATTTGTGCTGCATGTTGAATATTGAAGACCCAATTGTCTTTGTTTTGTTAAATAGTTTCCATGTATGCTGCTCTTACACAGTTGTTTACATCAGGTTTAAATGTTAATCCAACTGCTCCTTGTTTCTGTATGGATTTTACATTCCTCCTCTGTTGTTTTAGTTTCCACAGAGTAGGTCTGATTAAAGCTTGCTTTGTAACTTAGCCCATAAAAGCAACATTCTCATCTTAGCCTACTTCCACTTACGGCAGCTTTGTAATATTCACGTGGAACTGATAGTTTAAGTACTCATAAATTTAATGTGGACATACAGAAGGCCAGCTAGACAGCAGCTTCAGCTTTACTGTCATGTGCTTTGTGGGGATGGGGAAGAGGAAGGTTATGTATTATCTGCATGCAACATTTCTGTTATATTTGAACAGGGCTATTATCATCATAGGCAGTCCCTCGAGTTGAGGATAACTTGCTTCCATGGCAAAAAGTTCACAGGTGTTTCAATGAAGGACCTAGTATTCCAGGTCCTGAACTCAATCTTGAAGGGTGGAAGATACCTACGTGTGGAATTTTTTAACGTGTGGTGGCTGTTGCACACCAGCCACTACATGGACTTGACAGAGCTAGGTCTTGGTCCAGTAACAAGGGTTATCCAAGACGACTGGAGACCAGGGAGCAGCATGTGCTGGAACAGGAGAGCAACGGCAGCGAAGAGGGTGACTGGATTGGACATCACCAAGATCCAGGTTGGTGACTGGAGCGTGGGCAGGTACTGCAGGAGCGGCGAGGTTGGGGCGAAGGAGCGGCGAGAGATTGTAGAGGGACGTGATCGGGGCCAAGGAGAGGCGTGAGTTCAGGGCCCAAAAGAACTATATATGTGCGCACAGGGTTATACACTGTCAGTGGTACTGGCTGAAGTAGAATCAATATTCCAAAGCTACTTTAAAATCTGTCAAATTAAAAGAAATATTGTATGTATTATATATATTTGGATGTAGGCATTGCTGGCAAGACCAGCATTTATTGCCCATCCCTAATTACCATTGAGAATGTAGTGGTGATCCTCCTTCTTGAACCGTAAAGGGCAGTTAAGAGCCAACCACATTGCTGTGGGTCTGGAATCACATATAGGCCAGACCGGGTAAGGACGGCAGATTTCCTTCCCTAAAGGACATTAGTGAACCAGATGGGTTTTTATGACAATCCGATAATTTCACGGCCACCATTACTGACACTAGCTTTTTATTCCAGATTTACTTAATTAACAATTTAAATTCCCCAGCTGCCGTGATGGGATTTGAACTCGTGTCTACCGGATCATTAGCACAGGCCTCTGAATTGCTCGTCCAGTAACATAATCACTATGCTTCTGTAATTAATTAATTACAAAATTACTTTCCAGCTAATGACCTTGTTCAACTGGACAGCTGGGCCCATTCTCTAGGCAGCATGCAGCAGTGTAACAGATGTAATGCAGTGTTTTGATGAAATTGAGACTACTGGCAATACTCTTTAGTTATAAAAATACAGATCCCAGTCATTACCATTATCAACTATACATGGTGTTACAAGTTAACCAGGAAAATACTCTAGCAGAGAAACCAAAGTTCTGAATGTAGCATTCCTATCCACAAGATTCTTTTATACCTCAATACTGCTTTCATGAAAATACGGTAATTTGTCCTGTAACAGGCATTCAAGTGTTATTGCTACCACCTTTGCCAACATTTTGTAGTCTATAAATAGTAAGGTTTGGGTTGATAGTTGCTGCACAGGAGAAAACTCTTGCTCTCTTTTGCAAAATCAAACATCAAGACAAGATTCATGGAGTCCAAAAACCTACCTACTTCTAACATACTATAATAATATGAAAATATGGATTTGAACTTTATGTAAAATCCGCTGTAAACCTACCATTGTTGAGTGCTTCCAAAGGATATTGTTTTCAGAGCAATCTGAACTTCAGCCAACTTACTATCCAACATTACTTTTATAATGTGAGGTAGTGTCACCGTAGCCAAACAAAACGGCAAATTTAAAGAGACTACACCGAATCCTATTAAATTGGTATCTGCTGTTCAATGTATCAGATGCTAGCTTACATTATTTTTACTTTAGAAAGTGTCAAAAAAATTCACTGAAGTGGTAAAAATTTCTCCTCGGAATTTTGTCCATTTTAAGGGTTTTCAGTTCAGAGTCTCCTCATCAAGCTTAGTCCTCTCAGCTATTCTCTGTGGAAATGCAAAGAGTGAAAATCATAATATTTTGCATTTGCATGTTCACTACGTCCAGGAACACTGTCCTCTTGCGCATCCCCCACTCTTTTTGTTTCATCATTGATGGCCGCGCCTTCTGCTGTCCAGGCCCCAAGATCTAGAATTCCCTCCCTAAATGTTTCTGCTTCACCATCTCCTTTAAGACCCCACTTAAAACCCACCTCTTTGACCAAGCTTTTAGCCAACCCTCCTAATATCTCCATCTTTGGCTCAGTGTCAATGTTTTTCTAATTACACTTCTGTGAAGTGGCTTGGGCTGGTTTTCAATGGTTAAAATGCTGTATTATGGGTAAGTTGTTGCAAAACAATTTCTATGTTTTAAAATTTCAAAAAAGAAAATTGAATCAATTCGCAAGTTCATGTAATTCCAGACTCAAAAACTAATTTTAATCCAAACTCGTGTCTGTCTCATGTTGCGCACACTAAAATTAGACTTACTTAAAAAAGTACGCAGCTCCCCTGCTGTAAACTGCAGTGAGGACCAGTAAAGTACAATCCATTCCAGCTGAGCTACAAAACTAGCAACAATTAAAATTTAGAAGGCGCGGTGGGGTGGGGTGGGGTGGGGGGCACTCTAAATCACCACATATTTATTTTGCCAAAAACAGATTGCATAGTCATAAATCTCACTTCCTGTTTGATGAGTTCACCATGTGCAAATTGCCTGCTGCATTTGCCTACATAATAACAGTGACTAATTCATTGGATTTGAGGCATTTCTGGGTATCCTGTGGAAGTGATAAGGCACTACACAAGTGGAAGTTCTTTGTGTTGCCCAAAATAACTAGTTATCAGGATACAGTATTAGTATCACTGGTGAAAAATAACAATTATTATCTTTGAATCAATTTCGTCTTCCTATTTTCACTTGGTCTATAGATCTGATGGAATAAGTGCTCATATGAGATCTGTTGTTCTTTGCTGCGCTTCCAAGGCCCAGATTTCCTGATGCCAATTTTACTAACAAGCTCACAGCAAATTCCTCAATACTAAATGTAGTGCCAACACTAATATGAGTTGTCTTCGGTCTCAGGAATACAGAATGTTACACTTAATCCCTTCCTTATGAATATTATTTTTTCTGTTGGAGCTTGCTTCTTTTGCAGTACAATTATGGATACATCTTGAAGCAAAGATATTTTGTTATCAATCCCAAGTGTGTTTCTCTTTCTGGAAGCAAGTTCTCTTTATTCCAAAAATGAAGCAGTTTATCAGGGTTATCAATGTCCCAGGATATTTGACTATCCCAGGATATTTGACTATAAAGCATGATGTCTCTTTTGAGCTCAGTTGCGAGTGTCTCGGGAGGATATTGTAACATTCTTGGCGGTATTTGCAGTCCCTTTGGCAGCCACTGTACATACACATTATTGTCCAAGTCATGGAGCTTCCAACTAGTTTTGAATCTTCCTTTCTCAGTTGAGCCTTCTCATGCCACATTACGGACATTCCATCCGACATTCCATCCTCAGACTGCTTACTGTTTTCTCTATTTCACTCACAAACATTGATCGGGCCACTTGCTGCCAATGGGATGTGATCACATTTTCAGACTATTTTGCATACATTTTTGTCTGCAGGAAGCATTCAAATAAAACTCAAATGTTCATAAGAAAGACTAGGTCAGAAGAAGGTTACATTTGACAAATAAATTAAATATGTCAATTTGCATTTTACGGGTATAAAATGGGCATAACCAAGGCCAATTTCACGGATCAAAATTCTGCATCAATAGGACATCTAGAAGATGTCCAACCTGATAATTGGTTAGGCAATCTTTAGGCGTCTGGGTCGGCTGTCTAAAACCGGCATTAGGCCCCATGCAAATGCCAATGAGGGTCCTACCACCTGTTTTAGGACCTCTCTGGGAAAGTGGGCTGCTGTGAGTGGAGCAAGCACTGGCCTAGGCTAGGTTTTGCTGGCAAGGTGCGAACTAACAAGTAGCTGCCACCAAAAACATTAGTAAAAATATTTTTAGAGAAAGAGAGAAAGAAAGAATTTGCTTTTATTTATCGCCTTTCATGACCTCGGGACTTTATAATCAATCAACTAATTTTGAAAGGTAGTTACTGTTGTAATGCAGGAAATGTGACAGCTAATTTGTGCTCAGCAAGTCCCACAAACAGTCCCGCTCATCCATCAGCCCTGTGCTCGCTAACCTACATTGGCTTCCGGTTAAACAACGCCTCGATTTCAAAATTCTCATCATTGTTTTCAAATCCCTCCATGGCTTCACCCCTCCCTGTCTCTGTAATCTTCTCCAGCCTCTCAACCCCCCGAGATATCGTCGCTCCTCTAATTCTGCCTTCTTGAGCATCACTGCTTATAATTGCTCAATGATTGGTGGCCGTGCCTTCAGCTGCCTAGGCCCTAAGCTCTGTAATTCCCTGCCTAAACCTCTCCACCTCTCTACCTCTCTTTCCTTCTTCAAGACGCTCCTTAAAACCTGCCTCTTTGACCAAGCTTTTGGCCACCTGCCCTAATTTCTCCTTATATGGCTCGATGTCAATTTTTTTGTCTCATCATACTCCTGCAAAGAATTTTGGGACATTGCACTACATTAAAGGTGTTATATAAATACAAGTTGTTGTTGTTGTTGTAGTCATTTGTTGATGTTATGTATGTATGTAAACCTTACCAAAATGTAAGACTTGCCACTAGGGGACACACCTGTGGGACCTAAGGGTCACCTGTGCACCCTGGGGCAAGCAGGTATAAAAGGTGATTCACCATGCTGCTTCCCCACTCTGGAGTCTGAATAAAGAGACTAAGGTCACAACAGTTTGAGCTTGCGATACAGTCCTGTGGATTTATTCTGAACATAACAAATTGGCGACGAGTAACGGATCATGAAATTTCACGCGGTAATGGCTACCTTTGGTATTCTTGAGAGATTTGTTGAGGGTGATGATTGGGAAGCCTTCGTTGAGCGCTTCGACCAATACTTTGTTGCCAACGAATTGGACATGGCTCAGACAGCGATCAAGCGCAGTGCGATTCTCCTCACAATATGTGGGGGTCCGGTATATGGCCTCCTTAAAAATTTGCTGGCACCGGTCAAACCAATGGACAAATCTTACACAGAGCTGTGTACGCTGGTTAGAGAACACCTCAAGCCAAAGGAGAGCATCCTGATGGCCAGGTATCGCTTTTACATGCACCGTCGCTCTGAGGGCCAGAACGTGGCGAGTTTTGTCGCTGACCTAAGACGCCTTGCGGGCTAGTGTGAATTTGCAGGATCCTTGGGGGAAATGTTGTGGGACGTTTTCATGCTTGGAATTGGCCATGAGGTCATTCTTCACAAACTGCTGTCTGCCTAATCCCTAGAACTGAGCAAGGCCATCAAAATAGCCCAAGCCTTCATATCCACGAGCGATAACGTGAAACAGATATCTTCACAGAATCGAAGCTCACTGGCAAGTACTCTGCATAAAATAATGTTTTCAGCAGGCAGAATGGCACAGGGCAGGACCCACACAACTTCAGAGGCCAGACCTAAGCCTAGAGTGACTCTGAGTCCGCCGTGGGGCGTGAATGCGTATCCATTAACACCATGTTGGTGCTGCGGGGGCAGTCATAGAGCTCATCAATGTCAATTCAAGGGTTGGAGAACAATAGGGCACCTCCAGCAAATGTGCAAACCATCTCTGACTCACCACGTGGCAGAGTTAGGAGAGGACGACCGATCCAGCGAGGATCACGCTGAAGGAGCAGGAGAGGCAACTGAACCTGAGGATGAAGAGGAAATATATGGGATACACACCTTCACCATCAAAAGCCCTCCGATAATGTTTAAAGTTGAACTTAATGGCACTCCAGTCTCCATGGAACTAGACACGAGGGCGAGTCAATCAGTTATGAGCCAGAAGGCATTTGAGAGACTGTGGGGCGACAGAACACAACGACCCAAGCTGATCCCGATTTAGGCAAAGCTGCGCACCTACACCAAGGAACTGATACCAGTTATTGGTAGTGTGGACATAAGAGTATCCCATGAGGGAGCAATGCACGATTTACCACTGGATTGTTTCAGGTGATGGGCAAACGGTGCATTGTAGGAGCTGGATAGGGAGATTCGATGGAACTGGGAAGACCCCTGCGTACCTTCTCCGGTGAACGACGTACTTCTCAAAGGCTGAGCAAACCCCCACCTTCAGCTGAACCCGGCATTGAAGATCCATTTGCAGTTCCCCGAGGCACAGGCCGCTCATCAAGACCACGAGGAGGTGACGATCAACCGAGCAGCAGTACAGGCACAGTACCCATCACTTGAAGCCGACGACCTCTTCGCGACGAAGGAAGAGACTCCAGGTTGACCATGCGGAGTGGGAGTCTGGCCGAAATGATCCGAATGCGTCTTCCCGACGCCAGAGGCAAAATCCCTTGGGAGGAAGACCGCGGCAGTTGGCATCACGGACATGGACGAGAGTGCGACCAGACCATGGGACAAGAGTGCGTCCAGACCATGGAATGAGAGAGCATCCAGACCACGGAACGGAAGAGCATCCAGACCATGGGATGAGAGGGCGCCCAGACCATGGGACGTTAAGGCGCCCAGACCACAGGACGAAGGTGCGTCCAGACCACGGGACGGGAGAGCGTCCAGACCACGGGAGGTCGCCGCAACGGAACGGAGAAATGTGTCGCCCAGCAAGGAAGATGACTGGGTTTGGGGCAAAGGTAAAGGGACAGCCACTGAGAAGGCCAGGAACCCACCACGTTCCAATAAGTTGTTTGCACTATGTAACCCATGTGAGCGATCTTTCACAGCCAATGATGTACCATTATATGGGTCGGGGGGACCTTACAACAAGCTAAAGTAGCGGGTGAGCCCCAATCAGTTATATATGTATATAACAAAGTATTCCTAGCAAGTGATATGTTATCGCACGGGGTCGGGAGTGTTGTGCAACAAGCAAAAGTAGCGGGCGAGCCCCAAACGATTGAACATGTATCCAATAAGTTAAACAAGGCATCAACCTGTATTCACGGGACTAAAGAGACATACCAAAGAGTGTCCCAATATTTGCTCGAGTCAGACAAGCCACCCATCCCACAAGTTTGGGAGAGCAGAGGCACCATTATCGATGCGTTGTTTCGAGAATGTCTAACACTGTCTGTGCACTGTAACATGATCCGCCACGAGCCAGGCACTGAGCGGTACGAATGCCTTCAGTTGGCTACCGTTGCCCACCTCCGGGGTGGAAACGGTGCAGCCTGCAGACCCACTCGCGGTCGTGGAAGTGCTAGAAAGCAAGGGGTCAATTGTAACGGCCCCCCAGGTTAGGACCTGGACCAGCCAGGATGCCACGTTACCAGCTGCCAAAGGTGAATTGCGAGACGGGATGTTGCAACCTATCCGTCGCAAAGATGAAAGGCCCATCCCAATGTTGCAAAGTAAGGCAGGGTGGCTACACACAGTCGGTGGTCCGGGGCCCCCATACTACGGCCCAGGACCCATGGGGACCACTAGGCCTCCCGCCACTACCGAAAGTCTCAAGGCCATTGCGGCCATCCTGGGCTTGCTAGACCTCAGGGTCAGCGACAATAGCCCGGAGCAGGCAGCACACATCACTAAACCAAGCACCATGCATGCCACGGTAGACTCCCTACAGACCCGGCTATCCTGGGTGCTACGCAGTCACCAGACAGAATCACTCAGAACTGAGCCTTCCGTAGGCCATCAGCAGAGAATGCACCATGATCGCACGGCCCCTCCACGCGACATCAGAATAAGTGATGTAGGCCATGTTCAGGGGCCCAGTTGGGCCGCTAGCACCGCATTAGCCAAGGGGAGGGAATGGAGTGTATGTGATGAAAATGGAGAGTTTGATTGCGAAACAGTGTACTGGGCTAATGCATAAAGCATTTGGACAAGACCAAACTGTGAACTACAGATAACCAGGAACCACTGTGAAAGGACCTGGCCCCCAGTGACCCACTAACACGATCAACTTCGCCGTCAACCACGAAGATGAATCCACCATGTCAGGACTTCAACCCAGGCGAATGACCCGGGGACACGGTGTGCCAGATCGCTTCAACTTGCAAATAACTTGTACATAAGACTTTGGCGGGGAGTGATGTTATGTATGTATGTAAACCTTACCAAAATGTAAGACTTGCCACTAGGGGGCACACCTGTGGGACCTAAGGGTCACCTGTGCACCCTGGGGCAAGCAGATATAAAAGGTGATTCACCATGCTGCTTCTGCACTCTGGAGTCTGAATAAAGAGACCAAGGCCACAACAGTTTGAGCTTGCGATACAGTCCTGTGGATTTATTCTGAACATAACAGTTGACGAATAAATATTTACCGGATTTGGAGAACCCTGATCTTCTTTGAGTTTTTGAGTGTTCGGGTCTCTTTTAATTTTGTTGTGGAGCTCGAAGGAGCAGAAGTGATGCTGGCCCCTCCCGTTCATGTTGCATCCTGTTGGACAGTTAGTCAGCCTATGAATCCTTCCACCACTTCACATTGGTCTCCAAGGTCAGAGTGTGTAGATACGATCAAGCCCTCCCTTCCCATTCTCCTTCCCTACCCCACACTTACCTGATGGCTGCTGACGGCAAAGCGAGATGGTCTGAAAGCCGATCGCTGGACATGGGTGGTCTGCCTCAGGAAGAATAACAGGTGTCGACAGCTCACCTAAAATATTAAGGTGAGGCCCAAGGGCCACTATCAGGTAGTTCTCAGGCCGGATGTGTGCAACCTGATTTGCACCTCAAAACGGGAGTAAACCAATTTATCCCCCCTAAATTAATAGTTCACATCTAGACTTCACTAAATGTCTGTACCTTCTCTTTAGAGGCTATTTGGGAAGTATGTTAACAGTTGCCTGAAGACCTGCAGATCATTTCCACCAAGAGAAAAGCATTGTCTCTATCAATTCAGGTCACCACTGCCTTGAACCTCTTTGCATCTGGATCATTCCAAGCAATCTCAGGTGTTCCGTGTCACCTTAGCAACTGCATCAAGAAAGTCACGGATGTACTCGTGAAGAAGGCTGCACAATTCATTTCTTTCCCAATCGAGCTAAGGAAACAGAGAGGAAGAGCTATCCTAGTTCTATTGGCTGGCTTGCTTCCCACAAGTTCAGGGAGAAATTGATGGAATACTCCTTACAAATCCCTTCTATTTTATGAATGGAAAGGACTTTCATTCCTTTAATCAGCGGCTAGTGTGCAATTCTGATTGCCGTATACTACCACTATCAGATATCCACTGAACTGCCATGACTTCTTCAACATGTGATATTCCACTATTCCAGCCCTCATAACCATGTATCAGGATGGTTAATTGGTGACCAGGGTTATCCCCTCTACATCTGAACATAGAAGACTTCAATAGAATTAATACAGTGCAGTGCAATGCAATCATCACAGGCAGTCCCTCGGAATCGAGGAAGGCTTGCTTCCACTCCTGAAGTGAGTTCGTTGGTGACTGAACAGTCCAATACGAGAGCCACAGCCTCTGTCACAGGTGGACAGATAGTTGCTGAGGGAAAGGGTGGGAGGGACTGGTTCGCCACACGCTCTTTCCGCTGCCTGCGCTTGATTTCTGCATGTTCTCGGCGTTGAGACTCGAGGTTCTCAGCGCCCTCTCGGATGCACTTCCTCCACTTAGGGCGGTCTTGGGCCAGGGACTCCCAGGTGTCAGTGGGGATGTTGCACTTTATCAGGGAGGCTTTGAGGGTGTCCTTATAGCGTTTCCGCTGCCCACCTTTGGCTCGTTTGCCATGAAGGAACTCCGAGTAGAGCACTTGCTTTGGGAGTCTCGTGTCTGGCATGCGGACTATGTGGCCTGCCCAGTGGAGCTGATTGAGTGTGGTCAGTGCTTCAATGCTGGGGATGTTAGCCTGAATGAGGACGCTGATGTTGGTGCGCCTGTCCTCCCAGGGGATTTGTAGGATCTTGCGGAGACATTGTTGGTGATATTTCTCCAGCAACTTGAGGTGTCTACTGTACATGGTCCATGTCTCTGAGCCACACAGGAGGGCAGGTATTACTGCAGCCCTGTAGACCTTGAGCTTGGTGGCCGTTTGAAGGGCCTGGTCTTCAAATACTCTTTTCCTCAAGCAGCCGAAGGCTGCACTGGCACATTGGAGACGGTGTTCGATCTCGTTGATGCCTGCTCTTGTTGATAGGAGGATCCTGAGATAGGGGAAGTGGTCCATGGTGTCCAGGGCCGCGCCATGGATCTTGATGACTTGGGGGGTAGTGCTGTGCGGCGAGGACAGGCTGGTGGAGGACCTTTGTCTTACGGATGTTTAGTGTAAGGCCCATGCTTTCGTATGCCTCAGTAAATACATCGACTATGTCCTGGAGTTCAGCCTCTATGTGCGCAGATGCAGGTGTCGTCCGCGTACTGTAGCTCGACGACAGAGGTTGGGGTGGTCTTGGACCTGGCCTAGAGACAGCACAGATTGAACAGGTTCCCACTGGTTCTGTAGTTTAGTCCCACTCCAGCGGGGAGCTTATCAACTGTGAGGTGGAGCATGGCAGCGAGGAAGATTGAGAAGAGGGTTGGGGCGATGACGCAGCCCTGTTTGACCCCGGTCCGGACGTGAATTTGGTCTGTGATGGATCCATTGGTAAGGATCATGGCCTGCATGTCATCGCGGAGCAGGCGGAGGATGGTGACAAACTTTTGGGGGCATCCGAAACGGAGTAAGACGCTCCATAGACCCTCGCGGTTGACAGTGTCAAAGGCCTTTGTAAGGTCGAAGAAGGCCATGTATAAGGGCTGGCGCTGCTCCCTGCATTTTTCCTGTAGCTGTCGCGCTGCAAAAATTATGTCCGTTGTGCCCCATAGGGGACGAAATCCGCACTGTGACTCCGAGAGGAGCTCCTCGGCCACGGGAAGAAGACGGTTGAGGAGGACTCTAGCCACGACTTTCCCAGTGGTTGATAGCAGGGAGATTCCGCTGTAGTTGTTGCAGTCAGATTTGTCCCCTTTTTTAAAGATGGACACGATTACTGCATCTCTGAGATCCCCTAGCATGCTCTCTTCCCTCCAGATGATAGAGATAAGGTCATGTATTCATGCCAGCAATGACTCTCTGCCATACTTTAATGCCTCAGCAGGGATTCCATCCGCACCCATAGCCTTGTTTTTGAGCTGTCTTATGGCTTTTTCTACCTCGTGCAGTGTTGGGGTCTCACTGAGGTGGTGGCGGATAGGATGTTGCGGGATGGAGTCTAGAACAATCGAGTCAAAGGCAGAGTCTTGATTGAGAAGATCTTCGAAGTCTCCTTCCAGCGGGCCCTGACTGGCCTCAGTGTCCTTGATGAGTGTTTCCCCATTCTTGGCCAGCAGGGGGGTGGGGCCTTGAGTGTTTGGCCTGTAGGAATCCTCGCCCATCACGGTTGTCGGCCAGCTGCTGTATCTTCTTCATTCACCACCTGTTCTTTAGGTCCCGGGTTTTTTGTTGGACCTCAGCCTTGAGCCGCCTGTAATGCTGTTTTGCTGAATGTAATGCCAGATTACTGAAACCTCACTATTTCTGTGGGTAATCTGTAAGAGAAGTGATGAAAATTCTCAAATAATTGTCAAATTAAATTGCAAGTGAAGCATGATGTACACGAGTGCAGGTTTAGGAGATGTCAGATCTGTTGAGTATTTAAACAATAATTTAGGGGTCCTGCCATAAAAAGACAAATGATAGTAGAGCAACATAGAATTTATATCAAAGAAACAGGCCATTCAGCCCAAATGGTCTATGTTGGTATTGAAACACTCATAATAAAGGGTGAAACTGAGATCTGTGTACAATGAGCAAGTGTGACCTTAATTCCTTTAATATGATTCTGAGTGAAGGTACCTCGTGGGTGGCCTGCTTATATACTGTGCTCCCAAGGGATGCTGGGATCCCTTGGGACTCCCAACAGGTGGGCCCTCTGGTGGTCAGGTGTCATGCAGGTTACAAAGGGTTAAATACATAACATCACGCCCCCATGAAGTCAACTGTACACTTATTTACACGGTGAGACGATCTGGGGCTTTATGCTCCCTTGTCGATCGTCTCGGTATAAATGCGGGTGTGGGTCGGTTGGTCAGTTCTTCACTGTGCTGCTGAGTAGCCGGCCTTGCCGGGCTGCTGGGGATGATGAGTTCGGCTTCGTGGTCAACCATGATGTCAGTTGCCTCTTGTGTATGTGTTGAAGAGTCAAAGTTGGTGGCGTCCTCTTTGGGTTGTTCGTAGCTGTTGGTGAACCGCAATTTGATTTAGTCCAAATGTTTTCTGTGCGTTTGTCCATTGGCCAATTTGACCTGAAACGCCCTACTCCACTCTTTGGCTGTGACTGTGCCAGCGAGCTATTTGGGACCATGTCCATATTGAGCACAAACACAGGATCATTAATCTCAATATCGTGTGACAAATTTGCGTGGTCATGGTACACACTTTGTTGATACCGCTTGCCCTCTACGTGATCATGGAGATCAGGGTGGACAAGAGAGAGCCTTGTTTTAAGCGCCCTTTTCATGAGAAGCTCGGCTGGGGAAACCCCGGTGAGTGAGTGGGAGCCTTCCGGCATACGTTTCAAGCTTTGCTTGATGGTCTGAACTGGCCATTCTGCCTGGCCGTTGGATGCGGGCTTGAACGCGGCAGATGTGATATGTTTGATCCCGTTGCAGGTCATGAATTCCTTGAATTCAGCACTGGTGAAGCACGGCCCATTGTCGCTGACTAGGACATAAGGCAAGCCGTGCGTGGCAAACATGGCTCGTAGGCTTTCAGTGGTGGCCGTGGACGTGCTTACAGACATTATTGCACATTCAATCCATTTTTGAGTAAGCGTCCACGACAGCCAAAAACATTTTGTCTAGAAATGGGCCTGCATAGTCTACATGGATCCTCGACCACGGTTTGGAGGGCCACGGCCACAAACTTAGCGGTGTCTCTCTGGGTGCATTGCTCAGCTGAGAGCAAGTGTTGCACTGGCGCATGCATGACTCTAAATCTGAGTCGATGCCAGGCCACCACACATGGGATCTGGCTAGGGTTTCATTACTACGATGCCTGGGTGGGTGCTGAATGTGTCTCTGCCTTTCTTGGGCAAGACCATGCGATTGCCCCAAAATAGACAGTCTGCCTGCAGGGACAACTCGCCTTTGCGTCTGTGGAGCGGCTTAATCGCCTCCTGCATCTCCACTGGGACACCGGACCAACTCCCATGGAGGACACAGTTTTTTACCATGGACAGTAAAGGATCCTGGCTGGTCCAGGTTCTGATCTGGCGGGCCATAACAGGGGAATTCACGTTCTCGAATGCCTCCATGACCATGAGCAAGTCCGCTGGCTCTGCCATTTCCAACCCGGTGGTGGGCAATGGCAGTCGACTGAGAGCATCTGCGCAGTTCTCTGTGCCCGGTCTGTGGCGGATTACATAGTTGTATGCCGACAGCGTGAGCGCCCATCTTTGGATGCGGGCAGAGTCATTGGTATTAATCCCTTTGCTCTCAGAGAACAGCGATATGAGCAGCTTGTGGTCAATTTCAAGCTCAAACTTGAGGCCAAATAAGTACCGGTGCATTTTTTTTACCCCATAGAAGCATGCCAGAGCCTCTTTTTCAATCATGCTGTAGGCCCTTTCGGCCTTGGACAAACACCTGACGCATAAGCGACCAGTTGCAAAATCCCCGATTCATTAGCCTGTTGTAACACACACCCGACCCCCTATGACGACGCATCGCAAGCTAGCACTAATCGTTTTCAAGGGTTATACAGGACAAGCAGTTTGTTAGAACACAACAGATTTCTGGCTTTCTTAAAGGCAGCCTCTTGTGAATTCCCCCATACCCAGTCGTCTCCCTTGCGCAGTAGCGCATGTAGGGGTTCTAGCAGGGTGCTTAACCCAGGTAAGAAATTACCAAAATAGTTAAGGAATCTCAGGAACGACCGCAGCTTCGTCATGTTCTGTGATCTCAGCGCGTTCTTGATGGCCTCCGTCTTGGTGTCGGTGGGTCTGATGCTGTCTGCTGTGATTCTCCTTCCCAAGAACTCGACGTCCTGTGCCAGGAAAACACACTTCGAGTGTTTCAACCTGAGCCCCATGCAATCCAACCGACTAAGAACCTCTTCCAGATTCTTCAAGTGCTCCATGGTGTCCAGACCTGTAACCAATATGTCGTCCTGGAAACCACTGTGCAAGGAACCGACTTTAGCAGGCTCTCCATGTTCTGCTGGAAGATTGCCGCGGCCGACCGAATCCCGAACGGACACCGGTTATAGATAAACAGATCTTTGAGCGTGTTGATGCAGGTGAGGCCTTTCGAGGACTTCTCCAGCTCCTGCATCATGTAGGCCGAGGTCAGGTCCAGCTTGGTGAACATCTTCCCTCCAGCCAGGGTCGCAAATAGGTCGTCTGCCTTGGGTAGTGGGTTCTGGTCCTGCAGCGAAAAATGGCTAATCGTTACTTTATAGTCCCCACAAATTCTAACCGTGCCTTCCTCCTTAAGTACCGGGACAATCGGACTGGCCCAATCGTTGAATTCCACCGGCGCGATGATGCCTTCACGTTGCAACCTGTCCAGCTCAATTTCCACTTTTTCACGCATCATGTATGGTACCGTCCGAGCCTTGTGGTGGATGGGTCACGTACCAGGAACCAAATAGATCTGCACTTTCGCCCCCGAGAAGCTTCCGATGCCTGGCTCGAACAATGATGGGAACTTGCTCGGAACCTGGGTACATGAGGCATCATTGACGGATGAAAGCGCTCGGATGTCGTCCCAGCTTCAGCGGATTTACCCCAGCCAGCTTCTGCCAAACAACGTGGGGCCATCCCCTGGTTTGTGTACTGCTCCGTCATAGGAGACTTTGGCTTCTGCACTGCCAATTACAGGGATTAGTTCCTTGGTGTAAGTCCTTAGCTTGGTGTTAATGGGGCTGAGCTTGGGCCTGTGTGCCTTTTTGCCCCACAGCCTGTCGAAGGCCTTTTTACTCATTATGGACTGACTTGCCCCCGTGTCCACCTCCATAGATACTGGAATACCGTTCAGTTCAACTTTCAACATTATTGGTGGACATTCCATAGTGAATGTGTGTACCCCGTACACTTCTGCCTCCTCAGTACGAGTCTCCAATTCAGCCTGATCCACTGTAGATCGATCTTCCTCTGCAACGTGGTGGTTTGCAGGGCTTGCAGGGTTTGCAGCTCACCTGCACATTTGTTGGAAGTATCCCATTGTTCTGCAACCATTGCACACATATTGCTTCAAGCGGCATTGATGGGGCCAATGATCACCTCCGCAGCACCAACAGGGTGTTAACTGCCTCGTATTAACAATTGATGGCAGACTCTAGGTTATCTGATGTCAGGCCGCAGCAGCCAGTGTGTACGTTCTTCCATGTACATTTCTGCTCGAGACCGACGTTACTTTATGCACAGTACTGGCCGAAACGTCTTTATTCTGCGAAATCTGCTTGGTGTTGTCGCTGGTGGACATAAATGCCTGGGCTATCGTTATGGCTTTACTTAGATTTGGAGTTTCTACAGTCAACAGTTTGCGAAGGATTGTCTCAAGTCCAATGCCCAGTACAAAAAAGTCTCTGTGAGCATTTGTTCTAGGAATCCCTCAAACTCACAATGTCCTGCGAGGTGCCTTAGTTCGACAACGTAGCTCGCCACTTCCTGGCCCTCCGATCGTTGACACATGTAGAACTGATATCTCGCCATCAAAATGCTTTCCTTAGGATTTAGGTGCTCCCGGACCGGTTTACACAATTCTTCGTAGGAGTTCTCTGTTGGTTTTGCCGGGGCCAGGAGATTCTTCATGAGGCCATAGGTTGTTGCCCCACAGGCAGTTAAGAGGATTGCCCTTCATTTCGTAGCGTTCTCGTCCCCTTCCAGCTCGTTGGCCATGAAAGTATTGCTCGAGTCTCTCCACGAAGGCCTCCCAATCGTCCCCTTCTGAGAACTTCCCCAGGATGCCGACTGTTGTTTGCATTTTCGTGTTGTTGTTACCTCGTCGCCAATTGATACACATAATAAAGGGTGAAACTTCAATAAGATTAAATAGAGCAGGTACCTCGTGGGTGGCCTGCTTATATACCGTGATCCCAAGGGATGCTGGGAACCCTTGGGACTCCAACAGGTGGCAGCTCTGGTGGTCAGGTGTCATGCAGGTTACAAAGGGTTAAATACATAACAGGTATTATATTCAACATTGGCCTCCTTCCACTCTAATTATCTTTTCCAACCCTAACACCATATTCCTCTATTCCATTCTGTCTTATGTATGCATCACGTCTACCCTTAACTGTCATTGCTATATCGGAGAGTCCTCGGACCGTCGGAGAGTCCTCGAGAGTAGGAGTCCTCGAGCGAGTCAAAGTCCTCGAGAGAGAGAGTCGGAGTCCTGGAGAGAGAGTCGGAGAGTCCTCAAGAGTCAGAGTCTTCGAGAGAGAGAGAGTCGGAGTCCTCGAGAGAGTCGGAATCGGAGAGAGTCGGAGAGGAGTCGGAGTCGGCCCACTGACGACCCATCAAAATGCTTTCGGGCCGAGTTAGGAAGGTAGGACTTAAGTTTTATTTTTTTTAAATTTATTATTGATGATTTTTATGCTTCTTGAATGTTGTTGTGAAGGTGTTTAGTGCTTTGCAAGGTCTTCTCCGTTTCCCTTCCCCTCCATCTCTGGCTACCTGTGCTGATTTCTTAACTCTCCGCAAGGGTTTTCTGTGCGGCCACAAGTAGCCACATACGCTGGCCTAAGTTAGTTTGGAGCAACTATTAGCTGTCTAAACTGGCTTAAATGGCCAAAACGGGCATAGGTGGCTGGTAGCGCCCCCTTTTGAAAAGAAAAACTAAACTAAAAAAAATCCTAACTAACTCACTTACACTGGCGCAAATTAAATGTGCAGAATGGGGATTTTTAAGATACTCCAAAAAAAAATCAAGTTGCTCCAAAAAAAACGGAGCAACTCCTAGGCAATTTTGGGCCCATTATCTGTGCCATTTTCTTACCACATGATCCTGGTTGCTACATTGGCATGTCTCTTCCATTCACTTCCACTATTGCATTCCTCACCCCATGCCTGATTTCAGTAAGAAGAATATTTGCGCCACTTTCCGAGAAGTTTGAGGCTCTATTCTTCCCAGTTCTTTTGGAACTTTATCTTCATCTTGCTACCTGCTGGCTCTGCTTAAAGAGCACGCCAGCTTTAAATACTGCAACAATGCTCTTGAGTTCAAACACCATAAAAAGTCCTACTTAATATCTTTGGCCTGCCCCTGAAATCCCTGTGGGCTCTCTGGTGACCAGGGTTTCACAGGCAGGCTATAGCACCATGTTTTTGGGTGCTTATACTGGGGCACCCAGTAAGGTTTCATACTGCAAGATGAAATGCCTCTTCCCACCTCATTTTTGTGGCTCTGATATGCCTATGCCAACTGCAAGCACCAGCCCAACTCCATCCCCTCTTAAAACAAAGGCCTCTAAATCCCGACAACATAAAAAGGAAGGAGGCAGAGCTTGTTCTTGGTCCCTTTTTCATGAACTTTTGTACCTGGGGAAAATGGGCATCTGCTGGAGGCAAAATCAGTTACATTATCCGTTAACAAAGGTCAGGAAAATCAGTTATATTATTCGTTAACCTTTCTTCATATTCCCTTTTCTCCTCCTTTTTCCCACATTACACTCTAAAAGTACGTAATTGGCTGTAAAGCGTTTTGAGACATCCGGTGGTCCTGAAAGGCGCTATATAAATTCAATTGTTTCTTTCTTTTTTTCTTTCTTTCTTAATCTCCTTTTTCATGATTTTGAGTATTGTTAGCATGAGTTTTATCAGCTTTAATCTCCCTATTCAATGTCCCTAAAGGAAAATTAAAAAATATTGACATGCACTAGCTATTGGAGGAGTTTCTTGCTATTAACTATAAATATTTGACTGTAGTGGTTTTCATGATTTTTTTTCTGCTTTTATAAATATCTCATTGTATATTTCTTCCTTGTGTAAAATAGTGATAAAATGTTTGAGTGGGAGCAAAATGGACCAACCCAAAAAATGGGATATATTAGGATTCAACTTGTTCTGTGTCGCGAATGCTCAGTGGGAACCACCCTGCTCAGTACCACAACAATCTATTTAGTGCAGGGTGTGGAGGAGGAAGGAAGAATATAAACGCCATTCAGTTTAAAAAAAAAATGCATTGTCAATGCTTCTCCCCCATTCAATTCCCATCCTGTTTTGTAAATTTTTTGTGCTCCCTCGTTAGGTCATCTTCTACGATGCAACATCCTCCAACATGAACAGAAAAGAGTTCAAAGATCTCTGCCAGGCGAGCGTTTAAGCTGACCTCTAGGAGACAGACAGACAGAAAATTTTACTTACCAACGTGCTTTTGATAGGCTTGCTTTCCAGTCGGGCCATGAGCACTCTGGAGAAGGCCACAGAACCAGAACCCTGGGAGGGTCCCATCCCGGGGTGGATCCGAGCCCTGACTCAAGGTGGAGGCCTGATCTCGGGAGGGATTCTGATCCCAGGGAGTGGGGGTGATTCCGATCCCTGATCCCGGTGGGGGAGCCAATCCCAAGGAGGTGGTTTGTATGGGAGGTGGGGGAGCTTGGGGCGGTCGGGAGAAAGCACTCCTGCTCCTCCTGGCCTACCTAGGCTTTCCTCATCTCGCTGCAGCTGCCAGGTTTCCCGAGGCCTGGGAAACCTGGCCAGCCAAAGTAAAATCTGCAAAGCAGGTTAAATCCGAGGCTTCCAGCCTACTTAACATATTAAAATGCTAACCTGCTTCCTGGGAGCAGGTTGGCTACCCGCCCCTGTCCTGTCTCAGGTAAAACCTAGAAGTTAGCAGATTGGAGCCAGCTTCCTGACACACCTCGAATTTTTGGCCATTTTCGGTCCCGGCCACAAACTCCGTTCCCTAGTGACTGATTCCAACCCTTTCCCTAACATCTGTCTGTGGCTGAACCAGACTGTTCGCAACCTTGATGTCATATTTGACCCTCCCATGAGCTTCCGACCACATATTCACAGCAAAACTAAGACCACCTATTTCCATATCCATAACATTGCCCGTCTCTGCCCTTGCCTCAGCTCATCTGCTGCTGAAACCCTCATCCATGCCTTTGTTAGTTCTAGACTTGACTATTCCAACACACTCCTGGCTGGCTTCCCACATTTTACATTATGTAAATTGTGGTCATTCAAAACTCGGCTGCCCACATCCTAACTCGCACCGAGTCCCGCTCACCCATCACCCCTGTGCTCGCTGACCGACATTGGCTCCCGGTTAAGCAACACCTTGATTTCAAAATTCACATCCTTGTTGACAAATCCCTCCATGGCCTTGCCCCTCCCTATCTCTGTAATCTCCTCCAGCCCCATGACCCCCCCGAGATATCTGCGCTCCTCCAATTCAGCCCCTTTGAGCATTCCTGATTATAATCACTCAACCATTGGTGGCCGTGCCTTCTGTTATCTGGACCCTAAGCTCAGGAATTATCTCCCTAAACTTCTCCACCTCTCTTTCCTCCTTTAAGATAATCCTTAAAACCTACCTCTTTGACCAAGCTTTTGGTCACCTGCCCTAATTTCTCCTTATGTGACTCAGTTTTTTCTCCTATAATACTCCTGTGAAGAGCCTTGGGATATTTTACTATGTTAAAGACGCTATATAAATATTTGACCAATGACACCACCCCCCCACCCCCCCATCCTCATCTATTCCCACTCGCTCACCCATGTTAAAATTTCCCCTATGATAATAATACAAGTTGACTTCCACTTTCATTTTCCCCTTTCTCTGCAAAAGAACCTAGTTTCTGGTTGGACCCTCGCATTGATTGGTCATATGAGACTTAGACCTCACGGTGTAAGCTGTCAGCATGGAAATCCATTCACCAGCCACTGTAATCCAGAGAAATGTGCTGAGTCACCAGCTGAGATAGGTTGAGCAACTCTTACATTTTTTTAAAAGCTTGCTGATCACACTCTACATATTTTACATCGTGATAAACCCAAAAGTTTCATACATATGAATTAAATTGAACATGTCAAGATACACATTGGTTTCCACATATATGTCAATTTGTAAAGGTTGATACCCCCTCTCAATCACCACTGAATATAAGTCACTGATTTTCAAACCTTCCTGTTTCAGATATACCCTACAAATGTTCACGAGTCTTTGCACACCTCTTGTCCTGAAACTTCGAAATACATTTGTCATTGATACAAAAATAGACAGTGCTCCAGTCCAAGAAAAGTATTTCTTTTAGAACCAGAAACATTGTGCTTGAAATGCTGATTTGTTGGAATTACTGGTACTCTGACAAAAATCTAGGTTCATGTTACAACTTTGCTGTCCTCTGGCCATACCCAGACTCCTGAGTCCAATAATCTCAGTTTAAAAACCACTACCCATGATCTTTTTGTCTGTAAAGAATGATATTCATTAAATGTTATTCATAGTCCCAGTTGAAATTTCAATGAAAGTCCTGATTTTTTTAAAGCATTGGTATTATGATTTATATCAATTACATAGAAGTACATAGAATTTACAGCACAAAAGCAGACCATTCGGCCCAAAAGGTGTTTATGCTCCACACGAACCTTCACCTGCCTTACTTCATTTAACCCTATCAGCATGCCCTTCTATTCCTTTCTTCTTCATTTGCTTATCTACCTTCCCCTAAACGGCATCTATGCTATTGGCCTCAACTACTCCTTGTGATAGCGAGTTCCATATTCTAACCACTCTCTGGGTAAAGAAGTTTCTCCTGAATTCCCTATTGGACATATTAGTGACTACTTATATTTTTGACCCCTAGTTTTGGATTCCCCACAAATGGAAATATCTTTTCTACTTCTACCCTATCAAACTCCTTCATGATTTTAAAGCCCTCTATCAGGTCACCCCTCAGTCTTCTCATTTCTGTAGAAAAGAGTCCCAGCATGTTCAGTCTTTCCTGATAGGTATAACCTCTCAGTTCTAATGGCATGCTTGTCAATCTTCTTTGCACCTTCTCCAGTGCCTCTACATCCTTTTATTATGGTTGAATGCAAGACAGAACAAAGCATATCCAAAAGGGAGCATATAATCAGAGGAAACTTCTTTACCCAGAGAGTGGTGAGAATGTGGAACTTGCTGCCATAGGGAGTGGTTCAAGCAAATAGTATAGATGCATTTAAGGGGAGGCTCGATGAGCATATGAGGGAGAAGGGAATAGAGGGTTATGCTGATAGATTTGGATGAGGAAAGATGGGGGGGGAGGCCCGAGTGGAGCATAAACGCCGACATGAACTAGTTGGGCCGAATGGCCTATTTCCGTGCTGTGTATCCTATGTAATAATTTGGCTCAATTGCAGCAATAATATCAAGCTGCAATAAATTGTCTCGGGGGGGGCGCTCGGATCATGTGTCAGCTGTGGCTCAATGGGCAGCACACTCTCCTCTGAGTCAGAAGGTTGTGGGTTCAAGTCCCACTCCAGGGACCTGAGCACACAAATCTAGGCTGATACTCCAGTACAGTGCTGAGAGAGAGCTGCACCGTCGGAGGTGCCATCTTTTGGATGAGACATTAAACCGAGGCCTCGCCTGCTCTCTCGGGTAGATGTAAAAGATCCCATGGCACTATCTCGAAGAAGAGCAGGGGAGTTATCTCCACTGTCCTGGCCAATATTTATCCCTCAATCAACACAACAAAAAACAGATGATCTGATACTTATCACAGTGCTGTTTGTGGGAGCTTGCTGTGCACAAATTGGCTGCCGCGTTTCCCACAGTACAACAGTGACCACACTCCAAAAGTACTTCATTGGCTGACATCTGGTGGCCGTGAAAGGCGCTATATAAATTCAAATCTTTCTTTCATATTCAATCAATTCATCAAAAAAATGCCACCTTGCTCAAAAAAAAATGATGGGAGGCTTTGTTATGAAAGAGACAGAAAGGCCGAGTGCCCCTCACAGGGTGCATTACGGTAATTTGGATTCCGGGCCCTGGAAGTTTCCATGGCAGCTGATGCTGTCACGTGGCCGCCGTGTTTTTGTTTTTAAAGTGCGTCACAGCCACGAGCCGAGTGTGACGGGCAGCTGCCGCCGACCAATCGGGGCTCGGCCCGAAGGTTGGAGCTGACGTCACAGCGGGCGGGGGCGGCGCTGGTGAGCAATTTAAGAATGTAAATAAGGAGGGGACAGAGGAGGATTCCTTCGCCACTGTCGCAGCCGCACAGGTGGGTCTCTCCTTTTCTTTCACTTTCTCTAATTCTTTTATTTTTTTCCCTCCCCCTCACAGGAATAAGAAATGATGCAGAAACAGCAAGAGGAGAGAGAGAGAGAGAGAGAGAGAGCAAGTGAGACCCGCGCTGTGGTGGACGCTGTCAGTCAACGCAGTAACTGGTGTCCCAGCAACGTGACTCAGTATGTTTACATCCAAAACCCCCTTATGTCCTTAATGCTCAGAGGAAGGGCGGTACGCGGCCCATTGGGTCGCTTTCTTGCCCCCCAGCACCCCTTAGATAACGCCGCAGTATGTTCTGCCCCCTCCTCCCCCTGACCATGTACCATCATTGGGTACAATGCTGCTGCGTATGGCTTTTTTTTAAATGTCTTTAACATTTAAAGATGTACTGTTCATGGGAAGGGGTGTTTCAGGTAGGTTTATTTGAAGGTTTGTGGATCACAGTGATGTCGACTACATGTGTTGAGGGCTTGTTGACTTATCATGTTGATGGTAAACAAATGCAAAAGGTTTTGTCAAACAATTTTTCATTAATATAGTACTCCTTTAATTTGTATTGAAAATAATGTACATCTGAGCATATTTATAAAGTCCACATTGGATGTTGTAGCAATACTCATTTTGGGAGTTTAATGAGTTATGGTGGAATTTGGCTAGAGAGATGTTTTGCCTTGTGTGACTGAATTTCATTGGTAACTCCCTATCTGGTATATATTTAAATGTTATTTTTGGAAATTGGACCAATAGCAGACATTTCATTGCTGCTGGTTATTTTTCCTTTTTAATATGGTCAGGGCAGTGAGTATAATTCACTAATACAGGAGGAAAATCCTGTGGATGCTGGAAATCTGAAATAAAAACAGAAAATGCTGGCAACACTCAGCAGGTCAGGCAGCACCTGTGGAGAGAGAAACAGAGTTAACATTTCAGTTTGATGTCCTTTTGTCAGTGTAATTCACCCATGAAAGATGATGGGTATATGTAAAAACATTACAAAATCTTGGTTCAGTCCATCACTTTGGGTGATTTCATAAGCCTAGAAAATGTATTGTTGCTTTTAAATTTAATTTACAGATTATATTTGTTATAATTTAAAACGTATCGAAGAGGGTAAACTCATACCTTTTAAACATCATGGTGTTCTGTTTCTTAGATGTTCTTGTGCCTGTTTGTGTTTGGCAGTACTACAGTGTTATGTAGTTCAGAAAGGGTTTTCAGTTTTTGATGGAAGATCTGAAGACTTATTGGATTAACTGATAGAATGTATAACATTGCTGCCAATTTTTAATTGTGCAGGATACATTGCAGAGAACTGATGCTGCAGGCTCCTGGAATCTTCCATTTGCCAGCTTCGAATTCATGGTCCCATTCTGTGGTCTTCTGACAACTGATGTCAGTTGATGAGAAGGAGGTTACTTCCTCTACAGCAGCAGAGAATTCTTTTTTGCAGACGTGCATCTCCCAGCCATCAAAGAACACACTAAAAAAACTCTGTCCGTTATAGTGATACCACAGGAGAAATATAGTACTGTTTATCCTTGCATGCAAATGAGCATTAAGGGGAATGGGAAGCAAATGTGCAACTTTTTATTTTGTTCAGCCTTTTTAAAAATATTTTTCCACTATTCATGTGGGAAGCAAAATTATTTTGACTGATTCAAGGGGTCGCTGAGATTAATAACCAGTTTACTATTGTAAGCCAAGGAAAGAGGCAACTGTAGAATAACAGTAGAAATGTCATTGGGTTTTAAAAAAAAAAAGAGCTTGCATTTATATAGAGCCTTTCCCATCCTCAGGACATTCCAAAGCCAAGGAATGACTTTTCAAGTGTGGTCACTGTTGATTTGCTGGCTAATCATATGGTGAGTATCATACATGGTTAACCCTCAGAACCTGTCATTACATTGTAACTTCTTGAGAAGAATAATGTGTTGAACTCCAGAAATGTAGGGGTGCATCTCTGGAGAGGCACTATAACTAGTTCAAAGAGAAATGGAGAAACAAGACTATTGGGATTAAATGGTAACACAGTGTAACATTGAAGCCCCAAGGTCTAGTGTTGTAGTCACAAAGGAAATTATTAGTCGTGTTTGCAGCTAGATAGGCGGCTTCTCAATTCTAGCTTTCCTAATGGTAGCAGTTAACAGAACACTGATGCGGTACCTAACATTTAAATGTGACTTTTCTGGGGCAGGAAGGACCTGTACAAGTTGGATGGGTTGCAGCTAAATAGGGCTTGGACCAATGTCCTCATCGGGAGGTTAACAAGTGCTGTGGAGGAGGGTTTCGACTAATTTAAGGCAGCAGAGAGGAGAGACAAGGTGCATAGAAAACTAAGAGGGACAACAGTAACAGAACAAAAAGTAGTGTAGTGACCGCATGAATTAGATGGAGGAAAAAAAGCAAAGCTGACCAGCATGGTGTTTGAATGCATGTGTGTTAATGCCGGAGTATTACAGGTAAGATTGACGAGCTAAAGGTGCAAGTTGCCACATGGGATTATGATATAGTGGCTATAACTAAGACCTGGATTAAACATTGGAAGGAATGGGAATTAAACATTCCTGGCTACAATGTACTTTGGAGGGGATTTGCAGTATTGATCAAGGATAATAGTGCTACAGGGGGACAATATACTAGAGGGTTCATAGACAGAATCTATTTGGTTAGAGTTAAGAAGCTGTTGGATTACTGGGTGTTTACTATACTATAGATCCCCAAATAGTGAGAAGGCGATAGAGGAACACATATTAGTAAGCAAATTTCAGAGAAATTTAAAAAATAATCGAGCCGTAATAGTAGGAGACTTCAATTGCCCCAATAAAGACGGGAGGCCGGGGGTAGGGGGTAGGGGGTAGGGCGGGACAGAGTAAAAGGCAAAGAGGGAGATGAACTTCCTTAATCAGTATATTTTTAGCACAACGAGGAAGAAAGCCGTGCTGGATCTAGTCCTAGGGAATGAAGGAGGGCAAGTAGAGTGTTGCAGTGGGAAAATATCTGGGTAATAGTGATCATAATATAATTAGGTTTAAAGTAGTTATGGAAAGTGAAAGTACTCAACTGGAAGAGAGACAATTTCAGTGATTTTAAGAAGGAATCTGACACAGGTGGGCTGGAAACCAAGATTGACAAAGGAAACAATAAATGAGCAATGGCAGGTCTTCAAGGCAGAGATAGTTTGGGTACAAACCAAGAATATTCCCATGGGAAGATGGGGTATCCAAAGCTAGAGCTCCCTGGAATGCAAGGAAATAGAGGTTAAAATAAAATACACAAAGAAGGTTTATGACAGATGTCAGGTACAGAATACAGAGTGTGCAAGGGGAAATTGAAAAAGTATTTAAGGAGGACAAAGAGAGTATGAGAAAAGAATGATGGTGCCGATTAGGGATAAGAAAGGAAATCTTCTTGTGGAAGCAGAGAGCATGATTGACGTGCTGAATGAGTACTTTGCATCTATCTTCACAAAAGAGGATGGTGAAGTTTAATGTCACAGTAGAGGAGGGGGGAAGTTGAGATATTGGATAGGATTAAAAATAGATAGAAAGGAGGTGCTAAATAGGTTGACATCACTCAAAGTTAACAGGCCACCAGATGGGATGCATCCTAGGTTGCTGAGGGAAGTTGGAGTGAAGATTGCAGAAGCTCTAACTAGAGAGAAGAATGCAGTGGGATTCCCCAGAGGTAGGTACTATATAAATGACCTGTACATGACTACAGGGAGTACAAATTTGAAATCTGTAGATGATATAAAACTTGGCAACATAGTAAATATGTTACTAGTGAGCGGGATAGTAGCAGATTTAAGAAGGACATACACAGACTGGTGAAATGGGCTGACACAGCCGATGCAGTTTCATGCAGATAAGTGTGAAGTGATGCACTTTGGGAGAAACAACATGGAGAGGCAGTATCATCTAAATGGTACTAATTTTAAGGGGTTGTAAGAGCAGTGGGATCTGGGGGTGCCTATTCATAAATCTTTGAAGATGGCAGAGCAAGTTGATAAGGCAGTTAAGAAAGCGCATGGGATACTTGGCTTTGTAAATAGTGACATTGAATACAAAAACAAAGAAGCCATGCTAAACCTTTACAAATCGCTGGTTGGGCTTCGACTGGAGTATTCTGTTCAATTCTGGGAATGTCAGGGCCTTGGAGAGGGTACAGAGTAGGTTTACCAGGGATGAGGGACTTCAGTTATGTGGAGAAGCTGCGATTCTTCTCCTTCGAGCAGAGAGGGTTGAGAGGAGACCTAATAGTGGTATTTAAAATATGTGGGATTTTAATCGAGCAAGCAGGGAAAAACTCTTTTCTCTGATAAATAGACCTGTAACTAGAGGTCATAGGTTCAAAATAATTGGCAAGAGAACTAGAGGGGAAATTATGAGAAATTATTTCACATAGGGTTGTTAAAATCTGGAGCGCACTGCCTGAAAGGGTGGTGGGATCAGATTCCATAGGAACTTTCAAAAGACAATTGGACATGTACTCGAAGAGGACTTGTTTGCAGGGTTATGGGGGAAAAGCTGGGGTGTGGGACTAAATTGGACAGCTCTTTCACAGGTAAAACGAGTCTGTCACCCGATTAACCTACTAATTATATTATGGTCCTGAATTGAACAAATGTCCATAGCTATTGATACAAATTACAGCATACCAATGTAAGTAAATAAAAACATCTACATTAATGGAGCTGTGCACCATAAGGTCTAAGGGGCTGGATATTCGGGTTTTGGGGCGAAAACGGTAGTGATATGTGAAAATTACCGTTTTCACTGCACTACCGATTTTAGGCCAAACTTTTGGCCTTGGGCCGCACCACAAATCCAGCTCAAGGACTTTATTTTCTCATCTTCTCCAGGAGTTACTGGCTTCTGGGTTGTTTGGAGTACTAGCCTCCAGTATCTCATTTCAAGTGGCTGTTTTTCATGTTTAAGTCGAATGTTATTACCAAGCATGCTCATCAACCAATACCAATCCTATTCCTACCCAATATCCACTTGCATATTTTCCAGCAGAAGTTACTGAATCAGGAGCAGGAGTCCTGGCTGAAATTTTCTCCCCAACCCAACAACCAGAAGCACTAATCCCAATTTTGCCACTGCTACCCTGTTTGAGATCAGCTTACTTGACAGAGACCAGAAATAGGACCTGGAATCTCTCTTTATGGCTGAGTGCTATATCAAGGCTTTTATAAACTATAAGGTTTGCTGAAATATTTACCTTTGTGTGTTCCAACAGCAGGATCTGCTTTCTCAGCAAGTTTGGAGCGAGAAAACCGCAGATAGCTTGCTGCGATCCTAGGCCAAATGCAGGATAGGTAGCCGTTCTGAATTCTAGTTCCAATTCCAAAATCGATTCCTGGCAACATTAGGGAGATTCAAGCAGTGTCTGAATGTCAAATAACCAAAGTGTACCATGCTTAATATCTGTAAAATTGTTCCTTTTTTAAAAAAGCTACCATTTGAGAAGTACACATAAAAACCACTGATTTAAATTAAGAACATAAATAGGAGCAGGAGTAGGCCATTTGGCTCCTTGAGCCTGCTCTGCCATTCATTAAGATCATGACTGATCTGATCATGGACTCGGCTCCACTTCCCTGCCCGCTCCCCATAACCCTTTACTCCCTTATTGCTCAAAAATCTGTCTATATCTCCGCCTTAAATATATTCAATGACCCAGCCTCCACAGCTCTCTGGGGCAGAGAATTCCATAGATTTACAATCCTCCGGAGAAGAAATTTCTCCTCACCTCAGTTTTAAATGGGCGGCCCCTTATTCTAAGACTATGTACCCTAGTTTTAATTTCTCCTATGAGATGAAATATCTTCTCTGCATCCACATTGTCGAGCCCTCTCATTATCTTCTATGTTTCGATACGATCACCTCTCATTCTTCTGAACTCCAATGTGTATAGGTCCAATCTACTCAATTTATCCTCATAAGTCAACTCTCTCATCTCCAGAATCAATCTAGTGAACCTTTTCTGAACAGCCTCCAATACAAGTATATCCTTCCTTAAATACGGAGACCAAAACTGTACGCAGTACTCTAGGTGTGGCATCACCAATACCCTGTACAGTTTTAGCAGGACTTCCCTGCTTTTATACTCTCTTCCCCCTTGCAATAAAGGTCAACATTCCATTTGCTATAAAAGCTGTAAAATTACTGGCCCTGAAGCTGGGCTTCCTATGGACGCTCGCCTGAAAATAAGAAAAAAGATTGCACCCTCCAGCGATTCCGTTTTGAGACCTCCTCTTCCTGTGCTTCGCAGCACATCCACGTCTTGGAGATACGGAGGGAGAAGCTGGAGTCACGTGGAACTGGACAACCAATGACAGTACAGTATTCTCATTGATAATATTGGGAACTCTGTGTATATACGAGCTCCCATTATTATCAATGAGAAACCCCCCCCATCCCCAAACATCAAACGCAACATTAAAGAATTAAAAAGAACGCTTCTCTTGGCAACATTAATTGAAATTAAAGTTAATGAAATGTTTTAGATTTAAAAAAAAAATCTCTTGGATTTTTTTTGTGTTTTTAATTAGGGTTTAAAATAAACTTGCCTTAGTGGACAGGGTTTTTAACATAAATTTTTATTTTATTTTTATATATTTTAAAACTCTTATGCTGGTAAAAGTAGGCTATGCGCCTGCTTTTACCAGGAGCAAGAGTTTTAAGGACATTTGCTGGGCAAGAGATGGGCAAATAGCTCAATCTTGCCCATACAAATGTCCTTGCTGCGGGGATGCGGAAGATCTATCAAGCTAAAACTTGACAGATTGGAGAAGCCATTTTTTGGCGCATTGTGCGGCAAAAAACGGCTTTTGTGGAGCCTCGCCGGTTCCGTACATATTCCGTATTTTAGCCCCACTATATTTCACCTGTTCAGTTATTTGTTTTGTTAGAACTGGTTTAATTTAGTCCTGAAACTTGGAATCTAACACTGCTATCAAGTTGGATTTAATGTTGGCTCAGGATTCAAATTAATTAGGTCTAATCTCACCCCAATTATTTGTCAATCTAATTTTATTCCATGAAACCGCCTCCCCAATTCAAGATATGACCTATATTTTATCAAGTCCGTAAACTTGTGGTCATCCAAAGCTCGGCTGCCCGTGTCCTAACTTGCACCAAGTCCCGTTCACCCATCACCCCTGTGCTTGCCGACTTACATTGGGTCCCGGTTAAGCAATGCCTCGAGTTCAAAATTCTCATTCTTGTTTACAAATCCCTCATGCCTCGTCCCTCCCTATCTCTGTACTCTCCTCCAGCCCCACAAATCCCCCCCCCCCCCCCCCCCCCCCCCCCGAGATGTCTGCCCTCCTGAGCATCCCTGTTTGTATTCGGTCAACCATTGGTGGCCGTGCCTTCTGTTGCCTGGGCCCCAAGCTCTGGAACTTCCTGTCTAAATCTCTCCCCTTCTCTACCTCTCATTCCTCCTTCAAGATGCTCCTTAAAACATACTTCTTTGATCAAGCTTTTAGTCACCTGCGCTAATTTCTAATGTGGCTCGGTGTCAAATTTCTATCACACAATACTTCTATGAGGAGCCTTGACTATGACTATAAGTTTTGTTGTTGAAGGTGATTGTTGTGATAAAGTATATGGTGGAATATGTGAATAATACGGTTTTTAACCAAGTACAAGTTATTCTAGGTCTCTGGATAGAATTAAGTGCATATGACCGGCATTTCCATTTGGTACAAAATAATCAAGTTGTTGCTGCATAGTTTTTTCCCAGATGTGTTTTTAACATGTTTTCTACTGTGGGTGCATATAAAGTGAAAATGTTCAAACCAGACAAATATTTAACTGTTAATTTTAGCAGATAAAATATAGGTCATGCTTGAATTGGGAAGGGGGTTTCATGGAATAAAATTAGATTTACAACAATTTGGGGTGAGATTAGACCTAATTAATTTGAATCCTGAGCTAACATTGAATCCAACTTGATAATGTTAGATTCCAGGGTGTGCAGAATGCTGTTACACAAAATATGCAAATAGCCTAGATATTGAGATGCTATGTTATGACATTGGCATGATGGTATTCTGGCACAATGTAGCAATATACATAAAATCTGTTTTTTATATCTCATCACAATCATCATAAACCAAACCACAGGAAATCTGAATTGTAAAATCTTCAGTGGTGGGGAGATAGGGGAGGGGTTAGCTGTTGGGAACGCCATAAAATCTTCTCTAGCCCAAGTGTGCTTTCCTAAGCAATGAATCAGTTAAACTAACCATGGGGAGAAATTCAATTGTTTAGTGCCAGAGAGGGGCGCTAAGGAGCCGCTAAACGCCTATTGCCTGAGCACGCTATCACAGAGTGCAGCAAACTTCACTGGTGGTTTAGCGGCGCGCTGTCATTTAGCACTGCGCAATCTAGCACCACCCACTTGGTGACGTCAAGAGTGTGCAACGCCCCCTTTGCGACGCATTTCAGAATTGACTTCTTGAGCCTGGCGCTACTCCTGACAGGGGGAAGCAGACAGTGCACAGAGGATCCCGGGGCGATATCGCAGGGAATGAAGAGGTAAGTGTTGAGTCAAATCTTTAACAATTACCTCTCTTACCTGTGTCCCTTCCATTTCTTTGCAGGTTTCACATGGTCGACCTCACCTGCTCTGTAGGCGCTAGGATGCCGGTATCCTAGCACCTCAACTTGAGAAGCGCTCCGCCCCGTGATGGGCCTTTAGCGCCCTAAGAGGAGTGTGCAACGCTTCCCTTAGTGCTCCACTCTCTCCTTGGGGGCGATACAACTGAATATCCCACTTTGAGGCGGTAGACATTGCCCGGTGATAAAGGTAGTGCCCTGGTGGCATCACCGCCTTAAAGTGGGCGATAACAAATTTCTAGCCCCATATGTCCTCAATATGAAAGGTGTAGAAACATTCAGTACCAATGTACTGCACCTTAATAAAACATGCAAGAACTTTACATGCATAACTTAATCCAATGCAGCAATTACACATTTATTGAAATGAAATATGATGAGGTATTTTACATTGTTGTCTTTGGAGACAGACTGTCTATTGGCACCACTGTCAGCCAACAAGTTGGCGGTGGGGTGGGTTTTGAGGCCGGACTTTCATCAAACAAAATCCATTTACTCAGCAAGCAGTACATAATACAAGCTGATTACCTCTCCAATAAAATGCAGTGAGTGAAGAATAGCTGCAAGCAAATGATGTGCATAAAATCAATCCCAGTCACTCTCAGCAGTGATTGACGGGGGAATTATCCAATCATGTCCATTCTGGCCAGGAATAGTGGTGTCACTATATGTAGCCCTTTTTAGTTGGGATGGCCCATGCAGTTGAAGAATTTTTGTTTTTAGCCCTGCCCCACTCCCAGGAAGGAAGTATGATACCATGTCAGCCCAGGGCTGCGTTAGGAATGGCATTGGCTGAGCCTTTGGAGTATGTTGTTTGCCTGTTGTCTCCAGTTTGGTATTGGCACAGGACATTGGAAGGGGGTGGAACCTAAATAGATCGTAAGGGTTGCCAGAGTTCTATTTTGTACTCTTGCGGCATGTTCTCTGCAGCACTATTGTACTGAAGGCATTTTTATCAGTTATTCTGAGATTATTAAAAGAATTCCCACTGACACATGTATTTTTTTCTTACTCACCACTTTCATGTGCTCAATATTTCTTGGATGTTTTGCAGGAAGTAATTGTGCAGGGAAATAAAGCAGTTTTTTAACAACATGAAATGATGCATCTGCAACTAAGAGACCATTTGTGTTTACAGTCAGACCTTTTATTCCTTCGGTTGTGCACTCATAATGTAAACCTCTGTTGCAATTAGACCACGTGTATAATTTGCCATTTTGTGAATTATAGCAGACATTTTGTGTTGTGCACGTTGCCTGTCAATCATGGTGACAGGATTGGTCATCTTTTGTCTCGTTGGCAAACTACAGTACACAGAAAGTCTGTTCCCATTAGCTGATGGTACAAGGACTAGGAGACACACAATTCCGGTTTTGGGCAAGAGATACAGGAGGGATGTGAGGAGGAACTTTTTTACCCAGCGAGTGGTAATAACCTGGAACTTGCTGCCGGTGAAGGTGGTGGAAGCCAAGACAATCAATGATTTCAAAAGGAAATTGGATAGGCACTTGAGGGAAGTAAACTTGCAGGGCTATAGGGATAGAGCGGGGAATGGGACTTGCTGGATTGCTCTACAGAGAGCCAACATGGATTTGATCGGCCAAATGGCCTCCTTCTGCGCTGTAATGACACTGACAACAGAAATCATCATTTTGTGACATCTAAAAATAGTAGTTCAAGCATGATCATTTTGGGTTCATCACAAAAACTAGATGATTTCCTCTGGCATTGCACACGGATTGAAGACCAAATGTGTGCTCTTCAGGTGAAGTGGGATTAGCGGGAATAACTGGGTCAGGTCGCACAGATATAATTCCGTTCCCATTTTAAAGTGATGCATTCTGTCCATATTATTTATACTCTGATTTTATATTATTTGTAGTTAATTAATTTTATATTATTTTGTAGTTAAATAACAAATAACAAAACTTACAGCAGTTGGGTGGCAGAGAAGTAGAGTTGGTTGGAGCATAGGAACTTCCCTACAGTAGAGGTACAGGAGCTGGGAGAAACAAAACTGAGGTACTACAGCGCTGCTGCTTGTGGAAGGACATGATTACAGCTGGACAAGTTTACTTAGGCAGTTTTAGTCAATAAATATGGACATAGGAAATTATATTGGAAGACATTGACAGAAAAGTGTGACTATAGTCAATTTTTGTAGATCGGAAATGTGCACAATAATAAAACTTAATATAGATATGAACATTACTAAGTTAATTGTACGTAGGTCTAATTTTAATGTATTTTCTTCAACTTTCATTTATATTTAATTTCATTTCATTTATATAGTGCCTTTAGTATCAAAATGTTCCCAGGTGCTTTGCGGGATTATAATTGGATCAAAATTAACACCGAGCCAAAGAAGGAGCTGTTGGGAGGGGTGATTAAAAGCTTGGTCGGAGGGGTTTCAAGGGGGAGAGAAGGCGGAGAGGTTTAGGGAGGGAAGAGCTTGGGGCTGAGATGGCTGAAGATATGGCTGCCATTAGTGGGGAGAAAGGATTGGGGAATGCAGTTCTTGGAGGTTTGTAGGACTGGAAGAGGTCACCGGGATAAAGAGGGATGAAGGAATTTGAACACGAGGAGAATTTCAAATTGTAGCTTATGGGGGACCAGGCGGCAAGGTAAGTCAGTGAGCACAGGAGTGAGTGATGGGTGAGCAGGACTTGGGTTAGTATATGGACAGCAGAGTTTTGGATAAGCTGAAGTTTCTGGAGGGTGAAGGATGGGAGGCCGTCCAGGAGACAGTTGGAATAGTCTGAATCTAGAGGTGACCAGGTGACCGATGAGGATTTCAGCAGCAAATGGGCTGAGACGTGTGCAGTGTCGGGCGATGTTACGAAGGTGGAAATAGGTAGTCTTTGTGATGGGGAAGATATGGGGTCAGAAGCTTAGCTCAGGGGTCAGATAGGTTGAGAACAGTCGGCTTCAACATGAGACCGTGGTTTGGGAGGGTGAGCACAGACCAGGCATTGGATGTAAGACATTCCTGATCGATATACACTAACCAGAACAGTTACCCACTGAACCATCAGGGGAGTTTAAAGATGTTTTTTTTAATGTGTTGGACAATGATTTCAGCAGTATCTAGGAAACATAGGGATTGAAATTCAGTTTATACCACCACCCGTTACCACACGCGGGAGGCGGCTAACTGGCGGCAATTCGACGGTAAGTGGCGTTCATGTCTGCGCAGAAATTCAGTTGGCTCTTCAGCAGAGGCACCAAGAGCTAACGCTGCGCTGGCTAACCACATCTGCGGGGTGACGTCATCCAGCGTGTAACGCCTCCTTGGCGCCTCTGTCGCGATATTCCCGGCAGGCGTTCTTTCAGCCTGAAAAAAGTGGTGAGTAAACAGCGGAACTCTAGCGAAATCGGCCAGAGAGCAAGGTAAGTTTTTAAAAAATGTATGTATTTCTTCATTTTTTCATTAGTTGTAACAGTGGGGATGTTTGTGTGCGGGTTGGAGAAGTTTGAGGTATTTTTTTTCTTCCCTTCCCATTTTCCAGCTAGCATAGCGGCAGCCTCCCATTGCGAAATTCAGTCGGCCTCCTGAGCTCCCGCTGCGCGCTCATCTTTGGGCGTAAAAACTGAATTTGGTAGTTGGATCCTGCACCTAATGCCTGGCGGTAAAATAAGCAGTCGGGCAGTGACACTGCCTCAAAAACGGCAGTACCGAATTATAAGCCCTCTGTGTACAATTCTGAGTTTATATATTATACTGACCTTAATAATAAACATAATTGTAATTGATTTGGAGTGAAAGAAAAGGAGAAATACAAAGATATTTTATTATAATAAGGGATAAAGTTGCGTTTGTAGAAAACATAGTAGGAGTCTCCTAAAATGATCAGTTTTGACCTTGTTCTTCACTAGCTTGGATTTTTAATGCCGTCATTTAATCCAATTTAGATAGATTTATGTTAAATTGAAGTAGTTCTCCCAATATTCTGCTGGCCATGGCTCAACACCAAATGCCAAGTCAAGTTCTTTGTTTCAATTATTCTATTTGAGCAATTTGCATATTTATTTAAAGGCCATTGTCAAGAAAAATACTTTCTTACTGTTTTGTGAATGTCATAATTTATTATTTCACTTGCATGTGATTTATAATTGTAAAGAATATTTCATGTGGCTTTTCTGGAGTTTTCCCCTGCTCAAAATGGCAGTAATTGTATTCCTAGGAACTTTATATTTACAGATTACTTTGTGGTTCCGAAGACTCCTCTGGTTTTTATTAAGGTTACTAGAATTGAGTCTTGCTTTACTAGAACCCAGATGTCACTAATAATTGGAACCAATTCATATATATATTTACATTTGGGATGATTTTGGAAGTTGTCAGATGATGGCCTGCCCAATCTTTATGCTACAATGTTGCCTGTATTTGGAGTTTTGGTCTAATTGAGCCAAGTCTTTAATGTATGTAAATAAGACTACAATTACCGGTGTACATTATTGGGCATATAAGAATCATATGATTGACGGCTTCCCTATCGGCAGGTTGCTATGGCAACATTCATCGTTTGAACCGTGTAAAATATTTGGGGAGGAGAAAAATATAAAATGATTTTAGTACAGCATTTTTGTTTACATTTTAAATATACGTTCTTAAGGAACCTTTTGTTCGGGAAGTCCATTAAGCATGCTGGGATTTGCTATCAGATTACAGACTTAAACTAGATGCCTGAAAACACACTGCAGTTCCAAGCATCTATGTAGTAGGAGCTCTAAATTGCTTCAGAAGCAACGGCAAATGGAAGCTGTCTGCTGTTCTTTAAACTATGACGTTTGCAGATTTCAGAGCTGCCTTAATGAGGTTCAAAAGTCAGGTGTTTTTCTTAATTTTATACATTTGAAATGATCCAAAATATGAAGAATTGAGACCTTTTGTATTAAATGTTTAAAAAAATATATTTTTACCATGTACGGAAGGCAGGCTGGTATTCGGTGTTGGGAATTCGCACCACCAAAACTTAACTCTTTAATGACATTTGTTGAATGTGACATGATTGTGCAATAACTTTGGATCATGAGAGTGAGTGAGAATTAAATAGTAACATCCTCCATGGTAGTTATTTTCATTCAGGTGTGGTTTTATTTAAAATGACTCCTGCCTATCCTATTGCAGATCATGAGGGATTCAAGTAAGGAATCTTGATTTTCTTTCACCTAGCTAGTTTGGATAAAGAACCAATTTATATATTGTGGATAATCTGCATGTTTATTTTAAAAGCTTTGAATTAATTCTGTGCATTGTTGCAGGAAGAGCTGATTCAGCTTTCTTGAGCTTTGTTTGGGAGCGACTAAGAAGTCCAAGCCTGCCCATATCTACAAATAGTGCTCTGTCAGCCATAGCTCAGTGGGTAGCACCCTCGCCTCTGAGTCAGAAAGTTGTGGGTTCAAGTCCCACTCCAGACTTTGAGCGCAAAAACCAAGGCTGACACTTGCAGAGGGGGGAAATCATCATCAGACAGTCCCTCGACTTGCTTCCACATGAGTTCATGGATGTTTCAATGAAGGACCTGATATTCCAGTCCTGAACTCCAGGGATGGAAGATGCCTGTCCGTGGATTTTTTTTTTTAACGTGTGGTGACCGTTGCACATCAGCCACCACACGGGCTTGACCGAACTAAGCCTTTATCCAGTGGCAAGGGTTAACCAGGACACCTGGAGACCTGTTCTGCTGCACGGACATATCGCACACATGTTGTAGTGTGGGCTGGCCCATGCTGCCCCTGGGCAGTCGGCTCTTCTGGGCCCCATACCCTCATTTCCCTCCATTACAACAATGACCACAGTTCAAAATTACTTAATTGCTGTAAAGTGTTTTGGGACATTGTGAGTTCATAAAAGACAATATATAAAAGTAAGTTTCTTTCAATCATAGAATCTTCCCTTCATTCTGCTTCTCTGTCTACTACCCCAACCAATTATCAATCCATGTCACAAGGTTACCTCTAATTCTGGGGCACTTTAATTATTATTCAATTTTTCACTTGGACAAGAAGGGGAGGTTGGAGATTAGGCAATAGTTGGGTTTAAGAGTGCGATTTGCAAGTGAAAGGCTGAAATTGGTGGTTTTTAAAGGAAGAAGGACAATGCCTGAATAGAGGGAGGGAGTGCTGCACTGTCAGAGGTGCAGTCTTGTGGATGAGATATTAAACCGAGGCCACGTCTGTTCTCTCAGGTGGCCATAAAAGATCCCATGGCACTATTTCGAAGAAGAGCAGGGGACTTATCCCCGGTTTCTTGGCCAACATTTATTCCTCAACCAACATCACTGAAACAGATTATTTGGTCATTATCACATTGCTGTTTGTAGGAGCTTGCTGTGTGCAAATTGGCTGCCGTGTTTCCTACATTATAACAGTGACTACACTTCAAAAAGTACTTCATTGGCTATAAAGTGCTTTGGTAAGTCCAGTGGTCGTGAAAGGTGCTATATGAATGCAAGTCTTTTCCTTAAAACTATTTCTGTCCATATTGAGAAGTCTGTGAAATAGTGAGGGTTTGTGAACCATAGACTCAAATTTTCTTTTGAATAGAATACTGTAATTCTGTTTCTTTAGAAATGAGTAAAAACTGTAAATGGTAACCTATGAAGAGAAAATAAACTGGCAGGCTCATCGGAACCATTAAATAAGCTTGTCAGCAATGTTTCTGCTATACTGATGTGGATAGCAGGAACTATATACTTTTTAAAAATTCTGTGGGAGGAATGGAGTGAAACTTTAGAGGCTGAGCGCTTGTAGAGGCTCCTTTGTGGCTATAGGAAAACACTTGCTTAAAGATTGCTCTGCACAGGGATGCCGCTCCACTATCACCCCCCGATCCAATGAAATGAATCTGTCGATTCATGATGGATGCAAGTGGAAAAATTTGGCATTTCTCCCAATGCTCTTTATTCACTGAGACAAGGCAACTTCCATTCTGTGTCTCCTACGAACTGAAACATGAAAATGTCATGTGTGGAGTAAATGGGCTGGTGTGCTGCACGATTAACTGTTGCCCTTCTGCCAAGTTACACACTGGCAAGGTGCACAGGATGCCCACTGTATCATCCCTGACTTCTAGAATGGGTGTGAAAACACAATGATGAATGAATGTATAATACAGGCTAAAGCTACCAATGAAGGAGGAGCCGGCCCCACGAAACAACATCGACCCATCCTGTTCTGTTCTCGCCCCATGCCCCAACAGGCCTGACCTGGCTACATTTGTGCAGAAACTGGCTGATTTTCGATTAGCTCCAGTGGCGTGCCCGCAGCGCACAGGTTTATAGAATCTTAGAAATTTACAGCATGGAAGGAGGCCATTTGGGCCCATTGTGTCCGCGCCGGCCAACAAAGAGCAATCCCGCCTAATCCCACTTTCCAGCTCTTAGTCCATAGCCTTATAGGTTATGGCACTTTAAGTGCATGTCCAAGTACTTTTTAAATGTGGTGAGGATTTCTGCCTCTACCATTCTTTCAAGCAGAGAGTTCCAGACCCCCACCACCCTCTGGGTGAAAACATTTCCCCTCAAATCCCCTCTAAACCTCCTACCAATTACTTTAAATCTGCTAAGGGAAATAGGTTCTTCCTATCTAGGCCCCTCAATTTTATACACCTCAATAAGGTCTGCCCTCAACTTCCTCTGTTCCAAAAAAATACAAACCCAGCCCATCCAATCTTTCCTCATAGCTAAAATTCTCCAGTCCAGGCAACATCCTCACAAATCTCCTTGGTACCCTTTCTAATGCAATCACATCTTTCCTGTAATGTGGTGACCAGAACGGCACGCAGTGCTCTAGCTGTGGCCTAACTAGCGTTTTGTACAGTTCAAGCATAACTTCCCTGCTCTTGTATTCTATGCCTCGGCTAATAAAGGCAAGTATTCTGTATGCCGCCTTCAGGTTAAATTCACATTAATGCCAAACCCAGATATGATTTTGGCCTCCTGACCGTGGCTTCGGACAGGTGTTGTGGATGCAACACACTGCATGCACTATGGGCCAAAGTTTAAAACTTGCCCCCAAAAATGTATTTAAATTCTTGGGAGTCTTTTAACAGAATGTTGGGTGTACATAACATGGGTGCTTCAGCTCCATGGAGTTCTGTATTACTGCAATGGACTAATGATTTGCTGAAAGACTGCAGTAATTTAACCTGGCCCAAGCAGTTTAATATACCTCTGATCAAATCCCATTCAGGGGAAATCCTAAATCCTTCCTCAACAGACCAGTAATCGACATTCATTATTTTTTAATCACACTGATGGAGTTCAGACCTTAAACAAAGCTTATTGGGAGTTTTGCATCTGACGTGCCAGTTCTTATTGGCTGAAACCATCATAGACAATCGTCTATCATTTGCTCCTTTCTTGACCTGTGCCTGTCAGCATGAAGGACAAAGGAACAATAGCTGTGGCTCCAATTTTTAAAAAAATCCAGCGCACTGGCCTAGTTGCAATTCAAATCAAAAGGTACAGTACAGAAATATTTTATAGCATGACAAGCTGTCCAACTTGAGTCTTTTGGATTGCGAATGATACTGAAGAGCTGCCTTTCTCCATATAAAGTGATTGGGTAATAATTAGATACGGTACAGATTCATTGATTTTACAAAATGGTACAATAATTTTTCTATACTTTTATTCTGCAAAACTGTGTTTGGTCTTTGACTGTGCACAGGGAGATGTTTAAAGTTACTTTTAGGATTGGTTCTTTACTAAAAGAATCAAAAGATGAGATCCTTGTATTTACTCAGAGTTAAGGATTTTCATGTTAGAAAATTATGGTCTGTTACTTTTCCCTCATCCCCTTCCATTCCCTCTTGCCTGATCTTACTACCCAAGCCATATCTGACATGATCTCTCGTCTGCTATTTTGCTTCACTATGGCATCCAGAATCTCAACAGTACACGTGAACTTTGGTAAATCAAGCTTCATATTATTTTAAACAATCACTTACCTTCTCTAAAAGGAACCCCAATGTGTAAAATTAAAGTACATGGGATTGGGGGTAATGTATTGATGTGGATAGAGAACTGGTTGGCAGACAGGAAGCAAAGAGTGGGAATAAACTGGTCCTTTTCAGAATGGCAGGCAGTGACTAGTGGGGTACTGAAAGGTTCAGTGCTGGGACCCCAGCTATTTATAATATATATTAATGACTTAGACAAAGGAATTGAATGTAATATCTCCAAGTTTGCAGATGACACTAAGCTGGGTGGCAATGTGAGCTTTGAGGAGGATGCTAAGAGGCTGCAGGGTGACTTGGACAGGTTAGCTGTGTGGGCAAATGCATGGCAGATGCAGTATAATGTGGATAAGTGTGAGGTATCCACTTTGGTGGCAAAAAACAGGAAGGCAGATTATTATCTGAATGGTGACAGATTAGTAAAAGGGGAGGTGCAATGAGACCTGGGTGTCATGGTACATCAGTCATTAAAAGTAGGCATGCAGGTACAGCAGACAGTAAAGAAAGCAAATAGCATGTTGGCCTTCATAGCGAGAGGATTTGAGTTTAGGAGCAGGGAGGTCTTATTGCAGTTGTACAGGGCCTTGGTGAGACCACACGTTGAATATTGTGTGCAGTTTTGGTCTCCTAATCTGAGGAAGGACATTCTTGCTATTGAGTGAGTGCAGCAAAGGTTCACCAGACTGATTCCCAAGATGGCAGGACTGACATGAAAGACTGGATCGACTAGGCTTATATTCACTGGAATTTAGAAGAATGAGAGGGGATCTTCTAGAAGCATATAAAATTCTGACGGGATTGGACAGGTTAGATGCAGGAAGAATGTTCCTGATGTTGGGGAAGTCCAGAACCAGGGGCCACAATCTACGGATAAGGGGTAAGCCATTTAGGACCGAGATGAGGAGAAACTTTCACCCAGAGAATTGTGAACCTGTGGAATTCTCTACCACAGAAAGTTGTTGAGTCCAGTTCGTTGGATATATTCAAAAGGGAGTTAGATGTGGCCCTTATGGCTAAAGGGATCAGGGGGTATGGGGCGAAGGCAGGAGTGGGGTACTGAAGTTGCATGTTCAGCCATGATCATATTTGAATGGTGGTGCAGGCTCGAAGGGCTGAATGGCCTGCTCCTGCACCTATTTTCTATGTTAATGACTGATTTAATTTCAATGAAATAAGTGTTCACATTAACATCAGGAGAACACCATGCTTTCTAAAAAGTAAATGTATCTGTTCTTAAAATGTATCCGTGTTCACCAAAAATGATGAATGCAGCATACCTCTGCATTCGTTATAAGGTTATGGACATCTTGCAAGTTAGCTTATTATCCAATCATTATGAAATGAACACTGAATTCAGTCAAAGTATATTATGTAAAATAGGATCTGGATCACCTTGAGGAAACATCAATACAAGGCTTGTTCCCTCAAAGCTGGGCAAGATATAAGAACATAAAACAAGAAATAGGAACAGGAGTCGGCCATACAGCCCCTCGAGCCTGCTCCGCCATTCAATAAGATCATGGCTGATCTGATCATCGACTCAGCCCCACTTCCCCACCCATCCCCCATAACCCCTTATCGTTTAAGAAACTGTCTATTTCTGTCTTAAATTTATTCAATGACCCAGCTTTCACAGCTCTCTGAGGCAGCAAGTTCCACAGATTTACAACTCTGAGAAGAAATTTCTTCTCATCTCTTTTAAATGGGTGGCCCTTTATTCTAAGATCATGCCCTCTAGTTCTAGTCTTCCCCCATCAGTGGAAACATCCTCTCTCCATCCACCTTGTCATAATCTTATTCGTTTCGATAAGATTACCTCTCATTCTTCTGAATTCCAATGAGTAGAGGCCCAACCTACTCAACCTTTCCTCATAAGTCAAACCCCTCATCCCAGGAATCAACCTCGTGAACCTTCTCTGAACTGCCTCCAAAGCAAGTATATCCTCTCGTAAATATGGAAACCATAACTGCACGCAGTATTCTAGTTGTGGCCTCACCAACACCTTGTATAGCTGTAGCAAGACTTCCCTGCTTTTATACTCCATCCCCTTTGCAATAAAGGCCAAGGTACCATTGGCCTTCCTGATCACTTGCTGTACCTGCATACTATCCTTTTGTGTTTCATGCGCAAGTACCCCCAGGTCCCGCTGTACTGCGACACTTTGCAATCTTTCTGCATTTAAATAATAACTTGCTCTATGATTTTTTTTTTGCCGAAGTGCATGACCTCGCACTTTCCAACATTATACTCCATCAGCCAAATTTTTGCCCACTCACTTGACCTGTCTTATGTCCTTTTGTAGATGTTTTGTGTCCTCCTCACACATTGCTTTTCGTCCCATCTTTTTATCATCAGCAAACTTGGCTACGTTACACTCAGTCCCTTCTTCCAAGTTGTTAATGTTGATTGTAAATAGTTGGGGTCCCAGCACTGATCTGTGCGACACCCCACTAGTTACTGGTTGCCAACCGGAGAATGAACCATTTATCCCAACTCTCTGTTCTTTGTTAGTTAGCTAATCCTCTATCCATGCTAATATATTACCCCCAACCCCGTGAACTTTTATCTTGTGCAGTAATCTTTCATGTGGCACCTTGTCAAATGCCTTCTGGAAGTCCAAATACACCACATCCACTGGTTCCCCTTTATCTACCCTGTTCGTTACATCCTCAAAGAACTCCAGCAAATTTGTCAAACATGACTTCCCCTTCGTAAATCCATGCTGACTCTGCCTGCCCGGATATCATTGGATGGATCCCACTTTATGCTGACTAAGTTTAATATGCCTGTTACCAGAGTTTGCTCTTTCTTAACGTATTGTATTTTTCAATTTTATTAATATGAAATGGTTTGTAATATGTAGAAAAGCTTTGTTGCTGAGGCAATCTTTGGTGATTGTACAACCTGTTGAGTATGCAGAATGCAACAGTTGATTTACTACCCGAGAGATTATCGTGTTCTTGTGCTTGTGTGAAGTCCCAATATTACTTTGGTTACACGGATGTTTGGCCTGCTTATTTTCCATAAATGTCCTCTGTCACCGGCGAAGGTTTAAAATTTAAACTAATGAGGTTAATGATGTTGTATGAAAAATGGATTGCGATTAATGTTTGTGTCTAAGGTTTAAAAAAAAACATCTCTTAATTTGCCTCTAGATTGTCCTACATAAACTGACCCAAATAGCTTGGTCAGAGATGTTTTTTAAGGAGAGTCTTGCAGGAGAAGAGGGAGTATTGTTTGTACGATGACAAAGATGTTTATGAGCTCGCACTTGGAGGTGAGCGTAGAGTGGGCAAGGGAGAGAGGTTTAAGGAGATGGTTGGTAGTGGAGAAAAGAAAATGGGGGTTATCATTGCTTTTCGGGGAGCTCCTGGAGTAGTGGGGGTGGGTGGTTTGGCAGAGGAGAGTGAGGCTCGATTGCTTGATGGGTGGCTAAACCAATTGTGCTGCAGATACACTCAAGTCTTCACCCATTGGACATGAGGGAGTAAAACCAGAGGTTATATGAGGGGCTTTGAGTGGGATCGGAGAAAAAGTAAAGGTTTTTGCTGGGGACAAGAGCATCAAAGCTGGCCAGGAGTTGTATCAATCATTCTTGAGTAGCTCTATTTCTCCTGCTCCAGTAGTCTTACAGAAATTGACATGGTCCAAAAAATAGAATATTTTAATTTAAAGGGACTTGTTTTATGATGGAATTTTTTTGTTGGTAAAATTATCAATGAGTAAGTTTGCCACCCATATTTCCAGAAATGTGAATACTTACAGATTGACTGAACATAAGCACAACAATAAACTTTTACAGTGGCACAATGTATCCTCGGTCAACATAATGCAGAATAACATTTTGATAGTATTAGCAGTCTTTGAGTGTTGAGTCCATCTCTTTAATGGCAGTTTTTCATTAGTTGCTGTATCTGCATGTTGCGATGGTACTGGCCTTTGGAGTCAGTCTTTGATAGGTTATTGTCTCTGATCCCTCCTAGTTGAATGGAAATCCTCATGTTTCACAAAAGTCTAACTATATTTTATGTACTTATACCTATTATTATTTTTCTCTCTCCTTCCAGGTAACTTGCTCCAGACTGTCTTTGGGGCGGCGGGGGGAGATCTTCTAGGAGGTTTTCCCAAACAGTTTCTATTCTGTATTGAAGGACTTGAAGCTTTCAAAAGATGTCATTTTTTTTCCTAGGAAAATCTGCACCATTACAGTTTGTGTATATTTTTACCCATGGATACTGAAAAGTGGAACAGAATGTCTGCAGAGAACCAATTAATTCATCTTAATAACCTGAAAATTGTAATTATTTTTATTGGTACAAAGAACTAATGCAGATATTATGTGCTCTGCTTGTCGATGATTTCTTCCTGCGAGGTTTAGAATATCCACTGATCCTGCTTCCGCTCCTGATTTTGGATGCATTCCACATACAGTATCTAAATTGTTCTATTGCGCAGATTCCCAGAAACCATTCCAGCTAAGTTGTTGACTCGTGTAGTATAGATGCTAATGCAGCATTCAGTACAGAATGTAAAACTGCTTCGTTGAATTGAGTGCTCTTTCCTGTTGCAGTTTCTGACAATATCGAAATTATCAGGTGCTCTGTATCATCATATCGACCGGCAACACAATGGTATTGAGATTGTACCAATGGAACCATTAGTTTTGTATTATTTGTCTTTATTGACCTGTGCGGGCTGTGTTTATTTTTCACAGAATCATAGAAGTTTATGGCACAGAAAGAGGCCATTTGGCTCATCATGTCAGTGCGGGCTGAATGGCCTTCTGTGCCGTAAACTTCAGAGTTTTATTTTTAAGCACTGAGGAAGCTTTAAAAATTTGTGCTTCACTCTTGTCATCCTTTCTCTCCACTCCAAAAGTTGGCAAGTGCAAAGTGAATCCAGACACTAGCCTGCTTTCCAATGTTGTTTTTGTTGTAAACTAAACTTCCATGGCAGAGTGATCTCAAGTTAGAGGTTTTAAAAAAAAAGTTAGAGGTAAAATTGACTACATAGTCAAACAAACTTTTAATAGTAATCAAGGCCACTGATTTACCATTTCCACTCATGCACATGACCCTACAATTAGTGCCCAACTCTCTTTTGTGTTCTGTAATAAAAACACAATCATCATAAGTCAGTGTCTAATAATATGTTACACATTTCTTGCTGTAAAATAACATATCCTATGACTCATTGGGAGCAAACTCCTGGGAAATCTGCAGATATGTAATTCAACAGATATATATTTATTTGAATGGGAGGGTTTTATTTTTAAGCACTTTAGGCTTTAGAAATTTGTTTCGCACTTGACATCTTTTTTTCTCCACTCCAAAAGTTAGCAAGCACGAAGTGAATACAGACACTAACCTGCTTCCTAATGTTATGGTTTGGTTTTGACAGTTCAAACAAATCCCTTTTGTACAGTGCTGTAGGTGGTGAAAATAAATTACACTGCAATGTTTATCTAGAACCAGATTTCAGATTTTGTACTACAAAGATAGCTTTTGCTAGATCTTGTGTGCACATTGCGGCCTCTCTGGGTGCGTACGATGTGCGTAAGCGCGAGACCCCACAAGTTCTGGATTTAGGCGCATGATGCGCCTGAATTCAGCACTTGTGATCTGTCAAAATTGACAGATCGTGCGCCGCTCCGGGAGAAGGGCCTTTGTGGGAGGAGATTTGGGCTATTTTCCCAACTTCTGTCCAGCGAATGTCCTTCAAACTCTTACACCTGGTAAAGAGGTTTAATAGAAAAAAATAAATGTTGTTACTTATTTTTATATTAAAAACCCTGTCTATGAAGGCAAGTTTATTTTTAAATACTAAAACACTAAAAAAAAAATTATTTCTAAAAAATAAAATTTTTCTCTAAAATATTACAATTTAATCCAATTTTTATTAATTTAAAAGAAAGAAAGACTTGGATTTATATCGCGCCTTTCATGACCACTGGACATCTGAGCGCTTTACAGCCAATGAAGTACTTTTGGCGTGTAGTCTCTGTTGTAATGTGGAAAAGGCGGCAGCCAATTTGCGCACAGCAAACTCAAACAGCACTGTGATAATGACCAGATAATCTGTTTTTTTGTTATGTTGATTGAGGGATAAATATTGGCCAGGACAGCGGGGATAACGCCCCTGCTTTTCTTCGAAATAGTGCCATGAGATCTTTTACGTCCACTTGAGAAAGCAGACGGGATCTCTGTTTAACGTTTCATTCAAAAGACAGCACCTCTGACAGTACTGCACTCCCTCAGCACTGCACTGGAGTTTTAAAAAAGTGGTGTTTTTATTTATGTTTGTGTTTTATTTGATTTTAGGGGTATTCTCATTGATTGTAATCGGAGCTCCTGGAATACTTGGACCTCTGTGCTGGGCTACGCATCTAGGCCTCGGAGTGCAAGTGTTCATTCCTCCGGGACCACCAGGTACTTTCGTAATTTTTTTTTCACTCCGAGGCAGCCGCCTGCGGGAAGTCTCTGATGGTAAGAGTTACCGGCACTGAAGTTCATGGGCATCGCTGAGTTTGCCACGCTCGATCGTTAGCCCCCCCCCGGCCCCCCAGGTGCTAATGGAAAGCACAAAGCAGCTGAATTTCTCCCCCCGTAATGTTTTATTTTTGTCACTGGTCTCGATCTTGACAACTAAGGAATTTGGAAACACTCTTGAATGATGAGGCAATAATTAGTGTAAAACACTTAAGTAGAAGACAAAGAGAAATTGTTCTCTGTAGTAAATATAGTTGAAAAGTGAGTGATCATATTAAAGTGGCTACCTACTATCAAAGGTTTTAACCTAACGAATGCAAATGTTTATATCCTTCATATTTTCTCTGTTATTTAATGGGAGAGAATGGAGACTCTAATTACACAATCTTTATTTTCTTTGAAGCGACACTAAAATGTATTGGCTTTAGTGGACTCCACTATTCTTACTTTGTCACTGAGGCTGTTTTTAAACTGCAGCTTTGCGCCCTTGAAGATTCTGCTTCATAACAACGCTAAAATTGCTGTTTAAATGCAGAGTCTGAACCGAATAGAAGTGGTCAGAGACTTTGAAAAGCAGTCTTGCACCTCCTGCCCTCCCCGACTACGTTTCCCACCTTGTGACCAGCCCTGACTTTCTTGGTGTCTCTTCATTGAGACAACACTTGACCAAACCTCGACCATGCCCAGCAGGGAGATGAGGCTGAGAGTATTTCCGTCTCTCTTTCTACAACAGAAATGCGGATCACAGTAGTTTTTGTTGTCTATTGAAGAAATGTATATGTCTGCAGTTGTCAAAGCAGCAAAAATTCTACATACTAATGGGATGTGCAGAAGTAATCGAGTATAAGTCCTTGATTATACAAACATCAAGATATGGGGGCCTTTTTTTAAAAAAAAATACATTTTAAACTCAATGGTGATCAATAATGAGGAAGGATTCTATTCCCTTCACATAACACGGAACACAGAATATTTTTACGTTCAACTTTTTTATGCAGCGAGTGGTTAGGATTCGGAATTCACTGAAAGAATGGTGGAGGCAATTTCAATTGTGGCTTTCAAAAGGGAATTGGATAATACCTGAAGGGCGGGGGGGGGAGAAATTGCAGGGCTATGGGGAAAGGGCAGGGGAGTGGGACTAGCTGAAGTGCTCTTGCAGAGAGCCGGCACGGGCTCGAATGGCCTCTTTCTGTGCTGTAACAACCATTCTATGATTATGGCTAAATTCCCAAATTCTACACTTTTTCCTTTTTAAAATTCCAAATAATCCCATTTATTAAACAAGATAACTGACTATATAGGGATAGCTGTTGGTGACTTAGGGCTAGAATTTCCAAACAATCCGCCAGCGCCCGATTGCCGCCCAAAATACCGCTAAGATTCCCAAAATTATCGCCAGCCAAAAATTACTCAAAAAAAAAAAAAACGGCGTTGTACCCCAATTCTCAGCAAAAAAAGGAATCTTGGGCCGATTGGGCAGTTCTTAAAGAAAATGGGCAATAATGAATAAATTTACACCGAGGCTGCAGGTTGGGCACAGGAGGAGAAAAACACACGCAATATTTTTTCAAAAACCATAAAATAAAAAATCCTAACATTCTCGGGACCCATTCACTGAAATCACTACAAGAGAATTTAAAAATAATTAGTAAAAAAAATTTACTTTACCTTTTTCTTGCAGGGCTAATTACCTACTGCCCAGCTCTGCTGATCTCGTGGGAGTTTTTTCTTTCAACTTGCCTACGGGTCACCGCTGAGCCAAAATTTGTGCCAAGGCGATCTATGGACGGTGCACGCCGGCGGTCTGCTCCCCAGCGGTACTTTGAAACCGCCGGCGGAACTCAGCTGGGGAGTTTTTCGCCGACCTGGTTCTTGCCCAAAACAGCCAATACTGCTGAGAAACCGGGCGGTGAAGCACTGGAAATTCTAATCCTAAGGTAACCATAATTCATGACATTTGCCCAAACCCTTGAAATAAACTTGACTATAATAGACCTATGGGTATATGATCGCATGATTACTGATTCAGAGCAAAACAGCAATGCAGATGTCCTCATCTGTCTGGTATGGAAAATGCTGCACAGTTTTTATAATCTTTATAACTAAGTGATTCGCACAGGGTTTAAGAGGCAAGGAGCCAGTTTGTGGAATGTTGCATAAGAACATAAGTAGAAGGAGTAGGCCATTTGGCCCTTCGAGCCTGCTCCACCATTCAATAAGCTCATAGTCTATTTCTAACTGATAAAGCAATAACTTGCACTTATATAGCTCCACTAACAAAAAAGGTTTCCAAGGTGCTTCACAGATGTGTAATCAGACAAAAATAGAGTGCTATCTCGCAGAATGTCTGTCCCCGGAGCGGTTACTGCCCCCAACCAGGGCGATAGCCTATTTTTTTTTAGAGATCCCTTTTAAAAAGTTAAAAACCAATTCTGTCAGATAGGGGACTCCCTCTCACCCAGTGCTGTCAACCCTGTGACCCGGCCGTCCTCTCCCTGCTGACACACACCAGCAATCCACTTGTAAGCCAAACCTCGCTTTCCACCCACAATGATGCCAGAAAAGAGAACCCCCACGTGCTGCCCTACTACAGTGCTGTCAAACACCAGGAATATTCCTCGGTGCTTCCAAAGCCCAGGTCTGCGCCCAAGTGCAGCTAAATAACATTCCCCCTCCCCAGTGCTTCTAAATACCAGATATCTAACTCCAGGTGACGCCTCGTGGATGATTCTCCACTTGAAAAATGTTGAGATAACAAAATAAATACACGTAAGGGAATAAATTACATATGCCACTTATTTACAGTTTTCACAGCATAATGAACTGAGCTGTGAAATTCAACCCCTAAAACTCCAGGCAAAAATCACAGAATAGCATTTAATAATTTCAGTGGCCCTGATGTTATGCCTTACTTATTATAAACATCCCTATTGTTACGAAATAACAAAAGCTCTGCCTCACCATGAGTAATGTGTGGGTTGAACCATCACAGACCAAACAGACCTTGACACAGTGCACAAGAACACGTCTGTCATCCAAATTGGACTTTAGGTCTTCCTGTTGCTGTTTGACAGGACCCCATTTCAAATGAATATATCGGCAACGCACTGTGCGATGCCAAGCTTGTATAACTTTGCGACACTCTGGACTGTTCCTTTTTATAAAAATGTTAGTTTTTTCAGTAAAGTGATGCAGTTCAGTTCGCCTTTTGGCAGCAACATTTATAAACCTCAATGAATTTGCCAGAAATTATTCAAATGTAGCAATTTTTAGAGACTCCACCTCTTTATATTGTTCAGTTCCACGGAGCTTTTAAGTGGCAATCATGTCTCTAAATTGAACGAGGGGAGTGCTATGATGCTTAAAGCAATGGGAAGTATTCAAGCATTCTTCTTGTTGACAATCGTCCCCATTAAAATGGTATCTGTCGTGAACATTATGATTTGTTTCTTATTAGTCAAATGTTTGTGCGCTTCTGCTTTTGTTGGCAAATTTCTCCCACATGTGCCTTTTATGATCGTTCGTCACCCACTCCACCTATAGACCCTGAAAAATATATTTTTTTAATCTAATAAATGCATACAAATTGAACAATTCAAAATAACACCATAAATGTGTGCATCACATCTGATGTATTTATGCAAATTCATGCTACTTTTGAGGTGGGCTCATAAACCTCCCAAAACCTAGATATATCCTGCTCAAGTTCTGGCCCATTTTACCCGACTAAAATGAAGCTACGCATAACAAATCCATGTGGAACACAGCTCAACCTGACTTTGTCTGCCTCCAGGCCTGTCAAGGGCCAGAGCTTGCTCTAGGTTATGGTTGTTGCTTCTCCTAAACTTATTCATGACCTGGCTGTCTCCCAGCCTTGACCCTGACAGATGAGGAAGGCGAGCACTATGAAAATAAATTGCATGGGCAAGAAATTCAGTTTTTGGCGATGTATTTTTCTGTTTTATGGCAAAAATACAACTTAAAAAGTCACCAAAAATACAGGCTCTGGGAGGGGAGAAAACACACACAAAAATTGCAAAAATCAAAAAATAAACATTCACTATACACTTAACTAATGAATCACTGAAAAATAATTAAAAAAAATAAAAGCTTCAACGTACCTTTTTTTTTTGTAGATCTTCTTACAAGACGCTGTTTCTGGGGCTTTCTTGGGCAGGTTTTTTTTTTTCACCCAGAGTACGGGTTCGCCAAACAGCCAATTTTAAGCGGTGCATTTTTTTTGGCATTAGATTTGCTTTTCGCCGATATTTCAAAACTGCCATTTGTTAACTTTGGCCAATTTAGGTGAGTACCTTTTACCAGCAAAAAAAGTCATGCGCAAGGCTGGCCAATTTCTCCCCCCATGTGTCCAAAAACTTAGCGATAAGAAATGAAATAGACAACACTGCTTATTGCATCTTCTATCTCTCTCTCCCACCAACAGTTAAAATCATAGATTCATAGAATGGTTACAGCACAGAAGGAGGCCATTCGGCGCGTCGATCCTGTGCCAGCCTCTCTGCAAGAGCACTTCAGCTAGTCCCACCCCCCTGCTCTTTCCCCATAGCCCTGCAGATGTTTTTCCTTTAGGTACTTATCCAATTCCCTTTTGAAAGCCACAATTGAATCTGCCTCCACCACCCTCTCGGGCAATGCATTCCAGATTCTAACCACTCGCTGCGTTAAAAAGTTTTTCCTCATGTCGCCTTTGGTTCTTCTGCCAATCACTTTAAATCTGTGTCCTCTGGTTCTCGACCCTTCCTCAAATGGGAACAGTTTCTCTCTGTCTAGACCCCTCATGATTTTTAACACCTCTATCAAATTTTCTCTCAACCTTCTCTGCTTTAAGGAGAACAATCCCAGCTTCTCTAGTCTATCCATGTAACTGAAGTCCCACATCCCTGGAACCATTCTTGTAAATTTTTTCTGCACCCTCTCCAGTTCGGATCCATTTGTTTCAGGACCCACATCAAAATTCTATTCTGCTGCTTCGACTGGGTTAGTTGCTGCTGGCCCTGACCAATGCAGTATTGTACATTACTTTGGGCCACCATTAAGGTTGGTGAATTGCTAGACGGGAGAGTGATATGTCATACATGCACATCTCTAGCACTGAGTAGCAAACAAGGCCATAAGGAGAAAGGAGCGTGTGGCCAGCTATACCAGGAAAATGTTTCGCTGCAGCATCTGCTGGAAAACAAGGAAGTGATGGCATTGAGGTTAGCGATCCTATTTAATATTGTGATTTTGAGTTTCTTTTATTTACGTTGTTAATGTCACATCAGTTTAAGATAATGTTATTTTGGAAAGGGGAGAAGTTTGCAAGGAAGCACTGGATTATCAGATCTCTCTGCACCCACTCACCTCATATGTTCATTCAAAAAAATGCACATATTGTGGTGTAATGGCAGCTCCCTTTGACTGTTCGCATGCCCTTGGTACCCATTGGCTGCTGTCATCTCCATGCCCATCCCTGTCACATACCTTCCCTCCTGCCTAGGCAGTTCCATGCAGAGCTGTGTACTGCAGTGAGCATGAGGTGGTGGCTCCTGTCAGCTAGTCAGTTGGAGGTTTGATGAAAGCAGAGTACCAGTGGGGAAAAGCTGAATGTCCAGCTTATCCCATGATGATAGCCTGATGTTGCAATGTGAATAATGAGAGGAGACTGTCATGTATTCAACTGTCATTGTTTTTTTTCATCACTTCAGTGCTGGAATAAAGGTTACTGGTCACAGAGTGACCTTCTCTCAAGTATGGGCCTTGTGTGCATTTGTACTGTATAGTAAGGACATATCATTGGCGACGAGAAACTGGGGTTTAAACCACGCGAGCATGGCCATTGGCAGCACAGACGAGAGGTACTGTGTTGGTGATGATTGGGACGACTTTATTGAGAGGCTACAGCAAAGTTTCGTCACTAAGGAATGGCTGGGACAGGATTCGGCCGACAAACGCAGGGCTCATCTCCTGACGGTTTGTGGATCCAGGACGTACTCCTTGAAGAAGGACCTTCTAGTGCCAGAGAAGCCGGCGGACAAGACTTTTGAAGAGCTCAGTAAGTTGATCGGGGAACACTTTAAATCGGCGAGCAGCATGCACATGGCGAGACACCGGTTTTACACGCACCGTTCCAACTTCGTGGCAGACCTCCGGTGACTGGCGAGCCTATGTAAGTTCCCAGATGCATGCAGAGCGGAGATGCTGCAAGACTTTTTTATTGAGGGCATCGGGCTCGCTGGAGTTTTCAGGAAACTGAGACCAAAGACTTGACCCTGGAAACGGCGGCTTTGATGGCCCAGACATTCATCTCCGGGGAGGAAGAGACCAGAATGATGTTTGACAAAAATCTTGGTTTAAATGCAGCAAATGGACAGGGAGTCAACGCGGCACACCGTTCCCCAGGCAGACAAGGGCAATCAGACACTCCCGAGCATGTAGTCGAACCCAAAGGGGGAATTCAACAGAGACAATGGCTAGCTGAACGGCGATTCATGCCATTGCAAGGGACAATGCGGTCACTAATGGGGCCATCAACACCTGTCAATGGTGCGTTTAAGGACAGTCAGAGACGCTCGACTGGTAATGGACCTTTTGTTTCCAACAACGGCTCATGTTGGAGGTGTGGAGGCAAACACACAGCCAGAGCTTGCAGGTATCAGCAATATACCTGCAGAAATTGCAACGTCAGCGGTCGCTTGGCGTGTATGTGCAGGAAGCCTGCAGCCAGGTTGATGTACGAGGAGGACGGGCCCAATGCAAGCCCTACAAGGCCAAATGGACACTAGGGGAAATCGCTGGAAGCTGAAGTTCAGCGAGGTTATGAGGAGCATATATAGTTCATACATCAGGATGCCACCGATAATAATGAAAGTGCTCCTCAATGGCATCCCAGTATCAATGGAGCTAGACACGGGGGCCAGCCAGTCCCTGATGAGTATCAAACAGTTCGACAAGTTGTGGGCGTCTAAGGCCAGGAGGCCAAAATTATTGCCAATTGACGCACAGCTATGGACATACACAAAGGAGATCATTCCGGTGCTAGACAGTGCCACGGTAGTCGTGGCCCACAAAGATTCTGAGAACCGGTTGCCACTCTGGATTGTCCTGGGGGACAGTCCCGCACTGCTGGGGAGGAGTTGACTTGCTGTCATGAACTGGAAATGGGGCGATGTCAATGCTCACAGGTCATGGACAAATTTGACTCACTATTTCAACTCGGCATTGGCACTTTCATGGGGACCGAGGTAGTGTTTCACATAAATCCGGACGCCAGGCCAGTACACCATAAGGCCAGAGCGGTGCCGTACATGATGCGGGAAAAGATAGAAGGCGAATTGGACCGCTTGCTGAGGGAAGGCATCATCTCGCCAGTCGAATTCAGTGACTGGGCGAGTCTGATTGTGCCAGTGCTCAAGGCGGATGGGTCGGTCAGGATATGTGGTGATTACAAGGCCACCATCAATCGGGTGTCACTCCAAGACCAGTACCCGCTACCGAGAACTGAGGACCTCTTTGCGATGCTATCCGGTGGCAAACTTTTTTCAAAATTGGACCTGACCTCAGCTTACATGACCCAGGAGCTGGCGAGTGAGTCGAAGAAGTTGACCACCATCACGACACACAAGGGGTTGTTTGAGGACAATAGATATCCGTTCGGGATTCACTCGGCCGCCGCGATCTTTCAACGAAACATGGAAAGTCTCCAAGTCGATTCCAAGGACGGTGGTTTTTCAAGATGACATCCTCATCACGGGTTGCGATACTGAAGAACACCTCCACAACCTGGAGGAGGTGTTACGCAGACTGGACCGGGTAGGCCTGCGACTGAAAAAGGCGAACTGCGTCTTCCTAGCTCCAGAGGTAGAATTCCTGAGGATGAGGGTAGCAGCAGATGGGATCAGACCTCCTGCGTCCAAAACTGAAGCAATCCAGAGAGCACCCAGACCCTGTAACACGACGGAGCTGTGTTCGTTCCTGAGGCTCCTGAACTATTTTGGTAACTTTCTTTCCAAATTGAGCACGCTGTTGGAGCCACTACATGTGCTTCTATCAAAGGTCGCGAATGGGTCTGGGGGGACAGCCAGGAAAGCGCTTTCGATAGAGCATGCAATTTGTTATGCTCCAACAATCTGTTAACGCTATATGACCCATGTAAGAAACTTGTTTTAACGTGCGATGCGCCGTCCTATGGGGTCGGGGGTGTGTTGCAGCATGTTAATGCCGGTAGCTTATGCCTCCAGAAGTCTGTCCCAGGCAGAAAGGAGCTACGAGATGGTAGAAAAGGAAGCGCTTGCATGTGTATATGCAGTTTAAAAAAAAAAAAGCACCAGTACCTGCTTGGCAGCAAATTTGAGCTGGAGACAGATCACAAACCCCTAACGTCCCTTTTGACCGACAACAAGGCCATAAATACAAATGTGTCGGCCCGCATTCAGAGGTGGGCACTCATGTTAGCCGCCGATGACTATGCACTGAAAACTGTGCCGATGCACTCAGCCACCACCAAGGGGGCAACCGAGCATGCTGCTGAGATGGTCATGGCTGTTGAAGTTTTCGAAAGTGAAGGCTCACCCGTGACAGCCCGTCAGATCAAAGTCTGGACTAATAGAGACCAGCTACTGTCTTTAGTCAAGAAATGTGTCCTGAATGGGGACTGGGCAGCCACGTACAGGGCATGCCCTGAGGAATTTAAACCATTTCACAGGCGCAAGGATGAACTCTCGATTCAGGCCAATTACCTACTATGGGGGAACCGAGTAGTCATGCCCCAGATGGGCAGAGAGGCGTTCATCCGAGAACTCCACAAGGAGCACCCGGGCACTGTCATGATGAAGGCAATTGCCAGGTCACACGTTTGGTGGGCAGGGATCGATGCAGACCTGGTACTTCATGTTCGCAGGTGCAACACGTGTGCCTAGCTGGGCAATGCGCCCAGGGAAGCCCCCCCCTTAGGTCCTGGCCCGCCAAGCCATGGTCACGCATCCATGTGGACTACGCAGGTCCCTTCATGGAAAAAATGTTTATGGTTGTAGTAGATGCCTACTCCAAATGGATCGAGTGTGACCTTCTCAATTCAAGCACATCCTCTGCCATGGTAGAAAGTCTACGGGCAATGTTCGTCGCCCATCTACTAGACGTCATGGTCAGCGACAATGGCCCGTGCTTTACAAGCATTGAGTTCCAGGACTTCATGGCAGGAAATGGTATCAACCATGTCAGAACGGCACCGTTCAAGCCGGCCTCAAATGGCCAGGTGGAACGAGCAGTGCAGATAATCAAACGGGGATGCTCAGAATCCAAGGGGGTTCCTTACAAAGCCGCTTATCACCCCTCCTGTTGGCCAATAGATCCCGACCACACTTGCTCACAGGGATTCCACCCGCAGATCTGCTAATGAAAAGGACGCTCAAAACCAGGTTATCCCTCATGCACCCCACCATGAAAGAAATTATTGAGAGCAGGCGCCGGTCACAATGTGACTACCGTGACACGAATGCGAGAGCGCGATATATTGATGTCAATGACCCTGTCTTTGTCCTCAACTACGCTGCAGGGCCCAAATGGCTCGCAGGCACTGTGATTGCCAAAGAGGGGAATAGGATTCTGGTAGTTAAACTTACCAATGGACAAATCTGCCGCAAACACGTGGATCAAACAAAAAGGAGGTTCAGCAACCCCATTGAAGAAGCAGAGAAAGAACACTATGTAGAGTTTACTCCACCACAGGTGACCGAACACCGGAACCAAGTGGAGGAGACCCAGTCACTCTGGGCAGTCCGGACAGGCCTGAGGCACAGCAGACACTCAGGCCAGCGCCCAACAACCGGAGCCCCAACTCGGGCGCTCTAAAAGGGAGCATAAACCACCAGGGAGACTTAACCTGTGATCCCAATAAGACTTTGGGAGGGAGGTGATGTCATGTATTCAACTGTCATTGTAATCCATGTATAAACTGACCTACGTTGTACACTGTGAGAACACTGACCACTAGGTGGTGAACTTGTGGGAGATACTCCTAACCTGGACTTTCAGGTATAACAGGGGCAACTCCACCCGCCATCTTCACTTCATTGCTGGAATAAAGGTTACTGGTCACTGACCTTCTCTCAAGTATGGGCCTCGTGTGCATTTGTACTGGTATAGTAAGGACATATTAGAGACCAAGCCTGAAATGCTAGAAGTAAGTTTTTGATTTGCTGAACTATTCACTCAAAAGAAACTAAATGTTGTGGTAGTTAAATACTGTTACTATTGGATATCATCAAACCATGAGTATTGTAGCTTTTAAACCACATAGACCCCAAGTTAAATATTACTCTTGTTTATGCAGCTTGCCACTGGATGTACTGTTATCAGAGCCAATCCCTTCAATGACATTGGACCCTGAGTATGAGAACTACTCTTTGGCATACTGCAGGTAGGTGTACTGGGCTGGAGGATATGGAGAAATGTTAGCAAGGTGGCTGTGTGGTGGCAGCTGCCAGCTCACAGATTAAATCTTTCATATCCTCCAAAAAGTTATTTTTCAAACCCTGTTTCTTTCAATGTGCGCAAACTGGCCATAAGAATTGAGTCGATGTACATACCTCTTGTTGTGGATTGCTTGGTGGCCTAAAGATGCCATCACTCTGGATTTTCAGAAGGCATTCAATAAGGTGCCACACAAGACATTATTGAACAAAATTAGGGCTCATGGGATTGGGGGTAATATACTAGCATGGATTGGCTAATGGACAGAAAACAGAGTAGGAATAAACGGGTCATTTTTGGATTGGCAGGCTGTAATTAGTGGGGTGCTGCAAAGATTGGTGCTTGGGTCCCAGCTATTCACAATCTATATCAATGATTTGGATGAAGGGACGAAATGTAATATATCCAAGTTTGCTGCTGATACAGTGCTAGGTTGAAATGTAAGTTGTAAGGAGGATGCAGAGGCTTCAAGGGGATATAGACAAGCTAAGTAAGTGGGCAAGAACATGCAAATGGAATATAATGTGGAGAAATGTGAAGTTATCCACTTTGGTAGGAAAAGCAGAGTTTTTGTTTAACCTGGTGAGATTGGGAAATAAGAAATAGGAATAGGAGTAGGCCATACTCGAGCCTGCTCTGCCATTCAATAAGATCAATAAGGGGTCCCCTGTGGTCATCCCCCTGCAAAACAGATACACTGCTTTGCTTTGAGTACTGTTGAGGGGGATGACTCATCAGGTGAGGGCAGCAGCAGCCAAGTTCATGGCACCGTGGCTGGCTCTGTTGCACAGGAGGGCAGGAAAGAGTGGGAGAGCGATAGTGATAGGGGATTCAATTGTGAGGGGAATAGATAGGCATTTCTGCGGCCGCAACCAAGACTCCAGGATGGTATGTTGCCTCCCTGGTGCAAGGGTCAAGGATGTCTCGGAGCGGGTGCAAGACATTCTAAAAAGGGAGGGAGAACAGCCAGTTGTCGTGGTGCACATTGGTACCAACGACATAGGTAAAAAAAGGGATGAGGTCCTACAAAACGAATTTAAGGAGCTAGGAGCTAAATTAAAAAGTAGGACCTCAAAAGTAGTAATCTTGGGATTGCTACCAGTGCCACGTGCTAGTCAGAGTAGGAATCTCAGGATAGCGCAGATGAATACGTGGCTTGAACAGTGGCGCAGCAGGGAGGGATTCAAATTCCTGGGGCATTGGAACCGGTTCTGGGGGAGGTGGGACCAGTACAAACCGGACGGTCTGCACCTGGGCAGGACCGGAATCAATGTCCTAGGGGGAGTGTTTGCTAGTGCTGTTGGGGAGGAGTTAAACTAATATGGCAGGGGGATGGGAACCAATGCAGGAAGACAGAGGGAAACAAAAAGGAGACAAAAGCAAAAGACAGAAAGGAGATGAGGAAAAGTGGAGGGCAGAGAAACCCAAGGCAAAGAACAAAAAGGGCCACTGTACAGCAAAATTCTAAAAGGACAAAGGGTGTTTTTTTTTTTAAAAAAACAAGCCTGAAGGCTTTGTGTCTTAATGCAAGGAGTATCCATAATAAGGTGGATGAATTAACTGTGCAAATAGATGTTAACAAATATGATATGATTCGGATTACAGAGACGTGGCTCCAGGATGATCAGGGCTGGGAACTCAACATCCAGGGGTATTCAACAATAAAAGGAAAAGGAGGTGGGGTAGCATTGCTGGTTAAAGAGGAGATTAATGCAATAGTTAGGAAGGACATTAGCTTGGATGATGTGGAATCTATATGGGTAGTGCTGCAGAACACCAAAGGGCAAAAAACGTTAGTGGGAGTTGTGTACAGGCCTCCAAACTGTAGTAGTGATGTTGGGGAGGGCATCAAACAGGAAATTAGGGGTGCATGCAATAAGGATGCAGCAGTTATAATGGGTGACTTTAATATTCACATAGATTGGGCTAACCAAACTGGAAGCAATACGGTGGAGGAAGATTTCCTGGAGTGCATAAGGGACGGTTTTCTAGACCAATATGTCGAGGAACCAACTAGGGGGGAGGCCATCTTCGACTGGGTGTTGTGAAATGAGAGAGGATTAATTAGCAATCTCGTTGTGCGAGGCCCATTGGGGAAGAGTGACCATAATATGGTGGAATTCTGCATTAGGATGGAGAATGAAACAGTTAATTCAGAGACCATGGTCCAGAACTTAAAGAAGGGTAACTTTGAAGGTATGAGGCATGAATTGGCTAGGATAGATTGGCGAATGATACTTAAGGGGTTGACTGGATGGGCAATGGCAGACATTTAGAAACCGCATGGATGAACTACAACAATTGTACATTCCTGTCTGGCGTAAAAATAAAAAAGGGAAGGTGGCTCAACCGTGGCTATCAAGGGAAATCAGGGATAGTATTAAAGCCAAGGAATGGCATACAAATTGGCCAGAAATAGCAGCGAACCTGGGGTCTGGGAGAAATTTAGAACTCGGCAGAGGAGGCCAAAGGGTTTGATTAGGGCAGGGAAAATGGAGTGCGAGAAGAAGCTTGCAGGGAACATTAAGACGGATTGCAAAAGTTTCTATAGATATGTAAAGAGAAAAAGGTTAGTAAAGACAAACTTGGGTCCCCTGCAGTCAGAATCAGGGGAATTCATAATGGGGAACAAAGAAATGGCAGACCAATTGAACAAGTACTTTGGTTCGGTATTCACTAAGGAGGACACAAACAACCTTCCGGATATAAAAGGGGTCAGAGGGTCTAGTAAGGAGGAGGAACTGAGGGAAATCCTTATTAGTCGGGAAATTGTGTTGGGGAAATTGATGGGATTGAAGGCCGATAAATCCCCAGGGCCTGATGGACTGCATCCCAGAGTACTTAAGGAGGTGGCCTTGGAAATAGCGGATGCATTGACAGTCATTTTCCAACATTCCATTGACTCTGGATCAGTTCCTATCGAGTGGAGAGTAGCCAATGTAACCCCACTTTTTAAAAAAGGAGGGAGAGAGAAAACATGGTATTATAGACCGGTCAGACTGACATCAGTAGTGGGTAAAATGATGGAATCAATTATTAAGGATGTCATAGCAGCGCATTTGGAAAGAGGTGACATGATAGGTCCAAGTCAGCATGGATTTGTGAAAGGGAAATCATGCTTGACAAATCTTCTGGAATTTTTTGAGGATGTTTCCAGTAGAGTGGACAAGGGAGAACAAGTTGATGTGGTATATTTGGACTTTCAGAAGGCTTTCGACAAGGTCCCACACAAGAGAGTAATGTGCAAAGTTAAAGCACATGGGATTGGGGGTAGTGTGCTGACATGGATTGAGAACTGGTTGTCAGACAGGAAGCAAAGAGTAGGAGTAAATGGGGACTTTTCAGAATGGCAGGCAGTGACTAGTGGGGTACCGCAAGGTTCTGTGCTGGGGCCCCAGCTGTTTACACTGTACATTAATGATTTAGACGAGGGGATTAAATGCAGTATCTCCAAATTTGCGGATGACACTAAGTTGGGTGGCAGTGTGAGCTGCGAGGAGGATGCTATGAGGCTGCAGAGTGACTTGGATAGGTTAGGTGAGTGGGCAAATGCATGGCAGATGAAGTATAATGTGGATAAATGTGAGGTTATCCACTTTGATGGTAAAAACAGGGAAACAGACTATTATCTGAATGGTGACAGATTAGAAAAAGGGGAGGTGCAACGAGACCTGGGTGTCATGGTACATCAGTCATTGAAGGTTGGCATGCAGGTACAGCAGGCGGTTAAGAAAGCAAATGGCATGTTGGCCTTCATAGTGAGGGGTTTGGTGTACAGGGGCAGGGCGGTGTTACTACAGTTGTACAGGGCCTTGTTGAGGCCACACCTGGAGTATTGTGTACAGTTTTGGTCTCCTAACTTGAGGAAGGACATTCTTGCTATTGAGGGAGTGCAGCGAAGGTTCACCAGACTGATTCCCGTGATGGCGGGACTGACCTATCAAGAAAGACTGGATCAACTGGGCTTGTATTCACTGGAGTTCAGAAGAATGAGAGGGGACCTCATAGAAACGTTTACAATTCTGATGGGTTTAGACAGGTTAGATGCAGTAAGAATGTTCTCAATGTTGGGGAAGTCCAGAACCAGGGGTCACAGTCTAAGGATAAGGGGTAAGCCATTTAGGACCGAGATGAGGAGAAACTGCTTCACCCAGAGAGTGGTGAACCTGTGGAATTCTCTACCACAGAAAGTTGTTGAGGCCAATTCACTAAATATATTCAAAAGGGAGTTAGATGAAGTCCTTACTACTAGGGGGATCAAGGGGTATGGCGAGAAAGCAGGAATGGGGTACTGAAGTTGCATGTTCAGCCATGAACTCATTGAATGGCGGTGCAGACTAGAAGGGCCGAATGGCCTACTCCTGCACCTATTTTCTATGTTTCTATGTTTCCATAGCTGATCCGATCATGGACTCAGCTCCACCTCCCTGCCTGCTCCACATAAGCCCTTATCGTTTCAGAAACTGACTCTGCCTTAAATTTATTCAATGTCTCAGCTTCCACAGCTCTCTGAGGCAGCAAATTTCACAGATTTACAACCCTCCTGAGAGAAGAAATTTCTCCTCATCTCCGTTTTAAATGGGCTTATTCTAAGATCATGCCCTCTAGTTCTAGTCTCCCCCATCAGTGGAAACATCCTCTCTGCATCCACCTTGTCAAGCCCCCTCATAATCTTATTTGTTTCGATAAGATCATCCTCATTCTTCTGAATTCCAATGAGTAGAGGCCCAACCTATTCAACCTTTCCTCATAAGTCAACCGCCTCATCCCCGGAATCAACCAAGTGAACCTTCTCTGAACTGTGTCCAAAGCAATTATATCCTTTCATAAATATGGAAACCAAAACTGCACACAGTATTCCAGATGTGGCCTCACCAATACCCTGTACAGCTGTAGCAAGACTTCCCTGCTTTTATACTCCATCCCCAAGATTCCTGATCACTTGCTGTACCTGCATACTATCCTTTTGTGTTTCATGCACAAGTACCCCCAGGTCCCGCTGTACTGCAGCACTTTGCAATCTTTCTCCATTTAAATAATAACTTGCTCTTTGATTTTTTTTCTGCCAAAGTGCATGACTCACACTTTCCAACATTATACTCCATCTGCCAAATTTTTGCCCACTCACATCGCCTGTCTATGTCCTTTTGCAGATTTTTGTTTTGTGTCCTCCTCACACATTGCTTTTCTTCCCATCTTTGTATCATGAACAAACTTGGCTACGTTATACTCAGTCCCTTCTTCCAAGTCGTTAATCTAGATTGTAAATAATTGGGGTCCCAGCATTGATCCCTGTGGCACCTCACTAGTTACTGGTTGCCAACCGGAGAAAGCATCTTTTATCCCGACTCTCTGTTTTCTGTTAGTTAGCCAATCCTCTATCCATGCTAATATATTACCCCTAACCCCGTGAAATGTTGATGTTCAGAGTGACCTGGGTGTCCTTGTACACAAATCATTGAAAGTTAATATGCAGGTACAACAAGCAATTAAGAATGATAATGGTATGTTGGCCTTTGAGTCTAAGAGCAAAGATATCATACTAAAATTATAATAGCCCTGGTGAGACCATAATTGGAGTGTTGTGTACTGTTCTGGTCTCCTTACCGAAAGAAGGATAGAATATACTTGCCATCGAGAGAGTGCAACGAAGGTTCACCAGACTGATTTCTGGGATGGGGGGATTGTCCTATGAAGAGACATTTAGTAGACTAAGACTATATTCTCTAGAGTTTAGAAGACTGAGAGGTGGAAAAATACAAAATTCTTACAGTGCTTAACAGGGTAGATGCAGGGAGGATGCTTCCCCTGGCTGGGGAATCTAGAACCAGGGGTCATAGTCTCAGAATAAGGGGATGGCCATTTAGGAGAAATTTCTTCACTCAGAGGGTGGTGAATGTTTGGAATTCTCCACCCCAAGAGGGCTGTGGAGGCTCAGTCTTTGAGTATATTCAAGATCGAGATCAATAGTTTGCTGGATATTAAGGGAATCGAGGGTTGTGGCAATAGTGCAGGAAAGTGGAGTTGAGGTAGAAGATCAGCCATAATCTTGAATGGCGGAGCAGGCTTGAGGAGCCGAATGGCCTACTCCTCCTAATTCTTATGTTCTTATGATGTGATTAATGTTCCAGTTTACAGTACTGTATCAATAGCATGGAGATTCATCTCAAACTGTGGCCTTTCAACATTGACCTGAGAGCTATTTGTGTGTGGAGTGTATTTGGAAGTATATTTACATAAACAAATACAAGATGTGAGCAAAGTTCATTTTGATATAATTTTTAGGTAATTGGTTGAAAAAACCAAGGCCTAGAAATTCGGACATGCTTATTTTTGGGTACCTTACCTGCACTCAAATCGGGAGGTTTGAGGAGCCCTGAGTTTTGGGCCTCGAACCACATCATAATATAGATGTAACTGCAGTCTGAGCCCGCACAGGTTAGTGCTCCAATTTCCAGGTAAGTGATTGGGTTCGATCGCGGGGTTCTGGAGGAGGAACAGGTGAGCTTCAGAGTCCATGATTTAGGTTTGGTGGTGGATCTGCTGAGCAGATCGCAAGCCTCGGAAGTACTGTTGTGGGTCGGGGAGTGCGGGGGTTGCTAAGGAGTTGGGATTAGATCCAGCGGGGTGCAGGTGCTTGGAGTCGGGATTGTGGTCGGAGATCTCTGGATCGGGAGTGACCGTGATTATGGTAAGTACTTGCCTTTTTTTGCTTGGGTGCTGTTTAGCGTTGGTTTTCCCCGGATGCGATCAACACTGGTGGTGGCTGCCTCCGGTCAAACCAAAGTTGTAACATGGACCGGAGGCAGGTGTTGGGCCTCTGATTTGCACATGGAAATAAATGAATGCCTGCTTCATGCATGGGTTACCAAGATGGCGTATGGTGCAATTGGGGCAGAAATGTGCGGACGCACATTGAATGCTATTTTGGTCCCCAAACGGCACCCGTTGCGCACACATAGCAGGTGCTACTGATCCCAATTTCGCATTCTAAGCGTTTGAGATCAGATTTAGAACATTGATGATTAGGAATGAATTGCAGCCGTATATGTGGCTTAGTGCCTGCAGATCTATCCCCCACAATGGACCCCAAAGGTGGAGCATAATTGATACATCTGTCAGAATTACAAGGCAGTAATTGTTTAAATGTTCAGAAGAAATCTTGTGTGTCAATGTCACAAACATCTTGTGATCTGAGAATGGATGTTGATGTTTTTAACAGACAGAAACACATTTTCTATTTTTAGAATTTTCCTGTTGGCCACCTACCATTTTGATTTATGAAAGCAAGTATAGAAGATTGAGAGATGATCTAATAGAGAGGTGTTTAAAATGTATTTGCATCATGGGTTTTTTGCTTAAGAATTTATAGCAGCACATTGTCATTACGAACGAGTTGTTTTATTAGCAAAGGTTTAACAATCACACTACATATTACAGTTCATTCATCACCATCATGGGCAGTCCTGTGAAATCGAGGAAGACTTGCTGCCACTCTAAAAGTGAGTTCTCAGGCGATTGTACCAATACGGGAATTACAATCTCTCACAGGTGGGACAGACAATGGTCGAAGGAAGTGGTGAGTCTGGTTTGCCGCACATTCCTTCTGCTGTTTACGCTTGATTTCTGCATGGTCTCGGCGACGAGACTCCAAGGTGCTCAACGCCCTCCCGAATGCTCTTCCTCCATTTAAGGGTGGTTTTGGGCCAGGGATTCCCAGGTGCATCCACCAGGCTCACAACCACCTGCCTCATCATGGATCCCTTGAACCCAATTGGCTTGAGTTTTATTGAGTCTTGTGTGCATCACGTGACTGGCTAAGCACTCCCAACTCAACAGCTCTACAATTATTTTAAAATAAACAGATAAAGCCAAGTGCCCCCTTATTAAAGATCGCTAGAACCCACAAATTTCCAAATAAAACTTTAAAGGGAACTTGGAATCAACAGCTCTACAACTCTTTTGGTTACAATCAAATTAAACAATTAAATCAAGTGCCCCCCTGATTAAAGGGGGAGGACACCCCAAACATTTTTCAAGTGCCCTTTTTTTTTCCTTTTTTTTTTTGTGGGTTTTTTTGTGTTTTTTAGGGCACCGAGAGGCAAATTATACAAGTGCCCCCTGACTCGGGACACTAAACCCGGCAATAAAAACAAATTAAACTTTAAAACATACAAAATCAAATGAAAATTTGGTTGCCGGGGGTAATGATGCACTCCAGTCCCTCCGGCGCCCACCTCTCGCGGAAGGTCACGAGCGTACCGGTGGACACCGCGTGCTCCATCTCCAGGGACACCCTGGCTCGGATATAAGCACGGAGGAGATGCAGGCAGTCAGGTTGAACGACCGCCCGCTGCCTGGACCGGCTGATGGCACCCTTGGCCGTGCCCAGGAGCAGTCCTACGAGGAGGCCTTTGGACCTACCCGCTCCCCTCTGCACAGGGTGCCCAAGGATCAGGAGTGTGGGACTGAAGTGCAACCAGAAATTGAGGAGCAGCCCCTTTAAATAATGGAACAGGGGCTGCAACCTTGTACATTCATAAAAACATGGAACACTGACTCCACCAGGCCGCAGTAATTGCAAGCGGCCTGGGAGCCCGTGAACCGACTTAAAACTTTGTTGCACGGGATTGCTCCGTGCACCACCCTCCAGGCCAAGTCCCCGATAAATAGTGGGAGGACTCCCGCATAGAGTGCACTCCATCAGGGACCCCCGCCTCCTCCGGACGGCAAGATGTTGCGCCGTGGCATGTCCGGACGGCAGACGAGGATGGCAAGTTTGAGAGTGTGCAGGAGCAGCCCGTAACTGAAAGGCACGAAGGGGATTTCCCCGAGGCAGGTCCAGTTGTGAGGTGCCGGCTCCCGAGGGAGGTTTCGGGGTTTGGCGCCGATGAGGAATTCCGTCCGGACGGGGGTCAGTTCGGAAGGGATTTCCTAACGTGCTTGAGCCTCCTCGACACCCCTAACGGAGTCAGGGCCCAGCACTGTTTATAGCGACTCGATGGCATCGGCCGCGCGACGGACGTTGGCCCAATTTCGGCGCCGTGCCAGCACGTCTGGCGCCATCCAGCCCGCTCCTCCACCATTGAGCAGGTTCCTGACCCTTGTCACCTCGCCAGCCACAGCCCTCTCATCCGCCTGCCACCTAAAACCGCAGTCGTGGAGGTACGGATTCCCGAGCAGCAGCTCCTGCAGGACAGCCGCCACTCCAGATGGTGGAGAGCTGCGCTTGGTGGAGACTCTGTTCCAGACCCTGATGAGTTCCTGGTAAAAGACAGGCAGCCCCGGCACGCCAGTCCTGCCCCCCCCCCCCCCCCCCAGGCTCACAAACAGGAGCTGCGTGTCATAATTGAGGCTGTACTGCTGGCGGAAGAAATACGTCGCCAGCGCACGCCACCTAGGAGGGGGCTCGACGTAAAGGTATCTCTGCAGGGTCTGAAGACGGAAAGTCGCTAGCTGGGTGCCGACGCGCACCAACGCCTGTCCGCCCTCCTTAAGCGGGAGACTCGAGACCGCCGCAGAGACCCAGTGCTTCCTGTTGTTCCAGAAGAAGTCCATCAGCTTCTTCTGTTCAACAGCTCTACAAACCTGCAAGCATACTCTCAGGTGCATACATTACAGAGAAACTATTTCCTCGAGTAGTGAAATTCAGAATAAGTGGATATAATCTTAAAAATGGAGCCAGGAGGCACTCAAAGGGTAGTAGAAATCTGGAACTCCTCAAAAGGCAGTGGATGCTGGATCAAGTGAAACTTTCAAGGCTGTGGTCGACAGATTTTTGTTCAGTAAGGGTATCCAGGGATGTGGATCAATGGCAGGTGGATGGAGTTGATCTGCCATTTAGTTAGATTATGGTTGAACAGGCTCGAGGGGCTGACTGGCCTACTCCTGTTCCTATGTTCCAGCAAAATTCCTAATTTTCACCCAGGTGCTGTGAACCTAGGTGACTGTATTCCGTGTGTTGCCTTTGCCATACAGCTGCTCCAAAGATGGTCACCCTTTTTTGCTGTATGTTTGTAAATGGGGGAGTTCACACAATTCGCCTCCTTCCAGATATTTGTGCAGTCAAGTATGCTGTGAACAAACGGCAGTTTTGACACAGCACAAAAGCTCCCCTCTCCTACAATGCTGCGTCTGGGCATTGAGGCATAGTTCTCCAGTGAGGTGGAGGTGGGAAAGTTGGATTTCTTCTGACGTGCCTGGGTATGATCATTAAGAGCTAGTGCATGGCCAGAATTCTCATCACCTGCCAGGCAACCTGCATGTGTTTTTCCACTGTACAGAGCCCATTAGGAGGAGGGACGAACCTCTCAAAATTTGGTTGGGCCAGCCCCCTTTCTCCCAGCATAATAGTGACTGCCTCTTTCATGACCAAGCATCGCCTTTATTTTGTTGGTCCTTGAAATTCAGAGCTTATAACTGTGCTAATTGTCATTTTCCTGTCTTCTCCTACCTTTCCCCAAACTGGCCCCAAAGTCAGCTGCCTGCCCTGCTCTGCCGCTTGTAGATGACGGGTTCGGACCTTGGGACTTCAGCCAAGTCCCCTTGCTTCACACCCAGTCCCATCATTGCTAAAGATGACCAGAAGAAAGGAGGTTAGGTGGGAATTACAACAGTGGGCCGGGAAGGACTAGCTGACAAGTAAGCAGTCTCTGTTTCCCGGACCACGCAAGTGATTCAGCACTTGAAACTCATCCTATTCAAAGCTCCTTAATTCTATGCTTTTGTTACCTCTTGACTTGACTATTCCAACGTACTCCTGGCTGGCCTCCCACATCCTACCCTACGTAAACAAGAGGTGATCCAAAACTCGGCTGCCCATGTCCTAACTCTCTCCAAGTCCTGCTCACTCATCACCCCTGTGCCCGTTGACCTACATTGGCTTCCGGTTAAGCAACGCCTCAATTTCAAAAATCTCATCATTATTTTCAAATCCCTTTATGGCCTCACCTCTCCCTATCCCCTCCAGACCGACAACCCCCCAACCCCCGAGATGCCTGTGCTCCTCTAATTCTATCGCTGAACCATTGGTGGCCGTGCCTTCTGTTGCCTAGGCCCCAACATCTAAACCAACATCTAAAACTCCCTGCCTAAATCTCTCTGCCTCTCTATCTCTCTTTCCTCCTTCAAGACGCTCCTTTAAAACCTACCTCTTTGACCAAGCTTTTAGTCACCTGAGCAGATTTCTACTTATGCGGCTCGGTGTCAAATTTTTTATCTCCTAATACTCCTGTGAAGCGCCTTGCGATGTTCCACTATGTTAAAGGCACTATATAAATACAAGTTGTTGTTGTAGGTAGCAGCATTTAGGTGGCTTCTGTCATCATTAATAATAGCGCTCAGAAGGTTGTGAGTTCAAGCTCCACTCCAGAAACTTGAGCACAAAAATCTAGGTTGACACTCCAGTGCAGTGCTGAGTGAGTGCTGCACTGTCGGAGGTGCCGTCTTTCAGATGAGACGTTAAACCAAGGCCCCATCTCCTCTCTCAAGTGGACGTAAAAGATCCCATGGCACTATTTCGAAGAAGAGCAGAAGAGTCTTGGACAATATTAATCCCTCAATCAACATAAAAACAGATTATCTGGTCATTATCCCATTGCTGTTTGTGGGAGCTTGCTTGTGTACAAATTGGCTGTTACATTTCCTACATTACAACAGTGACTATACTCCAAAAGTACTTTGTTAGTTGTAAAGTGCTTTGAGACATCCGGTGGTGGTGAAAGGTGCTGTATAAATCCAAGTCTTTTGTTTTTCTGCAACTAGTGCCTCATTACAACACCACAGAATCTTCTTCCAGTAGAACAGAGATATTGCTGGGAGCCCACCCTTTGTGTAATAGACCCCAAACCAGGAAATGGGCCAGGCCGGTGAGTGGAAGACCCACTCCGACCCATTTGCAGCAGCAGCAGGAAAATCCAGGTTCGTGTCCTGGAAAACAAATCGATGCTTATACAAGATTTGTTTGTCTAGCTGCAATGGTTGAGTGAAGCTCTTAGTATTTGTTGTTGAGTGGTAAATACAGGAAGTAATGCAACATAATTCAATTCTTTTGTACAATAACCTGATAATGTAAGTTATTTCGTTATTAATTCTTTATCCCCCCCAAAAAACATGGAAGGTAAATAATGGTATTTTCTGGAAATGTTTGATTGACAGCAAGACTGGCTTGCAGCCAGCCCATCCATTTTCTAAATGATGCTCCATTTTACTGGTTGAAAGTAAAAATAAATGTGGTTGAAAGTAAAAATAAATGTTGTTAAAGCTGCCATGTGTTACTTGGTGTTCCAGCAACCCATTAAGTGGAATCTTTGTTTATTTATGCAGCTGTGGTGTGTATTTTTCTAAAGAAAACAGTATTTATTTATTTGGTTCTGGATTAAATAACTAATCACAAAACACTTAATTCAAGGACTCTATGAGCATCTCTTGCGTACTTTATAAAACCTTGCTGCTTGACGGTTGCTCCACTCCCCAAAATACTGTCTGACCCGTGCTCTCCCTTTTCTCTTCATTCCTCCCCTTTTCAGTGCTGACTCACCTCCCCGCTCCCTTTTTCAATTTAATGCCAAGCCATGCAACCCTGCCTTCCTCACAGTGACCCAAAACATCCAAATCCCAGTGCTGCAAAACTCTAGGAACTCCACCCCAGTTCTACCAAACCCAGAATCGTCCAACCAATTGCTACCAAAATCCAGGACCATCACCGCCCTAACTGCTCCCCATTCCCAGTGCTGCTGAACATCAATGACCTCCCTCCAATCTGGCCCATCTTGCTTCCACCTTGCTGTGTGTGCAGAGATTTTTTTTTAAATTCAACAGCTTAGAATATATAATCATAATCAAAGTGTCTCATTTATAATTTTCATAGAATAAAGGACAGATTTGCTAAGTTCTTTCTCTTTATAAAATAAAGGTGAAATAATATCATCTTCATTCATTGTAAATCAGTGGCCTTGGTATTACATTGTGTGATATGACTTAATGCTCCCATTATAAAACAGCACGTTCTCTGGCTCACTGTTCACAACACCATGGGAGATTCATGTGTATGAGGAAAAATTGTGCACTGATTACGTACCTGTTTGTAGCTCCTGGTTTTGTTCTATGAACTCAAGAATAGCTTGTTCAGCTGAGAAAGGTGGTGTTTTTCAACATTACGATTTGTTTTTATATTTGAATTTTGAAAGTGGAAAAAGTTATTTTTAAAAGAAATGGGTAAGAAGGATGAGGGGAACAGTTTGAGGGCGAGAGCCCTTGCGGCTTATAGCCACTTGCCCTTGGAGGGAGCGGGTGGCAGTGAAGGGAGTGTGCATGGAGGGTTAAGGGTGGGCTAAGTGACAGCTGAGCGAGGAGGATACAGGGATTAAGCAGATAGTTGCAAGGGTGAAAGCTAGGGGTCACAATGGGAGTGAGTATAGACAGCAATGTTGGTGAGAGATGGTAATAATGGGAGGAGTTAGTGGGAAGGTGAAGGGGTGGGTGTAAGGGATGGGATGGGAAAAAGGATATGAGGGAAGCTCATGTGTTCGGGGGTGAGGGGGAGAAGTGGTGGTTGCATCATAGGCAGTCCCTTGAAACGAGGATGACTTGCTTCCACGCCAAAAAGGATAAGTTCACAGCTGTTTCAATGAAGGACCTAATATTCCAGGTCCTGAACTACATCCTGAAGGGTGGAAGATCCCTGTGCGTGGATTTTTTTTTAACGTGGGGTGGTCGTTGCACACCAGCCACAACACTGGCTTGACAAAGCTAGGTCTTGGTCCAGTGGCAAGGGTTATCCAAGACGACTGGAGAACTGCTCTGCTGCACGGACCTTGTGCGCACACACATCGCAGTGTGGGCTGGCCCGTGCTGCCCCTGGGCCCTCGCCTCTTCTGGCCGTGAACTCTCAACTCTCCCAGGTCCCGATCACGTCCCTCGACGATCTCTCGCCGCTCCTGCTGTGTCTACCCATGCTCCAATCACCGACCTGGACCTTTATGACATCAGGGCATTTGTGGTTGCAAGTGAACTGCTGAGTGCTATTTGTTTTTTTTTCCCCCCACAACCCCGACTTGAAAATGCAGCCTGTATCCATTGGTGATTTCTTATCATTGACCCACCTGCACCCTGAAAGGAAAGAAGAAAGAGAGACAGCTGCAACATGACAATAGCGATGGGTAAGAGAGTGCTTCGTTGGCGTGCTGCCTAGGAAAGCCAGTCCACTTAAATGAAGCTTGAGGCCCAATATAAGGTGTGCTCTGGGCCTACTCAGTCTGCCATGAACCAATTTCTAGGCCATTATTTTGACTTACCAAGTACAACATCAAAGCTGCTGCACATGTCTTTCCCCATAGTCTTTGTGCCAGGGTAACTTGAAGCTATTGATAGTGAAGAATGAGTTTACTCTAACACAACTGAATGGTTGGCACAAAGTGCAAATCCACAAAAAAATCTGCAGTTTCTAACATCAAGACAGGAGTTAAATTACGTTATATAGTAAAGGATGAATACGAATAGTTCTTTAGAAACACACAACCCTGTTTCCAGTAAATGCACATTGCAATCTCAATTTGTGTAAACTATTCATTGTTTTTATATATATATTTGGTACTAAATTGAAGTCTTCATCCTTGCAGTATTTACGGCTAATAAAGCTAATGTAAGTATGTGACAATTGTACTTACTATTAATGTTAAGACATTTAAAAGTGGTTGTCAAGTTGTGAGTTCTAAATTGCTAACAGAGAAGTAGTAGCTTTTGAATTTGATTAACAACAGATCCAGAAGAGTGCACTGGGAGCACAGAGGGAAGGGGGTAGCATGTATGTTTTTAAAATACTAAAGTACCGGAGTCCGCATTGGTTCATCAATGCATTGAGTCATGCAATAACGCAGTCTGCTCATTGTTTCAAAATCTGGGCTGGCAGGGGTACACTTCTCGCCAAAGCGGAGATGGATTGCAGAGTGAGGAAAGACAGTGCCTTACCCCATTCCTTGGGGAATCATGCATGCCTTTTGCAGCATAGCAATTTCTTCTCTGTTTACAGAGTTAAATTTAATGGGTGAAGGGGCAAACTTTATCAACTTTTCTGGCAAAGGAACACCACCCTATTTGGGACATGATTACGAGGGCTGAAATTGGAACAAGACCTGATTATGCCATGTCCATGCCCTTTTTCACCTGTCAACATTTCTGGGCCATTTGTGGGTGAGCGCATGGGCAAGCACATGCAAATGCCGGAATTGCATTTATTTCCTTAGCGCTGGGCATAAGGGACTTGTGTGAATTCCTGACATCCAGCATTGCTAAGGGCATCAGAGGGTGCTGCTTTGTTTGAAGGCCATGGTCCAGGTAAAGTAGTGGCATCAGAAAAATGTGCCCAGTTTGATTTTGAATATGCCCTATTTTGAGTTTTGCAGTCAAGATCTAGGTAATAATGTTGCAAATTGTGTAGCTGGTGTGATGAATTTTGGTTCCTCCTTGTGATCAACAAGAGGAATGAGAAGGTTTGGGTTCCAGTGGGTAGTGTCAAACAGAGAGCCTGAGATCCCACAGTAATTCCTTGTAATTGCTATTTAGAATTTAACATTTTTTACTCATTAAATTTTCTGCATGCAGCTGACGGACTTCCATGAATCAGATTCCTTGGGTTTGAAAGTCTGTAGTTGGCCGAGGTGTCAACATGAAGGAGTGGGTCAGAAATAGGCAGACAGAGCGACGCAGTCGGGTAAATTAAATCCTTTGTCAGTAATTCATCACACTGGCTACACAATTTGCAGTGTTATTACCTAGATCCTGAACCAGAATTAGACTCCATTATGAGAGGAGATTTATGTTCTTGGGGCAGGATTTTCGGCGCAAACGGTAATTTTACGCCAAAATTGCCGTTTTCATTGCACTACCGTTTTTAGGCCGAACTTTCGGCCTTCATCGGTAAAGTCAGTGTTGCACAATGATTTGGGGCGCAAACTGCAGGTTTCGGTAACTTTAGTCCGGGGCCGGTAGCTCTGCGAGAGGAGCCTTGGGAGAGGGGAAAAACAAAACAAATTGCAAAAAACATTCACAAAACCCTTGCCTACTAAGAATTAAAAAAAATAAAAATGTTAACTTGCCTTTTTTGCAGGTCTTCATACTGCTGCTGGCAGGGCTGCACCGACCGGTTTGACCTGTTGGCATTCTGGGCGCAGAGTACGGGACCCGAGAGCTGAAAGTACGACGCAAACACAATTTGCGTCATTGCACGACGGCGCACCTCTCCCTGACAGTACATGGAAGCGCCGCCGCAAAAAGGTACCCGAGGATTCTGCTGACCGAGCTTTTGCCGCGGAGGGTCAAATCGCTGCGAAAATCCAGCCCAACATGTGTATTCATCGGTGGGGTTTCTAAATGCACAACGGCATTGATCATATTTAGATTTTTTTTTCCTTCTAAGGCTCTTTAATAAGAACTTGCATTTTAAATTACTTAACAATTGCAACACACAAATGGGTTGTTTGGCCCAACAGTCCATGTTGGTGACTATCCTCCATACGATCAGTAGGTCTAATCCTATGTGCCTGCCCTGTGTACATATCCTTTTATCCTCTTTTCCTTCAACTACCTATCTTAATAGTTGACAAGATCAATCACTAAATTCAGTAGTGCATGCCACAGTCTCTCAAACCGTTTTTTTTTTTATATAGTTTTTCCTGCTCTCTGTCCTACATTTCTTATATTTAATCTTGTGTCTAATCCCCTTGTTCTAGACCATCTGTTTCTATCTGCTCTGTCCTATCCCTTCAGAATTTTAAATATCTCTTATCAAATCATTGCCTTCATCTCCTGTTCAAGCAAAAGCCATCCCAATTTTTCAAATCTTCCTTTGTATTTCTATTTCCTCATACCAGACAGCACCTTTAGTAAATCTGTGTTGTACCCTCTCTATTGCCTCAACATCTTGCTTATAGTGTGGATGTGACATGAAGAATAGGCCTTTGTGTGGTGGATACCAGTACAAGAGCAACCCATGAATGAGCCAGTTTCTTCAGGAGTGGATATTTGGCCAATCCTACTGGATTTTCCTGGATGCTCCAGAAGTTAACGACTAAACTCCCGAATATTGCTGCAAGCAACCAGGGTGAATATCATGGGAGCATTAATAAAAATAGATGAGAAAAGCTGTTTGAGCACAGGCCAAGAACCATCCAGTCGGGTAACTATGACTCTGTTTGCTCTCTGTGTGGGAGGGCGATGGACGTGTTGGGCGACCAGTTGTGGGAGTGTGGGGGCTGGGCAGTTGGAGGAGGGAGGTCACGTGATGAAACTTCCCGGAATATGTCCAACCAGAGTTGACCACCCTTGGGAGTGCAGTGGAAACAATTGACATAAAGGAGGGAATTGAGTAGAACCTACAGTCTAAAGCAAGTGCTTATCTAGCTTCCCCTTAAATGCATCTGCTGTTTGCCTCAACTACTCCTTGTGGTTGCGCATTCCACATTCTTTGGGTAAAGACGTTTCTCCTGAATTCCCTATTGGATTTATTAATGACTATCTTGTATTTATGGCCTCTAGTTTTGGTCTCCCCATAACTGGAAACAATTCTCCATGTCTACCTTATCTTAAATACCTCTATCAGGTCACCCCTCCACTTTCACTTTTCTAGAGAAAAGAGCCCCAGCCTGTTCAGTCTTGGTAACATTCTTGTGAATTTTTTTTGCACCCTCTCAAATACCTCTATCCTTTTTACAATATGGAGACCAGAACTCCAAATGTACTGTACTCCAAATGTGGTCTGACTAAGGTTCTATACAAGTTTAACCTAACTTTTCTCCTGATCAATTCTATCCCTCTAGAACTGAACCTAAGTGCTTTGTTTTTTTTTTATGGCCTTATTAGCCATTGTCGCTACTTTTAGCGAGTTTGTGCATTTGTATCCCCTGATCCCTCTGCTCCTCTACTCTATTTAGACACTTGGACCAGAATTTTAATCTGGAAGCAGGTCAGGAGCGGGAGGGCTAGAAAGCAGTGAGAATGGGTTTCCTGCAGGCATTTGAAAGCTCTGTTTCCTGGCTGCAAGCGGGTAGGCCTGCAGCACTAGGCCACAGAGAAGGGAGGAATCGGAGTGGGGGTGATTGGGACTCGGCAGCAGGAGGAGCATCGGGTTCCTCGGGAGTGGGGTGAGGCAGCGACGCTGGATCCAGCAGGGGGTATGTGGAAAGACACTTATCTCCTGGATCCAGCTGTCCTCCCCTAACTTTAGCAAGCTTCTTCCCCGAGGCCTGGGAAACCCGACCAGCCAGAGTTAAATTTGTTATGGTGGATCACCATGTGAGGCACACCAGCCTCATTATAATATTTAAATAGACGACCCACCTCCTGGGAGCGGGTTGGCTGCCCGCCTTCATAAAAATCTGAATTCTGGTTTTAAACATTTTAACCTTCCACCCAATCCCAAACCACCTGTTTTTTTTTGTGGTTACAATTCCCCCCCCCCCCCCCTCTTATTTTCCAAGCAGTATGTGACCTCCTTATTCTTCCTACCAATATGTAACACATCACACTTTCTATATTGAAGTTAATTTGCCAATTATATGCCCATTCTGCAAGTTTATTAATGCCTTCCAGTATCTTGTCACAGTTCATCTCTGTATTAACTACACCCCCAATTTGGTGTCATCCATAAATTTTTATGCTATATACTTCCCATTCCCGAGTCCAAATGGTGAACAACAGTGGTTCCAGCACCGATCCTCGTGGAACACCACTTCCCACCTATATGTACATCTATAATTCATCTCCATTTTGTTGGCTTTATATAACATATGTACATTAATAATGTGCATTCAAATTTGAAATCCAGAAGATGGTGCATGTATGAATATTAAATTACTGTATGGGGCCTTTGCAATTGGGGGTTAATGCTGTGGTTTGTGCAAAATACTAATTTCTGATTGGTGAGAGCTGGCAATAAGAGCATATAGATAAGTGTGTGGGGGTTACGATGCAACTGTTTCCTGCTAACTTTCCAGTAGTGTTCTTTAACAAATGCATATGAAGTTTGTTGGTGGAGACATTCTGGTACTATCCAGATATCCCCCTTTAAGATATTCGTAACAGTCTTTTTACAAATTGAGACGGTCCGGGGCTTTCTGCTCCTGAGTTGATAGTCTCAGTTCAACTCCAGCGTTCTGAGTCTGTTATGACTGGGGGCTGGGTAGCCGATCTGATGGGAGTGGCAATGACCAAGTCAGGGATTGAAAGTCCAGATTCATTGATGACAGCGGAATCTGCTGATGACCGAGGGTAGGTTGGTTGGTCACAGATCGTATCTTCCTCAACTTGTTCTAGTTCATCCATGTGCCGCAGCGTTATCTGATCAACATGTTTCCTGCCTGTTTGCCCATTCTTCAGCTTGACGACAAACACTCTGTTATCCTCCTTGTCCGTAACAGTACCGGCAATCCACTTCGGGCCTTGACCATAATTTAGTACATACACAGGATCGTTAACAGAAATGTTGCATGGCACAGCAACTCAATCATGATACCACTGCTGACTTTGACGTCTGTATTTAACATGATCATTCAAGTCAGGGTGGACAAGAGATAGTTTGGTCTTGAGACCTCTCCATCAATAGTTCAGCAGGGGGGGTCTTGTCCTGTAACCATGCAATATGCATGACAAGCGGGTCTAGTGAACCTTGAGTTACACGTTTCATACTCTGCTTGATGGTTTGGACAGCATGCTCTGCTTGACCATTAGATGTGGTTTTGAATGGTGCTGACCTCATGTTTGATACCATTGTGTTTCTTGAACTCTTGAAACTCCAGACTAGTAAAACAAGGTCCGTTGTCGCTTACAACCATGTTGGGCAGACCATGAATGGCAAACATGACACGACGGCTCTCAATGGTAGCTGTGGATGTACTGGATGACATAATTATACACTCTATCCACTTGGAATATGCATCCACCACAACTAAAATCATCATTCCCAGGAAGGGATCTGCAAAGTCAATGTGGATTCTGGACCATGGTTTAGATGGCCACGACCACAGACTCAGCGGCGATTCCGCTGGTGCTTTACTTGGCTGCATGCAAGTGTTGCACTGATGCACACACTATTCCAGATCAGTCAATTCCAGGCCACCATACATGAGACCTGGCAATAGCTTTCATAATGACAATATCGGGATAAGTGCTATGTAGATCATGTACAAATTTCTCTCTGCCTTTCTTAGGCATAACAACACAATTACCCCACAGTAAACAATCTGACTGACTGGATAGTTTGTCTTGGCGACGGTTGTAACGTTTGGTATCATCACTAAGGACACAACATTTTACAACCGATCATATCGGGTCCTGGCTGGTCCAGGGCTTAAATTGTTGAGCCGTCACAGGGGTTCCTTCACTTTCAAAAGCATCCATAACTAACAGTAGGTCTGCAGGTTGTGGCATCTACACCTCTGGTGTGGGCAACGGCAGACGTCTCAGTGCATTGGCACAATTCTCGGTGCCAGGTCTATGGCAAATGACATAATCATAGGCAGATAATGTCAGCGCCTACCTCTGGATGCAGGACGATGCATTGGTATTGATACCTTTGTTTTCCGAAAACAAAATGAAATGAGTGGCTTGTGATCTGTTTCCAGTTCAAACCGAAGAACAAACTGGTACTGATGCATCTTTTTAACCCCATACACACAGGCTAATGCTTCTTTTTCTACCATGCTGTAGGTTCTTTCCGCCTTTGATAAACTTTTAGAAGCTTACGCAACAGGTTGTACTTTACCCGACTCATTAGCTTGTTGGAGCTCGCAACCAACTCCATATGATGAAGCAATCACAGGCCAATACTAGAAGCTTTCACGGATCATAATGTACCAGCAGATTAGTAGCTTTCTCAAAAGCTCCATCTTGAGATGCACCCCAAACCCAGTTGTCGCCTTTTCTTAGCAGCATATGCAGTGGCTCTAATAAAGTGCTCAATCTAGGTAGGAAATTACTGAAGTAGTTGAGTAGACCAAGGAACGAATGCAGCTCCGTCACATGGATAACACCTGGGTTTCTTTTGCAGGTGGCTACATGGTAGAATGGTTAGCCTGAGTCACTTGTCTTAAATTTTGGAGAATTGTTTGGAAAGAGAAAGAGAAAGCTATCCATGAAAGACTGAATCTGACACTTGATTCAGCAAGGGAGAACAGGAATTATTTATTGGTGGAGTATTATCAAGCTGATGTGAACGGAGACCATGGTGTCATTTCCAGTACTTTGTAACTAAGCTAGGAGGTTACAATGCTGTTTTTAGAGGCACATTGATAAATGGTCCATTCTCCTTATTCCACACTGTAGAATGTAGGAGGATGGGTTAAAAGATCAAGGATGAAATGCACTCAACATTCTTGATACTATAATCTCCAGAGTGAGAATTTTTCTTTCATTTAGTGCAATAATTCTGATTGGATTAACACTTAATAAATGTAGAACAGAGAATATTTCTTGTTATATGTTAGGAGCAGACGAAGAAGGACTACAAGGAATACAAAGACAGGGTTAGAATGCATGTATGTAAATGCACAAAATGTGGTAAATAAGGTTGGTGAGCTACAAGCACAATTAGCTGTGTGGTGACTATGATGTAATGGCAATAATGGAAACATGGCTTAAAATGGTGAGGACTGGGTGCTCAATATTCAAAGTGTTCAGAAAAGATAGGGAAGAAAAAGAGGTGGGGTGGCAATACTGATTATGAAGACATTGTAGTGTTGGAAAGATAGGATGTCTTTGAGGGGGCAAGGACAGAATCCATTTAGTTAAGAGTTGAGAAGCAAAAAGGGCATGATCATGCTATTGAGGATATTCAATAGGCCTCCAAATAGCAAAAGAGATAGAGGAACAAATCTGCAGAGGAACACATGTGCAAGAACTAGAGAGTTGTGATATTGGAGGACTTTAATTACTCAAATATCGATTGGGATAATGTTGGAGTAAAGGGAAAGGAGGGGGAGGAATTTCTGAAATATGTTCATAGAAACATAGAAACATAGAAAATAGGTGCAGGAGCAGGCCATTCAGCCCTTCTAGCCTGCACCGCCATTCAATGAGTTCATGGCTGAACATGAAACTTCAGTACCCCCTTCCTGCTTTCTCGCCATAACCCTTGATCCCCCGAGTAGTAAGGACTTCATCTAACTCCCTTTTGAATATATTTAGTGAATTGGCCTCAACTACTTTCTGTGGTAGAGAATTCCACAGGTTCACCACTCTCTGGGTGAAGAAGTTTCTCCTCATCTCGGTCCTAAATGGCTTACCCCTTATCCTCAGACTGTGACCCCTGGTTCTGGACTTCCCCAACATTGGGAACATTCTTTCTGCATCTAACCTGTCTAAACCCGTCAGAATTTTAAACGTTTCTATGAGGTCCCCTCTCATTCTTCTGAACTCCAGTGAATACAAGCCCAATTGATCCAATCTTTCTTGATAGGTCAGTCCCGCCATCCCGGGAATCAGTCTGGTGAACCTTCGCTGCACTCCCTCAATAGCAAGAATGTCCTTCCTCAAGTTAGGAGACCAAAACTGTACACAATACTCCAGGTGTGGCCTCACCAAGGCCCTGTACAACTGTAGCAACACCTCCCTGCCCCTGTATTCAAATCCCCTCGCTATGAAGGCCAACATGCCATTTGCTTTCTTAACCGCCTGCTGTACCTGCATGCCAACCTTCAATGACTGATGTACCATGACACCCAGGTCTCGTTGCACCTTCCCTTTTCCTAATCTGTCACCATTCAGATAATAGTCTGTCTCTCTGTTTTTACCACCAAAGTGGATAACCTCACATTTATCCACATTATACTTCATCTGCCATGCATTTGCCCACTCACCTAACCTATCCAAGTCACTCTGCAGCCTAATAGCATCCTCCTCGCAGCTCACACTGCCACCCAACTTAGTATCATCCGCAAATTTGGAGATACTGCATTTAATCCCCTCGTCTAAATCATTAATGTACAATGTAAACAGCTGGGGCCCCAGCACAGAACCTTGCGGCACCCCACTAGTCACTGCCTGCCATTCTGAAAAGTACCCGTTTACTCCTACTCTTTGCTTCCTGTCTGACAACCAGTTCTCAATCCACGTCAGCACACTACCCCCAATCCCATGTGCTTTAACTTTCAGGAGTACTTCCATGACCAGTATGTTCTCGGCCCAACTGGGAAGGAGGCATTGCTAAATCGGGTGCTGGGGAATGAGGTGGGCCAACTGGACCAAGTGTCTGTGGGAGAACACTTGGGTAAGAGTGATCATTGTATCATAAGGTTTACATTAGTAATGGAGAAGAGCCAGGAACAATCTAAAGTTGAACTTCTAAATTGGAAGAGGGCTAGTTTCAATGGGATGAGGGGATCTAGCCAGGGTAAAATGGAACCAAAGATTGACAGGAAAAACTGTAACGGAAGAATAGGTGATCTTTAAGGAGGAGATGTTTCAGGTACAGGCTACGTATATTCCAACTAGAGGGAAAGGTAGGGGAACCAAAGCCAGGACTCCATGGATGACGAGAAAGGTAGAGAACATGATGAAACAAAAATCAAAGGGGGTGTATGATGCATGTCGGATGCATGGCAGGTGAATTCTTCACTTCCCCTCTCAACATACTGTATTTGGCCTGGTTCTTGCTCGAATGGGAAAATAAGATTGGCAAAGAGAGGATATGAGATTAGAATGGCGGTCAACATAAAAGGGAACCCAAAAATCTTCTGACATGTAAATAGTAGGCGGGTAGTAAGAGGTGGGGTGAGGCCTATTGGGGACAAATAAGGTTATATATGTTTGGAGGCGCAAGTCAAGGCAAGAATACTTAATGAGTAATTTGTATCGGTGTTTGCTAAAGAAGAGGATGCTGACAAAATATCGGTAGAACCGGAGATAGTAGAAGTAATGGATGGGATGAAAATTGATAGGCAGGATCTGCTGAAAAGGCTGGCTATGCTTAGAGTGGATAAGTCACCTGGTCTGGATGGCTTGCACACCAGCTTGCTCAGGGAAGTGGGGGTGGAAATAGCGGAAGGGCTTGCCATAATCTTCCAATCTCCCCTAGATGCGGGGGAAGTGTCAGAGGATTGGAAAGTGGCAAATGTGACCCCGTTCAAGAAAGGATGCAAGGATATTCCTAGTAACTACAGGCCAATCAGTTTAACATCAGTCGTGGGTAAAGTTTTAGAAACCATAATCGGGGAAAATATTAACAGGCACTTGGAGAGGTTAAAGTTAATTAAAGAGAGCCAGCATGGATTTGTAAAAGGTAGATCATGTTTGACTAATATAATTAAACTTTTTGATTTTGAAGTAGCAGAGAAAGTTTATGAAGGGAATGCAGTGGAAGTTGTCTATATGGATTTTAGGAAGGCATTTGACAAAGTGCCACATAAAAGATTGGTTAACAAAATTGAGGCTCATGGAATAGGAGGGTCAGTGTCGGCTTGGATAAGAAATTGGCTTAAGGACAGAGAAGCAAGTCATAGTGAATGGTTGTTTTTCAGACTGGAGGATGGTAGACAATGGTATTCCCCAGGCATCAGTCCTAGGACCACTGCTTTTTTTGATATATATAAATGACTTGGATATTGGAATACAGAGTAAAATTTCAAAATTTGCTGATACCAAACTTGGAGATATGGCAGACAGTGAGGATGATTGACAGCAACAGGGCATAGATAGGTGGGCAGACAAGTGGCAGATGGAATTTAATAGAGAAGTATGGGGTGATGCATTTTGGCAGAAGGGATAGGGAGAGGCAATATAGACTTAATGGCACAGTTTGAAAGAGTTCTGCAGGGACAGAGACACCTGGGGGTTCATGTGTATAGATCTTTGAAGGTGGCAGGACATAATGAGAAAGTAGTTAGCAAAGCATATGGGACCCTGGTCTTCATAAATAGAGGTATTGAGTACAAAAGCAGGGAAGTTATGCTGAATCTTTGTAAAGCTCTGGTTAGTCCACAAATGGAGTATTGCATCCAGTTCTGGTAACCACACTTTAGGAAGGATGTGAAGGTCCTTGAGAGGGTGCAGAGGAGAATTACCAGAATGGTTCCAGGGATGAGTGATTTTAGCTACAAGGTTAGGTTGGAGAAGCTGGGGTTGTTCTCCTTGGAGCAAAGGAAGTTATGGGAAGATTTGATAGAGGTGTACAAGATTATGACAAGTTTAGATAAGGTAGACCAAGAAAAGCAGTTGCCATTAGCTGATCGTACAAAGACTAGAGGACACAGATTTAAGGTTTTGGGCAAGAGATACAAGGGGGATGTGAGTAAGAACCTTTTTATGCAGGAAGTGGTAATGACCTGGAACTCATTGCCGGCGAGGGTGGTGGAAGATGATCAATGATTTCAAAAGAAAAGTGGATTGGAACTTGAGGGAAATACATTTGCAGTGCTACAGGGATAGAGCTGGGAATGTGACTGTCTGGATTGCTCTACAGAGAACCGGCATGGACTCGATGGGCCGAATGGCCTCCTTATGTGCCGTAATGACTGACGTAAAAATGTTAAACTAGAACACTTTGCATGCTGTCCAGTTTCATGGCACAGGAGAATCTCGGGATGGGGTGGTGGAGGGGGGAGGGGGCATGGAATTACATTTTGTGAAATCATATATTTGCTTCACAACCTACAAGTGTTATTTGTCATCCAGTATGCAATAATATATGAAAATATAATGTGTCTAATGTTTGAAATGTGCAAGAATACAAAAAATGTTATAAAAGTTATTTAGGTACAGATTTAAAAAGCAAACAATTTTTTTTCTGAATGTGTACAAAAATACGAGACTGGTATTCAAAGAGTTAATGGTGTATTGCAGTCTAGTTTTGGAAACTGCTTCAAGTGGCTATCTCGCAAGGACTGCGCATCACTCATTCTCTGAGTGCAAGTGCTAACGTCCAAATGGCCTGGACTCTGCTGGCAACTGGTAGGGGTTGGAAACATTGAAGTTCCACAGCTTGACACAGGGAGCAGGCTAGAGAAATTCTTGCTGCGTCACAGAACAGTGCCGATAGGTCTGCAAGAGGCAGCACTGCTGCATCAAGAGGAATAGGCAGAGACACCGATAGATAGAAAAGAAAGCGCTGGGAAGAAAAGTGTTTACACGATTGACTCTCGAAAAAGGAAGCCGTATACCGATGAAAGCGCCTCTGAATTTCTAAATGAGTGGGTAGATTTTTATAGTGTGCAGTGATTATATAAAGCATGATGAGAACGGACTGTGATTTCTCCCAGAGGCAAGGAAACGAAGTCTACGCTGAAAGGGTTAATATGGATGATTTCTAGAATATTCTACGCAAGACGATTCGGCCACAAAAACAGAGCCTACGTAAAGGAAGAAGGCATTGCGCAGCTGCAGTTAGCAGCAGCATCACGCTCTAAAATTTAGTCCTTGCCCCACGTAGCTCCAAATCGGGAATTCTGGCTCTGGGAAGGGTACTTTTATTGTGTCGTCCAATGGAAATCCGTGTCAGCTGTAAGTTTTATAGTATGATTTCTGCTTAACTTATCGTTTTTAAATTTTAAAAAGGATCATTGTTATCTGCAGTTCTAGGGCCTGCTTCATTGGTTGTTGAGGATGTTAGAATATGATAGCGTAGCGCTCGTTTCTGTCGCATTGCGAAGTCATGTGCGGTGAATATAGGTTGATGGTGGCACTGTCTAGAATGAAGAGTGATTAAAGGCTATTGATGACTAGGCAGCTCTGCTGTTTCAGTATACCAGAAGAGTAAATGTCACAGAGCCTGGTTAAAAAGTTGTTTACCTTGTTCTCGCTGCGTCTTGATCTTGGCAAGCAGCCAGCTCACTTGTGATAGACTTCCTTGTTGTGCTGCATCATGTAAAAGCCTGTCCTCCCATCCTATTGGCTGCAACAAGGCTGTCTGCAGAAGGTCTCTTTTGACTGGCTTACAAGCAAGTTATTTGTGTGGCTCTTTACCTGATTAGCTGAGGCAGATATTCCTGCTGAAGTGTTCACCTCGATTGGCTGAGATATTTCAGCTGTGCTATTATTGGCTGAGTGGTTGAATTGCCTGGTAAAATTAGCTCTGACTGGCTGAACAGGAAGTATTACTTGTATTATATTTTTCTATTTTGTTATGCTGCAGTTGGAATACAAGGTTTTCGTCTAAATTCATTAATAGCAACTTTTTTTATTAATTTCTGAATTTCTTGGGTAGCAAATTTTCTGGGGCATTTAGGGGTTGAACAATTTGAGTTTAGTGGTTAAAGATCCTGCACCGGTTTTTCTTTTGGCTCACAGTTGATAAAAGTTAATTTCTTATTTCTGGTTGATTTATCTAAATACCTTCTGGGAAAGCCAAGCCTACAATACATTTCGGTTTCTAAGCTACAAGGATTTCTGTAGGTTTTTCTGTGTTTACGTTTAGGTTTGTTCAATTCAAAAATATTTAATGAAAGATTTTATTTATATTCAACGCTTGGTATTCCAGCTTCCTTTCACTTGTAACCTGGCGCTTTATAATCAATTTGTTTTGTGAGCAAAGCGACACGCTTTGGTGGGGGGGGGGGGAGGGAGGGAGAGAAAGAATAGATAAGTTTTAAAACAAATTTTGCTGATTTGATAAAAATGAAAAGTGGACATAGAATATTTGGCCTCTGCAAATAATTTATTTTCTAATGACCGTACAGTAATTGCGTCACACTTACTTATAGATACTGCAGTGTTGACGTCACTGTGCATTAGCGCCGTGGGCTGCACCTTCAGTCCCTGCCACTTTGACAACTGCTATTGTCACGTAAGGGACGTACAAACTTGACCCTCTCCCAATTTCTCCCCCACCCCCACCCTGATTAAATTTAAATACATAATCGTACATGAGCCCTAATGGTGAGGAAGTATTCGATGGGAGGGTATTGGCTCGACAAGATCCCAGCCTTGCCCGACATTTTCACTTTGTCTCCAGCTGGAGGCACTGGACGGTAATCTGAAGCTGCAACCTTGGCTGATTGACTGATTAATTGTTTATTTTGAAGAATTCCTTTTTCAAGCCAGGGAAAGTGAGGCCAATTGCAGCACTCCTATTGCCACGGCAGGTGAAATCGCCACTGGACAGTCCCGAACCTGGGACCTCCTCAGTTGGTATGATGCAGTTCCACACCGGACACTGAATTTTATTTATAATAAATGTTTAACTGCGTGCGACTTGGTGTGTGTGTGGGAGGGGGGCATCAAAACGTATAATAGATCTAAATCCATGTAAATAACATCGGGTGGTTTTTCAATAGTGGTTTATTTGCTTGCCTTATTAAAACCTTTTGCGCTGAGAACCTGCAATTTCAATCCACCACCGTAAATATGTCTGAGCGGACGTTTCATCCCGCCAGTGACCTTCCAGTGTGACCTTTTTTGTTTTGCATTTTCCAGGATTAGGAAATTTGTATATTTTTGGCCAACATCCTTGTCGGTATCGGCATTGCTGGGGTTTTCGTTAGATGGGGTTTGAGGGAAATGTGGTGTGTCTGCAATGCTAACTGGTCTTGCTGGATTATTCTTTTAGAAAAAAAATGTGAAATTGGACCCTTCCACTGGAAGGTCCAGTTTTTCTCCAGGGCTAAGTGTGCACTTTCTCAGTATTCCAATTCTCAAAGTTACCCTCGAGCTCTCTCTTGTTGGCCCCACTTCCAATGCAGGGAAGGTTCTGCCCTTTCCAAGGTGGACAAGGCCTTCCTTGGTTGGAAGTGGAATCCTGCCCCATTTTACCCCCCCTGCTTGCCTTCATTCACCTCAGTTACACCATCAGTCTCTTCCTCATCCCAGACAAAGTTCAGGAACCTTTTTATCTAGTATAGGAGTGAGCTATGACCAAGTGATACTGCAGCCAGTCAGATTGTGGCGGGGCGTGGGAGTTTACAACTGGTTTTCAGCGGCAGTGATACTTCCCTGATCCTCGCATATCCCCCCCCCCCCCCCCCCAAACATTTCCTTCAGCAATCTTCCACCTCGGTATTTTACCCATTCTGCATGATCTCTGCTCCCCTCCCCTCCATCCCAGAAGATTCAGCCCTCAATCTCAAACCTACCCCATCTTCTGCATCTGCTTTCTCTTCCTTTCCAAGGCCAACCAACGTGCTTTAGTTCTGCTCCCAATGAGCTTTAGGAAAGAGATCGTTTGCCTGTGCTGCAGTTCCCATTCTGTGCTGCTCTCGCACGCTTCTCAAGTCCGACTCTCCAAATTGCCAAAGTGTAGTCGAGTGCTGCTACAGACCGTGAGCCCACATTTGAAGCAGGTAATTACTATTGTTCAGCTTCTATAGCGACAAATTTGCTAATTCACAGAACGCTGATCCTACCATTTTTTTTCTTTTGAATTAAAATGGAGATACAGCAGGATCAGAAAAATCAACTGATCTGCTGGCCCAAAAGCTGAGATTATTCACCCTCTTAAATTTGTTCTGCCTATTTCTGGCAGTACACCACAGTGCTCAAGAGTGGGAAGCTTCCCTAGCCACCAGCATGGAGGCTAACAAAAAAAAGCTATATTCCCTCTCCTGGTTCCATTCTACCTTTTTGGAGCTTGGGGCATCCCTTAAAGGGGAGGCCATGAGTGCCACAGACCGCCATTTTATTTTATCGGTAACTCTTCATTCTGCCCAACAATGGTAACCCTCTCCTCTACTGGGCTGCCATCATGCAGCCCAGCACTCCCGCTGGCCCAATCGAGCACATTCCTGGTGGCCCAGTGGCAGCCACCCAAGGGCCTGCAGAGTGCGCAGTGGCCCTCCCCTTTAACTGAAGGGGAGGGGCGTTGTACTGCTTCAGCGCTTCCCGCGTAGTGCTGGCCTCTTCAGTGCGGCACTGGGCGCTGCCATTCCAGACGCGCCCCTCCAACGAGGTGGAGCGCCTGAGACAACACTCCGTCTCGTTTCAGGAACGCAAAGTCCAATTCCATGTTGGGGGTGGCACTTCCAGGTCGGACACAGGAAGTCCCAGCCCCGGAACGTTGCCGCACCCAGTCGGGGCGCGGGACAATTTCGGCCCTGAATTGTTTTAAATCATGATAACCAATGAGTGAGCAGGAGAATAATTGGGACATGTTGATCACAAAATTGTGTTTAAATGAATATAAAAATAGAGCAAAAGCTTTAATATTTGATGGGATTACTTTTCCTCATTTAATTGCTTCAGTATTTCCAAAGTTATTAATTTTAATGACCAGGCAATATATTTTTCAATTTTTGTGAAGGTCAGAGGGGAATGTTTTGGTCAGCCTGATTTGCTCCTGTTGATAACCTGACCAGTAAGGTGTGCAATCAGTCTATTGAGTCCTATTCAGAGTACAGTTTGGTGATGCCTAGAGTACCTTGGTGAAATTCACTTGAGGAATGAGGAACCAAATATTGTGGATAGTACTTTTGAGAAATGTCCTCTCAACTTCCTCGAACACATTTTTGGTGTCTTACAAAGCACCACATTTTTGGTATCTTACAAAGCACCAAAATAAAATTTGGCCTTTCCGTGATGGAATGAATAGTCGTGGAGAGAAATAACTTTTTTAAAATTTAGAAGTAAAAGTTTACTTCTTAAAATGGGGGTTGCTCATTAATCCAGAAATGACGTGACAGCCAGTAGAATATTTTTCTGTGATGGGCATTTATTAGCAGACATCTCCGGGCACACTCCGACTGTCCAAGAAATTTTGCTCCAAGAGCATGGAGGATAAGTGCTCTTAAAATGAGTAAAATTATAACCGCCTCATGTACACACTATTGATACCGACAGGCATTTTGGTGCGAGGTGATAGTTCTTTCTGAAACTGTTGCTACACAAAAGACATTCAAATTCAGACCAATAAATAGGCAACTATTGCCTTATGTTGTAGTGGTCTGGAAAATATAAGCTCTGTTGACATTTGTTGACCTGTTGAATAATGCTTCCCTCTCGGCACACTATGCAGAAGGCAACGTATATTGGTCTAGCCACACATGACTTAGCATATGAATAGGCCCAGCTTTGAGGGGTATGATTATCTCTGCAATTTTTAAGGACCACAACTACAATCAATTGTTCAGAATCTGGTTTAAAGAATACAACTATAGTGAGGTGCATCAAGAAACAAAGAAGCAATTGCTCCTGTCTCCTGTGTCTCTCCCTTGTGACAGTGGCACTGGTTGGCATATAACGTGCCATCACTTTGTGCTCCAGTGCTCAGAGGTGTAGATTGTCAAGTGTGTTTGCATTGAGAAATGACTGAATGCAACTAGATGAGTTGACCCTTTATCTGGAGACAACCCACTTCACCTTTGATGATTGGATATACTAGGAATAAGTTTTATCAAGACCTTTTCAGAACAAAAGACAATGGAGATTCTGCTCTAGGCATCAAGACAGTTGAATGGCTCCAGACCTCATTACAGCCTTGGTCTAAACATGGATAGGAGAGCTGAATTTCAGAGGTGAGGTGAAAGTGACTGCCCTTGACATTAAGGTAGCATTTGACCAAGTGCAGCGTCAAGGAGCCTTTGTAAAATTGAAATCATGGTCATCAGGTGAAAAACTCTCCACTGGCTGGAGTCATACCTAGCACAAAAGAAAGATGGTTATGGTTTTTGGAGGCCAATCATTTCAGCCCCAGGAGATCACTGCAGGAATTCCTCAGGGCAGTGTCCTCGGCCCACCCATCTTCAGTTGATTCATTAATGACTTTCCCTCCATCTTAAGGTCAGAAGTGAAGTTGTTTGCTGATGATTGCACAGTGTTCAGTTCCATTCACAATGAAGCAGTCTGTGCCCACATGCAGCAAGACCTGGACAACATTCAGGCTTGGACAGATAAGTGACCAGTAACATTCGCTCCACACAAGTGCCAGGCAATGACCATCTCTCCAATCAAAGATCGTCAGCCATCTCCCCTTGACATTCAATGGGATTACCATCGCACATCCCCCACCATCAACATCCTGGGGGTCACCATTGACCAGAAACTTAACTGGACCAGCCACATAAATATTGTGGCTACAAGAGCAGGCCAGAGGCTGGATATTCCGTTACAAGTGACTTCCCTCCTGACTCCCCAAAGCCTTTCCAGCATCTACAAAGCACACGTCGGGAGTGTGACGGAATACTCTCAACTTGCCTGGATGAGTGCAGCTCCAACAACACTCAAGAAGCTCGACACTAACCAGGACAAAGCAGCCTGCTTAATTGGCACCCCATCCACCATCTTAAATATTCACTCCCTCCATTAATGGCGCACCATGGCTGTAGTGTGTACCATCTACAAGAAGACTCACTGCAGCAACCTGCCAAGGCTTCTTCGGCAGCACCTCCCAAACTCACGACCTCTACCACCCAAAAGGACAAGAGCAGCAGGCACATGGGAACACCATGACCTGCAAGTTCCCCTCCAAGTTACACACCATCCTGAGTTGTAAGCATATCGCCGTTCCTCATCATTGCTGGGTCAAAATCCTGAAACTCTCTACCTAACAGCACTATGGGAGTACCTTCACCTCACTGACTAGCGGTTCAAGAATTCGGCTCGCCACCCCCTTGTCGAGGGCAATTAGAAACTTAGAAAATGGGTGCAGTAGTAGGCCATTCGGCCCTTCGAGCCTGCACCGCCATTCAAATTGGTTCATGGCTGAACATGCAACTTCAGTACCCCATTCCTGCTTTCTCGCCATACCCCATGATCCCCCTAGTAGTAAGGACTACATCTAACTCCTTTTTGAATATATTTAGTGAATTGACCTCAACAACTTCCTGTGTAGAGAATTCCACAGATTCACCGTTCTCTGGGTGAAGAAGTTTCTCCTCATCTCGGTCCTAAATGGCTTACCCCTTATCCTTAGACTTTGACCCCGGGTTCTGGACTTCCCCAATTGTCGAAACCTGTCAGAATTTTAAATGTTTCTATGAGATCCCCTCTCATTCTTCTGAACTCCAGTGAACACAAGCCCGGTTGATCCAGTCTTTCTTGATATGTCAGCCCTGCCATCCCAGGAATCAGTCTGGTGAACCTTCGCTGCACTTCCTCAATAGCAAGACTGTCCTTCCTCAAGTTAGGAGACCAAAACTGTACACAATACTCCAGGTGTGGCCTCACCAAGGTCCTGTACAACTGTAGTAACACCTCCCTGCCCCTGTACTCAAATCCCCTCGCTATGAAGGCCAACATGCCATTTTCTTTCTTAACCGCCTGCTGTACCTGCATGACAACCTTCAATGACTGATGTTCCATGACACCCAGGTCTCGTTGCACCTCCCCTTTTCCTAATCTGTCACCATTCAGATAATAGTCAGTCTGTCTCTCTGTTTTTACCACCAAAGTGGATGACCTCACATTTATCCACATCATACTTCATCTGCCATGCATTTGCCCACTCGCCTAACCTATCCAAGTCACTCTGCAGCCTCATAACATCCTCCTCGCAGCTCACACTGCCACCCACCTTAGTGTCATCTGCAAATTTGGAGATACTACATTTAATTCCCTTGTCTAAATCATTAATGTACAATGTAAGCAGCTGGGGCCCCAGCACAGAACCTTGCGGTACCCCACTAGTCATTGCCTGCCATTCTGAAAAGTACCCATTTACTCCTACTCTTTGCTTCCTGTCTGCCAACCAGTTCTCAATCCACGTCAGCACACTACCCCCAATCCCATGTGCTTTAACTTTGCACATTAATCTCTTGTGTGGGACCTTGTCGAAAGCCTTCTGAAAGTCCAAATACACCACATCAGCTGGTTCCCCCTTGTCCACTCTACTGGAAACATTAGGGATGGGCAATAAATGCTGCCCTTGCCAGCGACACCCACATCCTAGGAATGATGATTTTTTTAAAAAATCAATGGTTTTTCAATGAGCCAAGGTATGGTGCCTAGTATTATTCACAAGATACAAACTGAGGCAAAAAACACAAATTCTAACAACTTTCTGTATTGGCAAAGGAAATTGTTATGGTATAGTGTTCAGCTTTTTTTTTTTAAAAAAGGAACCTTTTATGAGCAAAGCTCTGCCTATACCTGCCCCTCAGTTCTGTATCTGACTTGGTGTAAGCTTTGACTATTCTTTTTGTGCTTGATAAACTTTATCATCATGGGCAGTCCCTCAAAATCGAGGAAGACTTGCTTCCACTCTCAAAATGAGGAGTTCTTAGCTGACTGAACCGTCCAATACGGGAATTACAGTCTGTCACAGGTGGGACAGACATTTGTTGAAGGAAAGAGTGGGTGGGACTGATTTGCCGCATGCTCCCTCCACTGCATGCGCTTGGTTTATGCATGCTCTCGGTGACGAGACTCTAGGTGCTCAGCACCCTCCCGGATGCTCTTCCTCCACTTGGGGCAGTCTTTGGCCAGGGACTCCCAGGTGTAGTTGGGGATGTTGCATTTTTATCAAGGAGGCTTTGAGGGTGTCGTTGAAATGTTTCCTCTGCCCATCTTGGGCTCGTTTGCCATGTAGGAGTTCTGAGTAGAGCGCTTGCTTTGGGGGTCTTGTCAGGCATGCGAACAATGGGTCGAGTGTGGTCAGTGCTTCGATGTTGGGCTGGTCGAGGACGCTGATGCTGGTGCGTCCGTCCTCCCAGGGGATTTGCAGGATATTGCAGAGACATCGTTGGTGGTATTTCTCCAGCAATTTGAGGTGTCTACTGTATATGGTCTACATCTCTGAGCCATACAGGAGGGTGGGTATCACTACAGCCCTGTAGACCATGAGCTTGGTGGTAGATTTGAGGGCCTGATCTTCGAACACTCTTTTCCTCAGGCGGCCGAAGGCTGTGCTGGTGCACTGGAGGCGGTGTTGAATCTCGTCATCGATATCAGCCCTTATTGATAATAGGCTCCCGAGGTATGGAAAGTGGTCCACGTTGTCCAGAGCCGTGCCATGGATCTTGACTGGGGAGCAGTGCTGTATGGCGGGGTCAGGCTAGTGGAGCACCTTTGTCTTACGGATGTTTACTGTAAGGTCCATGCCTTTGTACGCCTCAGTGAAGATGATGACTATAAACTTATGGGTACCGTAGCATACTGGTTATGTTACTGGACTAGTAATCCAGAGACCTGGACTAATGATCCGGAGACATGAGTTTAAACTACTGGATTGTTGTAAAAACCCAACTGGTTCACTAACTGGAAATCTGCTGTCCTTACCTGGCCTATGTGACTCCAGACCCACAGCAATGTGGTTGACTCTTAAATGCCCCCTAAATGGCGTAGCAAGCCTAGAAAGCCACTCAGTTGTAACAACAAAGTCAGCACTGTGGACTGAAGCGATTCAAGAAGGTTAGTCACCACCACTTTCTCTAGGGTAATTTGGGATGGGCAATAAATGCCGGTGATGCCCAATCCCATTAATGAATTAAAAAAAAACTTAATTGCTCAGCCCCACTGTTACTGCTTCTTTCAAAAGAACTAAGGCATGCTTCCACAATGAGGCCCTATATGTACAGAAGGGAGTGGCGAAAGACCATCTGACAAATATAGCTAGGTAGGATTTTTTTTTTAAAAAGGGATCATGTCCTGCTTGTAGGGTGGCCTATTCATTTGCCTGTTAATATGGTACTTTGCTCACAGAATGAGGAAGATCATAATGCAGGTTAATAATTAATTTTCTGTCTTTTTTTGTATCAGTTTAGATTACTAAAATATAAAATGCTGTATTCCAATGACTCCACCTTAATACTCTTGTAAAAGTTAGATTTTGAAGAATGAATCAAAAGCAATATAGGAATTCAGAGCAAAATCATTTTTTAAATAAAGAAACTTTACATAGGGCAACAAAAGCAAAGAACTACAGTCAGCATAGCAACAAAAGCAAAGAACTACAGTCAGCATAGATAAAAGGATTTTATTTTAATGATCACATATACTTATTACCTGCTGTAGGGGAACACTGTTATAGCTGTGTTAAATCAAAAATTAAGAAAATTCTCATTGGTTGTGATTCTGAATCATGTTTATTGGAGGAAAACTTGACCGAAACCAGTTCTTGAAAGCTAATTATCCTTACTATGGTTATGTCAGCTGCTGGTTATTAACCTGGTTATTTCTATTAAGATCACATGCAACAGATTTAAAAAATTTAGCATTGGTTTAGTTGAAACTTTTTTTTTCTTTTGTGCAATTTGGACCATTGAATTTAGTCTCCACATTTATCAGCTAATACAAGATGCATGCCTTCTGTGTTAAGTTTTTTTTTTTCATTTGAGTAGCAGTACCATCTTCATGGTCACAATACCATGACTTTCTTAACCTTTTCCAGGCTGGACAGATGAAGTCAGGCTTTGAAATGCAAAAAGTTGCTGATAACTTCTAGGCCAGCGTCGTTGCGGATATCCTGAACTTTATTTTAAATCTGGATTCTGAATACTTTGCATTTTTTTTCCCCCAAGCAAAAGAAATTTCAAACCTAAGTGGAAGAAACCAAATAAGAGACTGACAAATATACTTTTTTTGAATGCAAGTTTTGAAATGATATCGCACTCTTGTATTATATAAATTGCATATTCAGGTTTTTCTTAACATTTTTATAAACCACACCTTACAATTATTTCTCTACATTACAAAAGTGACTACACTTCAAAAATACTTTATTGGCTGTAAGCATTTTGGGATGTCCTGAAGTTGTGAAAGGCGCTATATAATTGCAAGTCTTTCTCTAGAGCAGGGACTCTCAACCGGGAGGTTTGTGGGAAGGTTTCAAGGGGTCGGCCAGTGGCTTCCTGTCTACAACATGCAGATAATTTTAAAGTTGATTTAATGCCAATCCCCGAAGGTTATAATATTCAGGGCGCAGAGTTTTACCAAGTCACCCATCAACACCAGCAGATTAACACTTTAGTCCCCGGCCCTGGCCCCACACGGGACATGAGGAACTGCCGCTTGGACCCAGAGGCTTGGGGTCATCAGTCTGCCGTGTTGTTAAGCAGATGGCGTCCAGTCTCAGCAAGCACACTCCACTCGGCTCGTTGGTAACGAACGAGAAGAGAAGGTGTACTGCATAGTGACACATGAAATGGAATTTGTTTGCATGTACTACAAGGTATCCCGTATTGGACCGAATTGCACTTGAACTGGAAAACAAGGGAATGTAACGAACGGAACTGCCGTCAGCACCCAAATAATAGTGTATAGGATTGCTGACCGCAGCTAAAGGTATTGAAATGCCTTTGAATGTACTGTACAGATTTTTTTATGAATAAAGTATATTTTGAAATTAATAAAAAAGACGAGACGAGAAGCGCGAGCTGGTACGGCTGTTAACACTGTCAGTCTTATCAGCTCCAGTGACACTTTACCAACCTCAGTGACAGTTTTGGATGATAAGGGAGATTGAGGGTTATGGGGAACAGGCAGGGAAGTGGAGTTGAGGCCAAGATCAGATCAGCCATGATCTTATTGATTGGCGGAGCAGGCTCGAGGGGCCAAATGGCCTACTCCTGCTCCTATTTCTTATGTTCTTACTAACTTAAGCAGAACTCTCAACTTCGGAGATGGCCTCAACTGCATGATAATTAGCTAAGTGAAACAAAAATAATATATATGTTTAATTGTAAAACTAATTTTATATAGAAAAAATACTTGTGTAACGTTGCAGGCGGGGGCTGTGGTCTCTGGAATTTTTATAACCGGGAGGGTGGGGGCTCTCGCAAGCAAAAAGTTTGAGAGCCCCTGTTCTAGAGCAAATACACCTTCAAACATATTTATTACATGAAATTCCATGATGTAAAATGTTTTTTATTTTGAAGTCTAGATTATGTAATGGCAAGAGTTTGACTTAATCACTATTTATTTCAGGCTTTATTGATGCATTCTAAAATGCTTTTAAACAGACAATATATATAGAAGCTAAAGAAATTAAGAACTTGCAATTATTGTAACACATCATTACGGCCTTAGGATCTCTCAAAGTGCTTCATCCAATGAATCACTTTATTGAGGTGCAGTCACTTGTGCGCAAGTATGGCATTTAATTTGTGCATGTGTCCTACAAAGGGAATTTGAGATTAATGATCAGTTTTTCTCTCAGTACAGCATTGCAGTGCCAGCTTGGGTTGCATGGTCCAGTCCTGGAGTGGGGCGTAAACCCATCACCTGAGATACGAGTGTGTTGTCAACTGAGCCCAGCTAGTCATTAAACTAACGAGCAGAAAAGATGCATTGAGGTGAAAACGATTGGTGGTGGGGGGGGGGAAAAGAAGGAATTTCATACAAAAATCCCTCAATTTACTCTGGTAACACTTTTTTTTATATATGTATGTATGTGTGTGTGTGTGTGTGTATATATATATATATGTATGTTAGAAACTGTTGTGTCTTTTTTTTAAAGAAATTGAAGTTTCCAAATTAAACTCTTCTACTACAAACTGACAAGGCGCTCCTCCAACTCTGGCCTCTTCTGCATCCCTGATTCTAATCGCTCCAGCATTGCCAGCCGTGCCTTCAATTGCCTAGGCCCTAAGCTCTGGAATTCCCTCCATAAACCTCTCCTCTACACCTCTCCTCCTCCTTTAAGACACTCCTTAAAATCTATCTTTTTGACCAAACTTTTGGTAATCTGCCCTAATATTTCCTATGTGGCTCAGCGTCAAATTTTGTTTGATAACGTTCCTGTGAAGCAACTTGGGATGTTCATTAAAGTTTCTATATAAATGCAAGCTTCAAACTCCCATGTGGAAATATGTTATCTTTTTCAAAGCTTGCTTCAGAGTTTAAAAACCCACTGATTGTAGCATTGGCAGCATAGGTTATTGCAGTAAGCAGACAAAACTGATTACCATGCATTCCTTCTCATTCCAATTTCATTCTAGTTGAGTCACTGCTAATTGTTTCATCGAATTGATGTAATGTCATCAGGCTTTGACTCCGTACTAATAGGATATCTCTGAATAAAAACATTTATTATTCTGAACTTTATCATGTGTTTTATACTATTTTCATGATCGTAAAGCTCAATCAACAGAAAATTGTGGTACAAAAGCAAAATAAAAGATTTACTTGTACTTCAATTTAGTACACTGTATTCACTGCTCACGATGTGGTCTCCCCAATGCAGATTGGGTGACTGTTTTGCAGAACACCTTTGTTCAATCTGTAAGCATGACCCCACGCTTCTGGTCGCCTGTCACTTGAATTCTCCGCTCCACTCCCGCTCTGACCTCTCCGTTCTCAGCCTCCTACACTTCCAATGAAGTTCAACGCAAGCTCAAGGAACAGCACCTCACCTTTCGTTTTGCCACTTTACATCCTTCTGGACTCGACATCAAGTTCAACAATTTCAGACATAACCTCTACCCATATTTATTTTTCCCCTTTCCTCTTTTTTTTTTTTAATGAACCCCCCCTTTTTTTTTCTTATCCATGGCAGCTGGTGATGATTCTGCCATTCACACCCTATCTAGACTCATCATTTTTTTTTTCTTAACTTGTGCCATTACCATCTTATTTTTGCCCATCATCCCTATTATCTCTTAAATCTATCACAGACCTTTCATTTTGTTCTTTCTCTTCCCCCGCCCCCACTCCCTTTCACTGCCCCTGCGCTTCCTTAAGAATCTGCCGAAGGGTCACAAACCTGAGACAGTAACTCTGTTTCTCTCCACAGATGCTGCCTGATCTGCTGAGATTTCCAGCATTTTCTGCTTTTATATTAGAAAATTGTAGTAACTCAATGAGCAAAGATTGGAGTCCAGATGTTTCATTTGGATGAAGAAATTAGCTCAAATTAAAACTGGCTTCTGTAATTGGTATCTTTTTTTACTCTTTTGTTACTGTTCACTGCCTTCCTGTTGGGAAGCTTAGTTATTTTAAAATCAGAATACCTGACGGATTGTAACATTTGGAATCTTGGTCCCACATGTTGGCAACAATGTTGTTCCATTAAATCCTGAATTCCGATTTGAATTTCATTAACTTCCGAGGCGTACGCTCGGAACTGACACATCTAGCAACCGCTCTTTAGAACAGTGATATGGTGTAATTGAGTACAAAGAGGTTTAAAAGCTATCTGAATTGTTGGATTCAAATTAACTTAAAACCATCAACTATCAAATATGCAGGCTGCGTATTCAATTTTTAATTTATTTTTCAAAGGATAGCAGAAGTCTAAAATTTTCTTCCCCGCAAAGCTGTTGAGGCCACATCAATTGAAAACGGAGATTGGTAAATTTTTGTTAGGCAGAGTTTTAAGGGATATGGAACCAACACGGATAAATAGAGTTAAGATAGAGATCAGCCATGATCTAATCGAATGGCAGAACAGTCTCGAGGGGCTGAACTCCTCTTCCTGTGTCCCTATGTGACCTTGGATCTGTGTGCTATGTGTAATAAAATCGCAAGCCGTTTTGAGATTGGTAAGATTTGCAATGCAAGATTGATTTGGAATAATAGGATTAATTCTACAGTCCCATGCTTCCAGGCGGAAGGCAGCTTACAGGTATTGCAGTCTGACTCTGACCCACACTACTTGTGAGTGTAGCTGGGAGCGTGGAATCGCTGAATTACCCCTGAACTCAACGTTTTTAATTATCTTGATAGTCCTACTACAGCAGTATCCTACGAGTATGGTATAGTCGGGCTTGATGGAACCATGATCGCATCTGAGCAAGTTCACATTGAACATACTAGAAACAAGTATTGTATAAGGAGTCTATTGGTAGGCAAACATTTCCATCAGAAGTTGCATTGTGTGAGATTATTTTCATGTCATTCAAAAAGGTTAAATAATGCAGCAATTGTGATAAGTGTGCTGCAATTTTGCTTGATTACCTTTGTGCTCAAGGAAAATATATTTTAGAACCTTCCTTCAGGAGATGAAATAAATAGGGTAGAGTCTAAGATGTGGTCTACTATGCATGCTGTGTGATCAGAGTGGACTTGAAATTAACTTACTTCTTCCATGTTTTTTTTTATTTCCTGCATTCTGTATTGCTTGGGACATCAACTGTGGCAAATACAAAATTATGTCCCACTCACCTTGCTATCCTTTCTAAATATAACGTTTTATCCTGTTCACTGTTTTGCATTGATTTGCATCCCGCTATTTGAAGAAATGAAACCTTTTTTTGCATAATAATTGACCTTCCATTTGCTTATTGATGACATTGTACATTTAGAGTCCTCCATTTGCAGGGCTTTGAATTGACAAACAGTAAATGCTGCAAGAAGAAATGACTGCATCTCTTACATTATATAACAAAAATGATTTTGGATTAAAGAACACCCATTTCCGCTGACACAGAACATGTGGCAGATCGTCATAAAGTTTCCGATATACTAAGCATGGGCTGTACTCTAGCAGAGGTCCGAGAGGTTGGTGGCCTAATGAAATTTTTTTGGTGATTCAGAATGTTGTTTAAGGATAAGAATGAGTTAAACACACACTTTATTACTAACAAGAATGCAAGGAATATATAGGTTATGTTTTCCCTATCCGTCTTCACCGTGGAAATAAATTTTGTCCCTTTTATATGCTTATATTGGTCACCTTTAGTTAGTGTTCTCTCTCACTGAAGGATATTTGCTGTTTCTGTGAGATGGATTTGACATTAGTCTCACATCTTAGGATATTTCCAAGTGTACTAATATCCTTGTATTTGAACTTTTGCATTTTAATACACACCTTTTTGCCTTTTTTTTGTATGAAGAAATTCTTCCTGACTTCTGTCCTAAATTTGCCTTTCACCAGTTTGAATCTATAGCCCCTTGTCTGATTGTCGTGGCTTATCTTGAAGTACTGTTCTAGATTTACCTTTTCTATACCATTTAATACCATAGGTTAAATGCTGTTTCAAAAGGAAAGATGATTATTCTCCATGAAGTTGTTTTATTTTGTTTAAATCATTTTGGCAAGAAAAGAAGGAGCTGATGGAGCCATGAGGGATTAACATGATTTAAATCCACAGTTTTTGAGAGTAACACCAGCAGGCTCCAACGTGACCAACTGTTTGACTTTCACAGAATGGTTGCAGCACAGAAGGAGGCCATTCGGCCAGTCAAGCCTGTGCCGGCTTTCTGCAACAGCACTTCAGCTAGTCTAGCTCCCTTGCCACATACTCTATATATGCAAAGTTTGTTTGTGACTGCATCTGCCCGATTTTAAAATTACTGCAATTGTACCTACTTCTCGTGGGCACCAATTAAGTATTTTTTGTGGTGCTTGAAGCAAAGCTAATGCTACATAGGTTATTTCAATGAGTATTGATTCTGTTTCTTGGCCTGTGGAGATTTGATTTATTCAGAACTGCTTCTCACAATTGGACTGAGGGTTCACCTTTTGATATGGAGAATCTGTGCATTTAAGTGTTTCTAGATTGTCTTCAGGTTTCATATTTGTACAGCAGAGTATACATCACATACATAATATGGGCAAATTTTGCAAAAAGGAAAAAAAATACAAATGGAAATAAAGACTTGCATTTGGTGCCTTGGTTTTAACATTTCATCTGAAAAGCACTACCTTCCATGGTGCTGGAGTGGCATTCGGCACTGAACCGGTGTGTTGGCCTAGATTTTGAGTTCCATGTCTTTGGAGTGAGACTTGAACCTACCACCCTCTGACCAAGAGGCGAGAGTGCTACCCACTGAGCCATGGCTGACACAGTAATTTTGTGGCCCACCTCTCACCTTTTCCAAAGCGTCAATATTCACCACCATGTGGGGAAACCAAATCTGGACACCGTATTCTAACTTGGGCCTTTTGTAGAAGGACAAAATGGTATGCTTTGTTTCATAGTGATTTGTCCTGTGAATGTAGAACCCTCATTGCTTTCGCTATAGCCTCACGGCTTTGGTAATGAACATTTAGAGACTGATGCCCTGTAGCACCCAGATCTCTGTTTTTCACCACTGGCTTCAGTTATGTTCCTTGTCGGGTATATGTATATTTAGCATTAGATCTGCTTATCCTAACACTGCATTTTTCTAATTAAAATGGTATTTGCCAACATTTTAGTCCATTTCCCCAACACATCAAGATCTGTATAGTGTAGTCAAGCATCCTCTACAGACCTGACACTTGCCTGTATCGTCACCCACAAACTTGTCGGTCATTCCCTCAAGCCCTACATCTAAGTTATTCATGAAAACAGTGAATAGCAGTGATCCAAACACTGATTTCTGCAGGACACCACTGGTAACTGGTCTCTAAGCAGATCCAAATCCATCAATAACTTTGTGCCTATGGGCATTCAGCCAATTCTGAATCCACCACAGCAGATTACCACTAATTCCACAAGCTTTTATCTTGTAGAGAAGCCTGTTGTGAGGCACCTTATCAAAAGCTTTCTGAAAGTCCAGGGAGTCAATGTCTACCGGGCTACCCTCATCCACTATCCTGATCACTTCTTTAAAAAAATTCAATCGAATTTGTAAGACATGACCTTTTCTGGAAGCCATGTTGGGTGCCCCGATCAGGCCTTCTCTATCTAAGTAGTCATATAAGGCATCTCTAATAACTTTGAGCATCTTGTCTATTACTGAGGTCATACTAATGGGCCTATAGTTATCCAGCTCTGCCTTATCTCCCTTTTTACAAATTAGAACTACATTGGCACCCTTCTAGTCTGAGGGAACAGTCCCCAAGTTGCCTATTCCAGTGAGCTATTAAAGATAAGGGCAAGGGGCTCACATAGCACCTGATCCATTTAAGGAGCCCTCGGATGGATATAATCTGGGCTGGCAGCCCAATCTGCTTTACTGTTTCTCATTCTATCTACGATGATATCTGCATCTACTTTAATAACAATTTTACTATACTGGCACCACTTAATGTTGTCAGTTGAGCATCATTAAGTGTAAAGACTGATACAAATATGTGTTAAAATGTACTATTATTGAAGGTTACATGCAGAAAAGGATAACAAATGCTACATTTAAGATTTTTTTTCTCGTATTTCAGCACGAGAATTTTTTAAGAGCACTATGATTTAAATCCTCAACACTCAACTGCACCACAGCAGCAACAAATGTTAGGATTCTAATTAAAGAAGTTAAGATTAAGTTTGAAGGATTTCTTTTGAATTTTAGTTTTTTTTAATTACCGAGTTAGTTATCCAATTACGAATTGTTCCACCAACAAAATAACTTTTTTTCCATTTTAGTAGGCCTTTCATTTAAGGGTTTCAGCCAATCAATAAAAGAAAAGGCAGTCTTTCCTTCTACCTCCCTCGGAGGTGAACTGTAATGCAGGAAAAATTACATTTAATCTCTCTTGGCAGAGCTTGCGGCTGTTTAATTTCAATCTCCCTGCACAACAAACAACACTGTTAAACTTTGAAAACAACTGGGGCACCTACTTGCCAAGAAATCTGGAATTCTGGGTAAAAAGTGAATAATGCCAGGATTGCCAGCTCCTTACTTGTATAATAGCTGACTGCTACCTGTTAACGCCCTAGTATTCAACCTGCGTCATTTTCACTGTGGAGAGTTCAATATGTTTCAACGCTGGAATACGCAATTAAATTCAGTAAGGAATATTTTGTGGCTGTAAGATTGGAGTTCTCTTGTTTTAAGTTTATTCAGTGGCAATTTGAATCATGCAAATTAGTTTGGTGTTTGAGGTGGCATTTGGTGCTCCGTACAAACCTGCAGCTCGGAGAGCTGCAGTTAGTTTGGATTGTCCTCAAACTTAATCTGGACCCTCCGTTGAATAATGAAGCAAGTCCGTATGAAATTCTACTTCTAAAATAACTGAACTGCCAGCTGTACTCATCATTATGCAGTTTATGTGGGCATTTGACTCTAATGAAACCTTCAAATGTTGCAATCTGAATTCTTGGTCATTGTTTGTTTTATTTTACTAGTTCATGAATTAGTCTTTTTTTTTAGGTTGATCTATTACCAAAATATCCCGAAGTGTTCTTTTCAAAAATTCTAGCAAATCAGTTTCCGAACAGACAGTTTCTGAAAAGGGAAAAATTCAGCAATAGCTTGGCAGTAGTCAGCAATATTGCATTGGTTTTCTTTTTCAAATTTAAAATGTTTTTTTTCCCTAGAAAATATTGCTAAGATAATTAACGTTGAAAGGCAATTCGTTACTTTCAGTAGTGTCAGTTACAGTTAAATATAAGTGCAAAAATAACAATTTCCCATTTTTTATTATTATTATTATAGACTGGTATTTTCTTTTGATAAGTTTGACTTAATGGCTAGATTTTCCTCTGGTGGATTTCTGTCAAAACTTCCCGTGCATAGCACAAACCCGTCAGTGTAACTGCACCTCTAGAACTGTCTCAATTTTTTTTCTGTGCACCTTTTATATATAGCGGGGGGGAGAAAAGGTCAGCTGAACAGCTGAAAGGATCTTTGCAACCATTTTATGTCCAATGTAGCTCACTGCAATATTGCTTCTTCAGGGCGCCAAGCCCACCAAATTTTAACACGCTCCTGTTGAGAGGTGTTGCTGTCTGCAGCCCAGCAGTGAAGGATCCAGCTATTTGGCCCCAAGTGAAGGAGGCCCGCCAAGGGCATAATCTAGGCCCATGAAAGGAGCTGGCCTTGGCAGTGAGTGTCACCTCCAGTAAAGTCCTCCTTAGCTACTCAATGCCAGAAATTGTTTACTGGGCTTGATATTGTGACCTGCAGGGTAGCCAAGTTACCTTGTACCGATGCACTGTAATAAGCATACTTTACAGTTGTAGCCACCTTGCCTGACACTGTCAAACACCACCTGCAACTAATCACCTATGTGCAGGAGGTAGCACAATATCCTTCACAGTCCCTTCCTTGTTCTGCAAATGGTGCTTTACTCATAGCTGAACATTTACAGAAGCAGTGGAAGACTCTCATGATGGATATTTCATCGCCAGTAGCTGTTCTCATCCCATTAAGATATTCCATATGTTGGCACACAGTATTTCTGTGTCAAGCAGAAATAGCCCACAGCCAAAAACCAGGAAGCACCACCTCAATTTCAATCTCAATCTCCAGCAAAGGCTTCTCCTACTCCAGCACTGTCTTCTCCAGAATTTTCCAAAAATCCATCTTGGGGCCCTATCATCTTCTTCATGTACACGCTGCCCCTTAGTGCTGTCATCTGCAGACATAGGGTCAGCTTCTACTTGTATGCTGATACAACCTGTGCACTACTGACTATGCATCGTCAGACTGCTTGTCTCCCATCCAGTCCTGGATGAGCCACAAGCTTATGCCCCTAAATGTTGGGAAGACTGCCGACTCAATTTTCTTCTCCAGCCACTGTCTCTGGTTGAACCTGAGTCCTGTTCACCCAGAGTTGAGTTTTCGACCTCACAGATCCCCTTTTATCATAAACAATCGCCTACTTCCACCTTCATATCGCTCCCGTCTGCCCCTGCCTCAGCCCTTCAACCACTAACCCATTCGTCCATGCCTTTGTCACTTCCAGACTCAACTACTTCAGTGTTGCCCATTACTTATCCCCTGACCAAGTCCAGCTTGTCCATCATCCCTGCACTCACTGACCTACATTAGTTCGCAGTCTCCCAATGCCACATCCTTGTATTTGAATCCCTCCATCACATCGCTCTTTCTCTATAACAACATCCTGTGCTACAACCTACCCCCATGACTCCCTGAACCCTCCATTCATCTGACTCTGGCCTTTTGTCCATTTCTCTTTCTCCCACAGTAGCTTTTAACACCCAGGCCTCCTCCTGCAGAGGTTGTCTCACTCTCTCACCTGAACACCGCTGAAAGTGGGTAGGACAGAAATGGTATATCTGGTGCCAAGAGGCCGCTGCTGCCCAGCATCCGAAGGAACAATCCCCAGGAATCTGGTAAGTGGTTGGGAAGGAGATTTGGAGGGCATTGCGGTCGGGGGAGGAGGGAGATCAAAACTTTGGTTGTGGGGCTCAGAGGAACATGCCTGGTCTATAAGGGATGAGCAATAAATGCTGGTCTTGCCAGTGATGCCCCCCCCACCGAATATTTTTTTAAATTAAGGGAAAAGAACTAACTCCCCTTTCTGATCCTCTACTGGCCCCGATTCTTTTTTCCACCAATTTGATCTGGTGCACAAGCCTTGACGGCTTCCCCACACCGGCCTTGGGTTACAATTGCAGTCTGGCCCCAATGACTTAATGAGAGCCCAATCTGCATATTTGAAGAACCTGACTGACTTCTGGTGGGTGTCCCTCTTGCCTCCCCATATGAGCATGTGAAAATTTAAGTCAGCGGGATCGGTGGAGGCAAGTTGCTGCAGCCACTTTAACTGTCCGCCTACACCTGGTTTCGCCAATTACTGATCCTAATGCAAATGGTGCCTGAACGGTACAACTTTTCACTTGTCTTATTTCTACAGCAGATTTGAATTTCGCAACTTAAGATGCTTACTGGTCTCTGCATGGATTGTTAGGGGATAGCACATGTTGGTCATAGATCTGGTATGAAAATAGAACTGTGTAATACTTCAATTCCTATTTTGCCTAAAATTACTGTTTGCATCTTTTTAGGAGGAAGGCTTTAGGTAAGCTGATTATCAAAATGGTTTACAAATTATTTGAGACTATGGCCCATTTTGGGGCGCTAAACGGTCTCCTAAGAGTCCAATATGGTGGGCAGGAAGTATGTGCACATTACCAGCCGGAAGTGCAGCACCCGGCATATTGGATTGGTCTTCTCCAATGGTGCCAATGCAAGCCAGAAGAAGTTGTTGTTTAAATTGGGTTTCTGTGCCTCTTTCATGATCCTTTTCCAATTTTGGTTTGCCCCAGCTCCTGGCCCGCCATGTGCTAGAACTATCAGTGCTCTGTGTGACATTGTGCGCAAGCTCGCTGGCAGGTTGCCAAGTGTGCCTAGAATTTCCTGAATTTCGAAGTCAACATTTGAGCCCTGTGCCACAGTGCTACACTGATCGTGCCCTCCGGTGAGCTGGCACCTGTGGCACCCTACCTCCTGCACAGTTATGATACTCTGTGATTCACCACGTGAAGACCCCTCCTCTAGCCTTCCCTCTGAAGTGTGCCTGGTGCCGGTCTCTGAGTTGGCGCTTGTGAGGACAAGATCGAGTGACGGCTGCATCTTCAGGAAGGCTGGCCACCTCTTCCTCCACTGGTCGAGGTATCTGCACATCTTTACCTGAAATGCAAGAGGGATATAGGTTAGCTCTTAGTGTGAAGGGTGATCAGCGAGAGAGAAGTGGCTGGTGAAAGCATCTGCAATTTTCCATGCACAGTGTGTGGTGAGATAAAAGTCAAAAAGGACGAAGAGGATTATGTGCGAAGTAACCCTGTGCGACGACCCGTCCAGCAATGCTAGTCGCCAGGGCCCTGTTATCTGCAACAGGGTGCACCTCCCCTTTTTAAGAGATACTGGTTGCCTTTAAGTAGCAGCCAAGAGGCCTGCTATCCAGCCGCCCCCCCCCCCGCCCCCCCCCCTCAAACAGACATGCAGCCAATCGGTAGCGCTAACTCCATGCCTAACTCATCAGCGGGCAGCACGAATATTATGCTGCTTGAATCAAAGCTAACCAGCGGGTGCAGTGCACGCCTCACTCCCTGCGCACCCGTTTTTGGGTGCACTTGAATTTCTGGGCTATGATCTCAAGTAGTTAGAATTTGGCTCAATATGTGGATGATTACAGCCAAGACCATTTGGATGCTATGAGGCTGCAGAGTAACTTGGATAGGTTAGGTGAGTGGGCAAATGCATGGCAGATGAAGTATAATGTGGATAAATGTGAGGTTATCAACTTTGGTGGTAAAAACAGAGACAGACTATTCTCTGAATGGTGACAGATTAGGAAAAGGGGAGGTGCAACGAGACCTGGGTGTCATGGTACATCAGTCATTGACGGTTGGCATGCAGGTACAGCAGGCGGTTAAGAAAGCAAATGGCATGTTAGCTTTCATAACGAGGGGATTTGAGTACAGGGGCAGGGATGTGTTACTGCAGTTGTATAGGGCCTTGGTGAGGCCACACCTGGAGTATTGTGTACAGTTTTGGTCTCCTAACTTGAAGGACATTCTTGCTATTGAGGAAGTGCAGCGAAGGATCGCCAGACTGATTCCCGAGATGGCGGGACTGACATATCAAGAAAGACTGGATCAACTCGGCTTGTATTCACTGGAGTTCAGAAGAATGAGAGGGGACCTCATAGAAACGTTTAAAATTCTGATGGGTTTAGACAGGTTAGATGCAGGAAGAATGTTCCCAATGTTGGGCAAGTCCAGAACCAGGGGTCACAGTCTAAGGATAAGGGGTAAGCTAGTCGCCAGGGCTAAGCCATTTAGGACCGAGATGAGGAGAAACTTCTTCACCCAGAGAGTGGTGAACCTGTGGAATTCTCTACCACAGAAAGTTGTTGAGGCCAATTCACTAAATATATTCAAAAAGGAGTTAGATGTAGTCGTTACTACTAGGGGATCAAGGGGTATGGCGAGAAAGTAGGAATGGGGTACTGAAGTTGCATGTTCAACCATGAACTCATTGAATGGCGGTGCAGGCTCGAATGGCCGCCTCCTGCACCTATTTTCTATGTTTCTATTAAGTCAGTGGTCTGAAACAACATGCATTGCTTGTGAAGTACTGTAGTCTAGATAGTTGAGAATGATGAGCACTTCGGCACTCCTGTACGGCAAACTGGCCTTAAGGTTGTAGTTCCTCAGAATCCTGCTGGCAATTTTTCTACTTTGTAGATATTCATTCTTTTGCTATGTGAAGGTTGAACAACTGGGGAAGAATGCTTTTATTATTTAAGAAGTTTTGTCTAAAACATACCCATTAATTTCTCTCTTGACCTGGCATAGCTTACAGTTGTATTTTAATATATAATGCAGTGCTCTTGCTGTTACCCGGGATATCCGTGCTACCTCCTCTGGGCAAAGAACCAAACACACATCCTGGACTGCACCTGTCTATACAGTAGAATGCAGGTATATCTGTCCTTTCAAGGTGTGATTATAAAGGCACTGATTCTTAGTCCCATCTGGACTGACAGCATTATCTTATTAGCATGTAGAGCATGAAAAGGTTGAAAGACCACGGACCTGAAGTCCAGGCAGGCCCTCTCCACTGTCGGGAGTGTGGCAGGGCGGGATTTCTAGCTGCAAGTCTGCCGAACATTGATCCCAGACTCAAATGTGGGTGGGGGTGTATGTGCACATTATGATGCTCCCTGAGTATCTGTCGCCCCGCTCCCCCCCCCCTCAAGCAGCCAGGAAGTTTCAGACTGGAACCTCCCCATTCCATTGGACAGGCCATTCTACACAAAAATCATCCAGAGAGTTTTTAAAATAAGTATCAATTCTGGAGCATCGACTCCAATCAATTGTCGGGGGAACTGATAGGGTAGAGAGACAGAAATTATTTCCACTGGTTGTGGATTCTAGAACTAGGGGTCAATGTCTAAAAATTACAACCAGACCTTTCGGGAGTGAAATTAGGAAATACTTCTACACAGAGTTTGGAACTCTCTTCTAATACTTGATGCTAGATCAATTGTTAACTTTAAATTGGAAATTGATAGATTTTTGTTAACCAAAGGTGTCATGTATTTGCTTCATGGGTTCTTTGCTTAAGAATTCATAGCAACACATTGCTATTAAGAACTAGTTGGTTTATTAACAAAGGTTTAATACATTACCAGTTCATCCACTAGGCTCAGAACTGCATACCTCATCGTGGATGACCTAGACTCAACTGACTGCGGTTTTATTGAGTCTTGTGAACATCACGTGACTGGCTAAACCACTCACAATGCAACAGCTCTATAACTATTTTAAGTTGAACCTGTAAAACAAATGCAAATCAAATGCCCCCTTGATTTGTCCTTCCGGCGCCTGCCTCTCATGGAAGGCCGCAAGCGTACCGGTGGACACCACGTGCTCCATCTCCAGGGACACCCTGGCTCGGATGTAACTGCGGAAGAGAAGCAGGCAGTCGGACTGAACGACCGCCCGCTGCCTGGACCGGTTCATGGCCACCTTTGCCATGTCCAGGAGCAGTCCTACAAGGAGGCCTTCCGACCTGCCCGCTCCCCTCCGCACAGGGTGCCCAAAGATCAGGAGTGTGGGACTGAAGTGCAATCAAAATTTGAGGAGCAGCCCCTTCAAATAATGGAAGAGGGGCTGCAACCTTACACATTCCACATAGATGTGGAAGCAACAGCTCTACAACTCTCTTGGTTGGTTAACAAATTAAATCAAGTGCCCCCCTGATTAAAGGGGGAGGACACCCCAAACAATTTTCAAGTGCTCATTTTTTGTTTGTTTTTTTTCCTTTTTTTTTTTGTGTTTTTTTTTGGGGCACCGAGAGGCAAATTGTACAAGTGCCCCCTGACTCGGAGGACACTAAAACCGGCAATAAAACAAATGAAACTTTAAAACATATAAAATCAAATTAAAATTTGGTTGCCGGGGGTGATGATGCACTCCAGTCCCTCCGCCGCACATCTCTCGCGGAAGGCCGCGAGCGTACCGGTGGACACCGCGTGCTCTATCTCTAAGGACACCCTGGCGCGGATGTACGCACGGAAGAGAGGCAGGCAGTCAGGCTGAACGACCCCCTCGACCGCCTGCTGCCTGGACCGGTTCATGGCCACCTTTGCCATGTCCAAGAGCAGTCCTACGAGGAGGCCTTCCGACCTGCCTGCTCCCCTCCGCACAGGGTGCCCAAAGATCAGGAGTGTGGGACTGAAGTGCAACCAGAATTTGAGGAGCAGCCCCTTCAAATATTGGAAGAGGGGCTGCAACCTCACACATTCCACATAGATGTGGAAGCAACAGCTCTACAAACCTGTGAGAATCCTCACAGGTGCATACATTACGAAAGGTATTAAGTTGATATGGGCCAACGGCGGGTATATGGAATTAGATAACTGGTCAGCCATGATCTCATTGAATGGCGAAACAAACTTGAGGGGCTGAATGGCCCACTGTTCCTATGTCCTTATGAAACCATCATTCTGGACACCTCTTCTGCCAGAATAATAGGGTAATATTCTGGTAATAAGGACAGAAGATGCAGGCCTCCACTTTTCCCCCCAGCACAGGAGGGCGTGGATGTGAGAAGCGCCTCTCTTTCTCTTATCCTCCTTCACCGCCTTCCCCCCCCCCCCCCCCCCCCCCACTGTCTGAATTTCTCAGCGTCAAAAATAACGGAGCAGACAGCCAGCAGCAATTGATCCCGACCCAACTCATCATCATAGGCTGTCCCTCTAAAAGTGAGTTCGTGAGTGACTGAACAATCCAATACGGGAATTACAGTCTCTGTCACAGGTGGGACAGACAGTCTTTGGAGGAAAGAGTGGGTGGAGAGTACGGTTTGCCGCATGTTCCTTCCGCTGCCTGCGCTTACTTTCTGCATGCTCTTGGCGACGAGACTCGAGGTGCTCAACATCCTCCCGGATGCTCTTCCCCCACTTAGGGGTGTCTTTGGCCAGGAACTCCAAGGTGTCGTGGGGATGTTGCATTTTATCAAGAAGGCTTTGAGGGTGTCCTTGAAACGTTTCCTCTGCCCACCTGAGGCTCACTTGCTGTGTAGGAGTTCTGAGTAGAGCGCTTGATTTGGGACTCTGTTCGCATGCCTGACACATGTGGCCACCTAATGGAACTGGTCGAGTGTAGTCAGTGCATTGATGCTGGGGATGTTGGCCTGATTGAGGACACTAACATTGGTGCGTGTGTTCTCCCAGAGGATTTGCAGGATCTTGCGACCCAACTACCTGGCCTCCAGGACTGAGAATTTTCTATTGCATCCTATAATGTAATAATAATAACTTTTATTTATATAGCGCCTTTAACGTAATAAAACTTCCCAAGGTGCTTCACAGCAGTGTTACAAGACAAAACAGATAAATTCGACACCGAGCCACAAAAGAAGAGATTAAGGCTGATGACCAAAAGCTTGGTTAAAAAGGTTTTAAGAAGCGTCTTAAAGGAGGAAAGAGAGGCGGAGAGTTTTAGGGAGGGAGTTCCAGAGCTTAGGGCCCAAAACAGCTGAAGGCACGGCCACCGATGGTTGAGCAGTTATAATGAGAGATGTTCAAGAGGGCAGAATTTGAGGAGTGCAGACTTCTTGTGGGGTTGTGAGGCTGAAAAAGATTAGAGATAGGGAGGGGCAAAGCCATGCAGTGATTTGTAGACGAGGACGAGAATTTTGAAATCGAGGCATTGTTTAACCAGGAGCCAATGTAGGTCAGAAAGCAAAGGGGTGATGGGTGATCGTGACTTGGTACGAGTTAGGACTCAGACTGCTAAGTTTTGGATGACCTCAAGTTTACCTAGTGTAGAATGTGGGAGGCCGGCCAAGAGTGAGTTGTAATAGTCAAGTCAAGAGGTAACAAAGGGTTTCAGCAGCAGAAGAGCTGAGGCGGGCAATGTTACGGAGCTGGAAAAAGACGGTTTTAATTATGCCGCGGATATGTGGCTGGAAACTCATTTCCGGGTCAGATATGACATCTAGGTTGCGAACAGTCTTGTTCACCCTCAGATTGATACTGGGGAGAGGGATGGAGTCCGTAGTTAGGGAACGCAGTTTGTGCGGAGACCAAAGATAACGGCTTCGGTTTTCCCAATATTTAATTGGAGAAAATTTCTTCTCATCTGTTGCTGGATGTCAGACAAGCCATCTGACAATTTGGATACCAAGCATGGGTCGATAGAAATGGTGGAGAGGTAGAGCTGGGTATCGCCAGCGTACATGTGAAAACTGACTCCATGTTTTCAGATGATATCACCAAGGGGCTGTATATAGATGAGAAATAGGAGTGGGGGGGCCATGGATAGATCCTTGGGGACACCAGAGGTATCGCTGCGGGAGTGGGAAGAGAAGCCACTGCAGGAGGTTTCCTGGCTACGATTAGATAGGTAAGAATGGAACCAGGCGAGCGCAGTCCCACCTAGCTGGATGATGGTGGAGAGGCATTGGTGGAGGATGGAGTGATCAACTATGTCAAAGCTGCAGACAGGTCCAGAAGGACTAGGAGGGATAGTTTCCTTTGTCATGGTCGCAAAGGATGTCATTTGTGACATTGATGAGCGCCGTTTCAGTACTGTGGCAAGGGCGAAAACCAGATTGAATATTTAATTCAGGGAAAGATGTTCACGAATTTGGGAGGCGACAACACATTCAAGTACTTTGGACAGGAAAGGGAGCTTGGAGATGGGGCAAGAGCTAGCAAGCAAAGTGGGGTCAAGGGTTTTTTTTTAGGAGCGGGATGAAGACAGCAGATTTGAAGGAGAGGGGAACAATACCTGAGGAAAGAGAACCGTTAACAATGTCTGCCAAAATGGGAGCCAAAAAAGGAAGTTGGGTGGTCAGCAGTTTAGTTGGAATAGAGTCAAGGGAGCAGGAAGTGGGTCTCATGGCCAAGATGAGCTAGGAGAGATCAAGAGGAGAGATCAAAGAGAAACTAGAGAAGGGTTTAAGGTGACAGCAGTAGAGAATATTAGCCGGGGGTTATTTTTCATTCCAGAATGATCCTAGAATAGTGAGCAGTTTTTGTAGACAAGAGTAGGAACCGATAATGATTTATGTGTTCGAGCAAGATCTGGCGGTGAATGGCTAAACCAGTTGTCCGCCACATCCATTCAAGTTTGTGCCCTTTTGACTTGAGGAAGCCAAGATGAGGGCTGTACAAGGCCAGAGTAGGAGAGCGTAATCTTTTTAACAGGGATAAGGGCATCAAAGGTGGTGGTGGGGGTGTGGTTGAGTAGATCGGTAGCTGAAGAAATGTAATTAAGAGGGCCAAAGGTTAGACAGTTTTGAGTTGATGTGCAGTTGTGAGAGAGGAGGGAGAGTATGTAGTTAACGTACCAAGGCCAACAAATGCATTCTACAATCCATTCAGTAGCACTGAATATGTCGTCCCAACATTTTTGCAACCATTTGGTGTATTTGTCCAAGTGACTTAATGGATGCAACAAGTTTTTGTCACAAAAACAGGTTACGGTATTTTGCTACAGAATGACATGTTGATCAGATATGCCATTAGTTTCCTATGTTTGCTTCATTCTTCCAGTTAAATGTGTTGCATTTTGTGGAGCACCCTGATGCTGCAGCTAAACTGAATAAAGCCCTCTACTTATTTACCCCTGTATTTTGTTACATTTCCCCTCATTCATAACTGATGGATGTTTTTATCAACCTTGTGAAGGTCACTGTACTGGATGAGTTTGTCACGATCTGTTAACTTCCTGTCATCTTGAGGTCCTAACATTTTGTAAAACCTGGCTGTGAATCAGTTAGCTGCCTGCACACTTGGCTGTGTCACAATGCAATACACACTGATAATGAGCTGGCTTGTATACTCCAATCTAAGTTGATCAGAGACCATCCCATTTTCATGTGTCTAGGGGAGGAGGGAAGTAAAGTCCTGTGTACATGAGAAGCGGAGCCTTTGTTCCTTGTCCTCTGCCAATCAAAAAGATCCAAATGTGGTATTTTTCTCAGAGTGCCAGAAATCCCAAATTGAGTGAAGTGCTGTGAAAACCAAACTTGGACGGTCCGACATGCAGCAGCAGCATGAAAGAACTCCAGGTAGGACTGAGACAATTTTTTTTAATGGTGCAACTGTGGGAGTTGCCACTGATATTAAAGTGCAGGAATTTCCGGGTGGGTTGGAGGTGGGGTAGAGGAGGAAGTGACCTTTCACCTTTCACTCAGGTGGGACATTGGGGGGGGAGGGGCAGCCAACCCACCCCACTACCAGGAAGCAGGTTGTCAATTTAAATATAATAATGAGGCCTGAAGGCTCTACTTAACCTGCTTTGCCGGCTTAACTGTAGGGCAGGTTATCCCAGGGCTTGGGATTCCCGGTAGCCGCAGCAAGACTGACTGTTGATGCTCGCATAATGACCAATTGGATTTTTGTTTTATTTTGCTGTAATCAACAAATTTGAGAGGAGCATTTTTCAATTCTGTGCTCTTGACACATGCCTGGAACAGCAAAGTGGAATGAAATCTTTTACTTTGGTTCTGTAACTCTGCTCTCTAAGATGGTACAAACCTTAATGTAAGCATGGGGATCAACTGAATACTGTATTGTGACTACTGCATCAGCTGTAGTTGGCCCACAGCTGCATTTATAGGTGCAACAATGCTCTACATGTGTGAGATCGTCAGGGATTCCCAAATAATCTGTTGGGGACGCTCATAGCAAATATATTTCCAGTTTGATTATTTCATTCCTTTTCTAAACTACTTTAATCTGATCTGCAACAAATTCATATGATCCCAGTGATGAGGTTTAGTTTTTTTTTCTATCGTTATAAAGCACAATTTGATACTTCTACTGGTATTAAGATGCATTTAACAGTGAAATGTCCTCCCGTACCAGCAGGAAAGTAGCATTACCCTAATGTTTGTTTTTTATTTTTGGCCCCCATCAACAAATTTGTTAAATTTATGCCTTTGTAATGGAAAATTGGATATATTTGAAGGTATATAGTGATAGTGGGCTATGCAGAGAACACAGGGAAGTGGGATTCATTTTGGGTTGTTTTAGCAAAGAACTAGGGGTCCCAGTCTCTGAATAAGGGGTCGGCCATTTAGGATAAAGACGGGGAGAAATATTTTTACTGAGGGTGATGAATCTTTAGAATTCTCTACTCCAGAGGGCTGTGAAGGCACAGTCATTGAGTATATTCAAGACCAAGATCGATTTGATTTTTGGATATTAAGGGAATCAAGGGATGTGAGAATAATGCGGGAAGGTGGAGTTGAGGTAGTAGATCAGCCATGATCTTACTGAATGACGGAGCAGGCTCGAGTGGCCGAATCATCTACTCCTGGTCCTATTTCTTATGTTCTTATAATCCGGTGCAGACCGGATGAATTGACTAGCCTCCTTCTGTGCAGAAAAGTTCTATGGTTCTGCAATAGAAAGTGAAACTTGAATATCAGTGTCACTTGGAGTACTGACTGTAATAGTGCGCACAACAACTACTGATGTAGTGTAGCACTCCACCTGATCAACACAATGTAATTTAGTAGCAGCAGGTCATGTTTTTTAAAAAAAGTCTCAATGTCAAAATCATCTGACTTGGTGGGAAAATCGCACTCATCACATTAGAGTTTAAAAATCTCAGGATGTCTGGCTTGAGGACTAGAAGATGGTCCAGCAAAGAGAGAATTTTGCCTTGTGCATTTAATTTTTGTTGTCTTTCTCCATGTGATTTATTCCCCTGCCCCCTCAGATGTATGTTATTTCCTGATTGACTGAGTAGATTCAAACTTAATAGTATAGCAGTTTTTATATTCCCTCTGCATCATCAAGCATCTCTTTTGTCTCCAGTAGAGATATCTAGGGTGACATTCAATTGGGATCAAGGACTTGCTGTGTAGTGAAGAACACATATCCTGTTATTTTAGCTTGCACCGACACTGCATAAACAAAGCAACTCGAGTAAGGAGTCAAAAGCAAAACACTGCAGATGCTGGAAATCTGAAATAAAATGCCTGTTCTTGCCCCACAGAACTGATTTCTTCCTATCTCGACTCTATTTTCTCTCCCCTTGTCTGAGTTCTGACTGAAACGTTAACTCTGTTTCTCTCTCCACAGACGTTGCCTGAACCGCTGAGTGTTTCCGGCATTTTCTGTTTTTTTTTTATTTCTGGAGTATGGAGTTCTTGCCTAATGCTGTCATTTGAATTGTTTGAACAATTTAGCTGCAGTCATTTTACAAACCTGAGCTACAGAACATACCTTCACCCTCGTTACAATAGGGCCCCTTGTCAGGATCATTTCATCTGAAGACTCAGTGAGTGGTTTTAAACCAAGTGCGCTCCATGGGAGCGTGATCACGAGGGTGTTGCAAATAACCTTGCCAGTACCTGGGACTGTAAGAGGAAGTGTTGCTTTGGTAACACAACTCAATCTATGGTCCTAATCAGACTGAGAGCTTTGGCACATTTTCAGTATTTACCCTTAAAAAAAAATCTACAATGAAACAGAAAATAAATGGTCCTCTTCAGGTACCTCATAAATCTAGGTATTAACTCAACTTCTCTACTGCCTTAATACTCCTTATAGACAGTTGACCAGCATGGCCTGCTTCAAGGGAGTTTAAAGGCTTATAATTTCTGAGCCCTTCTCCAGTTCGGGTCTGTTCCGAGAGTTCTCTCGCGTGTAGAAGAATGAGAGGTGATTTCATTAAAACATACAAAATTCTTACAGGGCTTAACAGGGTAGATGCAGGGAGGATGTTTCCCCCTGGCTTGAGAGTCGAGAACCAGGGGTCACAGTCTCAGAACAAGGGGTCGGCCATTTAGAACTTGGATGAGGAGACATTTCTTCACTCCGAGGCTTGTGAAGCTTTGGCATTCTCTACCCCCAGAGGGCTGTGGAGGCTCCGTCTTTGAGTATATTCAAGACAGAGATAGATAGCTTTTTGGATATTAAGAGAATCAAGGCATATGGGAATAGAGCAGGCAAGTTAAGTTGAAGTAGATGATCAGCCATGATCTCATTGAATGGCGGAGCAGGCTCGAGGGGCCAAATGGCCTACTCCTGCTCCGATGATCATCTTTGCATGACATGATGGTCCTTAATACAAAGGAACAGGAGGAACCTTGGCATTTTGCAAGTTGAAGGAGCATGTACAGTGGCAGACCTGTGCTGAAATTGCAGCCCATAATTGGTGTCATTGCAGCTAGATTGTGTTGCATTGCTTTTACATGTGTGGCTCTTTCAAGGTGCGAGTGCGGCAAGCTGTAATGTGTGCCTCCTCTGTATGCATGGTAAATAGTGAAAGAGCTATAAAGATATGTGAAGGCTTGGCATGGGCCAACAGTAAATAGACAACGGGTTGCCTGGAAACATTGTAACATGCATGCATGATCATGTAGCTGGTAAGAGAAAGCTTGGGTAGGCTTCTTTAACATTCCATCTTTCATCACTGTTCTCTGATCTTGCAGGTAGCGACTGCATAGGTGAACATGTCCACCACTTCCTGCCAGAGTGAGGGCAGTTTCCTTCATAATGGTTGGTCCCCCACCAGTCCTGGTCGCCTGTCGGTGGTTGTATGCAGCTGTGCTTGGCCGCTTAGGAAGAACACGAGTGCCAATGAGGGAGCAGGATGTTTCTGCAGGCAGCATCTTGTGCAAGCATGCTGCAGTTGTGGTTTTTCAGACTGGAGGTAAGTTTCCAGTGGTGGTCCCCAGGGGTCAGTATTGGGACTGCTGCTCTTTTTTATTATATATATTTATATATGACCTAGACTTGGATAATGCAACATAATTTCTAAGTTTGCAGATGATACTGAAACTCAGAAATGTAGTAAACATTGAGGAGGATACAATGAGGAGGTACAATGGGAAGATATATGGCAGATGGAATTTAACGCAGAGATGTATAAAGTGATGTATTTTGATAGGAAGGATGAGGGACAATGTGAACTAAATGGCACCGTTTTAAAGGGGGTGCAAGAACAGAGTGACCTGGAGGTATATGTACACAAATCTTTGAAGGTGGCAGGAAAAGTTGAGAAGGCTGTTCCAAAAAAAATGCATATGGGATCTTTTTGGCTTTATTAATAAAGGAATAGAGTACAAAAGCAAGGAAGTTATGCTAACCCTTTATAAAACACTGGTTGCCTCAACTGGAGTATTATGTTCATATCTGGGCACCATATTAGGAAAGATATCAAGGTTTTGGTGAGGGTGCAGAGGAGATTTACTAGAATGGTACCAGGGATGAGGGACTTCAGTTATGTGGAGAAGCTGGGGTTGCTCTCCTTAGAGCAGATCAGGTTAAGAGGATATTTGATAGTGATGTTCAAAATCATGAATGGTTTTGATAGAGTAAATAAGGAGAAACTATTTCCAGTGGCAGGAGGGTTGGTAACCAGAGGGCGCACATTTAAGATGATTGGCAAAAAAACTAGAGGGGAGGTAAGACGTGAGGAAATTTTTTTTTACACAGCGAATTGTTGTGTTCTGGAATGCACTGCCTAAAAGGGTGGCAGAAGCAGATTCAGTAGAAACATTCAAAAGAAAATTGGATAAATACTTGAAGGGGAAAAAATGACTGGGCTGTGCGGAAAGAGCAAGGGAGTGGGATTAATTGAATAGCTCTACCAAAGAGCCAGCACAGGCACGATAGTCCAAATGGCCTCATTCTATAATTATACAGGGTATGATGTATGCAAGTGTGCAACAAAAAGAGGCAAATGGTCCCTGCATGCTCTGTCCAAGTGCACAAAAGAAAAACATTTCCATTGCGGCCATAATTTCATATTTGCAAAGATGCACTTTGGCACTTCTCCAGATACGAGAAAACAAAACATATTCTTAATTTTTGCCCAGATGTGAGACTGCATTCACTCATTCTCTCACCACTGTCTTTAGAGAGTGGTCTTTTGCTCCAGAACGAGTCACCATCCATTGCTGCACCTTGTATAACAGTACTTTCAAGGTGCCCTCGGTGAAGAGGACAGTTTTGCTCACAGTGCTCCTTGTGACCTCGTATCCTCTCACAGATAATGGTATGTTGCCGAGTCAGCAGTAGCTCTCTTTTAAGATCTTATGACTCCCAGCCAATAATGCTGCTGGCCTGCCTCCCTGTACCTGTTTTTTCATGTCTGGGAGCCTGTTCTAATGAAGGGTTAGAGGCTTGCATGCCAAAATTTGGAAAGGTAAGCCCTCTTTGTGCCTCAGTCATAGGCGAGTGCAGCCATGATTTTTACTGATCTCAAAAAAAAAAATCAGCTTCGATCTACCCTGTTTTTTGAAAGTATGAAAGCCAGTCTTCTACATCAGTAGTATTGCTGCAATATGTCAGTCGTGGCTGTGTCTGAGTCAGAAGGTTGTGAGTTTTAAGTCCCACTCCAGAGACTCGAGCACACAATGGCACTGTTTCAAAGAAGAGCAGGGGAGTTTCCCCCGGTGCTGTCGACAATATCCCTCAACCAACATAACTATAACAGTTTATCCAGTCATTTTGATATTGTTGTTTGTGGGACCTTGCTATGTGCAGAATTGGCTGCCGCGTTTCCTACAACAGTGACTGCAATTTTTTTTTTACATAGAATACATAGACCAGAAACAGTCCATTCGGCCTAACTAGTCTGTCCTGGTGTTTATACAAGTCAAAAGTATTTCATTAGTTGTAAAGTACCTTGGGACAAAGGCACTATATGAATGAAAGTTCTTTCATGCATGCCAGAGCTTATTTTTCCTCTTGTGTTCACTTGGCAGATGATGGCAACGCCTCAGTGACACAGCAGGCTAGGAGTGACCAAACCTCCTCCATGTACTCATCTGGTCAATTTCAACGAGAATTTCCCTTTGTCCTAGAACCCTGGAAGGAGAAGGTATCACTGGAGGAACATCTGTAAGAAGGAGTGCAGGTACAGGGTAACCTTCACATTAAATATATCAGACTGTAAACACTTGGGATTCTCCTTCCCCAACACAATTAGCACCTTCACTTTTCTGATACTGCATCAGAAATGGTAACTAGATCATCATCATCATAGGCGGTCTCTCAAATGAGGATAACTTGCTTCCACACCAAAAGGGATGAGTTTGCAGATGTTAAAATGAAGGACCTGATATTCCTGTCCTGAACTCCAGGGGTGGAAGATGCCCATGCGTGGATTTTTTTTTTAACGTCTGGTGACCGTTGCGCATCAGCCACCACACTGGCTTGACGGAGCTAGGCCTTCATCCAGTAGCAAGGATTAACCAGGATGACTGGAGACCTGCTCTGCTGCACGGACCTAGTGCATACACATATCGCAATGTGGGATGGCCCTTGCTGCCCCTGGGCCCTCTGCTCTTCTGGGCCCTGTACCCTCCACACCAAACATTCGACGAATCATGGCCACGTCCTCTCTCACCGCTCCTCCGCCCTGATCATTTGCCGCACCCCAGCCACGATTTCTCGCCGCTCATCCACCTCGACCTTCCCGATCCTCTGCTGTACCTGGGCCCCGCCGATGTTCCTGCCCACGCTCCAAATGGCGACCTGGGTTTTGATGCAGTATATGGTGGTTCTGTGGGTGATGGGTACATGTTGACCCGCCCAGACAACAGGATGGCTTGTCTCTTGCAAGCAACCAGTAGAAAACAAAATCAATGTCACCTCACAGGAATGTTGTCCTCAATTTTTGGACAACACCTGGCAACCATCAGCTCTATTAAAGGACCATGCCTTTCCTGTAAGCTATAGGCCAACAATCAGTATTGCCCCCATGACATTTAAACAATCAGTGTTGCAATCACGCTGAAGAATGTGTCAATGGCATTCTGGCAGTTGCACTTTGTCCACATCAGCCACAGCCCCAAGTTTCTTTTCATTCTGTTCATTGATCGCTTGCATGCTAATGCTTCTCTTGATTTATGATCTGTCATATGCTCAATAATATCACTATTTATTTAGGATTCCTTCTCCTGGGGTGCACTTCAAGATGTCCCCAGAATAATCCACAAGGTGGAATTGCCACATTAAGGGCTAGAAATTCAGTATCGCCCACTTTTAAGACGGTGACACTGCCGGGGTGCTACCTTTAGCACCGGGCGATGTCTACCGCCTCAAAGTGGAATATTCAGTTGCATCGCCCCCAAGAGTGGGGCGCTAAGGGAAGCATTGCACGATCTTCTTGGGGCGCTAAAGGCCCATTGCGGGGCTTCTCAACTTGAGGCACTAGGATACCGGCATCTCGCGCCTAAAGAGGAGGTGAGGTCGGCCTTGCAAAACCTGCAAAAAAAAAAAAAAAAAAAATGGAAGGGAGGCTACCAACAGCCTTCCACAGGTAAGAGAGGTAAGTAATTGTTAAAAATTTGACTTTTAACACTTTCCTCAACCTCTTCTTTCCGTGTGATATCGCCCCAGTATCCTCTGTGCACCGTCTGCTTCCTCCTGTCGGGAGTAGCGCCACGTGCTATGGCAGGCGAAAGCAGTCAATTTTCGGAAATTTGTCATAAAGGGGCTGTAGCACACTCATGTCACCAGTGGGTGGTGCTAGAGTGCACACCGCTAAATGACCGTGCCGCCATGAAGCTTGCGCCATGCTGTCATAGCGCGGCGCTCGAGCGGTCGGTGTTTAGCGGCCCCTTAGCACCTCTCTCTGGTGCTAATGGTGGTGCTAAACAACTGAATTTCTCCCCCCGAAGCCTAAAAATATTGCTCAGTGAACAAACTGATTTTAGCATGGGCCTCATTGGGTGTCTCTGCCTAATTGGTTGGTTGTGTTTTCAGCCAAGGTTGAAAAGGTTGACTCGAATCTACTAGGATCCATCCAGCTAGCCTATCATCTCCCTGGAACGGATTCTAATTGTTGTAGTGTCACAGGAGGTAAGGACATGGTAGAATTCTTCATTAAGATGGAGTGTGACAATTAATTCAGAGACTAGGGTCCTAAATTTAAAGAAAGGTAACTTCGATGGTATGAGACGTGAATTGGCTAGGATAGACTGGCGAATGATACTTAAAGGGCTGACAGTGAATAGGCAATGGCAGACATTTAAAGATCACATGGATGAACTTCAACAATTGTACATCCCTGTCTGGCGTTAAAATAAAACGGGGAAGATGGCTCAACCGTGGCTAACAAGGGAAATTAGGGATAGTATTAAATTCAAGGAAGAGGCATATAAATTGGCCAGAAAAAGCAGCAAACCTGAGGACTGGGAGAAATTTAGAATTCAGCAGAGGAGGACAAAGGGTTTAATTAGGAGGGGGAAAAATAGAGTATGAGAGTAAGCTTGCAGGGAACATAAAAACTGACTGCAAAAGCTTCTATAGATATGTGACGAGAAAAAGATTAGTGAAGACAAATGTAGGTCCCTTGCAGTCAGAATCAGGTGAATTTATAATGGGGAACAAAGAAATGGCAGACCAATTGAACAAATACTTTAATTCTGTCTTCACCTAAGGGAAGACACAAATAACCTTCCGGAAATACTAGGGGACCGAAGGTCTAACGAGAAGGAGGAAATGAAGGAAATCCTTATTAGTCAGGAAATTGTGTTGGGGAAATTGATGGGATTGAAGGCTGATAAATCCCCAGGGCCTGATAGTCTGCATCCCAGAGTACTTAAGGAAGTGGCCCAAGAAATAGTGGTTATTTTCCAACCTTCTATAAGACTCTGGATCAGTTCCTATGGATTGGAGGGTAGCTAATGTAACCCCACTTTTTAAAAAAGGAGGGAGAGAGCAAACAGGGAATTATAGACATTGGTAATGGGGAAAATGTTAGAATCAATAATTAAAGATGTAATAGCAGCGGATTTGAAAAGCAGTGACAGGATCGGTCCAAGTCAACATGGATTTATGAAAGGGAAATCATGCTTGACAAATCTCTGGAATTTTTTGAGGATGTAACTAGTAGTGTGGACAAGGGAGAACCAGTGGATGTGGTGTATTTGGACTTTCAAAACGCTTTTGACAAGGTCCCACACAAGAGATTAATGTGCAAAATTAAAGCACATGGTATTGGGGGTAATGTATTGACGTGGATAGAGAACTGGTTGGCAGATAGGAAGCAAAGAGTAGGAATAAACTGGTCCTTTTCAGGATGGCAGGCAGTGACTAATGGTGCACCACAAGGTTCAGTGCTGGGACCCCAGATATTTACAATATACATTAATGATTTAGACGAAGGAATTGAATGTAATATCTCCAAGTTTGCAAATGACACTAAGCTGGGTGGCAGTGTGAGCTGTGAGGAGGATGCTAAGAGGCTGCAGGGTGACTTGGACAGGTTAGGTGAGTGGGCAAATGCATGGCAGATTCAGTATAATGTAGATAAATGTGAGGTTATCCACTTTGGTGACAAACAGGAAGGCAGAATATTTTCTGAATGGTGACAGATTAGGAAGAGGGGTGGTGCAACGAGACCTGGGTGTCATGGTACATCAGTCATTGAAAGTTAGCATGCAGGTACAGTAGGCGGTGAAGAAAGCAAATGGCATGTTGGCCTTCATAGCGAGAGGATTTGAGTAAAGGAGCAGGGAAGTCCTACTGCAGTTGTACAGAGCCTTTGTGAGGCTACACCTTGAATATTGTGTACAGTTTTGGTCTCCTAATCTGAGGAAGGACATTCTTGCTATTGGAGGAGTGCAGCAAAGGTTCACCAGACTGATTCCCGGGATGGCAGGACTGACATATGAAGAAAGACTGGATCGACTAGGCTTATATTCACTGGAATTTAGAATGAGGGGGGATCTCATAGAAACATATAACATTTTGACGGGATTGGACAGGTTAGATGCAGGAAGAACGTTCCTGATGTTGGGGAAGTCCAGAACCAGGGATCACAGTCTAAGGATAAGCGGTAAGCCATTTAGGACTGAGATGAGGAGAAACCTCTTCACTCAGAGAATTGTGAACCTGTGGACTTCTCTACCACAAAGTTGTTGAGGCCAGTTCGTTGGATATATTCAAAATGGAGTTAGATGTGGCCTTTACGGCTAAAAGGATCAAGGGAGAGAAAGCAGGAATGGTGTACTGAAGTTGACTGACCAGCCATGATTATATTGAATGGTGGTGCAGGCTCGAAGGACCGAATGGCCTACTCCTGCACCTATTTTCTATGTTTCTATACAGCTCCCACAATACATGACATAAATGTGGAGGATGCTGAAGTTGGCATCGTACAGTATAAATGCAGTAACAAGTAATAACCTGTTAAAGCTTGACTTGATGGAGCTTGAGTGGGCAGGTATGTACTGATACCCTGCACTCTTGGGGGAAACTCAGTATCAAAGAAACCTTGATGCCTGTATCAGTATTGCTTTGGCTCAGTGCACATTACAAGGTGCACGCCTGAGCAGCGTTTCTGACATTTCGGATGTTTCGGTAGATCAAGGGATGGCTCATTTCCATCAATTCCAGTTTTAAAAGTCGTTGAAGCATAATGTTCACGCCATTGTCAATTTAAGAACCACCAGCAGAGCTGAATTCCCAATGAATCCCCTTCGACTCAGTGACCACCTATGTAGGTAACTGCAGACATACCCTGTCCTGCCGTCATGGACAGGTAGTTGTCCCTGAGGCAGTAGACACGTTCACATTGATGCTTATTTACCGAGACTGTGAGGGTTGCATGCTGTCAGCATTATTTTACAGTTCTCTGCCTTTTACCCCTCTGCATTTAAACTATTGTCTACTCTGTAATGTAAGAGGCTTATAGGAGAATCTACAGCATTTAATGCACATTAATTACATGGAACTGTAAGCTGTCTGCGTTTTAAATAAATTATTAGTGGGGGGATATACATAAGTTAGATCTTGTAAGTAAAGTAACCTAGATTTCTAAAGCATGGCCACTCCTGTGTACACTGATACCATGGTTAATTTTGACCTGTGGTAGGGTGTCTTGTATCCCTACCTTGGTGGGTCGTGTCCTCTTTGAAGAACGTTGGGATGGAATTCTGTTTTCTAATTGGGGAGCCAGACTGCGCACATAGCTGTGTTTGCTTTATTTTTAAATACTTTTGGTATCATTGAGCAAGCAGCTGAATTCTGAATGCCATACTGCCAAATAGAATCATTAGTTAATGCAACCCAATTCTTTGTTTAATGGAAAGGTCATATTTTAAATGAATGTGAATTTTAAGGATTTATTTTTTTCCTAAAATATCTGGCAATAAATGGAAGATTTAATTTGTTTTAGTACTCATAATCTATGGCAAAGAAAAGTTGACCACTCAGAATCTGTAAGGTTTAATGGTGAAAACGATAGAGTAATACGTCATATAATGAAGTATCTCCATAGATTGCAGAATGGGGTTTTTACCAGCCAGATGTGCAAAATTGGACAAAGGTGATATTTCTAATTCAGAATGAATCTGCCAAACTCTCATTCCTTTTCTTTTTGTATCTTGAAGAGAAACTGCACGTTATCCTGGAATCTACAAGGAAGGTGGATACATTTTCTTCTGGAAGCTGGTTTCAAATGGTGTCTTAGATTGTGTCAGTGCTGATTCTAGCACCATTTGAAATCAGTGTTCTAGGAGGAAGAATAGCGACAAAGCAGATCATCTGATGACATCTAAACTCACCCAAGGAGGCCATGGGATTTGGTGGGATTAATTTCTCCACTACCAATCATCTCTTTAAATCCCTCTCCGTCCTCTCCTCCAACAACCAGTGTCATATCATAGGCGGTCCCTCAAATCAAGGATGACTTGCTTCCACGTCAAAAAGTTCATGGGTGTTTCAATGAAGGACCTAAAAATTCCAGATCCCGAACTAAATCTTGAAGGGTGGAAGATGCCTGTCCGTGGTTTTTTTTTAAACATGTGACCATTGCACACCAACCACCACACGGGCTTGACAGAGCTAGGTCTTGGTCCAGTGGCAAGGATTAACGGAGACCAGCTCTGCTGCACGGACCTAGCTTGCACACATCGCAGTGTGGGCTGGCCCGTGCTATCCCTGGGCCATCGCCTCTCCAGGGCCCCGATCATGTCCCTCTACAATCTCTCGCCGCTCCTTCGCCCCGACCTCGCTGCTCCTGCTGTACCTGCCCACACTTCAATCACTGACCTGGATCTTGGTGACGTCCCTCTTCACTGCCGTTGCTCTCCTGATCCAGCATGTGCTGCTCCATGGAGTGGTACGCCGCCATGCTGCTCCTTCCGCTCCCGGCCTGCCCCGATGGTGCTCGCAGGCCGGGGGCCGCTTAGCCCGTGAAAGGAGCTCATGAATATCTTTATCTCTAAGATTGAGACCATCTGTTCAGCCGTCTATGCTGCATCTGCCCTTTTCCTTGCCCACCAAGACAAACCTTTCCTATGGTCCTGTCCCTGAGCCTGTATCTTTCTCTAGTTGCTCTCTTATCTCCCCTAATGCACTATCTGAACTCATGAGAACCAACCTCCTGCTCTCTTGACCCCATTCCCACTAAACTGGTGATAATCCAACTTCCTTTCCTGGCCCCCATGCTAGCTGACATTGCAAAATAGTTCCCTTCGGGTATTATTCCCCTTCCTTTCATAACTCAACAGCTTTTGACATGGTCGACCACACTATCTACCTCCAATATCTTTCTTCCATCACTCAGCTGAGTGGGACTTCCCTCACTCATACCTATCCAATCATAGCCAGAGCATCTGCAGCAGTGGCTTCTCTTCCTGCTCCCTGTAAAGTTACTTAGAGTCCCCCAAGGCTATATCCTTTGGCCATATCATCAAAAAACATGGGGTCAGGTACACATGTTCACTATAGACACCTAGCTGCACCTCTCAATCACTTCTCTCAACCCTTCTACCGCCAGTCCTGGATGAGCCAGAAATTTGCTCCAGTTAAACATTGGAAAATCAAAGCCATTGTCTTTGACCTCCGCCACAAATTCCATATGCTCACCACCATTTCCATCTCCCTCCCCAACCACTGTCTCGGATTGAACCAGACTGTTGGCAACCTCGTCATCATAATTGACTCAGAGCTGAACTTTCAGCCCCTCCTCTCCATCACAAAGACCACCTACTTCCACCTCCATAACATTGCCCATCTCTGCCTCAGCCCGTCTGTTGCTGAAACCCTCATCCACGATTTTGTCACCACTAGACCCGACTACTTCAGTGCTCTCCTGGCACCGATGCCTGTATCCTATCCTGCTCATCCATCAGCCCTGTGCTTGCTGACTTACATTGGATCCTAGTCCCCCAATGTTCCAAATTTAAAATCCTTTTCCTTCTGTTTAAATCTATTCATGGCTCGCCTCTTCCTAACTCCATAATCTTCTCCTTACAACTCTCCAAGAATGTTGCGTTCCTTGAACTCTGGCTTCCGGTGCATCCCACACTCCCTTTGCTCCACTATTGGCAGCTGTGTAGTCAGCCATCTGGGCACTATGCTCTGGAATTTCCTCCCTAAATTTCACTGTCTCTCCTCCTTGTAAGACGCTCCTTTTAAAGGCCATCTCTTTGACAACTCTCTTAGTCTCCCATCCTAATATCTCCTTCTTTGGCTCGGCATCAATTGCGTCTGCTTCTGCTTTTGTGAAGCGCCTTGGGATGTTTTTATATGTTAAAGGAGCTCTATACATCGTTGTTGCTTTGGTATAAGCATTGTCTATTACGCAATGATATATTATTCAACAGTATTGTACAATTAATGGTCGTTGGTGTTTTGATTCGTGGAAACTGTTGAGCATGATTTGCATAAAATCTGAGTTATGACCCTTTACCCAAGGTGACTGATTTCTTCTGGTGTTCAGAGTCTTCAATTTCTAGCACCATTTGAAATCGGTTACAATGCAGAGGGAAAGACACCAATAGTAGTACAGTACCATCAGCTAAGAAACCCACCCAGGACTGAATGGTGTGATCACACATGAAGGACATTATTTCGAATATAGATTGATATTTTGGGGGTGGGGTGCACCATCAATGTGTAATCTTTATTTTTTCATTGTCCAAATAATGGCAACTGAAGCAATAACTCACACGTTAAATTATTTGTAACAAAGCCATACATCAACACCATGATGATTGCCACTTAAGATGAATTGTTCCAATGATCAATTTAAAAAGCTACAATATACATTTTCCAATATAGTCTTATTTTGAAACTAAATTGACAATTTACCGGTGTTGGATAGTTTACTTATTGACAGCGAGTAACGATTTAAATGATAACTGTGTTCGGAATTGAATAATTCCTTGAGCTGTGATAACCAATAATATTTATTACATTTGACCATTTTCTTAAACGAGTTTTCATATACACTTAATTCGCTAATGCTTTATGTAATTACATTATAGCTAAAGAATATAGTTGTACGAATTAAAGAGTTATGGCAATGTTTTTTTTTGTGTATGTTTTGCCCAAATGTAATGTTTTTTTTTTCCTTCTGCTTTTTATGTTCTCCTCACCTCACGTTATCATTCCCAGGTCAGGAGGACAGGGAATAGTCTGTGACTTTGCCTCCTCCCCGTGCACTCCATTTCTCCTAATGGTACTCCCAGAAGGTGAATTTGAAGTGGTCGGGAGTGTTGAGTACAAACTTGCATCTCCCTGTGACGCAGCAGTTCGAAGCACCAGTGAGCTGCACCGACACAGTACTTTGTTCAATAAAATCCAGCAGAAAGGATTGGGTTTAGGCTTAACCAGCCTTAGCTTGGCTCAGTTGGTTGCAATCTCATCTGAGTCAAAAGGTTGTGAGTTCAAGGCCCTTTTACAGACCTGTAGGCTGGTGCTTCATTGTTGTATTAATGGATTTCTGCATTGTTGACGACACCTGTCTGCCTGGTCAAGTGGATGCAAATTATCCCAGCGCACTATTTGGAAAGAGCGGGGAATTCTTCTGGTGTCTCGGCCAGCGTTTATCCCTCAATCAACAAAACCAAAAAGTAGATTATCTGGTCATTTATTGCTTTTGCTGCTTGAGATCCTGCTGTGTGCACATTAGCTGCCGCATTTGCCTACATAACAGTGACTGCACTTCAAAAGTCATCTATTGGTTGTAAAGTAATCGGAAATGCCGTGAGGATGCGAGCTGCTGTCTGAATGCAGATTCTTTCTAATGGCATCATCCTATCCCTCCTGCATTTTTCACGTAAATGCAAGGTGCAGGGTGATGGATGGAGATCAAGACATCGCTGTTCTAGTCACAATAAGTAACTGCTCTGGGCAGTTCTGCTGGAGATCAGATAGTCTGGACTAGGGTAAGAGTGTGGACATTACTTAAGAGGAGGGGTATAACTTCTGAATAATTAAATTTGTAAAAAAAAATTGATGAACGCATAAAGTTAAAATGTTAAACTGAGTTAAGATGCTTTGCAGATATCTACCACATGGTGGCACCATCTGCTCACCATATTCTTTTGTGTCATTGATATTGTGTGACCGTTGTTTCTGTTTTATGAACAGCTCGTAATTCTAAATATTTTACGAACACTCCATATTCTTGACCTCTATGGAGCTATAGTTCAAAATGATGCTGTACAATTGGACGGTATGTTTAACTAACTAAATTTATTGAGTTGCAAGTACTACTTTTATTGTGTATGGCTTCCTCGCTACCCCACACCCCACTGCCGAACCCGCATCAAGAGACGTGCATTCACCAACATTTACTCTTTCTGTCTCCTGGTATTATTCACACTGGATACATTTGCTTTTGGTTCTGGGGATTATACTATAGAGGATTTCTGACTCCCACGTCACCATCGGGATCTGCCAATTTTGCTCTTTTTTTTCTGTCTCCCAGTTTTAAGAATGATCATTGCTTCTAGCATCACAACTGATGGGAAGCCTGACCCTGCACCTTTTTTAATGTTTTTTCTAGCAAGGATAAATATAGCTGTGCCTTTTGTGAATTGCTGGTGCTCTTAACTTTTCTATAAAAAGCAATGAATTCCTTTTTCATGGAAGCATGATGTAAGCTGACTTGAATCTGCTATTAGCTTAAGGAACCTTTTGTAGCCCTTAAGGTGCAAATTATGTTTTTCATGGTCACAAGATCGTTTTATTCAACAAGAGTTTTAGAAAAACATGACTCTGCTCTCTTGCAATGAGCAAGATTAAACAATCCATGGAGCGTTTAGTACCCAAGAGACACCACAGAAATATATATTGCTTTTTATTACAGGCTCAGTAAGCACAGAATAGCAGGCACGTAATCCGTTGGAAATTTGGTCACACCTCTTGTACCATTAACCCGGGCAGAGAGGTAAATTTTGCGCTGGGAAATAGTGTACGTCTCTGGCTGCAAAATTCACCAGCTGGGCCCTGAGTGTGGAGCGGAGCACTAAGGGAGGCGTTCCACGCATTTTAGGGCTCGAGGCCGCCTGAGCAAATCCCAAGGTAAACAGTCAGCCTCGGAGCGCCCTAAGAGTGGCTTTAGTGGAAAATAAAAATCTGGAAAAAAAAAAAGCTCCTAAAACATTCCCAATACTTTCCTGACGCCACACCCACATGAATCACAAAAATAAAAAACAATTACACTTACCTCAGGTGGACATTCCTTCCCTCGCTACGGCCGATGCAGCTCGGACTGCCAGCTTTCACAGGCGGTCCCACTAGGGCGCGCTGCGGGGAGCTATAGATTGGGCGGGTTTCAAATTTCGAGCCGGTCTCGGAACCAGGGGTGTTGCACACTGGCTCGCCGCTCCCGGCCGGTACTGTTCCGCTCCCATAAACCTGGCACCGAATGTCCCGGTGGGGCACTGGAAACTAGCCGCCCTCCCGGAAATGCTTTCTGCTGCCATTACCGCCTCTTTCGGGTGAAAACCGGCAACAACAAACTGAAAATCCACCCCTTAATATAATAAATTTAAATATGTCACGCCATGTTATTTTTCCCTCCACAAAAGTAGTCTCCACATAATCAGCACTGGTTTAAACACAAACCCACAAAAATAAGCAGCATGGTAACTTTGTGGACCATGACTGCCACAACCTTTTGAGTTGGGGGTGGGGGCTGGGGTGGAAGAGTTTTGTAGATACCCACCTGTCATGTTTGTCACCTTCACATAACTAACCTTTATGTAACTACACTGTATACACCTGAGAAATGCACACCTTGACCACAGGGGGTGAACTTGTGGGAGACACTCCTCACCTGGTATATCTCCAGGTATATAAAGGGAGGTCTCACGCAGGGTCAGCACTTCTTGGTCCTGTGAATAAAGGTACAGGTCATAGAGTAACCTTGTCTCCAGTATGTGCCTCGTGTTGATTTGCTGTAGTGTGTAAGGACACAACATTTGGCGACGAGAAACTGGAATCAATGACTCAAGCGAATGGCCACAGAGGAATTGTACTCTGTTGGTGAGGACTGGGATTATTTTGTTGAGAGGCTCCAGCAGAGTTTTGTCATGAAGGACTAGCTGGGAGTGGCAGCGGCTGACAAGCGGAGGGTGCATCTACTGACCAGCTGTGGACCTAAGACGTACGCGCACCTGAGAAGCCGGCGGACAAGACCTTTGAGCACCTCAAACCGCCACGTAGTATACACATGGCCCGACACCGATTCTATACGCACCGACATCGGGAAGGGCAGAGCATACCGGACTTCATTGCGGACCTTCAGCGCTTGGCCAGCCTCTAAGTTCACAGACATCGGCAGGGGGGAGATGTTACGGGATTTCTTCACTGAGGGCATTGGTCATGCCAGGATTTTTAGGAAGCTAATTGAGACCAAGGACTTGACCTTGGAAGCAGCGGCGTTGATGGCTCAAACCTTCATGGCGGGGAAGGAGGAAACCAAGATCATATACGCGCGCAACTCTGTTCCCAACGTGGCGATGGAGCAGGGGGTTAACATGGTAAACGCAACTCAGAACCCCGCAGGCAGGCAAGGGCAATTCGACACCAACCAGGCAGTAACAGACTCTAGGGTGGGTCCTCAACTGAGACAATGGCAGGTCGAACAGACATTTACACCATCACAAGGGACAATACGTCCCAGGATGGGACCATTGAAACCCACGAACAGAGTGCTCAAGAGTAATCAAAGAGACAATCAGAGAGGAATGCCTGGTAATAGCTCTTTTGTTCACAACACTCTCAGCTCATGCTGGAGGTGCAGGGGCAAACATGCTGCGAAAACCTGCCGGTTTCAACAATTCAATCTGCAGAAATTGTAACTTGAGTGGACATTTAGCCAGGATGTGCAGGAAGCCCGCAGCAAGGCTGGTTTACGAAGTGGATGAACCACAAGAGGGGTCTGCAAGGCAGGGGTATGCCTGGGACACAGCAATGGATGTTGAAGTTCAGCGGGTTCAGGTGGCAAACATCGACAGCTCATACACAAGAATGCCACTTATGATGATGAGAGTACTGTTAAACGGCATCCCGGTACGCATGGAGCTGGACACAGGAGCCAGCCAGTCACTTATGAGTGTCCAACAATTCGAGAAACTGTGGCCACTCAGAGCTAGCAGATCCAAACTTGAACGCATTGACACGCAATTACGGACGTACACCAAAGAGATCATCCCAGTGCAATGTTGGTGGTCACACATAATAGATCTCAGAACCGACTGCCACTCTGGATTGTCCCGGGAAATGGTCCCGTGCTTTTGGGGAGGAACTGGCTAGCCAAGATGAACATGAAATGGGGGGGATGTGCACGTCATTTCATCTGTGGAGCGAAGTTCATGCTCACAGCTCCTACAAAAGTTTGGGTCATTATTTCAACTTGGCGTCGAGACTTTCAAAGGCACCAAAGTAGTGACACGCATCACCCCGGACGCCACACCAGTGCACCACAAAGCCAGAGCTGTGCTGTATGTGATGCGGGAGAAGATTGAGAGTGATTTGGACAGGTTGCTAAGAGAGGGCATAATTTCGCCCGTTAAATTCAGCGACTGGGCAAGCCCCATCGTCGCTGTTCTAAAAATGGATGGCTCGGTCAGGATCTGTGGTGACTACAAGGCCACCATCAACCGAGTGTCCCTTCAGGACCAATACCCGCTTCCGAGAGCAGAGGATCTTTTTTGCCACGCTGGCAGGCGGCAAGCTGTTCACCAAGTTGGACCTCACTTTGGCCTATGTGACCCAGGAACTCGCTGAAGAATCCAAACTACTGACCGCTATCACCACGCACAAGGGGCTGTTTGTCTACAACAGGTGTCCGTTTGGCATTCGTTCAGCAGCCACCATCTTTCAGAGGAACATGGAAAGCTTGCTCAAATCTATTCCCGGAACAATCGTATTTCAGGACGACATCCTTATCACGGGTCGAGACACCAAGGAACACCTCTGCAACTTGGAGATGCTACGCCAACTGGACCGGGTAGGCCTGCGCCTAAAGAAGGCCAAGTGTGTGTTTTTGGCCCCAGAGGTCAAGCTTTTGGGCAGGAGGGTTGCTGCAGACGGGATCCGGCCTACTGAATCCAAAAGAAGGTGATCCGTCGTGCGCCCAGGCCTGACAACACATCGGAGTTGCGTTCATTTCTGGGACTATTGAACTATTTTGGGAACTTTCTGCCGAACTTAAGTACACTGTTGGAGACGCTAGACGTGCTGCTGTGTAAGGGTTGCGATTGGTTTTGGGGGGGCTGTCAGGAATGGGCTTTCAATTGGGCACGGAACCTGCTTTGTTCTAATAAATTACTGACCCTGTACGACCCCTGTAAGAAATTGGTTTTGACGTGATGCATCATACTATGGGGTTGGGTGCGTGTTGCGAGTAACGATGAGGGCCAACTCCAACTGGTGGCTTATGCCTCCATGTCGCTCTCCCAAGCAGAAAGGGGGTATGGGATTGTTGAAAAGGAGGCACTGGCATGTGTCTACGGGGTGAAAAAGATGCACCAGTACCTTTTTGGCAGAAGGTTCAAGTTAGAAACGGACCACAAGCCGTTAACATCCCTGTTGTCCGACAGCAAAGCTGTCAATGCCAATGCGTCCGCTCGCATACAGCGATGGGCTCTTGCACTGGCTGCGTATGACTACACCATACGGCACCGGCCAGGCACCAAAAATTGCGCTGAGGGGGCAGCGGAGCAAAGCGTGGAGATGGTCATGGCTGTCGATGCCTTTGACAACGCAGGCTCCCCCATCACAGCCCACCAGATCAAAACCCGGACAAACAGAGATCCCCTCCTAGCTCTGATTAAGAAATATGTCCTGACTGGGGATTAGGCGCCTGCACACGGAGCATGCTCTGAAGAGGTCAGACCATTCCACAGACGGATGGATGAACACTCCATCCAAGCCGACTGCCTACTAAGGGGCAGCCGTGTGGTCATGCCCCGGAAGGGAAGCATTCATCAGGAAACTCCACAGCGAGCACCCAGGCATTGTGCTAATGAAGGCCATTGCCCGGTCACATGTATAGTGGCCGGGAATTGATGCAGACCTGGAACACTGTGTTCGCAGGTGCACGACGTGTGCCCAGCTGAGCAATGCCCCCAGGGAGGCCCCACTCAGCCCGTGGCCCTGGCCTACCAAGCCATGGTCACGTATTCATGTAGACTACACGGGCCTGTTCACGGGGAAAATTGTCCTCATTGTTGATGCGTACTCAAAATGGATCGAGTGCATCATATTGAATTCGTGCACGACATCCACCACAGTGACCCACGGCTTGCCGGACATCCTAGTTAGCGACAACGGCCCGTGTTTCACCAGCTATGAATTCCGGGAGTTCATGTCGGGTAATGGCATCAAACATGTCAGGACAGCAAAGTTCAAGCCGGCTTCCAATGGCCAGGCGGAACGCGGTCCAAATCATAAAGCAATGCATGCTCTGGATTCAAGGACCCTCCCTTCAATACCGTCTATCGCGCCTCCTGCTGGCCTACACGACCCGACCGCACTCGCTCATGGGAGTCCCGCCAGCGGAACTACTCATGAAACGTACACTTAAAACTTGGCTGTCCCTCATTCATCTAGTCTTGTCAGACATTGTTGAGGGCAAGCGCCAGTCCCAAAATAAGTGCCACGGCCGGAACTCAAAGGGGAGATGGATAGAAATCGATGACCCTGTATTTGTTCTTAATCACGCTGTGGGGCCCAAGTGGCTCGAGGGTACTGTAATTGATGAAGAGGAGAATAGGGTCATAGTGGTCAGATTCAACAATGGGCAGATATGCCGCAAGCATCTGGACCAAGTTTAAAAAAAAAAGGTTCAGCGTGGACACTGAGAAACATAGAAAATAGGTGCAGGAGTAGGCCATTCAGCCCTTCGAGCCTGCACCATCATTCAATGAGTTCATTGCTGAACATGCAACTTCAGTACCCCATTCCTGCTTTCTCGCCATCCCCCTAGTAGTAAGGAAATATATTTAGTGAATTGGTCTCAACAACTTCCTGTGGTAGAGAATTCCACAGGTTCACCACTCTCTGGGTGAAGAAGTTTCTTCTCATCTCGGTCCTAAATGGCTTATCCCTTATCCTTAGACTGTGACCTCTGGTTCTGGACTTCCCCAACATTGGGAACATTCTTCCTGCATCTAACCTTTCTAAACCAGTCAGAATTTTAAATGTTTCTATGAGATCCCCTCTCATTCTTCTGAACTCCAGTGAATATAAGCCCAGTTGATCCAGTCTTTCTTGATATGTCAGTCCCGCCATCCCGGGAATCAGTCTGGTGAACCTTCGCTGCACTTCCTCAATAGCAAGAATGTCCTTCCTCAAGTTAGGAGACCAGAACTGTACACAATACTCCAGGTGTGGCCTCACCAAGGCCCTGTACAACTGTCCCTGTCCCTGTACTCAAATCCCCTCGCTATGAAGGCCAACATGCCATTTGCTTTCTTAACCGCCTGCTGTACCTGCATGCCAACCTTCAATGACTGATGTACCATGACACCCAGGTCTCGTTGCACCTCCCCTTTTCCTAATCTGTCACCATTCAGAGAATAGTCTGTCTCTCTGTTTTTACCACCAAAGTGGATAGCCTCACAATTATCCACATTATACTTCATCTGCCATGCATTTGCCCACTCACCTAACCTATCCAAGTCACTCTGCAGCCTCATAGCATCCTCCTCACAGCTCGCACTGCCACCCAACTTAGTGTCATCCGCAAATTTGGAGATACTACATTTAATCCCCTCGTCTAAATCATTAATGTACAATGTAAACAGCTGGGGCCCCAGCACAGAACCTTGCGGTACTCAACTAGTCACTGCCTGCCATTCTGAAAAGTACCCATTTACTCCTACTCTTTTTGCTTCCTGTCTGCCAACCAGTTCTCAATCCATGTCAGCACACTACCCCCAATCCCATGTGCTTTAACTTTGCACATTAATCTCTTGTGTGGGACCTTGTCGAAAGCCTTCTGAAAGTCCAAATACACCACATCAACTGGTTCTCCCTTGTCCACTCTACTGGAAACATCCTCAAAAAATTCCAGAAGATTTGTCAAGCATGATTTCCCTTTCACAAATCCATGCTGACTTGGACCTATCATGTCCCCTCTTTCCAAATGCGCTGCTATGACATCCTTAATAATTGAGTCCATCATTTTACCCACTACTGATGTCAGGCTGACCGGTCTATAATTCCCTGTTTTTTCTCCCCCTCCTTTTTTTTTAAAAAGTTGGGTTACATTGGCTACCCTCCACTCGAGAGGAACTGATCTAGAGTCTATGGAATGTTGGAAAATGACTGTCAATGCATCCGCTCTTTCCAAGGCCACCTCCTTAAGTACTCTGGGATGCAGTCCATCAGGCCTTGGGGATTTATCGGTCTTCAATCCCATCAACTTCCCCAACACAATTTCCCGACTAATAAGGATTTCCCTCAGTTCCTCTTTCTTTCTAGACCCTCTGACCCCTTTTATATCCGGAAGGTTGTTTGTGTCCTCCTTAGTGAATCCCGAACCAAAGTACTTGTTCAATTGGTCTGCCATTTCTTTGTTCCCCATTATGACTTCCCCTGATTCTGACTGCAGGGGACTTACGTTTGTCTTTACTAACCTTTTTCTCTTTACATATCTATAGAAGCTTTTGCAATCCATCTTGATGTTCCCTGCAAGCTTCCTCTCGTATTCTCTTTTCCCTGCCCTAATCAAACCCTTTGTCCTCCTCTGCTGAATTTCTCCCAGTCCCTGGGCTCGCTGCTATTTCTGGCCAATTTGTATGCCACTTCCTTTAATACTATCCCTGGTTTCCCTTGATAGCCTCTGTTGAACCACTTTCCCTTTTTCTATTTTTACGCCAGACAGGGATGTACAATTGTTGTAGTTCATCCATGTGGTCTCTAAGTGTCTGCCATTGCCCATCCACTGTCAATCCCTTAAGTATCATTCATCAATCTATCCTAGCCAATTCACGCCTCATACCTTCAAAGTTACCCTTCTTTAAGTTCTGGACCATGGTCTCTGAATTAACTGTTTCATTCTCCATCCTAATGTAGAATTCCACCATATTATGGTCACTCTTCCCCAATGGGCCTCGCACAACGAGATTGCTAATTAATCCTCTCTCATTACACATTACACAACACCCAGTCGAAGCTGGCCTCCCTCCTAGTTGGTTTGTCGACATATTGGTCTAGAAAACCATCCCTTATGCACTCCAGGAAATCCTCCTCCACCGTATTGCTTCCAGTTTGGTTAGCCCAATCTATGTGCATATTAAAGTCACCCATGATAACTGCTGCACCTTTATTGCATGCACCCCTAATTTCCTGTTTGATGCCCTCCCCAACATCACTACTACTGTTTGGAGGTCTGTACACAACTCCCACTAACATTTTTTGCCCTTTGGTGTTCTGCAGCTCTACCCATATAGATTCCACATCATCCAAGCAACTGTCCTTCCTAACTATTGCATTAATCTCCTCTTTAACCAGCAATGCTACCCCACCTCCTTTTCCTTTTATTCAATCCTTCCTGAATGTTGAATACCCCTGGATGTTGAGTTCCCAGCCCTGATCATCCTGGAGCCACGTCTCTGTAATCCCAATCACATCATATCTGTTAACATCTATTTGCACAGTTAATTCATCCACCTTATTATGGATACTCCTTGCATTAAGACACAAAGCCTTCAGGCTTTTTTTTTAACACACTTTGTCCTTTTAGAATTATGATGTAGTGTGGCCCTTTTTGTTTCTTGTCTTTGTTTACTCGGCCTTCCACTGTTGCTTTTTACCTTTCTACCATCTGTTTCTGACTCCATGTTACTTCGCCATGTCTTGCTGCATAGGTTCCCATCCCCCTGCTATATTAGTTTAAACACTCGCGAATTGCATTAGCAAATGAGATGCTGCCCACACCACTGCCAGAGAACGAGCAACACGAACCGTCAGCAGCATGCACAGTCCCTGCGGCCAGCCGGACGAGTCAGAATCACCACAGGTGACAAAGATGCATGCCAAGGCTCAACAACCAGAGCCCCAACTGCGGCGCTCCACGAGAGAGCGTCGACCCTCTGAAAGACTCAATCTTTGACCCAAAGATGTTGGGGGGGGGGAGTTGATGTCATGTTTGTAACCTTCACATAACTGTAACCTTTATGTAACAACACTACACTGTGTATACCTGAGAAATTCACACCTTGACCACAGGGGGTGAACTTGTGGGAGACAC